>NC_000067.6:173507569-174722569 GCF_000001635.26 Mus musculus | reverse complement strand
CAGGACAGCCAGGGCTATACAGAGAAACCCTGTCTTGGGAAAAAAAAAAAGAGTCCTGTGACACCTAACCACAAGACTATTATTTTGGAGGAAGAACACTTTAGGAATGAATGAGATTTCTACCTTTGTTCATATAGAGTTGAATGTGAGAGTGATAATCGTGTTGGTTCAGGAATCGCAACAGTGCTCTTTCAGTCTACATGATGATCTTTAAAGCAGTAGTTTTCCATCGAAGGGAAGTTGGGCTTATGCTGGTTAAATGGAGCCATGGCTCATTCTTTGTAAGTCATGGCCAGTGACACTTGAACAAGCTATGAAAGGCATAGTCGAGTACAGAGAGGACAGACCCGGCCTTGTGAGTACTATTTGGCCTCAGTCTTATGTGACACTCGCCTCTAGGAGAATTCCTCAAAGAACAAAATCCTTCCCAGAGCATGGCATGATATAAATCTGATCTTCAGAAGAGAAGTTACATTCCAGGCCTGAAATGTTTTGAGTTGTAAATGCTTTGATATATTTGTAAGTTTCAATGACTTCAAACAGTGAGAGAAAAAAAGGAAAAAGAAAGAAAACAAAACAAAACAAAAGTCTTTTAGTATCCTCAGACTTTTTCCATCTATGTTTATGACTTCAGAATGTAGAAATCACCAGTGATATAATATTTACGCCCTATGAAATAAAAGTATTAAGTATCTAGAGGTATTAATTCATTCCACAAAAATAGCAGATGGTGTTCTGAAGATTTAAAAGACACCGATGGACTTTATTCTTTGGGTACAATGTTTTGACAAAGCAAATAACTACCACATTGTGCTGAGGTCATAAGCAGAGTTGAATCGTAAGAAAATGGGTGGGAGATGTAGCTCAGTGGAAGAGCATTTGTCTACCATGTATGCAAGGACCCAATTCAATCTGTGTCACTGTAAAAAAAAAAAAAAGACAAAAAACAAAAATAAAACCAAAAAACAACAGCAATAAAAAGAAAAACATACCTCACAAAATACCGAATTTTAAAAATAAAAGCACAAAGTATTTGTGCCTTTAAAATACAAACTATTGAAAGTAATGGTATGCTGAGATCCAGCCTCAGCCATGAGGAGGGTCCTGAGGAAGGCAGGAATGGGAGGAGCACTGATCCAATAATGACTGTGAGTCAACAGTGGATGTTAGCTGTTAGGTCAAGTGCGCCCTCTTTGCCCGAGGATTCTCATCTTCCTTCCTTCTTCTCCTTTCTTCCTTCTCATAACCAGAGAGCCTGACCCCAGCCCTTTCTTTTTTAAAGCTTCATCATCAAGGCTTTAAGCACTGTTAATAATTCTTTAGAAATCTTTAAATTTACTTAATTTTTAAGAATTCTGGATCATTAGTCTCAACTCCTGCTTCCTTAAAACATAAAGTAAACACAGAACGAAAGCTCGGTCCCTCATAGTTTTCACACAGCTTGGTCTTCATGGTAGCTGAGCCAGCTCTTGCAGTTTCCCGGTACAGCAGTCTTTAGAAAGTATTTTCATATAAGAGCAGAAGGTTGGCACACTACTAAGGTTAAAATAATTTCTTACAAAGTTTTACAATGTATGGAAGTAAAGCAGCTAGCTCTCTCTGATATCTCTCTAGGCACTGTCAACACCAACCCTACCTACAAGTAGCCAGGAAAACAAAATATTAGCCTTTTATATGCTTATACATCACCTTTTAATTCGCTAATCCTTGTTTATCCTAGCAATTCCATGGACTCATTCCACTCCTTCTAATATTATTTGTTTCTGAATCATATGCAAGCCTTCCTCCTGTAAGATAACTCAATCATTTGCTAGTTTTGTATAGATTTCTTCTTCTTTTCCTATCCATGCTTTTTCTTCGTGAGACCACTTTAACGTTCTATCTTTGATGTCCCCTAGTTTACCCTGGCTAACTAATGCACCAGTCATTGGATCAGTCATTGGATTATGAATCTCCTCATAATTCCAAATTCAAGACTAAGTCTTGCTATGAAACAATTTCTATGAAGAGCTATAGGCTTTTATGGTGCCTGTGGCTAGGTTGTCCAGATCCTTTCCCATGGCTCTTAGGGCCAAGCGGGAGGCCTGTTCCTCATCCCCCACAGCCTCATGAACACCTCCATCTCGCATTCCCAAGAGCCGCATCTGTTTCATTAATTATGGAGTGATTAACTCCTGCATAATTGGGGAAGTATATTCCCCAGAAAAAGAGATTGAAAATAAAATAGAAGAGACAGCAGACTAGCATCGGGGCAACAGCAACCATCAGCCCATGTGCAGAGATCAAAGGTCTTGTGATGCTCCAGGGGCAGGAACTGTGTCACACAGCCCCTTACTCAGCCATGCTGGACTGTGCACTGGTGTGTTGTCCACAAAACACCATCCAATAACAATGAAGACTAGCCACAAAATAGCCCAGTTAGCGAATTATTAGCCTCAAATGCCTGTGATGCGATTAACCCAAGCCTTGTTTGTTTAGATATTTGGGGGTTTGTTGTTGTTTCAGCAATGCCAAAATAATCTCATTTAAATTCGCATTGAAACAGATTCGCACGGAAGCAGATTCACATGGAAACAGATGGTGGCTACAGGTCTTGTCTGCCCCAGGCGGGCAAGCCAGCTCTGCAGGTTACCTTGACTGATAAACTGCTCCATGTTTTCCTTGAAAGGCTGCATATGCTCCGCAGAGGACACCTGGTACACTTTACCGGCTTCCGCCTCACAGGCTGAAAGGAAGAGAACAAGGTCATTGTTAGAGCACCACACTGTCAAGAGAGCACTATACTAGATTTTAGAAAACATATGAGCCAGTGTTGAAAAATCACTTTCACCAACATGTGTTGTGTACCCATATTGGAATCATGTTCATATATATATATGTATGTATATGTATGTATATATATATATGTGTGTGTGTATATATATAAAATATAAATATAGTGTATGCATATAGTATGTGTGTATATATATATATTATATACATATAGTGTGTATGTGTATATATATATTATATATTTACATATATATGTACACATACACACACACACACACTATATATATATATATATATATATATACTCTTTCAATGACCCACAAAAAATACATTCCCAAGAAGGCATATACCTAGTTCTACCGCTTCTAAATTGATCTGAGGGACAAGTGACTTAGATATCAGGACCTCAGTTTCTGGAAGGGACACGAGACCCTATGTTGGAGTGCAGTTATGGGGTCAAATCTGTCAGGAGCTGTGTGATGTTACAGTAGTGTCTAGTACATACAGTACTGCAATTGCTAAGCATTTCTACCATTATAACTCTTAAGCCCTTCTAACACATGTTCATCTCTAATTACAGTCAAAACTGAAACCCAGAGGTGGTAGTGACTTTAGCAGGGCAGCCAGTATTTCCAGAGCACTTCAGATAATTTTTACTGATAATTTAATCAAGTCCTTGAAATGAGTCAAGAGAGAAGATATTACTACCACCTAGGTCAGAAGAGGAAATTAAGGTTAAATATGGCTGGCTAAGAGAGGGGGGAAGGAATAGGGAGTTTTTGGAGGGGAAACTAGGAAAGGGGATAACATTTGAGATGTAAATAAAGAAAATATCTAATAAAAAAAGAGAAATAAAAAATAAATACATGAAGTCCCCTTTCCATTTTACAGCATCTCTAGGAGAATTTCTGAAGATGTGCCTATGGCAAGGAATACTGTAACTCAGTATGAAGGGGATCTAAAGCTGAAAACTACATTTTTGAGTATAAAAACTGGCTAGATCTTCTGTGTTAGCCTCTGAAGAACTGGCCATTTTAAACTCTTAAACTTAGGTTATTCCTCTAAAATCATCTTTCTTTTTAGTGAAATCACCTCTCTCTCTCTCTCTCTCTCTCTCTCTCTCTCTCTCTCTCTCTCTCTGTCTCTGTCTCTGTCTCTGTCTCTGTCTCTCTCTCTCTCTCTCTCTCTCTCTCTCTCTCTCTCTCTGTGTGTGTGTGTGTGTGTGTGCGTGTGTGTGATGTGTCAGTGTTTCATTGTCAGAACCTACTTGGCAAAAGGAATGGGTCAGATAAGGAGAAAACCTGCGGTCATCTGCATCATTAATGACAGCTCCATGACACCAGAGACATTTTTTGTTTTTTTCTTTGTTATATTGTACTGAGGGTTGAACCCAGGGTCTTGTACAAGCTATGCTAGCCAAGCTATAAAACTGTCCATCATTTGACTACTTATTTGGAGAGGAGGTCTCACTATATTGTTCATGTCTGTACCCCATGCAAGCCTTAAACTTAAGATCCTGTATCTGCAGAGAAGCTGAGCTAATAGGTCAATGCCACTGGGTTCAGCTTCATGTCTGTTTTAAAATATCTGCAGATGGTGCTAAGCATACACTTGATGATGTCATATTTTCAAGAATTTTCTGAAAGAATGTTGAAGTGTGAGACCCCAGCTGAAAGGTAAAGCCCCTAAAACATTTCCCCAAGCTTGTTTGCCCTGATCTCTAAAAATACAGCTAGAAAGAAGCTCTTTGTTCTCTATAGCCAGCAAAAAGCCTTTTTGTTTCTATACTTTACAACCAGAGATGCAATAATTGTAAAAGACCCAGCCAGGAACTTGCCTGGCTTCCTGTGCCTAGGACACTGAGATAAAAATTCAGAAAGAACTCTGCCCAACTCCTCCCAACTCCTCCCAATCCTCAGCTAGCTGTTAAAAGCCCCCTACTGTCACCAATCCTCAGCTAGCTGTTAAAAGCCCCCTACTGTCACCACTCAGGGCAGAACTCCCCTGCCCTGCATGGTGTGAGGAGTTCTTCCTCAGCTAGCTGATAATAAAACCTCTTGCAGTTTGCATCAGGTGTGGTTTTCTCTCTGGTCATTGGGGTACCGGCCAGCTCATCCCGGGACTTGAGCGGAGGCCCAGATTCAGGTGTCTTACAGAAGTAGATCCTAAATAGGAAGGTGATGTATGTTGCTGCTTATAGAAAACGAAGCCCAATTTTTTAGTGTCCTTCATAATTACTTCAGTCAATTATTTCTTGTCAGGTCAAAGGAAGAGATACCAAAAAGCTCTTGAGCAGCTTTGAACTGCTAAACAATCTTTTCTCATCATCTCAAACTTTGCTTGACCCCCCTTCCTGGACCCAGGGTTTAATGTCTGACAATGTGTAACAGCCATGAACAAGATGAGAACACCTCTGTCCATTCAGAGCTGTGTATTCAAAATCATTAAGTCTTTAACATTGTCGTCTATATACATGAGAAGAGCAAAAGCCTGTCAGACTAACTAAGGTATAGTTGTTGAAGGAACCATGGAAGAAAAATCCCTGGCTTTTTCCTTATCTGAGAGACTATGAGTCACAATCAATCTCCCCTCCCCTCCCCCTCCCCCTCCCCCTCCCCTTCCCCCTCCCCCTCCCCATCCCCATCCCCTTCTCTTTCAATAGAAAGTAGGCCAGGCTTGGTAGTCTGCAGTTCTGTTTGGCGAAGTGGGAGACAGAGATAGTTAATCCACAAGACTAATGTTCCAGTGAGCCAGGCTTCCATAGCTGCAAACAACAAAGCAGTCCTGCTTCTAGCAAGGTAGGGAGCCAAACCCCATGGAATTCTCTGACCTCCATGAGTATGCCAAGAATATTTACTCACATTCACACATGCAAACATGAACATAAACATCACATACTTGTTGTATACATACACACGCAGGAGAAGAAAATTAGTATTATAAATAATTTATCTAGATCTTTTTATATTCAAATTTTTTTCATTTGGTTTTATGGGTAACCTAAACTTACTCTTATGAAACACATTCTTAGTATAAGATTAAACAAAATTATAGAGGTTTTTTATTTTATTTTTTTTACTGCTTAATCGATCATTGACCTTAAGACATAGAATTCCTTGCTGTACACAATGAGAATTAAACACAGTTGGAGATCTAGAAAGCACATGAAATGTTTGCCCAGTGTCTTGGAGTTTCTGTTGGAGTCCACTCCCACCTCTGCCAGGAGCACTGCCCTCACCAATCTGCTCTCTTCTTCAGGATTTACCTAGAGACATAAAGCAGATAGCCTTCTAGAGTCAACCTTAGTGGAATAGGCCTGGAGGTTGCTTTTAAATGGTGTCCAGAGAAAACTTGTGCCATTAAAAAAGAAAGGACAGTGTTGCAATCTGAGGTCTTTAGTGGCCAGCAGAATTCTAATCTCCAAAAGTAGATTTATTTTCTACTCCTATCTACTATTCTCCAGCTACTTACTGTGCTCTGTACCTATTATGTATAATATGAATGTGGAATGAATATTAATACCAACCTGCTTGTCATAGTGAACTTGTTCATCTGTAAGATGTCATACCTACTCAAAAATTCTCCAAATTATATTCTACCTGACATATCCTTGGCCCTTATGACAAGTTGGTGGCATTTGTATCTACCCAAACATATAGAGTTCAGGGCTCAATTATCACCCAAAAGTTAGAATGTTAACCTTTCCCTTAGCTTCATATGTCCCTTTTCTTTAGAGCACGTTCCTGACACAAGATTTAAAGAAAGGATTGAGATGAAATGGAAGAATGTTCAAGTCTGAGATGACTTCTAGCTCTGGAAATCTTCAGCTGTTCCTTTAAGTTATCTGAGTCATAACTAAAAGTTGAACTTGAAGAACTAGGTACTGAGCTGTCTGTCAGGCAGTTAACGATAATTGTGCCATTTATCTATCTATCTACCTATCTATCTATCTATCTATCTATCTATCTATCTATCTATCTATCTATCATCTATCTTTGTCTCTAATTCTACTTCGCTAAGACCAGAAGAGTCTCACTCATCCAAGTACATTGTGTTTGAGGTATAGAAGAAATAGAACTTCACACAGAAGACAGTGCTGTCAACGATGCGCATGATCATGAATTTCTTTAATCTGACATTCTCCAGTGGTGGATAGAACACTATTACAAAGGATCCCACAGCCCATATTCTAGCTCTCAGAGTTCATCACTGTAAGATAAAAGGTATCTCCTATTTGTATATAGTTTATCAAGAAGGAAGGATGTGCCAGTAAATCACATCAAGGTTTAGAGTCTAAAATTCTGTTTATATGTATGGTTCTCATACATATTGTAACATTCAGCACAGATAAGAGTACGTTTAAAGCAGTTAACACATAAGGCATTGAGATTTTTTTTTTTTAATGTTGGCTTCTGTTTTACTCTTAGCTGTAGTATGCCTATTTCATAACATATCATTCTGGCTAGTACTTATCATTTTGAAAATTGGTATGTGACTATGCAATTTTTTTAAAAAACACAAAATGCTGCAATATAATAAACTTGAAGGGTCATCTAGTAACATTATTAAAATCAGAACAAAGATAGAGTTCTTGGAAAACTTAATTATAGTCAAATCCAAATATTAAAAAGCATTTGTCAGGAGACTGTTGGCATGACAGAGTCATTCCAATCATGTTAACTTTTGTTAAATTTAAAGACTTTGCTGAGCCAAAGAGATTTTGTGTGATGGTAAAGGACTGATATTGGGAAGTATGCATTAGGCTTTGCAACAAAGAAAAATCCAGCCAGAGGGAAGGAGGGAGAAAAGCCTCAGATATTCCAATATAAAATCGACTCCAACACATCAGCTTTGTGTACAGCACAGCACGCAGTAAAGTGGGGGAAGAGTCTTTTTATCACTCTAACATTAACCACTGACATCACATAGCTCTCTCTGAAGCAGACCTACATCATGAGAAATTTGCTTATGGTTTGAGTAGGTTGGAGTATTTCAGCCATAATTTACTCAAATCTGCAAGTTCAATCAATGTTAATTACAGCCTAAACTTACTGTTTTACAGTGAGTTTTGAGAAAGTTACATTAGCATCTACAACATACACAAAAGAGTACAAACATATTGATTAGATGAAAGACTTTAAACTTTCAGAAGTAAATTGCCCCCCTTCCACAGAAGAGCCTTGTCTATACATCACTATAGGCTCACCACACACACACACACACACACACACACACACACACACACACACACACACACACAATTAACTTTTGTTAAGAAAGCTTCCAAAATATTAATAATTACCATAGCACCTTGAAAGACTATTATAGGTTCCGTTCTTCCAAATGAGTGCAAGTACTTATTTCTCAAAATTGGGTACAGAAGGTTGTCACCTCATTACCTAAGATGACAGACAGTGCACCTCATGCTAGAATAATACAAGCATTATTACTAAAAACTAATCTGCTTATTGTAACCTATCTACCTTTTAAGAATCTTTGAATATGACTTTACACTATGATGACATCATAATTAGCCATAACATTCTCGATGATTTAAAAGATGGATGAAGGATATGATATAGCTTATTGGTAGAACCTTTACCAAGAAAGTTTAAAGCCTTTTATACCCAAGCAAAACCAAAAACAAACTAATTTTTTTAAAGTTACACAAATATTTTGAATTTTTACAAATAGTTAAACAAGATTAAATTTTGTTTAATTTAATATAGCTTCTAATCTGGATTCAAAAAGTATTTTTTCGCCCTTCCGCTCGACTCGAGACTCGAGCCCCGGGCTACCTTGCCAGCAGAGTCTTGCCCAACACCCGCAAGGGCCCACACGGGACTCCCCACGGGACCCTAAGACCTCTGGTGAGTGGATCACAGTGCCTGCCCCAATCCAATCACGCGGAACTTGAGACTGTGGTACATAGGGAAGCAGGCTACCCGGGCTTGATCTGGGGCACAAACCCCTTCCACTCCACTCGAGCCCCGGGCTACCTTGCCAGCTGAGTCGCCTGACACCCGCAAGGGCCCACACAGGATTCCACACGTGATCCTAAGACCTCTAGTGAGTGGAACACAAATTCTGCCAGGAGTCTGGTTCGAACACCAGATATCTGGGTACCTGCCTTGCAAGAAGAGAGCTTGCCTGCAGAGAATACTCTGCCCACTGAAACTAAGGAGAGTGCTACCCTCCAGGTCTGCTCATAGAGGCTAACAGAGTCACCTGAAGAACAAGCTCTTAACAGTGACAACTAAAACAGCTAGCTTCAGAGATTACCATATGGCGAAAGGCAAACGTAAGAATCCTACTAACAGAAATCAAGACCACTCACCATCATCAGAACGCAGCACTCCCACCCCACCTAGTCCTGGGCACCCCAACACAACCGAAAATCTAGACCCAGATTTAAAAACATTTCTCATGATGATGATAGAGGACATCAAGAAGGACTTTCATAAGTCACTTAAAGATTTACAGGAGAGCACTGCTAAAGAGTTACAGGCTCTTAAAGAAAAGCAGGAAAACACAGCCAAACAGGTGATGGAAATGAACAAAACCATACTAGAACTAAAAGGGGAAGTAGACACAATAAAGAAAACCCAAAGCGAGGCAACGCTGGAGATAGAAACCCTAGGAAAGAGATCTGGAACCATAGATGCGAGCATCAGCAACAGAATACAAGAAATGGAAGAGAGAATCTCAGGTGCAGAAGATTCCATAGAGAACATCGACACAACAGTCAAAGAAAATACAAAATGCAAAAGGATCCTAACTCAAAACATCCAGGTAATCCAGGACACAATGAGAAGACCAAACCTACGGATAATAGGAATTGATGAGAATGAAGATTTTCAACTTAAAGGGCCAGCTAATATCTTCAACAAAATAATAGAAGAAAACTTCCCAAACATAAAAAAAGAGATGCCCATGATCATACAAGAAGCCTACAGAACTCCAAATAGACTGGACCAGAAAAGAAATTCCTCCCGACACATAATAATCAGAACAACAAATGCACTAAATAAAGATAGAATATTAAAAGCAGTAAGGGAGAAAGGTCAAGTAACATATAAAGGAAGGCCTATCAGAATTACACCAGACTTTTCACCAGAGACTATGAAAGCCAGAAGAGCCTAGACAGATGTTATACAGACACTAAGAGAACACAAATGCCAGCCCAGGCTACTATACCCGGCCAAACTCTCAATTACCATAGATGGAGAAACCAAAGTATTCCACGACAAAACCAAGTTCACACAATATCTTTCCACGAATCCAGCCCTTCAAAGGATAATAACAGAAAAGAAGCAATACAAGGACGGAAATCACGCCCTAGAACAACCAAGAAAGTAATCATTCAACAAACCAAAAAGAAGACAGCCACAAGAACAGAATGCCAACTCTAACAACAAAAATAAAAGGGAGCAACAATTACTTTTCCTTAATATCTCTTAATATCAATGGACTCAATTCCCCAATAAAAAGACATAGACTAACAGACTGGCTACACAAACAGGACCCAACATTCTGCTGCTTACAGGAAACCCATCTCAGGGAAAAAGACAGACACTACCTCAGAGTGAAAGGCTGGAAAACAATTTTCCAAGCAAATGGACTGAAGAAACAAGCTGGAGTAGCCATTTTAATATCGGATAAAATCGACTTCCAACCCAAAGTTATCAAAAAAGACAAGGAGGGACACTTCATACTCATCAAAGGTAAAATCCTCCAAGAGGAACTCTCAATTCTGAATATCTACGCACCAAATGCAAGGGCAGCCACATTCATTAGAGACACTTTAGTAAAGCTCAAAGCATACATTGCACCTCACACAATAATAGTGGGAGACTTCAACACACCACTTTCTTCAAAGGACAGATCGTGGAAACAGAAACTAAACAGGGACAGAGTGAAACTAACAGAAGTTATGAAACAAATGGACCTGACAGATATCTACAGAACATTTTATCCTAAAACAAAAGGATATACCTTCTTCTCAGCACCTCACGGGACCTTCTCCAAAATTGACCATATAATTGGTCACAAAACAGGCCTCAATAGATACAAAAATATTGAAATTGTCCCATGTATCCTATCAGACCACCATGGCCTAAGACTGATCTTCAATAACAACATAAATAATGGAAAGCCAACATTCACGTGGAAACTGAATAACACTCTTCTCAATGATACCTTGGTCAAGGAAGGAATAAAGAAAGAAATTAAAGACTTTTTAGAGTTTAATGAAAATGAAGCCACAACGTACCCAAACCTATGGGACACAATGAAAGCATTTCTAAGAGGGAAACTCATAGCGTTGAGTGCCTCCAAGAAGAAACGGGAGACAGCACATACTAGCAGCTTGACAACACATCTAAAAGCCCTAGAAAAAAAGGAAGCAAATTCACCCAAGAGGAGTAGACAGCAGGAAATAATCAAACTCAGGGGTGAAATCAACCAAGTGGAAACAAGAAGAACTATTCAAAGAATTAACCAAACGAGGAGTTGGTTCTTTGAGAAAATCAACAAGATAGATAAACCCTTAGCTAGACTCACTAAAGGGCACAGGGACAAAATCCTAATTAACAAAATCAGAAATGAAAAGGGAGACATAACAACAGATCCTGAAGAAATCCAAAACACCATCAGATCCTTCTACAAAAGGCTATACTCAACAAAACTGGAAAACCTGGACGAAATGGACAAATTTCTGGACAGATACCAGGTACCAAAGTTGAATCAGGATCAAGTTGACCATCTAAACAGTCCCATATCACCTAAAGAAATAGAAGCAGTTATTAATAGTCTCCCAACCAAAAAAAGCCCAGGACCAGATGGGTTTAGTGCAGAGTTCTACCAGACCTTCAAAGAAGATCTAATTCCAATTCTGCACAAACTATTTCACAAAATAGAAGTAGAAGGTACTCTACCCAACTCATTTTATGCAGCCACTATTACTCTGATACCTAAACCACAGAAAGACCCAACAAAGATAGAGAACTTCAGACCAATTTCTCTTATGAATATCGATGCAAAAATCCTCAATAAAATTCTCGCTAACCGAATCCAAGAACACATTAAAGCAATCATCCATCCTGACCAAGTAGGTTTTATTCCAGGAATGCAGGGATGGTTTAATATACGAAAATCCATCAATGTAATCCATTATATAAACAAACTCAAAGACAAAAACCACATGATCATCTCGTTAGATGCAGAAAAAGCATTTGACAAGATCCAACACCCATTCATGATAAAAGTTTTGGAAAGATCAGGAATTCAAGGCCCATACCTAAACATGATAAAAGCAATCTACAGCAAACCAGTAGCCAACATCAAAGTAAATGGAGAGAAGCTGGAAGCAATCCCACTAAAATCAGGGACTAGACAAGGCTGCCCACTTTCTCCCTACCTTTTCAACATAGTACTTGAAGTATTAGCCAGAGCAATTCGACAACAAAAGGAGATCAAGGGGATACAAATTGGAAAAGAGGAAGTCAAAATATCACTTTTTGCAGATGATATGATAGTATATATAAGTGACCCTAAAAATTCTACCAGAGAACTCCTAAACCTGATAAACAGCTTCGGTGAAGTAGCTGGATATAAAATAAACTCAAACAAGTCAATGGCCTTTCTCTATACAAAGAATAAACAGGCTGAGAAAGAAATTAGGGAAACAACACCCTTCTCAATAGTCACAAATAATATAAAATATCTTGGCGTGACTCTAACTAAGGAAGTGAAAGATCTGTATGATAAAAACTTCAAATCTCTGAAGAAAGAAATTAAGGAAGATCTCAGAAGATGGAAAGATCTCCCATGCTCATGGATTGGCAGGATCAACATTGTAAAAATGGCTATCTTGCCAAAAGCAATCTACAGATTCAATGCAATCCCCATCAAAATTCCAACTCAATTCTTCAACGAATTGGAAGGAGCAATTTGCAAATTTGTCTGGAATAACAAAAAACCTAGGATAGCAAAAAGTCTTCTCAAGGATAAAAGAACTTCCGGCGGAATCACCATCCCAGACCTAAAGCTTTACTACAGAGCAATTGTGATAAAAACTGCATGGTACTGGTATAGAGACAGACAAGTAGACCAATGGAATAGAATTGAAGACCCAGAAATGAACCCACACACCTATGGTCACTTGATCTTCGACAAGGGAGCTAAAACCATCCAGTGGAAGAAAGACAGCATTTTCAACAATTGGTGCTGGCACAACTGGTTGTTATCGTGTAGAAGAATGCGAATCGATCCATACTTATCTCCTTGTACTAAGGTCAAATCTAAGTGGATCAAGGAACTTCACATAAAACCAGAGACACTGAAACTTATAGAGGAGAAAGTGGGGAAAAGCCTTGAAGATATGGGCACAGGGGAAAAATTCCTGAACAGAACAGCAATGGCTTGTGCTGTAAGATCGAGAATTGACAAATGGGACCTAATGAAACTCCAAAGTTTCTGCAAGGCAAAAGACACCGTCAATAAGACAAAAAGACCACCAACAGATTGGGAAAGGATCTTTACCTATCCTAAATCAGATAGGGGACTAATATCCAACATATATAAAGAACTCAAGAAGGTGGACTTCAGAAAATCAAATAACCCCATTAAAAAATGGGGCTCAGAACTGAACAAAGAATTCTCACCTGAGGAATACCGAATGGCAGAGAAGCACTTGAAAAAATGTTCAACATCCTTAATCATCAGGGAAATGCAAATCAAAACAACCCTGAGATTCCACCTCACACCAGTCAGAATGGCTAAGATCAAAAATTCAGGTGACAGCAGATGCTGGCGAGGATGTGGAGAAAGAGGAACACTCCTCCATTGTTGGTGGGAGTGCAGGCTTGTACAACCACTCTGGAAATCAGTCTGGCGGTTCCTCAGAAAACTGGACATAGTACTACCGGAGGATCCAGCAATACCTCTCCTGGGCATATATCCAGAAGATGCCCCAACAGGTAAGAAGGACACATGCTCCACTATGTTCATAGCAGCCTTATTTATAATAGCCAGAAGCTGGAAAGAACCTAGATGCCCCTCAACAGAGGAATGGATACAGAAAATGTGGTACATCTACACAATGGAGTACTACTCAGCTATTAAAAAGAATGAATTTATGAAATTCCTAGCCAAATGGATGGACCTGGAGGGCATCATCCTGAGTGAGGTAACACATTCACAAAGAAACTCACACAATATGTATTCACTGATAAGTGGATATTAGCCCCAAACCTAGGATACCCAAGATATAAGATATAATTTGCTAAACACATGAAACTCAAGAAGAATGAAGACTGAAGTGTGGACACTATGCCCCTCCTTAGATTTGGGAACAAAACACCCATGGAAGGAGTTACAGAGACGGAGTTTGGAGCTGAGATGAAAGGATGGACCATGTAGAGACTGCCATATCCAGGGATCCACCCCATAATCAGCATCCAAACGCTGACACCATTGCATACACTAGCAAGATTTTATTGAAAGGACGCAGATGTAGCTGTGTCTTGTGAGACTATGCCGGGGCCCAGCAAACACAGAAGTGGATGCTCACAGTCAGCTAATGGATGGATCATAGGGCTCCCAATGGAGGAGCTAGAGAAAGTAGCCAAGGAGCTAAAGGGATCTGCAACCCTATAGGTGGAACAACATTATGAGCTAACCAGTACCCCGGAGCTCTTGACTCTAGCTGCATATATATCAAAAGATGGCCTAGTCGGCCATCACTGGAAAGAGAGGCCCATTGGACTTGCAAACTTTATATGCCCCAGTACAGGGGAACACCAGGGCCAAAAAGGGGGAGTGGGGGGGCAGGGGAGTGGGGGTGGGTGGATATGGGGGACTTTTGGTATAGCATTGGAAATGTAAATGAGCTAAATACCTAATAAAAAATGGAAAAAAAAAAAAAAGAATTTCCTGAAAAAAAAAAAAAAGTATTTTTTCCCAACATTCTAAATACTGTAAGGATTTATTCAAGAAAAATCAAACCATGTAATATTTTCTCAGAAGATGTCGTAATTTCAGAATCGGGTACATAAAATGTTCATCAAGGGTACAAATGCCTTACATTGATTATTTATTTATTTATTTATTTATTTATTTATTTATTTATTTATCTAATTTGGAGAGTGTCTCACTCTGTAGCTCTGCTGACCTGAAACTTGGTGTTATAGACTAGGCTATCCTCAAACTCACAGAGATCTGCCTACCTGTGCCTGCCAGGTGCTAAAGGCATGTGCCATCATGACAGGCTATCCTGGCTTAAGACTACTGGCTAGGTGCCTGGCTTCATTTGAGGAATCCTTAACTAGAGCAATCCATTGTGCCTATGACCATCTCAAAGACCTCAGAAGAGCAATAAGCATCTTCAGAATGGTTCTACCCCCTTTCCATTCTTACTATTGTCCAGCCATGCTGTACATTGATAATAAAATAGGATCATGTACCTAGCACGGGAGACATTCATCTACATCAAAGAGTCTGGTAAAGTGCCCCCACACAGTGAAGTTTAAAGACATCCAGCCAGTAAATTAGTAACCACAGTGACTGACTGTGTTTCAGGAATCCCGTCTCACTAGTGGGTTCCATTGTGGTATAAAATTAGAGTTGCGACTATTTCATAATAAAGCATCTTTTCTCCAAGGAGTAAAAGTCGTACATGATTTTTGTTTTAGTTATACAGAAATAGTTTGTTTATTTTATACATCAAAATCTAAGAAAGACCACCTCCAAAGAAAGATATTCTCTAGTGTGGACCATGAGCAGGGAATTAACAAAAGATCCATTTAAAGCAAATGGTTTGTGCTCAAAACTCTTGTCAACAAGTTTGAATTTCTCAAGTTAAGAAGATAAATTGAGAGGAGCATTATAGAAAGAAACATGGAGTAGAATGGGGGGAGGCATACATGTAGTAAAAGGGTAGGAGCATAAGAAATGCCAAAGTTTCTTAAATTCACAGTGCTTTTGAAAGGCTGGAGAACATGCCATATAATCATTCACTTGTAGGGAGTAGAAGATACAGAAAGAAACAGAACAAAACGCAGGACTTGACAGGGGACCTATAGCTTTGAACTTGGAGAAAATTCAAAAGCTTTTGACCATCTCAGAGACTACTAATTATTGTAACAAACTTAGAAACGATCTTATCAGTTCAAAGCATTTTACTAGGGCTTTGGTATTGATTTCTAATATATACTTGCCTGGTAAGAATGTAATTATATGAGCAATGATTGAATGCCACTTATGGATCTGTAGCTAGCATCTATAGACATTTTTAAGTTAACTTTGATGGATAAATGGAAGGCATTTGTATAATAGCCAATGGAGAAACAGCATGCCACAGCAGCCAGGGAGATAGACTCTGCGTTTTAACTCCCATTCACCCCTTACTACTAGGATACTTGGAAACATTGCTGAGTCTCATTACTTCTCCCTTACTCATCTGCACCATGAAAAGAACAACTGTTTTGCCAGACTTTCACAGTACAAGGCAATGTGGGTAGGATGCACTGTGCTTTTGGCATTGCCTTCATGTGTGCTGTAATCCTATGTTATATTCACTGATTACATGTGACACTACCTTCTGTGAACTTCCAACTTTTGGAACACAGCATAAGTATTGTAGGTGTTCTTGGTAAGTTATGGGATAAACAGAAGTCACAGTGCAGATATACATAAGATTGCTTGATGTGTGCATTCATTAAATATATGTAAACACGTGCAGGTAGGACCATATGCACATATGTACACATATGTGGAAGCCACAGAGAAACCTTAGGTGTTCCTAAGAATGATCTACCACGCCTTTAGAGACCAAATATCTCACCCAGACCTGAGACTCACCAGTTTGGCTAAGCTGGTTGGATGAGGAGCCTGTCTCTGCCTCCCCACTGCTGGGATTATATGCACCTTCCAGCAGGTTTGGTTATTTTTATGGGTCCTGGGGATTGAACTCAGGTCCCTATACTTGCACGTTCTAAATTATTCATTATGTGACACTGAGAACACACTATGAAAAGCCAAAGAAGCACAGGGCCGTCAAGTTGACAACTAGTTATCTGTTATCAGAACCAAACCAGTTGAGAATGACTAACTGCAGACACCGTTCTACTGCCCTGGACGCTGATGAGCATCTCCCATAACTTCTGATCAAATCTTTCCCTTCTCTGTATTTTAGAGTCAGCCTCACTGGACAGGCTAGCTAGATGACTTTCAAGGTGGGAAGACAACATAAAGGAAGTCTGTCAGCATTAAAGAAGGGTGGAGGGGGCTGCTGTGATGGGTCAGTGGGGAAAGGTGCTTGCCACCAAGCCCAGTGACCTAAGTTCAATATTGCAAGCAGACATGGTGGAAAGAGAAAATCAACTTCTGCAAGTTTTCCATACACAAGGCAGTCCATTGTTCTGACACACAGACAGACAGACAGACAGACAGAAAGAATGAAAGACACACACACTTTCACACACATACAGAGAGAGAGAGAAAGGGAGAGGGAGAAGGAGAGAGAGAGGGAAAGAGGGAGAAAGGGAGAGAGGGAGAGACTCAAAACAAGGGTATCAGGGTATATCATGTGGCTGACCTCTCTCCAAACTTTATAGTTCTTTATATTCTGTCTTAACTTGAGAGCCATAAAGACAGCTAGGATCATATTAGAATAATGGAAATGAACAACTAAATGTAGACTGTTGGTTTTGATTTGGTTGGTTTGGTTGCTGTTTTGTTTGTTTTTTTGCTTCAAAACTACCTTTCTGTATCTGGCCCTTGGACAATGGTGTTAAACTCATCAAAATACCAAACATCTTGATGAGAAGTTTCTATAGTGAAATGGGGGAAAGGTGGATGGAGGAATACAGTGAGAGCTGAAGACTAGCCTTCCAGTTTCCACAATCAGCAGGTGCTTCCAATGTCTAGTGTGTTTCCATACACTCAAACCAGTATCACTGAATCTCCCCAAAGCTTGATGTCAGCCATTGCTTCAAACTCAGCTCTCAGATCCTCAGTTACATGTATGAACTGATATTTTCCTGTTGCCTCCATCTCCATCTCCAGAGGATCTGGAGATCCTTAGGGCAGCATGTGCAGCAGAATCATCCTTTCTGTTAGGCCTGGGTCCAGCCCCAGGGGGTGCGCTCTTTTTCTCTCAGGATGTCTGCTCTGCACCAATGTCAACTTCTCTTGCTTTCCTGAGTTTCAGGGATGGTGGCTGCTTCCTACATTACTTCATTATTTTCTTGTATTGTTTTGACCTTTCAATATGTGTTAACTTCTCTGTATTAAATTACTTCGATTAAAGTAGTGTGTGGTTTTGGTTTTCTTTAGTTTTACTATGAAATAGTAAAAGGAATAACCAAAAATAATGGATTATGGTTCTGTAAGACCTCAACAGCCTTCTGACACTGGTAGTTAATTTTATTCTTACTATTTCCTTCTAAATAATATATGTTTGGATTGTTCAACAGAAAATTGCTTCTCTTTCGTATTAATCTTTTTACCTCCAAGAAGGGTATTATATTCTTTTTTAACATAGTTTATTCTTTTAATTAAATTTCTTATGTTTCTTAGTTATGTTTACTTTTGAATTCATCAAGTTATGCAATTTCTTCATAAAGAACAGACAAGGCTGAACAATCACACATTTTAAATTAGAGCAGTCCAGACTACTCAGTTTCAATTCTAAATCAAACATATTTCTGGCTGCCTGCCCAGTTTTCTCTCTTCTCAAATAAGATTATTAACCCCATCTTACATATAAAGGAACACATATAAAACATACATAAAATATAAAGAATAATTAAATGAATAACCATATATTCAATTTACAACTTAAGAAATGAAACCTAACCAATACTTTGGAAGAGGCCAGAGTGTTCCCTAATGAGTCATTATCTTAGAGAATTCTGTTGCTTATACGTCTCTCTGCCTTCTAGGCTTAAAGAATTCATTGATTGCTTATATGTTTGAACTTTACAAGCTGAAATCACAGGGTGTGTTTTTTCCCCCATGCTTTGGTTTTTCTAAAGACTGTTAACTGATGTCAGCATTAGTAATACAGCAAATATACTTTAAGTTTTCTTGTTCAGTAGAATGTCCATTGAAAAAGATGCTGCATTTCCTTTGGCTGCTATCCTTCTGAAAAGAACCTGAGGGGCTTTGTTGCTCTGCTATGATGTGAATCCAGTTTGTTCTTGCCCAGCAGTATCTAAATGCAAGCTGGCTCAGAGACTCCTTCCACCTCAAGCTCATTGAGAGTGACAGTTTCTACAGAGATTGACTCAGCCAACATTCTCATCCAAACCCATAGCTATAGTTCCTACCCATCAAAGACACTGGACCATAAGCCATCATTTGATACAACTGTATCAAGAAAGGCTACTGATAAAAAACACCAAAATTACTGAACAAAAGGCACTTCACTGAGCTAGGAGACCTGTTGTCCTGAAGAGCAGGCATAGAAATAGTCAAAACAAAAAGAACCCAACATAATGGATGTCTTTACAGGAATGCTAAGATGAGATGCAGATGTTTGTCTATAATGTCCAAGCCCTAACTAACACATTGTTTCTCAGGTTCCTTGGAAATAAAAAAACAAATCAGTATGCAAAAAGAAGAGGGACAGATTAGTATATGAGTGACCTTGTGAATAGAGAACATTTGCCATTAATAAATAATTGTATCCTTTATTCAACTTTACCTCATGAATAGCAATAGCTACTGACTGCTTACACAGAGTAGTATCAACATTTCTTTGTAAGCTTAACTCCTTTTCTGTATCTGATTAAAATGATTGCCTATAAAAAATGTGGACAGGCTATTTGAAATATCTGAAAGGAATCCTCAAATGTGATTATGTATAATAAATCATTTGGGCACTGGTGAGATGGTTCAGCAGTGAAGTGTACTGGCCTCTGATACTCTCCTTTGACATCCATGAGCAGTCAGCATTTATGTGGTACACAAATATGTATGCAGGCAAAATATCACATATATAAAATAAAAATAAATACATCTAGAAGTAATCTAAAATAAATTTTAAAAAGAAATAGTGTTTAAAGGCTATATAGGTCAAATTTGATTCTGTTTAAGGCCTATGATTTTATTTGAGGCAACCTCCCATTTGATCTCATTTGTTTATATAAATGTATGTCTACTGATATCCAAACCATTCCTAAAAAGAAGTAACTTCATGTGTACCTGATAAGAAAAACTGTATTTGTAGTGGTTCTTTATTTCTCTAAAATTGAACTTAAATTTTGATTCACAAGATTTCCATCCTTTTGCCCAAATCATTTTTTCTATGACAATAATCATATTTTGAAAAATAAGAGGTATTCTTAACCCTCAGAACTTGATACCATTTATTTTACAGGAAAAAAAAAAGGAAAAAACAAAAGCAAAACCAAAAATAAACAAATAAAAATAGTGATGTTGTTTATAAACTGTTTTCCTTGTAAGCTCAGAGGTGAGCCATGTTTGTGTTCTTAGCACAGTACCAAGCCTGCATTTCTCAACTGTGCTCAGACGTGTTCCACTGACCACAGAAGCCACCACACATTCTGTGAGAAAATAGTGCTCTGTGGTAAAATAAACCAAAGAACTACTGCAAATGGGACTGCTGTAAAATACTGTGAATTCCTTTCACAATTAAACCTGCCATTTCTGTATTTATTTGGTCATGATCCCCTCTGTTATGGTTTGGATATGGTCTGCCCCCTGGAGATACATGTATTAGAGGGTTGGCTTCCAGCCAGTAGTGCCTTGTGAACACTACCCGCAGCCATGTTTGCATGGACGGATGAGATCACAGCTGAATGAGCTACTAGCTGGTGGAAAGTCTTTAGAGGAGGCAGGTCAGCGGCTGACTGTTTTGGAGTATGTATCGTGCCCCTAGACTCCTCTTCTGTCCTCTATGGCTGCCATGAATTAAGAAAGTGTTGGGACGATCACTTACATCCTCCCCGCATTTCTCTAACATTAAGCTTGCTACAGTTCCATAAAAGAAAGGAGGTGTCAGGAAAATGTTAAGAGTTGATGATCAATGGTCAGGGTCTTTCAATACATTCATCGTTCCTCTACATAAACCATAAGGCTTCATGACTCCAACCATTTGCTTATCTTCCTGTTGTTTTGACATACTGCCTGACAGTCATCCAATGTGTAGTTTTCTGTAGCCACTACACTGCTCATAGAAACACACATCTAAGAGAACATAATGGAAAGAGGTGCAGCTCTTTAGATCTCGTGCTGTTGGATATTGAGACTTATAAGACTCTGGTGTTTCCATGACCATATATACATTTAATACCTATGTATATATATTCTAAAGGAAGTCTGTGTGTTCATGTGTCACTTGTGTTTGTATTTATGTGCATAAGTACGTGTGTGGAAATCTTTATGTATGTGCAGATGTATGTATGTGGGCATGTATATGTATTGTGTGCATGTATATGTATATATATATATATATATACACACACACACATATACACACACACACACACACACACACACACACATATTTGTGTTTGTATATGAAAGGATATCTTTGTATATGTGGGCATCTGAGTGCTCACATGCAAGCGCCTCCGAGCTTGTCTGTAGGACTGCATATTTACTAATAATGCCAGTTCCTCTTGTTTATTAGATCATCTGTAAATGATGAAATCCTAATTTTCAAGAATGAAGTGCTGACGGAAGTATGAAGTATTTCCCAGCCTCTCCAGAAATGCTCCTGGCACTGCATCGCAGTGTGTGTAAATTCTCATTAAACAAAGCCATAACTTCTGCATTGTCGTAAACCCTATAAAGGAAAATGTTTTGTAAGGCTCTAAGAATTAGTTCTTTTAAAACCATCTTTCAAAAATGTATTCTTTGGAGAGTTTGCACATGTATACAATGTAGCTTGAACATACCCAACACTCACTTTCCCCTTGGGACTCCTCTAGAATGCCTTATCACATCTCCCTCGCAACAACTTCAATATAGAGCACCATAATGTTCCACAGGAATGAACTAGTTCTTACAGAATTGAAATAGTTAGATAAGGCAACACTATCTTTCTTGGCTTTAATCAATAGGTACATATGCATAAAGCTGGAATGGAGCATAACTAAGAAACAGAATTGCAGCCCTGTTAACAGCAGGTACTGTGTTTAGGGGTACTGACCACATCTAGCTAACATCTAATATATACCACGTGAATGTACGAGAACTTCAAGAAGAATGTTAAGTTGATAGAAATCCATACTGTACCTGTGACCAGGACATAACTGCCATAAATCTGGTAACAGATCGGAGCCAATACCTTTGGGTAAATGCATCTCCTATTTCAGGACTTGGTCTCTTCTCAAGTACTATTTTTTTTTTTTTTTTTTAGCGTCTAAGCAGAAGTGATTACCTCTTGGTCTCATTCAGTAGCACCATATCAAATGAAAAGGCAATGCGGTTGTATTTGCTCTCCCCCTAAGCTTCATATAAATCAGAGACTGAACAGCTTCTCAATGCTCTAACAGTAGAAATTGGCACAAAGCGGGAACAAAGGATGTTGTTTAGGAAACTAGGCTTTGAAAGACTACCTACTTGTGTGTAAAGCTACTAATAAAAGAAATGTGAGGAAATTCAAATGAGCACTAATCAAATCTACATGATATAATATAATGGCTCATCACCCACCATGCCATTGAACCATCTATGTGCAAGAACATCCTTTGTTACTACAAGTTTTCACAAATCACATGTTGGGCAAGTGTCTCAGAGAACAGGCAGGCACTATTAATCTTTCAACAGTGACAGGATTTGTGTCCAACCATGATATGGAAAATATCCAAATATTCTTGGCTACAAAATAAAAAATAAGATGTAAACTTGTTCCTGATGAAGTGAGATGTTTCTCAAACAGCTAAGATATGAATGGATAGCTACATTTCTAACACTCAATGTTTTAAGGCAATGAAAAATAAAAATATTGGCAGATTTTCTTTTGAAGTACATAAAAGGACAGCTCAACATGGCTTCAGCCTAACTGATACCCTTTCACAAGTCTTGAAAGTCTATCATCTCTCATTAAGAGTGTACACTAAAAACTAAGTAAGTTCCGTTGTAGGTCACCTTTCAGGTCTTTCTTTAGTTTTCTGAGGTCTTTCTGGAAGTCTTCAAACTTCATCTGTGAGGCCTGGAAAAGCTCCTGGGGTTCTGCCAGCGGGAAGACACACTGCTCTTTGCCAGCATCCTAATTAGCAAGCAGAATTTTAAAACAAATCAGCATGAGAAATAAAAATCATGCAACAGTAGAAATGGCAGCAGCTCCAACGACGACACCACCAACAAAAACAAACAACAACCAAACAAAACCCCAGGAGAACCTCTACTGAATCATCCAACAGAGAAAAATGATGGGCTGTCAAGAGGGCTCAGTGGGAAAGAGTCCTTGCTCTGCCATCATCTAGGACCTGAGCAAAAATCTATGGCACCTGTGTAAAATGCTAGTTATGGCTTTATGTGCCTGTAAACACAGCATTTTGGGGTTGCGGGTATAAATAAGATGATCTGAGATCTCACTGACCAGCTAATGAGACCAGATGAAATGGCAAGATTCCTACAGAGTGATAGAATCTGTCTCAAGGGGATAAGATGCCAACACAGAAGGTACCACAAGGTAAACAGTGATAGAAGACACACAGTATATTGTTCTGGCTTGTATGTGCATTTGCACAGGTGTGAAACTTGCATACTCACATGCATGCATTATACTGCTATACACACAATCAGTCAGCACACACAAAATAATAATCAAAAAGTATTTTTGACCATTTGAGTTTCTTTTATAACTGTCTACTTAATTGCAAGCTTGTACAAATACCCACACAGTCATATGTAACCACTGCACAGGCACACACACACACACACACACAAGAAAAAGAAAGTGAAGCTGGGAGTGTACATAAAATTGGTCTTACCTCATCAAAATTTCGAAGATAATATGAAACAATATATGACAAAAGGCTTCTGCTGTTGTCCTAGGCAGGAAGATTAACGTAAGTAACACATAGTTAAAAGTTATTGCTTATTATTAAGTATGCAGAATAAAGTAAATTTCAGAGAACACACAAATATACTTAGGAGTGTTCTGGGTGGTTTTATACTCTATACTGCTTCAGTCCTTGTATCTAAAGGGCTGGATGACAGAATGTTCTCCCAGTGTTCTGATGTAAATGCTGCACCATTTAAGGGAGAAGCTCAAATGTAAGTAATTCGCTGTTTTTATTCTCCTCCTCAAGAATTTTAATTCGTTATTTACATCTTTTATGTAACACATTTATTTTGCATTTTTCTTAGTCTGTTTTGTCTTTTAAGCTCTAGGTATGTGTTTGGCCTGCATGTATGTTCATGCTTTACAAGTGTACCTGATCCCAATGGAAACCAGAGGAGGGTACTGGATTCCCAGGAACAGGAGTTACAGACAGTTATGAGCCTCCACGTGAATGCCGTGAACAGAACTTGGATCTGCTAAAGAACTGCAAGTGGCTATAACCAATGAGAAATCTCTCCAGCCACAGCATTAAAGTTTTTAAATATCACCACAATGGAATAAACAACCACTGCTTGCAAGTCCATATAAATGTTCTAGCAGGTACTATCATAATAAATGATACTTGACCTTGACAGGAATACATTAACATTCCAGAAATGGAAAAGTATTTCATTGAAGTGGAAATCTTTAAAATGCCAATATACATTATAATTTGCTATATTAACAACTTAAGTTGAGGAATTAATTCTTATGCAACTATTTATTATTAAGAGAGTGCACATATCATTTGAAAATGTAAAATTATTTTATATACAATAGCTTTTAAAGTTTTCAAAGACTATTTTGCTTCTTCTCTGGCACAATTAGAAGCATTAACTTTTGCCTGCTCCAATGAATCAACAGATAAACTATGTCTGAGAAAAATCTAGTAAACAATCTAAGTTCTCTGAAGTGTTTCCTCTGCTAAATTGCAATAAGTTTGACCTAATTTTGTCTCCATACTTCAGTAATAAAGTTGTCCAGAATGGCTTCCTTATATAGTGAACTGCAGTTTAGCTTGACTACTCTAAAAGTATATACACTCAAAACCCAGCAACTACGCATCAGCTAATCACAGCAGATGGACTTCCAACCAGTTGAAAAATGAAAGACTTCAAATCATGGCCATGTAAGTGAATTGCCAAACAATTTTGAGTCAAGCTTTCTGTATCACACATCCTTTCCTCTGGCTGTAAACATAGGAGGGCAGAGCATTCTTTGATCTGTAATATTACCTGGCCCTGAAACTTTCTCTTTTGCAGTAAATTTTGTTAATTTTAACTTGTCCTCAGTGCCTCTGCCTCTGTTATAGAATCTAGGCAAGATTTTTCCACTATTTACGGAAATAATACCTCTTAGTAATCAATTCATATGTGATAGGGTAATGTGGTCAGTAAAGAATTCCCCATCATATAGGATTTGCTTGTGGTTCAAACAACTTGAGGTCTGTTCTTTCTCCTAAATTCTCAATCAATGAAACAGCAGTATATCAATCTGTTAGGAAAACTTCTTTTGAATGCTTGACTATAGGCATGATGAGAGAACCTTGTGGTTGATCCGAAACTGTTTTCTCTAGTCTATAAATATTACTAAGGAGTAATCATACATACACTTGCATTCATAAGAAACTTCAAAATCAAAAGATCTTGCAAGGATATTATGGGAATTTTAAATATTAAGTATTTTGCTTCTTTATTGTTTTTTATTATGAGTTAATTTATTATAATAAAATATAATTTAATAGTGGAAGGGGTAAGAGATATAAAGCCAAATCAAAAACACAATCCATCTCCATAAGTAATTCTAAGTAACTTTTTGTTTATCAGAATATATTTTAGATCAGTTTTTATAATCTGGACAGTATATTGACCTCTCTTACTTGAATGCTATTTGCAAATATTGTTTCAACAAATATCAACTTGTTTGCTGAAATAGATCTGTTTTTAGAACATGATTTATTATGTCCATAAAATAGAAATTTGTTTCTATGAAATGTTTATAATACAAATACAACAGCACTTGGATATACATGCTTACTTGAGTGACCATGAAAGCCATAACAATTAACTGATGCTGGTACACCAAGAGAAAACCAGCTGAGACTGTCACATCGCACCCGGAAAGCTGAGGCAGGACTGCCTGGAGTCTGATGTCAGCCTCTGCTACTGAGACCATGTCTCAAAACCAACCAACCAACCAAACAAACAAACACACCACAAAGCATAGACAGAACTAACAAAAAGACTGTTTTTCCATTTCTGGCACTGTGGAAACGAGAATGATGCTGAGTGATTGGTGCAAATGTAGAGAAATAGTCTAGAAAGAGGAGCGAATAGCCACAACCATGACTGGTGAAAGGGGGCAGAAGAAGCTACTCTGTCCTGAGGATCATGAGCGTATCCTAACCTCTCTCTCTCTCTCTCTCTCTCTCTCTCTCTCTCTCTCTCTCTCTCTCTCTCTCTCTCCCTCTCCCTCTCCCTCTCCCTCTCCCTCTCCCTCTCCCTCTCCCTCTCCCTCTCCCTCTCCCTCTCCCTCTCCCTCTCCCTCTCCCTCTCCCTCTCTCTCTCAGATGATGAGTGCATTCCCTCAAGATGACAATCATGTATGTACATTGCTTACAATCGTTTATTATAACTCAGTACTTAAAAGCTTGTTCGTACTTTCTCCTACCCTGTTCTGTAGGCCATTCTCTCTCAGGGAAGCATGGCTCTTACTTTCCAAGTTCACCCACTCAGACTTTCCCCTGAGTCTGATTGTCATCCCTAACCTAAGCTTTCCATTGCCACTGCAACAATCTCCTCAGTATTCATTATATACAGCAAAAATGTGTGTGTGTGTGTGTGTGTGTGTGTGTGTGTAATTATGTGAATGTGAAAATTTTGATCTCGGAACAGAAAGGATTACTTGCTATATTTTGTTTAAAGTCAAACCTATGTTTAAAAACATCCTCAATTTGGTGCAGTCATTAACACAAAATACTTACGCTGCTTTTGACATCCTTCAGCTTGGGCAAAATGTCTAGTCCAAAGCCATCTGCCTGTCCTCGGGTCTTGTTCCCAGCATTCATGTAGTTCCCAAAGGCTAGAACTAAACCCAGGACTTGCATGACCCCTGGTCCATTTTTTAAGGTCTAGAAGACAAGATAACATAGATTTGTCCCTTATTCACTGTTTCATATGAATCATCTAAAATCAATACCAAGCTAATCATATTATACTGATGGTTTTGAGTGACAGCCAAGCCTTGCCCTTCCCTGTTGCTTGGTATATTTCAAAAACAGTGTCTCAGATTTAGCTTTACAGTGGCATGCCACCAAGAAGCATGAGTGTGATTGTAGAAGCCAAGATGTGCCCTCTTTGTCCATATACAATGAGAATTTCTACAAAATAATGTCACCTCTGTTATCCTTCACTGTCTCTGTGTCAAGCACAATACAGATTTCTGGCTATAAGCTGAATCCCAAAAGGCAGGTAGAGAGATTGAACTTCAGGCTTAGGTTTGCTCATTACAACTTTATGCTCATCTTTCCCTGGACCCTGACTGACTTCAGTCTGTTATGCCACTTCCTCGTAAAGTGTTTCTATCAATAGCTTTCCATTCTGCTAGGTGGTTTATCCCAATCAGAACAAATGATGCTATTGATCGTTGATAAACTGTTTTTAGTGATAATAGTGGTCCTTCCAGCCCAAGATTTATTTGTTGCACTCAGAAGGATATTTGATCTTCCACTGAGTCAAATGACTATTCCAAAAACCATTTAGGTGCAATAAGCTTTAACTTTTTACTGAGGCTCCATTTCAAATAAACAACCCAAAGAAAAATGAATGCCTTCAAATCACATCCATTTGCAAGTCTCGTTATCTGAGAGAATATGGGAAATGGGGCTTTGGTTTTGGCAAAGCATTGGCAGCTGAGATCCCAGGAAACTAATACAAATTGGTCAGGCTCTCAATGTGGTCCCTCTGCCTTGTGAATATGTCTAAACACATGCTTTCTTCCCGACGCCTAGTTCGCAAACATTCCCTTATGTGGGATTGCTATCCCTTCAATCTACAAGTACTTCAAGTGGACAAAAATAATAAAAATAAATAAGAACATGACTGAACACAGTCAAGTATCACAATTCGTGTTCCTTTCTCTGGTCTGGATCCTACCTCACACAGTTTTTGTAGCAATTCTAACTTGCGACGAATTGAGCAAATGCTCTCTGAAAATGTGGACTGAAACAGGATACAGAAGACCCGCTCGGAGAAGTTGGGGATTAGCGACAGCTCATACAGGAACCTAAGGAGACAAAGGTAAGGAGGAAGCAAAAGTGTAAGGAACCAAGCAAAGGTGTCCCTTTTATAAGAAACACACACGCAGGCCCATTCTCTCCCATGCGGAGAGGCCTACCCACAACCTTGATTGGCCTCCCAGGTCCCAAGACACACTCACTGTTCAGGTTTGTCGAGAGACTTGGCGTTTTCCTTGTCTTTGGAAGATCGACTGTGCTTTTCAATTTTTTCCAGTTCATCTGACTGTGCTCTCTGGAAAAATGAAAGCCAAGTGTTTTATTTTGGTTTGTTCTGTTCCAAAACTCTTCGAGGCCATCATTTAGATAATAATGATCTTAATACAGGAGAATTTTCTATATTTTAATTTCCTAGCATCTGCTGTGGTAACACTTGACTTAATGCACGAGATGTTTTAAAGTGTGAGTGTGTATAATAAAATCCAGATCATACCAAAATCCCAGAAATAATGCTATTGACTATTAATGATCTAAAAGCTATTAATTCATTCAAGCATAAAAGAATAGTTTTCTCCTTTTCACTAATTTGGCTCTTTATGGTACTTTCTAGAAAGCCAGAGTTTTTAAAAAAAGGAATCTCATTCAAATCTCCATGAAGTTAAAGTTGGAACTAATTTGATATCTTCAATCTTTTTAAAAATATCTAAATATTGAAATAATTGTGGATTGCTTTTGTTATATTTGGAGAAAAGAAAAGTACAATTAAACTATTAAAGCATGGGACAAAATAAAACATTTTCGTGCATATGCTGAACATGATATTTGGATACCAAAATAGCTCCAGCCATATTTTGCTCCTGTCTCCTCTCACTCCATACAATTGTGAGTACAGATTCTATTATTTGTTTCTTCATGGGAGGCATCATCTTTATTTCTAGTACAAATGAAGGGTTTGCAGATTCCATGAAGCACAAAATTATTTCTTGTCACAGAGCATGGGTATCATTTTTATTAGTACTTAGACATAATTTTACATCTCACAAAGATGTGTCTGATGAGCCCAAGGCGCGCCTGCCACGTGCAATCCAGAGCCATGCAGAGCCGTACGCTGAGTTGAAGGGAAGTCCTTAGAACTTAAAATACCCCCCCCCCAATACTATACTCTGTTAGAACAGAAGTATGTGACTCAGTAAAGAGGTCCCCAGAGAATGTGCAGCCAGCATCCATGCAAGTGAACTGCTCTCTGTGAAGTAAAGGTTTTCCATTTACAATATTATTAACTATCTAACCTCAAATAGAAGCATCTTCTAACTGATGACAGGTCAGCCAAAGAGGGAAACTGACACACAGAGTTGGATACATTTTTTTACTGGGGGATGGCGGGGTGAATGGGATGTATCATCAGAAGGGTATAAAAAGAGAGGTGAATTTTCTCAGAGTTTTCAGGCTTGCATAAAGGTTTAACAATTTGCAGAGTTTCACTTAATATGTAACTGCCACATTTCCCCCAACGTCTGAGCAACTGGTAGAAGAGATTTAGAAGACGAAAGATCAACAACGATCTGGGGCTGGAGAGATGGCTCAGTGATTAACAGTGAGATCTTCTCTTGCAGAGGACCCGAGTTTGATTACTAGCACCCATACACCAGGCAGCTCATAACTGTTTGTAATGCCACCTCCAGGGTGGCCTCACACTTTTCCCTTCTGCAGACACTTAAATGGACATGCACATGTGTGCACTCGTGCATTCGAGCACGTGTACACACAAACACAAACACACACACACACAATGAAAACTAAGCCTCAGATAATAATCATCTGATTTATTTCACAAGTATGTAAAGAGTCAGTCCACAACCGTCACCATGATGTCTCTTGAAGCCATATTATAAAATGTGCTTTGTAACAAAGATAGCACTGCTCTTGTGGGCAAGCAAGACCAACGTAATATCCCTGAAGAATATTAAACCTGTAACTACGGAATAGACAAGAGTTGTGAGTAGATAAACTTAGATACAGCTTTCTAATTCTCACCATATCTTCATTTAAAAATACATGAAAGCTATCTGATATGTATGAGATCCTCCTGGCCATTCTACAGCTTAAACCCCAGAAGAAGGTAAGAAGAAACTCAGCTTGCTACAACTTGGTTACATAACTGTATGTAGCGTTTATGTTGATTCTTGAACAAAATACTTTTACACATAAATCTTGGCAGAGGACTTCCTCTCTCTCTCTCTCTCTCTCTCTCTCTCTCTCTCTCTCTCTCTCTCTCTCTCTCTGTGTGTGTGTGTGTGTGTGTGTGTGTGTGTGTGTGTGTGTGTGTGTGTAGTGGCAATGGGCAATGTATTTACAAGCCATGCGAGTTCCTTTAAGTCTTTAAAAGCAATGCCTCCTGGTCAGATGTCTTTCTAGCCATGTCATGGTCAATTCCTAAACTAGAAATAACTACAAATTATCAAATGTAAAATCCCTCATATGCTCTATTAAATAAAGGGGGTTCTTAAACTTTTACAGGTAGCTCCATTTTTGCCCAAGACATTTTATGTGGCCCTGAGTGTATAGGTATATAGAATAGATTTAAAAATCAATTTAGTTGTAACAAATAATAAAGAAAAAATTATAACACTTGATATCTGTATGCAATTTTATGACTTATCAAACATAAAAGCATATTTTCATGCAATGAGATAAATATGCTCTTTTAGTTTTATATAAGAGATGAAATACTATTGGGAGTGTTGGTAGAAGCCTTTAATCCCAGCACTTTGGAGGCAGAGGCAGGCTGATCTCTGAGTTTAAGGCTAGCTTGGTCTATAGAATGAATTCCATCCATGACAGCTAAGATTGGACTGTCTTGAAGAATGAGACAGAGAGAGAGAGAGAGAGAGAGAGAGAGAGAGAGAGAGAGAGACAGAGACAGAGACAGAGACAGAGACAGAGACAGAGAGACAGAGAGAGGGACAGAGACAGACAGAGACAGACAGACACAGGTAGAGAGAGACACAGACAGAGACAGAGAGTGAGCTATGAAATGTTGGTATCCTGGCTGAACATTTGGGTCAGTCACAGGTGAAACAACTTGTATTTTTGATAACTAGATGACTATGTATAAGGTTCAATATAGAGAACAAAAACTCACACAAATACTTTGTGCAAAACTAGCAAAAGTATGTATCTTCCCTAATCACAAGTCAAAATCCATTTAATGGGTTTTTATAAAACTCAAGTCAGTAGTTCAAACAATCATTTTTATAATCAAGCATCCTAATAAAATAGATACAAAGATATCCTCATCATTGCTTTTAATAATTAAACCATTTGTACCAACCAAAGCACAGATAGTCACACAAATACACAGAGGGAGTAAAAATGCTGTAGTTTATAACACAAAATCATTTCAAACCTAAGCCATGGCGCTCAGGCAATGATTAATGCAGCTGTATACATGATATGCATGGTACAAAGTGCATGTATACATGGTATGCATGCTACAAAGTGCATGTATGTGTTCAGAACCAAGGCTGATAGGAAGCCTCCTTGTTCCCATGGGCAAGGGGTTCTAGAATCACCTCAGCCGTATTACATTTGGCTTCACATCAACTTTTTGATTATTGTACATCCAGACACGACTAACTACTGCAAAGTGTTCTGTGATCTCCTTTGGGAACTAGACCAGTTCCCCTCATCTTGGGACAAAACAAAGCTGACTTGGTTGGAAGCTACAGCTCAGGGATAATAGAGGGAAATTTCACTTTGCCCACACTATCTACACTCCTTTCTTCTTCACGTGTGCACGTCTATGATGGTGGCCATTCTGCTTTTTCTTTTTCTCTAGGGAGCTGAGTTTGCATCACCTCAGGTAATTTCTCCTCCACCCTCTCATACACACATCTGCACTTATCATGCATATATACAGTCAACTCAGGGTCAGGGTGCTAAATCTTCATACTAGTCCTTGACCCACACTAAATTTATAAGGGATGGTTGTTTATTTTGGCCTTAGCTTTATGGAGGAATGGTCCAAACAGGTATAGTACAGATATGCAGAAAGCCCCATGGTAAGTGGTGGGAGGACATTCAGGGGCGAGGTAACACATTCTCAAAAAAGTCAAAGAGGATATTGGGTTGGGACTTAAAACTCCCTCTGAGAAGCTCAGGGTTCCCCACAGCTCAGAAGCTTCCGAAGAGCCATGTTAATTCCTTCTGAAGGCAGCTTTCTCCATGGCATAAGGACTTCCCACCTGGCTACCTTTTAAAAGGTGCATCTTCTCCCGTACTGCCGACATATGGCCCTTTGTAAGGGGCACTCAAGCTCTATCCAAACTGTAGCACCATTAAATTTGGGGGGGATGGGGGAAAGGTCTTTTAAAACATCTATCGTTGAGTCTTTGGTGGTGAACTTTAAGGGCCAACAGACTCAGTACCATTCCTCACCTCTGGGCAAAGTTTGCCTGACCCAGATGCACAGATGTACCATGGTAGGGGACATTGGAGCTTTCTTGTCCTTCAGAATTGGAGAACACTTCTGCACTACTCTTGAGACAGGCTTACGCTAGATGAACCACCTGAAATCTTTTGCAACCCAACTGTGTGGTTCTTGAATGTGAACTTCGTAGACCACAATGCCTCCTCACAATATCAGAAGACTAGACATGTCTGCCACTATCAGATGACAAATACCATCTTACTGTTATGAAAACAGTTCTACTTTGAAGAGTCTCTTGATTAGATGGCAGGGACCCCTTATCATTCATGAGGTAGACTTTTCCTACATAGTTGGTAACTAAATTCTTTTGAACTACCTCCATACTTAAGCAAGAACTTCTCATGATAATGGTAAAGTTTTTGATTTTGAACTTGGCATTATGTCTTTAAAGAACACTACAAAAACAAAATGAAAAAATAGCTTTATATTATGCAAATATTTCTCTCTCTTCTGACCTGGTCTGTTTTCTGGGATCAATTCCAAAATATGTGAGTCACTTTCAAAGATGTTAGTTAGAATCTGATTTTTTAACCTCCTTCGACTTACTTCTGTGCTAAGCAACTTATTTCCAGATGCTATGGCATGGAGGTGAGTTTTCTTACAATCCAGATTGCTTCTCTAGTAGTTCCTGGTCATTGAGAGATGACATGCACACAGTAAAATTTCCTTCCCATTCGTGTCAGCAGTCTCTCATGGTGGGCTCCGAAGCTCGTGCCCAGCTTCCAGAAGACCGCGTTGATGAGTGTAGCATAAATAAAGGTATTTTAAAGATAATTTCACCTGAATATACTTATAAGTAAAATAAGTAAGAATTCTGAATAAGTTACTTTTACATATTTTTAGGCTCTTCTTTTTCTCCCAAGTACTATCAACAGCAATGGCTCTCCTTGAGTGAGTCTCAGTATTGTTTTACTGTTACTTATTATAACTAAATAATATATCCAACATTCCAATGGCCTGATCGTCTGGCTGTGTTGTTATGCTGGGAGAAGGGTCCCTTGGACTAGGTCGGCATGAGAAAGCACCATAAAGAGGATGGAAGTCTGGCTTTTAGGATCTGCTGCTGCTGTAGCTCTCCTTCTTCCATAACTAGTGACTCTTAGAGGCTGGGCCTTCCCCCATCAATCGCCAATTAAGAAAATGCTCTATAGGCTGGCCTGCAGCCTGATCCTATGGAGGCATTTTCTCAAGCCATCTCTAAGATGACAGTTTGTATCAATTTGACCTAAATCTAGCCAGCACAGGGAGAGAGAAGGCAAAAAACATAGGGAAAAGCAGGAAACATTGAAAGCAAGATAGGCAAATCATGGCAATTACAATACCATCATCCTAGTAATATTGGGAAGGCCCTTAAGAGATAGCATAAGCTCTAAAATAGATATTTGTGCATGTCTAGAAATGAATGCATTCTGCCAAATGTTAGCAAACAAATAAATACAAAAAGAATACTATACCTACCAGAGTAAGTATGAATTAAGTCATCTATACACTCGTCTAGTACAACTCTATGGAGAACTTTTCATATAATACATAGGGATATGTGTTAAAGTACAAGAACGGGGTCTACAATTGTCAGACAATGCTGTGTTTATATGTTTGGTCACATTCTTTTTAATTATGCTCAATTGTTCTTGGAACATCATCCTGGATTTCTTCTTGCAAAACATGAAGGATCAAGTAAATGTCTGGTGTTTTTATACCTACTGAGGTCTTAAATTCTTACCCTTATCTTCAACCATACAAATTATCTCAAACTATGACTGAAATTTGTACCACAACCCAGAGTTTAAATGGATGGTTTGGGTTTTGTTGGAACTCCAAAAGTCAATTTGGTCTCAAATGCTCTTCTTTCTCTGGCCCACCATTCTATGGTTAAGCATAGATGCTGTGTTATGAGAGAAAGAGAAAGACAGAGAGAGAGAGAGAGAGAGAGAGAGAGAGAGAGAGAGGGAGAGAGAGAGAGAGAGAGAGAGAGAGAACAGAGGAATTTGGACGATTCATTATAATTTATTCAAAGGTATATTGTTTGCCAGCTATTGGACTAGACAGTCTAAATCCATACATATACATGGCTTCAAAGTCCCACAACACAATATATCAAGCTGCAAATTAAACCACTCTTGCTCCTGTAGGCATCTATAGCTATTTTCTTCTATTGCTTTTGAAAGTTACATGTAACTCTCTACATGTGAGGGGGATACTAGTGTGTCATATAGTGTTTGCTAATGGTGATGAGAGTCATTTGCTGGAATGGGTTCATTCTGTAGATCGCATACTCATATACCAATCAATAACAGAAAAGACCTTCTAGTTTCAAAAAGTCCCTTAAGAGAACTATTCTCTCCATGTGTTGTTCACTTCCATTCACTCAAGAAATTCCTTGCCCAAAAAATTATATATATATATATATTTGAGTCCATAGTAGAGTAACCACATCTCAGTGACATCCACATCTCAGTGACATCCACATTTTAATAGTGTCCATGTCTTGCCCAATTCCGCTCTGCTTTTGCCAAAGAATAAGGTTAGACCCTTCCCCAAGATTTACTGCATGACTATAAGTGAATCCCAGTTACTGCTAACCCAGGTGTTTTTGGCAGTTACAAAGAGTCATGATATCAAACACTTGGGCATCCATTCAATGGATGACAAGCCAGTGGAGACTTAGATTTTCTGGTTCTCATCATTAATTCCACCAGGTATTTTAATACTCATTATCCTTGACAGTCATCAGTGATCAATAGCTCATTCTTTTGGGTGGGTCTTCATGAGTGCCTCCTGCAACTATGCAGGGATTTTGACTGGTTTGATATTTTACAGGTCTTATACATAGGCCACCACAACCACCATATGTTCAGGAGGGAAATGGCTCTATTGTGTGTGGAAAACACTAGTCCACAGCAGTCTTTGGCAACTTTTTTTGTTGTTTTTGTTTTTTTTTTTCAGCACGGATGATTCCTGAGTCTTGAGGAGAGTGATGGGATGTAGATCTCTCACTTATGGCTGAATACTACACAGTCTCTAATTCATTGCACATTAACCAGTGATACTTTAATACTTGGCATGGCTCATACTTGACAAGACTATGCTACGTGACAAGTCTCTGTGATACTTGACAGCTGTGATCTTAGAGCTGGCAGGATTCACAGCTGGTTAGGACTGTTAATTACTTCCTCCAATCTTAGCAGCCCTCATAGCACTTTCTGAAGTAAAACCTACTCCATAGAAAAGGCACTTCAAAGCAAAACTGGCTTGATTTCTGTTTGCCCTGTGACACAAGTATGTGGGAGCTTCACCCTTAGGGTTTTACCATCAAGTTCCTGAGACACTATTGATATTCCATTTCTTTTGCTCATGTCTATCGATGTGTTAAAAAGCAAATGTTTCCCAAGTGGGGTCCCAGAGGCCGTGGATTTGACCTCCTGCCATCCCTTGAGGGTATATATACTGCATCGATTTTGAAGACTCATGATGCTAAAATGAAATGGTCTTAGAAGTTTTATTGGTTCAGACTATTTAATTTCTTCAGTCATGTACTTAAAATGCAGCATAAAACTGGTATGTATGTTAGAAGTGAGAGAGAATATGTGTATGCAGTATCATTAGACCCCAAAAATATAAGTAAGTGTTCTAAGGGATATACAGTAAAAGTACAAGGGCAGGCAAAACCTTTCCAAATTCTTTTGTTCTGATTCTTTCTAATTTCATAACGTAACTATATTAAAATTTTGCTCCTTTCCTCAAACAACTTCTGTTCTTTCTAAATATTCTAGATAATCTTGTACTTAATTACATTTTTCTCATAAATTTAATGCCACAACTTTGCTAGTTTTCTCAATTTTTACTGCCATGTATCTCCTTTATTAATTATACCTAACAATGACATGACATATATCTTTGTATTTCCCTTCTAAGCATGGAAGCAAATACGGTCTCAACATTTTTATCAACATCTCTAAAATCAAGCTCCTATATTTTATTCTCTCCAAGATTTTAGTGATCTTTATTCCAATACCCTGGGAACAATGCTCCTACCGAGAGAGCTGGGAGGTCATCTAGATGTCTTTGTACTCTATTTCTATACCAAATAAATCACTGTGTCTCCCATGCTCCTCTGCTGCCATCATCCTGGCTAAATACCATGATCTCTCAATGCACTGCTTCCATATCCTGCCTGCTGAATACAGGTGCAAGCAGCTCCACCTCTCTCATAACACAATATGTTTTTTGTTGCTGTTGTTGTTGTTGTTGCTGCTTGCTTGTTAGCAATGAATAGAAGACTAGGTTTACCCTATTTATAGTCTTTAATGGATGTTCAACATTCCTATATTGATAGCACAGACCTCATCATTCTCTTTGGTCATGATCCTAGCGTTTATCAGCTGAGCCATCTCTCTAGCCTAAACCTCAACATTCATGTGACCCAACATGATTATCTTCGTGCTTACCTCTTGCTATGTTCCATTCTTAATGTCTTCTCTTTGCTCCCCAAATACATTGGGTTATTATACAATCAACACTGTTCCCTGTATGCAAAATGTCCCCATACACCTTCCACTCTCCACATCTACCTATTCTTGCCTCAACTTCAGTCTCTCTAGTTTGGAGAGGCCTTTCTGACCCCCCAACACATTGTGATCCCCCCTTAATATAACCTCTCTGTAGAAACGGACTTCTCCCCAGCAGCATGTATGAAAAATTTATAAGAACATTCAAAGCCTGAGTTATACACTAAGAAGATAAATCTATGGTATAAAAACAATTACTGGCTTTGCTCATCATTGTATTGATTGCTCAACACACATGACAAAACAAAGCTGGCATTGAATAAGTACCTGAGGGAAGCTTAAACTGTATTGCTCTCAAGTATCCTTATCTATTTTTAATGTCCTATTGTGCTTTCAATTTAACCATTCCTTTCTGGAATAGAAAAGACAATTAACAGGTGTTGAAGGAGTCAGGTAGAGTGACAAGGATGTCTGGCTTTAGAGTAGTAGAGATCAATGCATCTATGAAAGCAATGATCATGGGCAGATATAAGATTGTATACTGAATGGTGGCTGGAAGAATTATGCCTTTCTCAGAGAAATGATATTTTTTTATTAACAGCCCTTTATACTCTTTAATTCATTTCTCTACTCCAGAGTCAACAACCCTACACTTCCCGTAATTCTCCTCATGTCCCCCACCTCTTTTAATTAACCCTTATTTTCTATTTCAATCACTTTTTATGTTTGCCATGACCACATCAAAACTTTGTTCTTTCTGATCTAGATCGCACACTTCCTTCTCCCACCAGAAATTCTATTGCCCATCCCTTTCCCTACCTTTCCTCTCCTCCTCTACAGTGAGGAAGGAAGGTGGCTCACGGAACCTGATAATGCAGGTCTGCTAGGACATCACCACCAGGCTCCATGATTCAGAAAACTCATCAGAGCCCAGGAGACCAAATGTAAATACTTCTATAATTGGCAGGTGCATTCAAAGCATATTGCATTGTTTGTTTGTTTGTTGTTTCTGTTAAAGAAAGCAAGGCAATACAACCACAGAATACTACGTAGGTCTCACTGAGACTCATTTGTATAAGTGGTGAAAAAGTTATGCCAGTCTTTGGAAATAATTTTACATAACTAGCAAACTACACAAGAAAAGAAATTTTGGATGAAGTAAGATGTCCAATGGAAGTATAGAATAAAATCTTGTATTTTTACTGATGAAAAAATACAACAAATACTATAGGCATTTTTGTGTATACAGTTGATCAGGTTTACGTGGAAGGAGGGAATTTTTCAGTAGAATCCCATTCTCTTGTTAATGGTAGGTAAATGTTCAGGAGTGCTTTGACAGCATGCCACTGTCCTGACCCCAAAGGCACCAACAACCACACATGGATTGTATGCTTAAACAGGGGATTTTAATTTGTTCTCCTGAGAGAGTTTTGAACCTTGACTTGTAAAGATTACACTGTATCTAAATCTGCTGCTCTAATGATCAAGTGATCTAGACCAGAACTATGTAGACATCCAGGCTAAACTTCATCTCCACCGCAAGAAGGCTTTCTGTGAACAATGTTTTCAGCATCTCCAAACACACAGCATGCAAAGCCCACATTAACGAAAGCCAACTTGCCCCTGTCTGTATGATGACCTGGCAACATCAAGACTGTTGTTGCTGGTCAGCCGTAGATTTCTTCTTTACCATTTTACAAGAAAGCTCGTCTCAATGAATATAATCAACTGCCTTTATACACAAGCATTTGTGGGGGGCCAGTCAACAACATCTAGCACACAGGATTTCAGTAAATTTGGAGGCTATGAGCAAGTCAGACAATTCCAGGAAATAAGTACTTGTTGCTTTGGAGGGGTTCCAGTACTTTTGAAAATTCTGTGAATATATATCTTTAAAAATAAAAACAAAAAAAAATTATAACCAAGAGTCCAATGTATTATTTTATCACAGAGTACACAGAAAGTTTTTTATTTTAATTTGGCAAGAACCAATTCAGGAATTATTTGATGTTATCTTTTCTTACATCAGGAACTAGAGAAGCAATGCCAGGCCCTTTGCAGCCATGTGAGACAAAACTTATCTGGAGTTTGAAGCACACAGCTTGGTTTGAATAAATCTCAGCTGGCTGTAAAATATTCAACTGCATCTCTGTAGTTCTCTTTTGGTTATGTCTCTGCTTCAAGACACGATGCCCTGTTTATCATTGCTTTGGCCGTGGTTAGTTGAAGACACTTCCTGCTTCCTCTCCTGAGCAGTACTTGCTCACATGTGTCTGTTTGCTCATATGGGTGCTTCCAGAAAGGCAGGTACCTTAAGAGCCTGTCACTCTCACCGCCTCTAAACACCATCAGGATTTGACCATTAGAAGGAAGAGGATGTAGAACAGACTAGATCTGAAAGGACTAGGTGGAAATGAAGGTTTAATCATATTATAGCTGTTGGTTCCAAATGTGGATCCAAGGAGTATCTGCTTATATAACCAGTTAAGAACTTTGTAGAAGGATTTCATTTTTATTTCCAAAATTATATCTTAAAAGAGAGACAACATCATGGTCGTGATCACCAATATGCGGTGCATGGGTCTCCTGTAGCCTGACCACATAGTTGTGAACAGTCTCTGTGGAATTGGGATTTGCTTATTTGAAGATCATCTGTGGAGAGTATGGTTGACTTTGTGTTTATGGTAATACTTGGAAGTCCCATGCTGAATCATCTACGATGGGTTTGGGGCACTAGCTTGGCAATTTCCCCTCCTTTGCATAATTTACATCATCAACATCTCAGGAACTTATAACAACCACTGACTGTTAATTTATCGGCTTTTTGTGATGCTTTAATAATGCTTAATCCTTTCCAAGGAGGAGTTGGCACCTCTCATCTATCTCTGAGTTAACACATGGGTGGATCTTGAATTAATCACAGTATACTGAGTGGAAAAAAGACAGCTATTCTAAAGATGTTCTTGAAACATCAGGACAGGTACATATCAGCCACACCTCTCTTTAACCACCTTACAAAGGAGGCACTTCTCGGTGAACACTATCAACTTTCTTTAGACTCAAGCATGGATAATATCTCTCATTTTGTGAATATTAAAATATATATGTAAATTTTGTTAAAGATAAAACTTTGAATGTATAAAAGTGGTTTTTTTTGTCTCAGTACTTTGAAAGGAAAATACATACATTATCATGGGGCCACTTAAATTATCCTCTTGTACATTGCATATTAAGGAGTATTATTTACATATTAATGTTTGCTGACTTAATACCTTTTAAAATCATTCTTCCTTCCATTTATTTATTTATGGATGGGGCGAGTGGAAGTCAAAGGCCAACATTTGACTCAGTTCTTTCTTACCAACATTTGTGCTCCAGGGATCGTACTCCGGTTGTTAGGCTTAGTAGCAGGTAGCCTTGTCTACTGAGCCATCTTGCCAGCCCACACCTCTCCCAGTCTTAAAAGCTTTCAGGATATTTTCATGATTATAATGATTACTCCTAGTCATCAATTTGACAGGATTTAGAATCACCTTGAAGACAAACCTTTAGAATTATCTGGTAGGGACTCTCCAGAGTGTTTAGCTGAGGTAGGAAGATTCATCCTGAAAGTGGGTGGTGGTATTCATGTCCAGTTACCAAGCCTTCACAACCATGAAAGACTGTGCCTTCAAACCCTAATAAACTCCTTCTCACGTAAATGCAAAATAAAAGTTACCAGTATTATCCTCAACTACTGTTTATAGACTTTGTTCTTGGACTACACAAAACCACTTAATATACTTAAAATGTCAAAGGGTGAAGTGAATTCAAATATGGCTGTAAGACACTGGAGAAATTGAAAGTTGCATATCCAATGGATAGAATCTTTGGTGGGACCCTCCAAAATTTGAACATTTAACTATATATGTAAACCTGACAGAACACACACACACACACACACATCAGAACCAAATATACAAGAGGCACCATCTGGAACCACTCAAGTTTCTAAGTAAGGCCAGTGGAAGAAAAACATACTAGGAGTTCTACATCTGATTAAGAGAGCTAATTATTTACTCCTTTAATAAATTTATTGCCCAATTAAATTTCAGCCGCTGTAATCATGAGCAATAAGCAAGGAAAGTTGGTGACCATATCAAGCATCCTACGTCAAGGCCGACGACTGTTTTTTCTCTTCATGCGTAATTTCAACTCAAGACCTAGTTTCCGTGATAAGAAAGGTTCGTATCAGGCATGTAAAATAAGCAGCACAGTGGGGGTGGCAGGTTGGGAAAAGTATATTTCTCATTCTGTGTAGAGATCTAGGTTATACCCCCGATTCCTCTTCATCCCCACTGCTACCATTATAAAACTACAGGAAGAAAGAAAAAAGAAAGAAGGAAGGAAGGAGGGAAAGAAGGAAGGAAGAAAAAAAAGAAAAGTGGAATGAAGCAAAAACCCTTCTCTTTACATAACCATACACGAGCCAAACCTGGAAGTTTTCTACATAAACCACAGTGTTCCTAGTCTTAAGTACATTCATTTAACATCAGCAGAATAAAGGAATTTAAGGGTGGTCTAGCAGACATTTATGGCACCAGGTTGAAAAAATTTATTATATCTGCTAGCCAACTGTACCATTTCACAAATGCTTCCCTGTCATCGTGGAAAATTACTGGAAAATGTTTAGTGTATGTGTCAGAAGAGCCTGTCCTCCTCAAATGGCTGGATGGTTGAGAATGTATGTGCGAGAGACACTTTCTGTATCCGACCGAGCTAAAAAGTTTGTTAATACTGTCAAAGCAAGAAGCAAGAAGACGACCACGGAGAAAGCGAATTTAGATAAAAAAACAATGGCTGCTAGAGAGACACGAAAGGATAAACAATTCAGCACCACACACAAAGATGTAAAATTCATGTTCAGAGTGAAGGGGAGAAATGTCATGAAAGGACCAAAGGACTCTGTAATAAAAAGAGACACAAACAAGTCTTCCTATTATTGAGCAAGGTTTACATTTAGAACTCAAACACGAGAAGAACTAGAAGCAAGGATCAAAGCTAGGATTAAGGCAGTGCTGAAGGACTGCAGACATATTTATTGAGGACTATGTGTCTGTCTACTTCTCTAAGGCATAAAGATGCCCACAGTGGCGGCTCATTTTTTTTCTCCCAGTCACTCTATCTCTCCTTTTAAGTAGTAGAAACATTGCACATCCCTTAAGTTTGTTCAGTATGGACCAAAAAGAAGTCAGTAGCTAGACTGGTCAGGAGAATGTAACTTTGACAGAGGAAGAGTACTGCAACCCCCGACCTCACTGCCTCCTCCTCTTTCTTTCTTTCTTTCTTTTCTTGTTCTTTCTTTCTTTCTTTTCCTTCCTTTCTTTCTTTTCCTTTTTTTTTCTTTTGGTTTTTTGAGACAGGGTATCTCTGTGTAGCCCTGGCTGTCCTGGAACTCACTTTGTAGACCAGGCTGGCCTCGAACTCAGAAATCCGGCTGCCTCTGCCTCCCAAGTGCTGGGATTAAAGGCACATGCCCGGCTTTCTTCCTCTTTCTGCTCAAGCGATGTCCGTGCTCCCTGTTCCAGTTGAATACCACATTTCCCCTCGTCCAATCACTATGACCTTTCTGATCTAACCTTTTTTTTTATCTAGGGGAGAGGGGACTTAAAGTGTCTCATAGTCTTTGGGGATTTCTCATATAAAAATAAAAACATTCAAGTTAGCATGAGAATTCTAAATGGAAAAAAAATTGTTGTATATTTTAGATGCAGAATGAAATTATATTCTTCTTCCAGTTGAGGGAAAGTAGATAAAATAAAAAGCAGTTCACAGCAATGATTTTAAGTTGGAAAATAAAATTGCATGCTGCATAAAGTGTTTTGTAAGTATTAATATGTATTATTATTATGCACTCATTATTTTAAATTTTAACTATTCTATATTTTAATATAAATGTTAATAGATACAGAGAAGCTCATCATACATATCTTAGACAACATAACCACAGGTTCATCATTTTAGCACATGGTAATAGAAGTGATACAGGCATTTTTAACTATTGTATCCAAGGAAATAATAACATATAGGTAAGAATACCTATCTACTCCATTATATCTTCTGTCACTATGCCCAACCATTTCATTTACATTATTAAAATTTCATATAGCATTTTAAATTACTTAATTTTTAGTTTGTACGATCTGTAGCAAACTGAAGCTTTCCATATGTATATAAATAGAATGCATCATTAATATATTTCTTGAATGATGGAGTGTAAGCCATTCTAACTATTTGTTGCAAACGCGAGCTCTGTACTGGATTTGTGGCATTTGAAAACTGACACCTGGGTGTAAGTGGTATTCACCCAGGGTCACTGCAGGCAGCTCCATGAGTGGTGCCTCCACAAAAGAAAAGGGAGTGGCAACATTCACCTGCAAAGCCAAGGTCAAGGCAATCCATGAGGTAGACAGCCTTCAGTGCTGAGCTCGAGACCAGCCTGGTCTATATAAAAAGTCCTAGGAAAGCCAGAGATACAAAGGAGTCCCTGTCTCAGAAAACAAAATGAAACCAAGGAAAGCATGAAGTAAGTGGCTGAAGAGCTCAAGCCCATCTCACTTAGGATAACAGATTTTGTCTTGGACTCTGCTTTCTGGGACACTGACAATGAAGCCAGAGACTATTTCTAAAAGTATGGAGCAACCCTCAACTTCAAGGCAAGATGGTGCACTGTAAATCTGACCTGAAACTCCACAAAAGAAAACAGAGATGCTTCTGCGATGAGACCATGTCTGGAGATGAAGTCATCACGCCAGATGAGGGCCTCAGCAGGAAAGCAGGCAACAGAACTGAGAACCCGGGCCCATGCAAGCCCTAACATTTGGCACAGGAAGCTGAAGGTAACTGTTGCTCCTCACATACACTGGATAGCACCAGGACCCTCAAGACCAAACCAGGCCGAAGTGGAGTACAGGAGTACAGGAAAGGACTTCTCTTGTACAAACAGCAATCATGCAAAACACAGAAGCTACAGAGCCCAGTGACACCCACCGTCCCGTGTCCCATGTGAGTCCTGCTAGGGACAGAAGGATCTGAGAAGGTGCCTTTCAATACAGAACAGATATATCAGGAATTCAATCCATAAGTTAGTGCTGCCATTAACATCCTTTTGCAGTGGGCAGTAGTTGATGGAGAGACTTGTAATGGTCGAAGTACTGGGAGTAAGTGATTACTTATGTGTTCTACCCTAAACGGAACATTTATATCAACTCCTTTCTGCCGAAAGCTTGGGAAACATTTTGGAAGGATCACATTCACTGTTAGGAAGGAACCAGTCACTGGACCTAGAGGATGAAAATAAGAACATGGAAAGCAAGGATAAAACACATGATATTGGCAGGGGGTGGAGTTGGGAAACAGTAGGGTAGATTTGGCTTGAATACAATTAATATATGTTCTGCATATATCTGACATTTCAAATAATACAGTTAAAATTCTTACCAAAAAGCTCCTAAACTAGTTTTGTGGGACATGTGATCTGTGCCACATATTCAAATTATGATTATAAAAATCTTATTTGCATAAACAGTATACATGTGTTCATACCCATGTTCTCGTGTACGTGTGCCTTCCTGAGTTGGGTGTGTACGTGAGTGTGGAAGTGAGAGATTGATACTGAATAGCTCTCTTGATTGCCTCCACCTTATTTTCTGAGCTATTTTGCTCACACAACCTACAGCTTGCTAGTGCTGCAAGATGGGCTGGCTGGCTGGCCAGTGAGTTCCAGGGATCCTCTTGTTTCTGCCTCCCCAGTGCTGGGGTGAAGGACATGTACTGCTAAGCCTTTCTTTAGACATGGGTTCTTCAGATGTGACTTCAAGTCCTCATGCTTATCTGGGAAGCAGTTACTGACTGAGCCATCTCCTTAGCTCTGAAACGTGGCATTTAAACACAAATAATATCCAAAGGAATTTGTTCAGACTGGTAAGCTAAACACATACCATAGATGCTTATGTGTCTTGGTATATGGTTTTGTTACACTTAAGTGCATGTCAAGGGCAGATAATAACTAAGGGAGGAATTTTCCTGACGTTGGAGAGGTTGAAGATGCTGAGTAAGTGAATATCTGCACAGTACACGGGCAGGACAAGTGAGTAACAGCAAACAGAGAATGCAAAGGAAGAGGAGCACCACCCTGCAAATGCATAAGTCATCTGACACAAGGAAACAGCCCCCAGGAGAGCAGGATGCAAGAGAAACTAACGGCTTTCATCAGGAGAATGACATTCTCAGAAAGAGCTCTGCTCACTGCCGCTCTAGTGTAACAGTCTAAGTAGCCTGGTGGAACTGAGCACAGCCAGGGGATTGGAGGGCAGAAAGCAGAAAGACAGTAAAGTAGCCAGAACTATATAGAACTAAAACCAAACATACAAAGCCAAAACTCAAACCAGGCAGTTTCCTTGCTGAAAAGCCCCAAAAAAGAACTGTGCACATATCTGCAAACAGCAATTAGCAATGGACTGCCCAAGGAAACGGTGACCATGAGGGACACCCAGTGCTCTTAGGAAAACCAACTATCAAAGTCTAACATAACATAAACAAGAGAAAAAGCAGATTTGACCAACCAACGCCATTCCCCAGTTACTACTGCTGGCGTGCTAGTCAGCTTAACTAATTTACTAGGAATGCCTTGCAATGGAGTTGGTTTCTGAAAATAAGCACAGTTTATCATCTGTTTTCTTTTTTCCTTTTTTAATTAAGCCTATGGAACCAGTGAGTGATTCAAAGTCTAACAGCTTTTCATTTTTAGTTCTGCAATTCGCCTTCAGTGTATTTACAGGTGGAAATGAGCACGCTTTGCAGAGATCCCATGAACCAACACAACAGAACGGTGAAATGGGAGAGCTGGGCTTTAAAAAAATAGCTACACTGTGAAAGTCAATGCATTTTTGTTTGAAGAACCTGATGGCTGAATGGTGCTTCAAACATGAATCAATTAAATTCCTCTAGGAAGCTAGGGGAACACAGATGGTAAATCCAATTCATTTCCACTAATGCAACAGGGTAGACGCTTTTCAGGATGCGGTATCATGTGACACACACTCCAGCCCTCTTCCAGATTAAAGTTTGCTGGTATGTCAAGTACCACCCTAAGTGAAGATTACTGAAACTATAAAGTATGCCTGTGAAATTGAATCCTAAGAAGTGTAAATTTAGACTTCTCATTCTTTCTGTCCTACCTGCCTTCTCTTCCCGCCCCAACCCATCTTTTAAATTGGATTAGAGCTGGGCAATCACCCAGGGGTGTAGAACTTGTTCCCTCTCTCCCTTTATTCACGTTTTTCTTCATTTGAACTTCTAATAGGATTGACTTCCAAGGTTTAGCTTCATTTTTAATATTTTTAAAAATATAACTTAGGACACCTTTGTTCATTTTTCTCAACATGAAGTAAAATGAAAAATTTTTAAAAAATTAAAAAAAAACCTTTCAACTCACAGTTTTCCATGGATATTTTAGATACATTTAGATGTAGTGTTAGTCATTTGATATACTAAGAAAAAAAGAAAGAATGTACCTCAATAACCCGCCCTTCTCCACCTCAGAATCCCTCTTTACTTTCCCCATAAACTCAGTATGTCATAGTAGGAGTACATTTTAAAAATCAGAAGCAATATATACATTCAAATAACTATATACTGCAAAGACTTGACTCTTGTGAACTTAATGATACTCAATAACCCTAAATAAACTATAAAGAGTTTTGTTTTTAAAACCTCACTACAGCAGACTGTATATAGTAACTATGTGGTTTTCACAAAGTCTTAATTTCTTGATAAACAGGAATCGGGCCCTCAGGATTGTGGGTTTTGAAATTAGGGTGTGTTTAGATTTGGAGACTGCCCAAAATTCATTCACATCTAGAAGGGAAAGCTCACTGCCAAACATATGCAATCAGGGAAGAAAAAAAAAAGATTACATTCTAAATAAGGTTTGTATAACAAATACTTCCATCTGTTTCAGAGAGATCAAATACGACGACTTTAAAACAGTCCATTGGCGTTTAAGCATCTGGCAAGAAGAAAGTGTATTTACGAGAAGGCATTCACATTAGCTATATTATTTTGTCCCCAAGGGTAAGTAATGGAATGCTCTGAAAGATTACGTCTCACATATTTATGACAAAGTGGAATTAAAACATTACTTTCTTCTAGATAAAATTTGCATGCCCTTCAAATGTTCTTATTGGTAAGACACAGCCTATTCAGATTCTCGTACAAAAATAAAAAGACTCAGTCAGGGGGCTTTATTTAAGTTAATTATTATAAGTAAGCCACCACAATAAAGTTTAAAAGATTTCCAAAGAGAATCTATGCCAAGACTAAGCATATGCATGGTGACTCCACCCACTCCACCCTCGCAACACACACACACACACCTGTGCCGCCCAGAATCCCCCATGGATCCTTCATTGCAATAAGTTATGTCACATAGCGTCACAAAATAACAGATGACCTACATGCAAGGTAAGACTATATTTCTCCAAACCGCAGTCCTCTCTGTGTCACCTCTGCCACATACTGCTCCTCACCTCCTGATTGACTTTCTGGAACCTACTTCCAGATGAAAGAGTAGGGGAACCCTTCTTTACAGGGAATTAGGTTCGGCCAGTAGGAGGCGCTAGAGGAGCTGCGTCAGAAAAAAGGTTATCTTCCCACTCCAGCGCACAGTTGTCTGCTTATATTTTCCTCCTCTGTACTGACCAGGAGTAGTGGTATCATAGGACATGCGAGTGCACCCTGGCACTACCCCACAGCTCACGCATTGTGCGGAGCTGGGTACAAGCTTTGCAGCTATGGCCTTGGCTTTCTGACCAATTGCATTTGTTCTAAAACTGCCATGGACTAGCTGGCCCCTGAGGGTTGTCCCTTAGACTCTATAAACATAGTCCAAGCTCCAGGCATCTTCATGACCAGAGCATGCTGACTCTTACAAGAATGTTCATGAGTCTATCTACCTACTACAAGAAACCTTGTTTCATGATCATCTATTCACAGTGGCGTACACAAACTAATGGGTTCCAATCAGAACTTCCCCAGTGAGTTCTGCTCATGGCCTTGAAAGACTCCCTCCAACACTTGTCCTTCCTTCCCTAGGTATGCTTGCTGAGCCCCGAAGTATGGTGAGAGCTGTCATCTTAATTTTGTATTCTCTTATCTATCCCATGATAACTAATTATCATGATAAACTTTACTGTTTGTATTATTCCCTGGCTTCTGTTTTCCATTTGAACTTGTACTGGCAGGTTGGAAAGCAAAAAAGGAAGACGTCTCAGTACTCATCTTTGGCTTCAGTCAGGAATTCATTAATGAACACACAAACTCACACACACACACACACACACACACACACACACACACACACACACACAGAAACACTATATTATGATGTTAAAACCTGCATAATATTCATATATATTTGTTCAAGTCTGGATATATTGCAATTGTCCTATTGTAGATTTATTAAAATTATATACTACATTCCATATTAGTTTAACTAATTGAAGGAAAGATTCAGTTAAAGACATCCCCGCCTGAAAACTATCATTTAAGTAGATATATCTAAAGGCTATGTTTTAATATGTATTTTAAAAATAGTGTATGTAGTGTACATGTATGGCTGCATTCTTATTCACATGTGTTTGGGCACATGTGTCCATACAAGTGTATACATGCATATATGCATGCAAGCTTATATACAGGTGAGCGATCATGCATGAGGAAGCCCAAAATCAATGACAAGAGTGCTCTCTGACCAGTCTCCACTCTATTCTTTGAGGCAGGTTCTCTCAATTGAACCTACAGGTCTCTGGGATGACTAACTGGCTACTCTAACTAGCCAGCTTGCTCTTAGCTCTAGCAATCTATTTCTCTGCCTCTGGGCACTGAAATTACACGTGGTTGCTGTGCACACCCTGCATTTACACAGGTTTTAGAGAACTCTGGTCCTCACATTTACACAATAGATATGTCTATCCACTCAGCCAACTCCTTGGCTGCCATGTCTTATTTTTATCTTCAAACAAACCAGTGGACTCCAGGAGTGATCTGCATTGCTGCATTATCCAATTCTAAATAAAAATAATAATCAAACGAATGTTCAAGAAACAGGGAACTATGGACTATTCAAAGACAGAACGCAGTCAGTCGTTAGGTATTGTGTATGAAAAGAATTTTTAAACATCTCAAAGAAAGAGATGGAAAAAAATTGATGTGCAGTCAAAATGACAGCACCAATAAAGAAACAGAAAATCTTAAAGAGAAATGAAAAGAGAATCCTGGTGCTGAAAAGTGAAGAGAAGAGAGGAAGCCTCCACTAGAGGTATTCAAAGACAGGCAGATGGGAGTTGGCAGAAGAAACAACCCACAGCCTTGGTTTGGGGGTGTTAGAAGGTCAACCGATTTGAGGAAAAGCAAAAAGCTTTAAGAATAAAGAAAGGCCATTATGGAAACTGGGACACAAAGAGCCAAGGTGCACAATGTTTGAACACAGGAAGAAAGCAACAGAGAGAACAGCTGAATACCAGTGGTTTAACCTTGGCAAAATTTGATGAACACTTTGAAAATAAACATCCAAAAATCCCAGTTCCATGTAAGGTTAGAATAGCCATAATGATGCTTGAAGAGACAAGAGAGAACATGGCCTTAGAACTAACTCCTAGAGGCTGCCACCTACTCTGTTCTCCCCTACAAACAACATGTGGGACATGCCTGTCTGGTGTCCCCTTCCTCATTCCAAAGAGAGATAGCTCCTAAAGGGAGGATGATGCTAAGAAATCTTCAGATACATGCTGGACATGGCTCTAGATCTCCAGACCTCACAGGAGAAATTCACTTAAAGCACTGAGAAAGGATTTTTTTTTTCTTCTTTCCTAAAGTGATGTCCTCAAGCCGAACAAACTTCTTTAAAAAGACAGCTCCATGCTTGTTCTTTTCTCTGCCATCAGGCAGCTTCAGTTTTCTGAAAAATCAAGACTGGACTACTTCTCCTCAACTCTTTTTCTTCAATATATACACATATATTTGTGTTTGTGTGTGTGTGTGTGTACACATATATATGAAAATATATTTATAAGATAAATACATATATGTACTAATTATATAACCTATGAGTTTATACTCAAGTCACCACATTTATTTGTTATTTACCTTTGGATGGGACAAATTATCTGACAAAGGGAAGGAAAGATGTATCTTGGCTCAGTGCTCCGCCCATCACGGTGGGTAAGTCACAGAAGGTGAATGAAGCATGTGTCCACAGCCGGGACACAGAGTGGTGAATGTCCATGCTCAGCCTGCTTTCTCCTTTCTAAGAAGCTTAGGATCCTAGACCATAGAATGGCACTTCTCATATGTGGTGTCTTCCCATCTCAGTCAATCGAATACAGAAATTTCCCAAAAGAATGCCCAGAGCTTGTTTCCACAGTGATCCTAAATCCAGGGAACTTGGTTCTCACGATTCACCATCCTTTCATGTGTCTGGTTATCATGATATATTAAAGCAAAGAGACCCACACCACGATACATTATAATCAAACTCTGGTGCAGAGAATCTCTCCAGAGGAGAAGAGAAGCAACATAGAATCTGTAAGATTATCAGAACATTTCACATCATATAACTGAGAGCTGAGCAAGTGGTGGGGCCCTCTATTCAAAATATAAGGAACACTAAAGAACCAGTCCCACAAAAGTGAAGTAGAAATTAGGATTTGGGCAGATAAAAGCTGTGGGAGTTCACGAGCAGCAAACTCCTCTTTAAAAAACAATCAAGGGGAATGCTACAGGATGAGCAGTCATCAAAACTGTGAAAGAGTAAAGACTACCTTACAAATATCAGCACCTTGGCCACATGGGCTCCCATTTCAAGCCTGTCTCTGCTGAGTAAGACAAAGCAAATTGTCTTCGTGGCCATGGAATATTGGCTCCCCAAGGATCATTTGCAGGAGGGAAACACAGCCACAGAACACAAAAGGCTCAGCCACTTTCCAGGAACGGCAAAGGAATTATTTTCCACTTTCTCCTTGTTTTTCTGGTTTTCTCAAGTCACGGGAAGAATAACAAGGGCAAACACATTGCTTCATATGGAAAATATTATTCCACATTAATTGCATAATGATAATATGATATTGGTTTTCTGTTCACTGTATTTATATTTAGAGTCACATACAGCAAAGGGGATCAGGGAGACAGGGTGAGTCGCTCTTCTCACATGAAACAAACTGTTCTAAAGTTTAACAGCTTGAAACGTTATTTGAAAATTCTCATAATTCTTCTGGTCTAGGTCAATTTGTCTTGGAGTTGCATTCAGATAGCAGACACGTATGAGCAGATCCATGTGCTGAACCTATAAATGTGCTTGTTGTTTGGCAGTCGGCTGAGAATGTAGCATGAAGGGGAGAATTCCTGACTTGCGTGCTCAGTGTGTCTTCGGTTCCATTAGATTGCGCCAGACTGTCTTCACGGAGGCGGTACAATAAAGTATATAGAACACACTTGCTTTGGACTTCTTCACATTGGTTTTTTTTTTCTTGGCTTTAAAAAGCCAACTTAATTCTCAATTGGAGGTTTTAGAAAACTGTATCTGGCTGATGTCTTACTTTATTTTGCCTGTTGGTTATTAAGGCTACAAGCTTTTTCAAATGGTTCTCAGACAGACACATTTATTTCTCTTTGTACTGTCTCTTTAGTGTCTACCAATTTCTCTTTGGAGAGGTCTTAAAAATGTAAACATTTTTATAAATTCCAGCTTCTAACCTTTTTTTTTTCCTCTCTTTTCTTTCTCTATTATGAAGATAGAGTCTCACTGTAACGAAAAAAAATCTCTTGATGGATCATGGGGTTAGATTTTAGAAGTGTTTATCTGTTTTTTTTTTTTTCTTTTCTGTCTTACCCTGTTAATTACTAAATTTAAATGAAAAGTTTCCAAAGTTTAAAATATTTTTTTAAAATCCAATTATTGAAACATATGTGAAAATTCTAGAATATAAACTGATAAACTAGAAATCACCCCTTTTCTCTGACAGGGTTGAACAGATGAACAAAGACAATGTAAGTATCTAATACGGCGAACAGTAAGAAAGCACACTGAAAACGTAATGATGGGCTGAGTTTCAGGAACTTGTGCAAAATACCAGAGCTATAGCATGCCAGTCAGCCTTACACAGCAAGTAAAAGAAGATTATGAAAACAAAACTAGCACTGCAGGAAAAAGATGAAAAAATGAAAAATCTTAAACATGAAAAGACACACAATCACACAGACTCAGGACGTTCATCAAATACACTGCAAATGTATGCAGAGAAAACTGGCAGCTATATCACAATGGATCTGATTAAACAAGATGGAGCGGAGCTTGTAATGGCGACCAGAAAGAGCAGACAGCTTGGCTCACAAACAGCGATGACTGCAGACTTATCACAAGAAGCAATGGAGGCCAGAGGCAAATGTCAATTTCCACTATGCTGAAATAAGTTGTTAGGTCACAAGTCTCTTTTCAGCAACAGCATGTCTTTTTGAGATAAAGGTGAAATAAAGGGGTCTGCAACCCTATAGGTGGAACAACATTATGAATTAACCAGTACCCAGGAGCTCTTGACTCTAGCTGCATATGTATCAAAAGATGGCCTAGTCGGCCATCACTGGAAAGAGAGGCCCATTGGACTTGCAAACTTTATATGCCCCAGTACAAGGGAATGCCAGGGCCAAAAAGTGGGAGTGGGTGGGTAGGGGAGTGGTAGGGGAGGGTATGGGGGACTTTTGGGATAGCATTGGAAATTTAAATGAGGAAAATACCTAATAAAAATATTAAAAAAAGAAAAAGTTCACCACTGAAAGGATATAAGCGTATACACCCCTTAAATATAATTTGTGATTTAATTTGGACTCTGTCAGAATGAAAGTAATGGGAACTGTATGTGTACATAGGTACATAGATGCTCATATCTGACAACTAGGGTATAACATACTACCACTTAGTTAAACACAAAGGATCACTTTTAAGTCCAGGACTACTATCTAATGCCACTGAACTGCTAAACTAAAACAATGGCACCATCTGGCTGGGGTGTTTCCCTTGTGTCCTGGCCCAACCAGAGGCGACTGCAGTGTTACAGTGACTGAGCAGCTGCCCAGCCAGAACACCAAGAAGAAAGGGAATAATAATCAATAATCAATCAAACTGAGCCTGCCCAGGGTCTTCTTCATGTAGACTGTCTACAACAATGAGCTAAACAGGAACACAAGAAAACATGTAAAACCAGAAAGCAGGTAAACAAGATGCTTTTAGAAGTAATTAATGAAGTTTTAACAATGCCCCCCAAAAAGGAGATCTAAGAAATGACAACAATGTTTAGAACAGTTTCTTTAAAGTCCAATGAAGTACAAGCCTATACAGAGAAATAATACACAAAGAAAACAAAATTAATGACACAGAACGAAAAATAGTATTTAAAAAATATCAAAAAACAAAAAACAAACAAAACAAACAAAAACTCGAGCAGATGAAGATTGCTATAGGCTACTCCAAGAACAAGGTCCTCACTGAATAATCAGTTTTGAGGTGGTGGTTTCAACCAGAAAGAAAAGGTAAAGAAAAAGGGAATAGAGGAACCTCCAGGGGTTAAAGAATACCATCAAGAGCTCCAACCGGTGGATGGTAAAATATTCAAGACCAAATACATTAAAAAGAATGACAACAAAGCATGTTTACTGAAATAATGGCTAATCTGAGCAAAGAAGTCAATATCCAGTTACAGGAGAATCAGAGACCTCCGGCCAAATCCAAACCAAAAAAGGAACTCCCTGAGACAAAAAAATGTCAAACTAAACACACACACACACACACACACACACACACACACAAATAAGTGGATGTAAAAGAAACAAAACCCCTGAAGGCTCAGCAGACCTTCAGGACAAACCCTGTTGGTAGATGACATATTGAAAGTGGTGAGAGGAAGAAGAGGAGAAGGAGCCATTTGATAATACGTTAGTCCAGAAACCCATCTTTTAGAAATGAAGGAGATATGAAAACAGTGTGTGTGAAGATGCTTTCCTTTAATCCTAGCCCTGTACTTGGGCAGCAGAGGTGGGTGGATCTCTGGGATTAAGGTCAGCCAGGGCTACCTAATGACACCTCCTCTCAGACAAGCACAGAACTCAGTGGACTACCTAATAGTCATAACTAACTAACTAACTAACTGTCATAACCAGGATGCAAGGGAATCTTCAATGTGGTATGAAGAGAAAATTAGTAATAGTATAACAATTACCAGGCAAAACTGCTAATGATCCTCAGTAACTAATCATCAAGGATTCATACTGTTAAGTAACGTCTAAACCTGGTAGCGGTAACATACAAAATGGATAAGAAACTCAAGCAGTTAAACAGAAGAAAACAAAGGATCCAATTAAGAAATGGACAGAGGATCTTTAATAAACAGTTCTCAAGAGATAGAATTTTCCAACAGGCATATGTTTAGCATCGCTAATCATCAGAGAAATACAAACTGAATCCACATCTTCCAGAATAACAACGTGCAAAAAGAAGAAAGTCTGTAAATACCGAATACTGTTTGTGCTAGTGTGAATTCAGATTGCCATAATGCGCAAACAGCATGGGTGTTCCTCAGAATCCAAGTCCAAAGCCATCGCATGAATGATCAATCTTGCTTCTACAGACTGACTCTAAAGGTTTAACACCAGTATGTTTAGAAGGCATTGGTCTGCTGCCCTGTGGTCACTGCACCACTGTTCATAGTGCCGAAATTAATGGCATCATGCTGTGTCTAACAGATCAATGAATAAAAGTGTCACTAACACACACACACACACACACACACACACACACACACACACACACACACCAATATTTGTCAGCCTTCAAAGAAAGAAATTTGTTATTTGATGCACTATAGATGGAGTTTGAAAGTCTTGTGCGAACTAAAATAAATCATGCATAAAAAGACCCCACCAAACATTTGTACTTTAATGTAGAAGCTAAAAAACGACACTTAGAGAAACGGAGTATAAGTAGCAGTTGCCAGGGTGGGGTTGCGAACAGATGGGGGACAATAAATGAAGAATACAAACCCTCAGTGAAGATGGAGGAACGAAGGCTTTTTGAGATTCATTTCAAAGTGTGGTAAATACTCTTAGGTTACAATATTGCTAAGAGATTAAATTCTCCATGTTCTTACCACAAAAGGTAAGGATTTGAGTTAATGAACATATTAATTAGGCTCATTTCATACTGATAAATCATGACACCATTTTACATATCATGAATAGTTATAAGTTATCAGTTTCAAATAGAAGATTAAAACCTCTAAGGCTGTACAGAACACTTTTTAAAAAGAGCCTAGGCAGAGAGTCTGAATGTCTAAATTTGTCCTGTATCAGATATTAACATATGCAAAATTAGTTTACTTTGCAAGCCTGAAAACTAGCAAAGTATTCGATATTTGCAAATTGGACAGAGCAGTGCTTGGCTCAAGTCAGTGCCCACACAAACACTGCTATTATTTCAGAAGAGGAAACATAAATAACTTCATAAGAAACATCTTTCAAGCCAGCCTTGAGAACACACATTTGCCCAATATATTCCTAGAAAGTATTATGAAACCCTACCTACTAAGTTCACTGCATGGAGACTGAGTTTCCTCAGAGGACAATAAAACAGCCAGCTCACACGTGACACTACACATGTACCGAGCAGATCACACAGAGGGAACTGCTCCTACTCACATTCTCATAGAGAGCTTGAAGGGTCTCCAGGTCCACCACAGAGTTGTCCAAGTTCACAACAGCTGTGGGGAAAAAAAGACAAAGAAAAAAATATCAATTAGCATAAGTCAGCTGTGAAATGATATTTAACTACTCCAGGTAAAAGGTTCAGGGGCATCGGTTGGAGTATACATGAACTTTAACTTCAGTGTGTATACTTGTGTTCTTCCCAGTCCAAAGACCGTGTCTCAGAAACTGCAACGTGTCAGGGGTCAAGTTTCAAATTGTTTCAGTTGTTCTCTGGGCTGGCTAGTTTTAAGTCACCTCAACACAAGCTAGAGTTATCTGGGTAGAGTGAAGCTCAGCTGAAAAGAAATAATGCATCAGGCTGTGAGTGGTGGTAAAAAATACCTTGTAGGTGTTTTTTTAATTAGCGATTGATGGGAGAGGGTCCAGCTCATTTTGGGTGGTGCTATCCCTGGGTAGGTAATCCTGGGTTCTGTAAGAAAGCAGGCTGAGCAAGCCATGTTGAGTAAGACAGTAAGCAGCATCCCTTCATGGCTCCTGAAGCAGCTCCTACATCCAGGTATCAGACCTGTGTGATAGCTAGCCCTTGCTTCCTTTAGTGATGGACTATGGTGTACAAAAGTCAATCAAATAAACCCCTTTTCCCCAATGTACTTTAGGCCATAGTATTTATCATAGCAATAGTAACCCTAACTAGGACACTACAAATACTACATCCCACGAGTATGGCTCAAATGTTAGAGAACGAATGTAAATGAGCCTTTCCCTGTTCAATGAAATACACTTAACATTTTTTGCATACTATAAGAATGGTAGGCAGTTCACCCATTAAATCACTGTGGCCTAGTTTTTTGCCAATAATTGTTGATGCATGTCAGCTTACTCAAAACATCTGGTGAAGCCTTCTTTGGTGTTGATATTCAGATGATCACAGACAAAATAGGTCATCAAAACCTAGAAATATGTTCTTTGAATTTTTTTTCACGACATGGGTGGGTGTGTGTGTGTGTGTGTGTGTGTGTGTGTGTTTGAGACAGTGTGTAGAATACTATATTGTATTTTATTTTAAATCCGGTGGATTCATTAAAATTACCCTGTTTCCCATGGATGCATTAGGTTGAAATAGGGCAAAATTGTCACAAGGGATTTGTGCCAAGGAGCCACTGAAGAAGCTCTCATGGGATTAAAGATTTCTAGAAGAAAAATCACAGTGTGGATAATCACAATTTTGATATATTTATTTTGATAACTGAAGCAATTTACTATGTCTCTCTCCTCAAATCTTAAAGTACACATTTACTAGTTGACATTGGCAAAAGGCCCAAGAAAAAATTAAGGAAAAAAAAAAGTGGAAATTGAAGCACAGGATGGAGCAGAAAACTAACCAAGGTAATTTAACATTTCTGGGAACAGAGCCCATATGCACCAACAAATGTTGTACCAAGTTGAATATGATATTTCCACTCTAATAATAATCTCCTGTCTCAGCTTAAAAATTAGTGTTCCTATAGAAATCCAAGAGTCAGATTTTCTGCCAAATCTCCTTATTATTGGATTACACCAAGCAGCACAAATTACTAAAGTTAAGAGATTAATTCATAGTATCTGTTGAGGTAATATAAAACAAACTACGTGAAACTCAGATTAAAGTAGAAAATAAAAGTAACCAGCTGGTGTATAGAAATGTTTCCTTTGGTTTTATAGCTTAGTCTAAGGAAAGTCAAGCGAATCCTAAGGAACCTACCTGGAAACCTAAGGCACTTTGCAATTCATCAAGCAACAATCACCCTAGAACTTTTTAGATTTCTTTAGTGACACAGTAAGAGATTTGTGAGAAAACCCACAGAATATATCAGTAAGAAATTTAGAGTAATATTTCACCCTCAAAACATAACAACATTGTTCATATTTAAGTAACACTCACAGGGTACATTTGTCTCCTGACTATACCCATCATTTTTCTATAATTATTAATTTTAAAATCATGAAGACTGTTACACCTTTGGCCAAACTGACCATTAAGTAGGATAAATAACCCAAATCAACAAAATTAGAGATGAAAGGAGAGGCGATTACAACACACACTGAGGAAATTCAGAGATGCATAAGGTCATGTGTTAATGTTCCATACTCCACCCACCTGGAAGACCTAAAAGAAATGAATGAATGTATAGTTATATAAGAACCCTCAAATCTAAATAATAATATAAACAGATTTATAACATCTAGTGATATAAAATCAGTATTTTTCCAAATGCTATTTTCAGTAATAATAACACTTCAGTCTCCAAACCAGACAAAGACTAGAGGAAAGTTATAGGCCAACATCTCTGACGAACATAGATGCAATAACAAGTCAGTGAAATCTTTGCAAATGAAACTGATCATTAAAATGAGATTTTGCATCATGATCCACCTTTTTCCCAGAGATACAGAAATGGTTGAACATATATGACCAACACACACAATCCACCAAATAAATAAACTAAAACATAGAAACCAAATGGTCATCTCATGAGATGCATAAAAGACCTTTACAAAAAAAAATCTAACATTCCTTTATAATAAAAGTCCTGGAAAGAATAAGGACACAAAGGGTATTTATCACTGTAATTGTTAATTCAGTTAAAATTTTCAATGGATCCTGAAGAGGCTACCTCCTGTAGCCAGGCAGAAATCACAGTGGAATGATAGGGACACCAACCTACCCACAAAACTTTGACCCAAAATTAATCTTGTCTACAAGAAATGCAGGCACAGCGGATGAAGCAGAGACTGAGGGAATAATCAGTCCAACTTGAGACACATCCCATGGGAAGGCACCAATCCCTGACACTAAATAAGACATTGTTATGCTTGCAGACAGGATTCTAGCATGGCTGTCCACTGAGAAGCTTTACCCAGCAGCTGACAAACACACAGATGCAGATACCCACAGCCAAACAGTGAATGGAGCTTGGGAACTCATATGGAAGAATTGGAGGAAGGATTGCAGCCCCTAAGGGGATAGGAATTTCATAGGAAGACCAACACGGTCAACTAACGTGAACCCTTGCAGCTCTCAGAGATTGAACCACCATTCAAAAACAAAACCATACATGAGCTGGACCTGGGCCTCCCCACACATATGTAGCAGATGTGCAGCTTGGTCTTCCTGTGGGTCCTAAGCAACTGGAGTAGGGGTTATCCCAAAAGCTGGTGCCTGTACATGATATATGTTCTTCTAGCTGGGGTGCTTTGTCTGGCCTCAGTGGGAGAAGATATGCCTAGCCTCACAGAGATTTGATATGCCAGAGTGGGATGATACCCAGGGGGAATCTATTAGCTCAGGGAAGAAGGGAAGGGGTGACTAGGAGGGGGGCAGTGAGTGGGATATAAAGTGAAGAGTGAAATAACAACAACAACAATTTGACCCAGGTTTATATTGTGTGTTGAACATATTTTCCCTTATACCCTTCTCGGTCCTCATTTCTTGTACCTCCCCTCCTGTTTCACACCTTTGTTTCTCTAGGATTGCCTTATATATACATGCATGGTCTCATATAGCTTAGCTATAGACAATCAATATATGAAACAAAACAATGAAATTAATACACACAGTATTGTCTTTCTGAAATTGGCATGGTTTACTCAGTATGATTGGTTCCAGTTGTACCCACCTTCTTGAAATCACACGACTTCATTCTGGATTATGGTAATGTGCCTGCAGTTTGTTTTGAAATTACACAATGTCACCTGGTATTGCCGCCATGGACCTACAATCATTTCACCATTCTTCAGTTTTGTACACCTCCATGAGTTCTATTACTTGCATACTGTGAAAGAGGACTGCAAGAACCATGGATGTACAAGTACCTCTGAGATACTTTGTATGTAGGTCACATGATAGAACACTTTGAGGAGCTTGACAAAGCTCTGGATTCATACAGTGACTGGACTAGTTCACTTTCCCAACAGCAGTGTATAAAGGGTCCCTTTTGTCCACACCCTCACTACTGTTTGTTATTTTTTTTCTTAATGATTGCTATTATAATTAGGGTAAGACGTAACCTCAATGGCATTTTACTGAAGAAAGCATATGGGAGGTACATGTGCATGCCTGTATACATGTGCACCTTTGTGAGGAGGTAAGGTATTGCTTTCGCTGGTGTTTCTCAGGAATCATCTATGTTAAGTTTTTGAGACTGCATCTTACTCTACTACCACTTTAAACTTACAAAGTGCCAGGGCTCGATGGCCAGCAATCCTCAAAGACACCTACTGCTGTGCTTACGAGCACATGTCACTGTGGATTTTATCTAATGTGTGTTCTGGGCACTGTACTGGGATCCTTTGTTAGCAAGGCAAAAACTACTATCTGAACTGCTTCCTCAGCCCTTAATTGAGGTTTTTAACAAATAGCAACCTCAGACTCTAGCCTATGCAACCTCTGAAATATTCCCTAAAAGACTACTCTTAAATGGATCTCCAGGTCCTCTCAGTTCCAAACTCTCCATAAACAAAGGACAGCAGTATACCTCAGAGACCCTCACACTTACACCCATTTTACAGAAACAAGTTATAGGAAGATGGCTTAGTCAGTGAATATGAAGAACAAGATGACCCACACTGGGACTCTTAGAACCCACATTAATACTGGCCATGGATCTTAGTAACCCTCATACTGAAGAAGGGAAGATGCAAACCCGCTGGGTTACTACTCATCTAGTCAAGCCAATCAATACAATCAGAGAGCTCCAGGTTCAGTGAGAGATCCTGCCTCAAAGACTAAGGTAAATATGATGGAAAGCAATAGAGAAAGACATGAAATGTTGCTATGTGGCTTCCATATGCATGAGCACAGCCATTCATAGACACACCATGTCCTTCCATGGAGATTGGGAAATAGCACAAATGTTACTTTAGCTCTCACTGGGCCCATAGAATTCCCTAAATACTATAGACACACACACACACACACACACACACACACACACACACACACACACACACACACACACACAGTGTGCAAAGAAAGACTGAAGCAAAATGCAGGGGTCTGTACATGTAGATTAACTATGAGGTAAATTCTCAGTCTTTCCCAGGGAGGCTTCATTCCTTCAGCCAGCCTGTGGGAATCCTACCAGATGTTTAGTTTGGCATTCTTTATGTACTCACATACACAGGCTCCTGACTATTTCAAGTAATTTTTAATGATGTTAAGCCTATCTATGTTAAATGAAGTATAAATCAATGCCTTGTTTATGAATACCACATAAAAGAACAGCAGCCTGCTACCCATATTTTTAAGGTTCTATATCTTTAAAATGCTCCCCTCATTTCAGTCCACAATTTATATTCACAAAGGTGTTTTAACTTACAAAAATAAAAAAATAAAAAATTGCAGTTTTCCTGAAATTACCAGAGACTTATATCTATATTCTAAAATCCACACATGGATGCAAAACATGGGTCTGCAACTGGTCAGCCTTGTGTCTCATGCAGAGACTTTGTAGGCTCCTTGGGCCTCAGATTTTTCAGAAGGAAAATGGGTTCATATATGGCCATGTTGTTATAAAGAATAGAGATAACAGCTCTACTCTGTGGAATAATCTGCCAAAGTTGGTATTCAAAATTAAAAGGGTTGATGTGAAAGCAGAAGGGTCCTATTGGATGGAGGATAGGGCCAGAGGGAGTGGGGAGGGAACAGAAGTGAGGGGTGAGGATCAACAAAGAAGGTAGGGAAACGCCTGTGTGAAACATTGTCACGTCAGCTTAAAAACCAGTAAACATGTTTATATATCATAGCCTAAGGTCAGTCGCTGTGCCACTGGAGATATATTTGTTCTTTTAAAACAAAATATATGTTAAAAAACCTGAGTACATATTTCTTACTTCCGTTTAGAAGGACAGCACGCAAGAACCAAAGGCAAGGCCAGCAGAGCTAATCCTGTTACACATTGGAAGAACTACAGGGAAACAAGCACTTTTCAAGTTAGTGGGCAGTCTACAAAAAGATCCGGAAATTCATCATCAGTAATAAACCCTGAAGGTTCCTCCACAAAATGATAATGCTGTCATGACCTGTTCTCTTTGATTACTATAAAAACAAAAAAAAAAAAAAAAAAAACAAAAAAAAAACAAAACAAAAAAAAAAAACTGTAAGATGACGTCATAGGATCATTTCCTTAACGGGTCAATGACAGTCATCCCAGAAGCATCCTTTGCAAGATCAGCAAAGTATGCAATTAATAGGAAATAGTTGCATCCATCTACAAGGGAGAGAGTATACATTGCTGAAAACACCAAGCACTCATTCAGGGAACAAATATTCAGACTTCAAAATTTAACCTTGAGATTCATCCTAAGCCTGAAGATAGAGTGGCAAAGTTGGCAGCTATAGCCCCTCCCCTTGCAGACTTTATATCACTCTTCCCCTTGTAGGCTTCTTAACAATTAAAATAGTATATTGCTTAAAAGGAAAAAGAGTGCATTTTTGAAGATTCAGTTTTTTTAAAATTCACCTTCGTTGAGTCCATCTTCCCTTCTTAGGGAATTTTTTGATGGTTGGGCTTTGTTTTAAAGTAAAGGCAGCAAAAGGCAAGAATTCTAAATGTTTTACACATAGGCTACAGACTGGCTGGCTGGGAAGAAAGAAATCAGTGTGATATACAACCCAAGAGAGGTACGTGCCAAGCAAACTTGCATACAGGGGGGTAAAGACGTACGTTTCTGATTAAGGCAGTAGGCTGCATATAGGCCTTGTTTATAAGAACTGTACAAGTTAAATTATTGGAGAACAAATGCATTTTGTTTGAGTCAGAGTGTCGCCTTCTTGTCTAGGCAGAGGGAAAAATGGATACCAAGACTGTAATCCTTCCCGAATAAAATCTTTAAACGCAAACCTGATTGCACTGTAGACTGTTTAATCTGGTGATATTGTGTTTCATTTCTGGTTTTGAAGAGGTTTGTTGATCGGACCATAGTGGGTCTGACTCCATGCTTATCTCAACTGTTTAGATAAGACATATTTGACTTTGGCAGGTGACAAAATCTAGGGTGTGGAGTAAGAGGTAGAAAAACCGCGGCTGGCAAGTTCCCAGGTAGTGTTTATTTTAAGCATAGTGTATGGATGAGTAAATTGCCTCAGACAACGCACTGGACTGTGTGTAAAACACCCACTGTCTGCTGAATGTTTTCCGTAAAGGAGCACTGCACAATGTCCTTTATTGGGCATAACAGATTTCACCTTCTTGCTTAGGTAAACATTTACACTCTTGTAAAAGCAAGCTCAGTGAGGTCCCCTGAAAATAGGACCCTACCTCTGAGATTCCTTTTTTTTTTTTTGCTCCTGTTTTCTAACATACACTTTTTAAAACTAAGAGTATTAAATTTTCTTTTGAAAGTAAACATCTATATTGCCCAAGAAATATATGATATGTCTTACATAACTTAAAACAATTTATAGTGTAAAATAACTTATACACTATAAATATTCATATATTTCAGTCTAATTTTACATATATATACATATATATATGCATATATAGTCATCTCACTTGAAAGGAAATTACAAGCAGAAAAGCTTGAGTTTATAAACACAATAATTAAAATTTTAGAGACAAGAACTTCTTTCAATATAATTCATCTAAATAGTTGTCAGAGGAGTGATGTCAGTGAATTTTATCATTTATATTTTATCTCGACAGACACATTGCGGGAGGGAAAGAAAGTAAGGAATACAGACAATGCAAGTTGCAAAATCATAAGAAAATAATGAAAACTTAGCTGAAAATTGTCAATGTACAACTAAGAACTTCGAGAGCTAGACATGGATGTTAATCCTTTGGCCATCTACAGAGGTGAACCCATCTAACTCGTGCTTAGTACCTACTTTTTCAAAACAATAAACCTATAATCATCTTAGCAGCTGTGTGATAGGCTATCATATTAGCTGCTTTGCATGGATGTTAACAAAATGCTCAAAGGAAAGACAGAGGAAGGATTTCTTTATCTCGTGGCTTCAGAGGGCCAAATCATCCTTGCTGACCCCGTGCACTTGCAAAGAACATCATAGTGGTGGCACTGTGCACTAGGTGAGAGGCTTCATCATGGGCTGGGTAGTAAGGAAGGAGTGGGGGTGATGGACTGGTGGAATAAAGAAGGCAAAGGAGGCAGTAGGAATGAAGAAACCATTGGCCTTCAATGCCAACCTTTTCTTTTGTTAGCAGATAAGGGCTAGTCTAATAACAAAATGAAGCATCTTAATGTACTCAAAAGTTCAAATGAACATATTTCACTAGTAGGATCAAAGTCTCTAACACAGTCTTTCGAAAAAATCCTTACTTGATAATTTCATACCTCTATACAATGTATAACATCAGTGACTGAATTTCCTCTCCACTTCCTCCCAGATGCCCACAGCCCACAACCCTGTACTAAACTCACATTCTGTCTTCATAGTCCACTGAGTTTAGTCAGGGCTACCCTTGTGTGCATGACTGTAGGGCCATCCACCAGGTCATGGGCAATCTAATAGGGGCCACTTCCCTGAAGCAAACTGACACCCCTATTTCAGCGGGTCTCATCTGCCCAGGTTCCTTAGCCATAACTGGTATTTTCGTGAACCCCTCCCCATTTACGGTGAGTTTCTGCATGGTTAGATCTTGTATTGGTCAAGCTTAGCCACTGTGAGTTCATGAGTGCAACAGTCTCGATGTACCCAGAAGACAGTTTCCCATGAGCCCTCCCTAACTTCTAGCTTTTATAATCTTTCTATCCCATCCTGGGAATTGGTATGGAAGTCTGCCATACTCACCTTCCTCTCTCTGTCTTCAGCATATGGTGTGTCACATCTGATCATAACTAGAGTCCCCAAACCAGACAGATGATGTGACAGCTCCTGACGACAGAAGGGACTTTAGAGCCAATCCTTCAGGCTGCCCATCAAGTGACTGTGTTAGATAATGTACACATCAGGTCTTTCCTTTCCATGTCTTGATCTCTGCCTTGTCTCTTTCTCCTCCCTGATCCAATCACACCTATACAATTCAAGCTCACTCAAGCCCAACACTACATTTTATATATTGCTGCCTTCAGCAGAATACACTGGCTTTACAATAAAGAACTATGGAAGAAAACAACCAGGAACCATTTTTTTCCAGCTTAAGCCTTTGATATAATCATGGAGTAGAGACTTTTCAGAGACAGTCCAAGCCTAGAGCATAGCCCAGGATCTAGATCTCCCCAGTATGCAGCATAGCTTCGCTGTTTGCTGATTCTAGACCTTGTGCATCTCTGCCTGGAATTTTATGAAGAGAAGTAAATTGCCTACATCACAGAGTGGTTGCTAGCATGCACAGTAATGGAGGGTATCAACCATTATTATCAATTCAAGCCATTAAATAAAAACCAGCATGTGTTGGGCCTGGCAGATGATCTCCTTCTGCATTCCTCTCAACTCAGATTAACAACTTAATTCATACAGCCACCACACTGTGATTAACAAAGCTAGCAAGCGCTCTCTTAAGTTCTCCCAATTCCTGTGAAGAGCCTAGTGTTGCTCTCTAGTGGCTCAATCATGGGTGGACACGATTCTTCTACAATCCATTGCAAAAGCAACAAAAGTCATAACAAGACCTTGGGATTGTGGTAATTCATGGCAGGTCTCTCTATACAATTTCTTTTCTTAGCCATGTACCAACAATAGTCAGATTGAAACTTAATAAATTTAAATTTAATTATATAGGATGCTAGCCTAGGGTCCATCTCAGAATTTAAACCATAAATAAAACCTTAATTAATTAGTCTTAAAATTTATAAACTGGATTTGGTTTGAAAACACTACAGGAAGTGTTTGGGGGCGGGAAACATATATTATTGAGAGGAAGATGCAAGGCCATTAGCAACATAAGCGAAAGTTTCACCACAGTCCTGGCATAAGATAACATGCCATTACATCACCGTGGTGTCTTAATCTGATGGCAGCACACTGAGCCTCAGGAAACAGCTGTGGTGGCATTTCTAGAAAGTACCTTGTAGGAATAGGACATTTGTGGCTCACTAAAGAAAAGGTAGAATAAGGTTCTCATTTATGGTCCCTCATCTAGCGTTCTCAGATCTTGAGGTAGTAGAGTCAAGAAGCCCTGCAAGCATCCTGAGCATGGACTCGCTGAAGAAACACTTGTCCAAATGCAGAGAACATGGAAGAAGCCAGTTTTGACATACACACATGATTTGAATCCCCAGCTATTTGGGGTTTTAGTAATGCTACCAAAAATGAGTTACACAAAATAACAATCCAAACCCCACCTTACCTCAAGGATTATACAAAAGGACTGTGGTAGTGCCAGTCACTCCTTCACAAAGAGTGGCTGAAGAATGTGTTTGTGCTGTGCGTGCTGCACTCACATCTGCATCCTGCTCCCATGGCTGTCCACCCTGGTCCAGGGCATTCAGCTATCACATGATGGTTGTAGCAAGCAATGAAGCTTTCCAGGGATATGAAGGACGTAACCTTCAGCAGGCTCTGAGCTTAGATTCACAGAGCAAAAAATTCTACAGTAGAGCAAAAGTAAATACCAATCCGTGATACATAGCTCACGTAGGAAATGCAGCAAAGAGAAAGAACACGGGTTCACAGCTTAGCAAACTTCAAGTTTTATGTTCCTTCAGCCCATAAAAGTATAATCAAGAAGTCCAACTGTCTGAGTATCACCAAAAAAAAAAATTATATATATATATATATATATATATATATGTGTGTGTGTGTGTGTGTGTGTGTGTGTGTGTGTGTGTGTGTGTGTGTGTGTGTATGTGTATGTGTGTGTGTGTATTTATATAAAAGTCATCTTTGGGGCTTTGTGCTGAGCCTGTAAGAAAAGACTTAACAGACTTAACAATAACTATTTTCCCTTGACTTAATAATCTATGCATAACTTAAAATGATGTATGAGGTCTTTCTCTTTGTGAGAAATAACTCTGGGTAATGAACTTTAGTTTAAATTAAAGCATATTCTGATATTGAATTTCGGAAAGTAGGTTTTAATGAAAGCATACTATCTCACATGTCTTTTTCCCCATCCACTACAAGGCTGCGATTGATGAAAAGGTTACCGTGGGCGCACTGCGGCTCACTCACCTCTTCTCAAATTTCTATTCCTAGCTGACTTTGCATTTCAATGAGAGCCATTCACTGCACCGTCCAACAGCATTTACGGCGATTTTAATGTCTCAATAAATATAATAAACAGGTCTTAAAAATCTATATCCCATGTGAGCAAAAACACTTCAGGGTTAGAAAACGAAGGAGGGGGCATGAAGCAATGTCTAAGAAAAGCCTTGTAAACCTCAGTTTCATCAAGCAACCAGACACTGCAAAACCTAGTGGGAAAACACAACATTATCCGCACTGAACCCAATTTTTTTGAGAGCATTACATACAAAGATAAACAAATGATTATGGATATACTTTCCTTTGTTAATAAATAGGCAAGTGAAGAAGAAGAAAAAAAAGCCCTTGTCTCTGTGAATGTAACTAGAATCTGCATGAAAAGGGCCTGGGGTTTGTAGACTACAATTTGTTTATGGAACGTTCTGCAGGAAAAACATGATTTAGTGGTAGCGCAGGGAGATACAGGGACTACTGACACATGGGTCACCATAAAAACAATCCTTCACAGCTCCAGGGGTTCAGAAAGCCCCCTTCCAGAATTGTCTTTTTCTTTTTGAAGAAAGCATTCTGGTGTGTTTTACTCTTAACTTGAAACCACAGTGACTACCAGGAAAAATGAAATGTCACAAGGAGAAATGGAAGCTTGTGTCTGTGTCACTACTTAGAGAGGCTCCTCGAGTCCCACCCTGTGATTTCTTTGCCAACAGAGCCAGAATCCATTGGACTGCTCCCTTCGCATGCCACCCAGAGCCAATAGCTATGCATGTGAAGAGTGGCTGACTCACACAGCACACAGACAGGGTTTAAGAAACCACACTATTATGGGAGCACTCGGCCTTTCAAGTTTCCAAAACAAACTGCTCTCCTTAGAGATAAAACATCGTCCAGAGATACAGCTGAGCTCAACTTCTAAGAGCCACTGATGTAAATAATTCTCATATTTATCTTCATTCAGAAAACACAAATGGGGATGACCCCACGTTAAATTCAACATTTCTGTAAGGCTGGCTGGGAATGCAAATGACAGGACTCAGACAGGATCCCCTGGAGCTGAAAGTCCCAGTCCCTCCCTCCACTCCTACTCCCAAATTCTGTGAGAAGGAACTGTTCTTGGGTGCCACTCCCACCTCAGATCCACAGCAAAAGATTGCCAGAAAACTTATTGGTCATAATCAAGAAAAAAATCGTCTATATTTCTGCTACTGTTGGTGGCTTGGGGGCCGGGTGTCTCTGTTTAAAACACATTCCAAGTCTGTGGCCTCACATCATATCCTAAGAAGGACAGAATAGGGTGGGATTCAGTGTTTACCATGGAAGGTGCTATGTGTTGCTAAAGAAGAAACCTAAGATATAGCTTATAATAGTCAACTGCACATGACAGGATTTTTCCGGGTTTATTCAATGTCAGTTAATGGGAGGAAAAGAATTCAACACTCTCTCAATCTGTTTGGACTGCCATGACAAAATGCTACTGACTGGGTAGCTAAATGCAAAGAAGTGTATTGTGTCACAATTCTATAGAATGGGAAGGAAGTCCAACACTGAAGTACTGAAAGAGGCTGGGGTTATAGGTTATAGCTCAACAGACAAAATGTTCTCCCGGCACTGGTATAGCCCTGGGGTTCCATCCCCAGCACCACATAAACCAGCAGGGTGTGGCACACCTCTAATCCCAGCACTCAGGAGGAAGGTAAAAACAGGATGCCCTCGCTTATATACTGACTTTGAGGCTAACTGTGCTACATGAGACCAATCTCAAAAACCAACACCAGAATAGGCCAGTAGTGTTACAGGCATAGGCTCACTTATAGCTTGTCCTTTAACCTAATTGCTGTGTCACATAGGAGGGGTGGGGGATGAGACCTTGGGAGATGATGTGCTCAGGCAACCCTCTGGTCTCTTTACTCTCTACAAGGGCAGAAATTCTGCTACAGGGGGGTCTCATCTTAGTGAACTACTAACGGTCACTACTTCCAAACACCATCGCATTGAACATCAACTTCTGCAAAGGAATCTGACATGGACATCAGTTCTGTAACAAAATTAAAGCACTTGGCCCCACAACTGTTACCTGATACCTAAAAGGAGATTTGTAGAAAGCCATGGAAGCAGTGGTACTGGGAAGTAAAAAGTATGCTGTAAATGTTAAAATGGGGGGGGGGGATGCCTGAAAATAAGCGTATTAAGGACTAGAGTAGGGTAAAGCATTTCATTCTTCCACAACCTATGGGCAATTGGAAACCTAGGAGAGATCTGGTACATTTTATACTCACTATACCACACTCATTTTATAAGTACCTAGAATTTGTTTTCCATCACTAGTAAGTTTTCTCACTGGCTTGATTACTTTCCAGTTGTGATGATATATGGGGCAAACACAGTGTAAGGAAGGAAGGGTTTATAGATCCAGAGGGCTCTAGTTCATCACTGCAGAAAATACACGGAAGCAGGTATGGCAGAAGGGCAGGAGAGGTACTGAGGCAGAGGCAAGGGGCTGGGTGGCTACACTGCATCTGCACAGGAAGCAGACAGTGAATAGGAAGTGTGGGTCAACTGCCAAGCCTCACAACTCCTCACCCCATCCCCAGGGACTCTTTCACTGAGGCTCATCCTCCTGAAGAGCCTAGGACCACACCAACCAGCTATTGTAGCTGAGGACCAACTGTTCCAACATGGTAACCTGTGGAGGATATCTCACTTTCAATCCACACCAGTCGCCATTTTTTTTCCTGTTAAGTATTTGAGTTTCCTAAACTTGGATCCACCTAAGACAAGAAATATCATTTAAGTGTGTAATCCCAAATGTTATTTTAAAAATATTTTATGTAATTCACATGTGAAAGTAATTCATAATTTCATTTACCTAAGGCCAATAACTAAAAGAAATTGTGGGACCATCAATAATCTTAGAATATAAACAATATTGAAGCCAGGAAAATTGTCTCAGCAGGTAATAGTGCCTAGCATATAACCCTGATGACCTGGGCTTGATTATCATAATTGTATCAAATTCTGAAAGTTGTTCTCTGACTTCCAAAGGTATGAATACACACACACACACACACACACACACACACACACACACACACACACACAGTATAAATTATTCAAGCAATCTTAGGAGTCAGAAAAAAAAATCACTGAAAATAGGCACAATTTGGTCCTGAAAGATGTTTCAGCATCCAAGAGTGTATATTTTTCTTGCAAGGAAATTACACTGGGTAGCTAGGACCACTGTAATTTCATTTGTAGGAAATATGAAAGATTGTTTTGTCCTCAAAAGTCACCTGCACTCATGTGTATACAGCCACACACAGACAAGCACAGACAAACATAAAAATGTATATGAAAATAATGAAATAAATCTTTTTACAACAGAGTTAATATTGGCTGAGGAGAAAAATATTAAAGAAAAAAAATGCCCTCCCTCTTTATAAATACAATATAATTGCCTATTATATTTTTAATGGAAGGTTTGGTAATTTATATCATCATCATTTAATTGCTTTTTACCAGTCAGGTTTAAGCAAGGCAGAAATTTCATTCAGAAAGGACATAATCTAGCATTTATTGCCCACAGGGGTACAACTTTAGTTAGTCTCAGACAGGGCAGACACTAAACACAAGAAGGAGCCAAGGTCATTAACACCTTGGGCCAGTCATTCCTGCAGGATGCCAGAACTATTTCTATGATAGAGTTGATAAATATATATATTAGGTATCCCCTGTTCTAACATCCATATCTATTCAAACTTTGTAGAAGGAATGTGAAGGCATCCATGATTCAGTTCAGGCTTCAGATGTAAAGGCAGTTAGCAGTCCTGCATTCAAGCTCCCTGTTTTGGGAAATGACTGCCTAGTACCATGTAAGAAAAGTCCACACCAGGAGGCAGCTCTCTCTCTTTCTCTCTCTCTCTCTCTCTCTCTCTCTCTCTCTCTCTCTCTCTCTCTCTCTCTCTCTCTCTCTCTCTCTCTCTCTCACATACACACACACACACACACACAAACTTATCTAGTCCCATCTAGGTTAATTCTTTAAAATATCAAACACAGAACCCACCCAAATGTCTTATGAAACTTTGCATACTAATGTCTGCAATTGGTTTTTATTGATGAGACTAGTTTTTCAAAATCTGAGGATTAGCTAAAATCTCTTAGCAATTCTCTACATAAACTCCCTTCTTCTAGAGTCAAAATCTCCTAGAAGCTACAACCTGGATATTTGAAGATGCTGCCTGAGGCTTAGAGTCCAGACATACAGGCTGGGTTTGATTTCTAAATGTCTGGTGTAGATTAAAGGGTTGTAGACTCTCCCTTCATGATGTGCTTATATCTGTAGGGAATAATTTCAAAGGTCAGAAGGACAAGTTAGGCAATCTCACATTTACAAAGTGTATCTTAAGTGGTTTTTCTCTGGTTGATCAAGAAACACTTGTTTAATAGTTATTAGTATTGCAGAAAGAAAATTAGCTCTAATGTTGGTTTCAGTTTGATCTGTTAGCAAAATGACATTTACATTTTATTACTTGTTATTTAAGGATTTTATTTTTATATGTATTTGTCTATGTATGTGTGCATGTATGTGTGTGTGTGGGGGGGAGGTGGTTCTATGTGTGCCATGGCATGTGTGTGGAGGTCAGAGGACAACTTGCAGAAGCCTAGAGTACAGAAAGGATTGGATTCCCTCTCCCATTTCTGCTTTTAGGTTTAGGTGCTGCATAAGACACTTCCCAACTGTTATCTATGAGCAAACAAGACACAGTGATTGATAGTAGTGAAACTGTGGTCAAGGCCTGGGGAGATGGCTCAGCAGCTAAAAGCAATTGCTCTTGCAGAGAATCAGGGTTCAATTCCAAGCACACAGAGGTGGTTCACCACTCTCTATAACTCTAGATTCAAGGGATCTTATTCCTTCTTCTGACCTCTGTGGGTTCCCAGGCATTCAAATAGTACACAGACACACATACAAACAGAATACTCAGACCTAAGAAATAAAATCATTTTTAGAAGAGTATGATTAGACCATGACATCTAGAACACCAATCTTACCCTCATCTTTTTGACAAGGCACTTCAAAGGAGAATTGTGATGACAAAGTCAATTCTAGATTTAGTCTTTTGACAGGAGAAAAACAAAAACAAAACAAAACAAAACAAAACAACAAGAGAAAACAGTTCCAGGATATGTAAATGAGGTGAGGCAGGCCCAACTATTTAACCTATTGAATGTAAAAGTTCTAGGAGGGTGGATGTGAATCTATCTCACAACTTCTAACTTAGCCTGCAGCTGAGAGCAAGGATTGTGATGGGCAACATGGCTCTGTAGCATGTCATCCCTGAAAATGCCCACTCTAATGGTTTAGGACAACCTTTAAAACAGTATTATATATTTCACCATAGAGACACCAGCACCGACAGTAGGAAAAATGCTATACGTGGGAGCAACATGTCTGATGGAAGAGGCTTGAGTTCATGTCCAATCTGCTCAACTAATGAGCCATGCTATCAAACACTGGACCACTAAGATGTCTTCGGTTGTTTTCTTCCATACTATGATACTGGAGGTCTGGATACACTTTTTCTGGCACCTTCACATCCAAAATCAAATGTAACTGGGTTACATTTCTCTAGTTTTCTCGGTGGAGTTTTTTCCTAGACGTGAATTAAAGTGTAGGAGCTGTGAGAGATGCCTACCTGACAGGACAATGAGGCAGGGTAGACAGGTACAGCTGCTTCCTGCTAGGATGTGAAAAGCAGCCAAGCTTTTAGAGAATGGCTACGCAGGGTTTCGAAGGGACTCAAGCACTCCCTTCAGATCGTAATAGGATAAAGTGTCTGCATAATTCTGTGTGACCCTTCAACGACTGACTTTCACGCCATGTTATTGTTCGACTTGCATGTTAAGGGAGCAAATTTTCAATGAACTCTCCCTGGCTGTGGCACAGACACAGATGTCAGGCGGACTCCTTTGTTCATAAGGTTCCCATTATTAGCTCAACCCGAGCTGAATATTTGACTGAAGGAAAAGACCATATCATTATTTTCAGATTTCACTCTATGACTTCACGGGGCTACATCTGCCAGCTTCAGAAACACCAAGTGGTGCTTGGCGCCAGCCTTGGCGTTCTTTTCTGTGACTATTACCCCAAATGTCTCAGCCCGAGGAAGCCTCCTCACCATCAAAACAATTTAATAAAAACTAAAATTCTGATTAAGAGTTACTCATCAATGGACAGGGCATGCCACGCTCATGCTATTTGTGAATTATACCCCATGGTATTTTAGGACTAACAAACAGAATCCGCATTCACAAATGGGCAAACTAGAAAGCCAGTAACTATTTTCATGATTTATAAGTCCTGTGTTATACTTGAAACCATATTCCTTTAATAGGTAAATTGGCATTCCTTTGAATAACTCAATCTGCTTTAAATCTATTCTAAGGCTCTGGGCAGCACAAAGGAGATTTGAAATCCTTATACAGAATTCTTCTGTTCATCTTTGGACCATCTCTCGGCGTAGATATGATAGGAAGGTATGGCATAGGAATACTCGTCAAGTAGAAGGCAGAATGTATTACAATACTGACACTAAAGCCATTTAGAAAAATGTTACAAATCACCCAAATTCCAATCCTAAAATATTTCATAAACCCACTAAAATGTACATTAAAACAACATAAAAGAGTAACTGCTTCCATGTGTCTGGGCACCATCAATGATGCTAAGCAACAAGGATAACTTGAAATCACCTTTGCTCTTCACTAGAAAAGGCTGGGGAGATCGATCAGTGGTTAGGTACGCTTACTGTTCTATCAGTAAAACCTATATTTAGATCCCAGAACCCAGGTCAGGTGGCTCATACATGCCTCTAATTCTATCTCTAAAGGATTTGATGCCCTCTTCTGGCACCTGCAGGCACCTACACACATGTGCAAACACACATACATTAAAACAAACAGGGAAAGAAAGAAAGAAAGAAAGAAAGAAAGAAAGAAAGAAAGAAAGAAAGAAAGAAAGAAAGAGAGAGAGAGAGAGAGAGAGAGAGAGGGAGGGAGGGAGGGAGGGAGGGAGGGAGGGAGGGAGGGAGGGAGGGAGGGAGGGAGGGAGGGAGGGAGGGAGGGAGGGAGTGAGTCCAACTTTCTATAGTAGAAGGACCTTGGGTTTATGCTATAGTTGCTCCAAATGCCTGGGGAAAGAATGACCAGTTTTCAACTGAGAGGCACATGTATAATAGAATTGCAATATTCTTCCAGTATCCTGCAGAATCTTGGACCATGAGGACCTAAGAGAACTTGTCCTATTTTCCATCCAACGTTTTAAATACATCTTAGACAAATGTCCATTCAGTCTCTTGAAAATGCCTGTTTTCAGTTCAGTCCTAAGTAGAGCAATTTAGTTCACTAATTGGCATTTCTAATCCTAAGAACATCTCTAAAAGAGCAAATGCTACAAGAGCTTCTGCAGCTCACATACTAGGTAGGACTGATTTGGACTAGAATTTGAGGCTTGTACCTGCATTATACCTGTGCATCAGGCACCCGAGGCTCAAGGCTCAACTAACGCTTCTCTCTTGGGGCTTTCTTCTCTGGATATTTTCAATGGCTTGGAACCACATTATCTGGTTCATATTAGTATTTACTAGTAAGTCTTGCATGGTGGCATTCAGATATGATCTAACAAGTAACAGAGCTAGTGGGACTTGTGCTTCATATGGTACAAACTTTAAACTTTTGTAACAGCAGACTAAGTACATTTGCAACAGACTGAGCACTTGTGACCACACTATTTGTGTTTTACAATCTTCATTGTACCTTCCTCAGCAGTGGTCATGTCTTTGAATTAGGAATAAAGGCCTTTGAACTTGATTAGATCTTGAGAGTAGAGTCCTCTGGAATGAGATTTACTTTTTCGTGAACAAAGCACATAGGAATTCACTAAGCTTCTTCTACTACAAGCAGAGAACAAGCAGAAAATGGTTCTCTGGATCCCAGGGCGGGCCCTCACCAGAGTCTAACCAAGCTGAGATCCTGATTGTAACCCCCCAGCTTCTAGAACTCCAAAGAATAAATTTTCTTGTTTAAAAGCTATGAAGCTATGCTACTTTATTACCAGGAAAGAACAAAATGAAAACATCATGTGAAAATTTGACCTTTAACAAGGTATAAAACAGACAGAAAAATGATATTAATAGTAACCTAGCCAAAAAAAAAAAGCATGAAATAAAACATTACACTACAGGACTACTTAACTGTATGAATACAGTAAAGATTGAAAGGACTTTCTCACAAATATCACAAAATTTAGTCCAAAGGTTAGTATTAAGTGACTGCATTTTAAGGTTTTTACACTTACCATGTTGTATGTCTTTCATATCTAAATGCAGACTAGACATTAGAATTCCTACTGCTTGTGACCTTTTGTTGCTAAGCAACTTGACAACCTGTTCAAGAAAGAGGAAAATGAGAAGCATTAACTTATACCCTAAGATGTTTAGCAACATTTTAAAATCCTAAACGAGCCTCAGTCTTGTCCTCTGAGCTTCACTCATTATAATCTGCAATTTTTCTCACACGGCACGTACAAGATATTCATTCAGAGTTTCTTGCTTTCCTAAAAGTTATCTCCTTTAAAGTTATCCACATAAGACTCCATCTGGTATCTGAACTAAGCTCCAGCCAAACATCCAGCCAATGTCTCCTTCCTTAGGTTGTATCTCGGAGTAAGGACACCACAGTTCTCCATCCATCTACCAGAGCCGGAAAACTAGATATAAAGCTAGATCTTGCCCTCTCCTCTGCTTACAGAGCATCATGGGCAGGGATCACATCAGTCCAGGACACTTGACCCGTGTCTTCTGAAGCTGTGCCCTACAGGTCAATGCCAGTGTTCACTTCTATATTATATTTTGCATAGGTCAAAATAGAAAGGCTGTAATTGATTCCCCCAGTCAGTCTTTCTCAACAGTGGTTCATGACCATCATCACAAACTTTCAAAATGGAAGTTCCCTAGGCTGTAACCTAAACCCACTTAGCAGGAAATCTGAAAGTAGGGGTATCATCGACATCTTCAATGTCTCCTAAGGGATTCTAGGAGCGCTGATGGAATCTCATCCTTCTCACCCACTCTCCATACCTATGCCCAAGTACCCTTCTAAACCTGCTGGAATCTGCTTCGTGTTTCTTGACCTTTAACCTTTACTCTTTGAATAGACAATGGTCTCTATAAAGGTCAGATAGGAAACTCCATGGTTCCTTCCTGAAACCTGCCCTTTCTATTTTATTTCAGAAACACTTGGTTCCAAGCTTTCATTTACATTCTAATACCCAAGATAGTAGGGATAATTATCTGGCATTATCCAGAAGGTTATGCATTCAGAAGAAGACAGAACTCTCAAAGGACAGATGTTGTTGTCCATCAGTGTAATAAAGTCAGCCTCTATTATGAATCATTCCATCTATCCTTCTCTAATAACCTGGATAACAAGAACCCAAAGTTCCCAAGATAGAATATTCTTAGAATCCAGTGGCCAAAGTTATGATAGAGAGACAACATAGTCAGATCATCCAAGGACTCAGCCAAAAAGTAGAAAACACAAAACTAACCCATTTGAAAATCCACAGAATTAAGTCATATAACAAGAAGTTTAAAAGTATACAGTTAGTTTCCTAGTCACATTAGATCTAGTTAATTCATTTACAGCAAATTTTTTCCCTAAAACTTCCCCAGTAGGGGGAAGGCTGTAGGGATAATGGACACAGATTCTGTAAAACAAAGCAGCGTGCCTCACCATTTTATTGCACTGAATTATCTGGGATCTTCTGAAAATGAATTCTGACTCCCCAGTCTGCCCAAGCTCCCAGATGACACCCGTGCTCTGAAGCATAGGAGATGCCATTCCAAAGTTCTCCTATTAGCACCCTAATGCATTCTACAGAACAACTCCAGTGCTATCAACTTTTCACCCAGAAAAACTATAGGAGCAGGAGAAGCAGCTTTAAAAATTTGTGGTGGGACCAGCCATGTGCTGATGCACTTGGCACTCAGCAATGTGTCTTGCCAGCGGTGTGTGGCTCATAGTAAGGGAAAACTGTGAGAAGCTGGACATACAACACAAATAGAGCCTAGCACCGTTTATCTTCAATGGATCCATCCAGTCCACCAAGGATTTAATTCAAATACTATACTAAGGGAGAAAACACAGATGCATGATTGCATTTAAGTCTATGAATTACTGTTCCTCCCTTCTGCTCCTGTAATAAACAACAACAACAACAACAAACCTCAGACTCACATGAACTGGGAGAAATCTTTTGGTGGTTTTTCCTGGCACTTAATATCAGCCATGACAGGAGTGCTTTGACTAGGTAAAATATATGGCCATGGGAGAGAACATAACCAAAGATCCTCACAGTATGGCCCCCGTCAACACTTTCACGACCCTGTGGCAGCCAAACTACTCTGCATAGCTAGAAATGGGTTTAAAAAGAACATTAAATCAGGTTGATGTAAATGGCTATGTCCCCAAGGAGGTTATCTAAGGTCTGTTTCCACGGCCTATAACAGGTTTTCTCTTATCTGATGATAGAGCAGCAAACCTAATGGGAATATAGTCACAAATATTAATGAAGGTCATTAAATATTTGTTTCCTTGCATTACAGCAAATCTCTATTACTTAGCAGAGTAGATATCTAGACATAGAAATTTCTAATAATAAGAATCAGGGGGAAATCTACACTAATCAAATAAATAAGAGTCCTATTTAACTTAGACACAATTTAGCTTAAAACAAAAGTAAAAACTAGACATTTCCACTGGTTTATTCCACTTCACCCAGCATTTTGTAAAAGTGACCAGAGTGGTCTTAGTGTTTAGAGGGAGGAAATTGGATGACCTATTTGAACACATGCAGTTGACAGTATGGCTCAGGTACTGTCTAGCAGGCATATAAAAATTGATGGTGGAAGGTCTTTAGTTGAACTGCAAGCCTGAATCTGAATGCCAATATTTTACAAACTCTCAGATCCCTTAAGCCCTTTGACCTTGACTCCTAGTCTTCAAAATGGGGGACACAGGCCAGTGATTGGCCCCCATCAGGATAATCACAGTCACAAGACAGAAAGCTTCACAAAATATGAACTGCAGGCTGCTGCCATTCTGCAAACTGTGTGCCACTACTAAGGCACCTGGGAGCAAGCATTAGGACACTTTTATTAACAATCATATGGAGTGATGCTTGGTGTACTGAATCAAGATTTGTACACACTTGTTTTGGAAAGACCTTGTTTTCATTTTTAGTAATTTGTATCCAAATGTATGCATTACATATATAAGATACGAGTATGAAATTATCACAAGATTTTTAAACTAAGGGTTTAGAATCTGCTATTTGGCTAGTACAACACGAGGAAGAGGAAGGCTTGTGCCAAGCATTTTCCTCAGCCACATCCATCCAAAAGGATGCTACCCCTGAACAGTACCTTTCTCGTCACCGCTCACCAGTTATGTTTTCATTTTCTTATTAGTGCTGGAAATTAAACCTAGACCCTCACGCATGCCAAACCAAGTCATTTTAAATATAACTAAGATGGTGGCTTTGGCCAAGCACTATGGCTTAAAAAAAAAAAAAAAGATTCTTACTTCCCATTCACTGGCTTTACCCCCACACAATGGTCAAGACAGTAAAACAGCATGATACTAATGTTCTATGTATGCCTATTAGGGCCAGGGCCCAGTGTCTCTCACCACTAAAATAAAAGAGAAAACCCTTAATACAATGCCCTAATGGGAACCCTGTAAGCAGCAAACTGAAACCAGCATTAGCAGAGAGAGAGAGAGAGAGAGAGAGAGAGAGAGAGAGAGAGAGAGAACAAAAGGCTCCAAGTCTCTAAAGCCACAGTAACTAATACAGAACAACAAGCCACATGTGGCCGACCAGGCATGGGAAATATGCACAGACCTAAAAGATTCCGGGCTTTGCTTCTGTCTTAAGGGGAAATCTCAATGATCTCAGTGATTTTTATGTGGGTTGCACATTCAAAAGGCAATATTTTAGCCATGAATCCTACGCGATACCTTTGGCTTAATTTCATGTCTTTGGTCAGAAATGCTCAAGTATGACTTCTAGAGAATTTAAAGCTATATACAATATTCTATTTTAGGCAATACTAGTTAAGAAAACATAGTAAGTTCATAACAAATACTAAACACATTTGCCTTTGACCAGGACCTAGACATTTCATCTGCATCTCCCCAGAATCCCACATCTGTTTGCCTGCCTGTATCTCTCTCTCCATCTTTCTTTCCTCATCTCTCTCCCCCATCTTTATTGTCTGCTCTCTCTATAAATATATCTAATGGTCTCTCTCTCTCCATCTCTGTTTCAAGTTGAATTCAAATAGTGAAAGATAAAGATGGCATCTAAAGCCAACCATGAATAATCATGTCTGTAATCCCAGAATTTGGGCAGGAGAGGCAAAAGAATCAGAATTTTAACAAACAAACTTGTAACATGTAAACACTAAGTTTTTTTGATCATTGAGTAGGCTTTCCTGCTGGGTCAGTAATGGAACTACATGCTACACCTATGTCCTGATAGCACAATCATTTACAAGACAGAAACAAACACAGACAGTGCACCAGAGATGCCAGAATCCCAAATCTCTGTTGAGTTTAGGGAATTCTTACTTCGGGTTACACCACAATGCCCCAGAGAATACCAACACCCCATATTCAAATCCATTGCTCTACATTAATTAAATAAGGTTCACATTACTCCCTAACTGTAAAAACAATGCAAGTAAACCTACTTATAGTATTTAACACAATTTCTTTCTCTGTTTATAGCAATCACACCACAGTTTTGAATGTCAATTTCAGCACAGAAACAGTAGAACACATGTAATCCATCCTAAAGTCACACTCAGACATAACTGTGACCCAACGTGTATTTCCACATTTTCAATAAAGCCTCCCTACATTTTTCTTCTGTAACAAGGCACATTCCTTGGTGGATGATCTAGGAGCCTAATATGGACATGATATGTCTGATGTCAGCTAAAACTTGTTGTTGTGTTCAACAGCCTTTCCTCTCTCCTTCCCACCCACCTTTATGTTTTTGTCCCTAAAATTTTACCCTTTGCACAAATACGATCTTATCCATTTTTCTTTTAATGCCTTCATAAATACTACTTAAGGGTATTGTTTCCTTTTTGATGCACTAGGGAGCTTAACCCAGGATCTTGTACATACAAGACTCTATCTACCACTGAACCAGATTCTTTTGCTAGTTTCTGATCTGTAATTAGTTTTCAGTAGCTGTGACCTTGATATCCAGTTGACTCCTGCTCTTCTTTGATGCTTTTCCCTATAGTTCAAACCCTTTTTAGTGACAACTATGTACAATCTTCTATCACGCAAACTATTTTTGGTCAATATCTACTAAAACCTTCTACTTAGCCATCTCCCTTCCTTTAATTCAGTTCAACATGACCGAATTCTAAGTAGCCTCATTTTACAAAGTAAAGGACTATTGCTGCAGGTGTCATATTTAAAACTCTATATTAGAAAAGCTTTATCTTATAGCCTTAGAGTTTTGGCATTTAAGCTGAAGATCATGGCTGCCCAGCTGATATTACATTGTTCATAGCCTATTTGACAACAAGGTATAACCCTGCAGATAAATTTCAAATAATAGATTACAAGCACTATGGGATATCTTTGATGTGCTATGACGAATACCCAAGGTGGTAAATTTATGAAGAGAAAATATTTTATTACGTTACACAGCTTTGTATATGTATAACCCTGGCTGCCTGGTCCTATCACTTCTAAGTCTGGAAAATCATTTATTTCACAGTAAGAAAGCAGAACAATGGAAAGAGGGATGTGGGGTACCACTGTTCCTTTGAAGGCATGTCCCATGTGACTTGAAGATCTTTTACTGAGTTCTATCTATTAAGTTTCCCTAACCTCTCAATAGTCCTGCCTTGTGGACTAAACCTACACAGGTGCCTTTAGGAGACATTTTATATCTGAACTGGAATACAGTAAGGCCACACAAAGCTCCTGAAGAGAGCAGTGTGCTGCCCTCAACTTCTGGGTTATCCTCTCAGGCTCAAAAAGAAAAGTATGGAAATCAGCCATCTTCTTCATCCCACTCTGGCCTGGGGCTGAAGTAATAAAAAGGCTGAGACATGAACTAAAAACACCTCAGACTTCCCCTTGGTCACAATAGACCCAAAGCATTCTGACACATCTACTCAATACCAGACCAGATATTACACATCATGCAATGCCTATAATGGAGTGATTTAACAGATGTCAACAGGAAGTAGAAGCGACCATCCTCTGCCAGCTCATCTCTGTCTCACTGTCCATACATCTCAGTTATCCATCCCACATTCCCAGTCAACCTCATGGGGACATCTGACTCATTTTTCCTCATTTCCCATATGTAGTCACTTATCAGGCTTCTCTGATGATTGCTGCTCCATCTTTCTAGTCTGTAACAACAGCAGCCTCCTCCCACACTCCCCAGTGCCAGCACTGATGACCTCCTTCATGACCACAGATGCAGCCTGAAGGATCCTAGTTCTAAGCTCAGATGAAGACTCTGTATTGCCTTCACCCTGTCACCCTTCCCTTCTCCCTTTTATTTCTGCTTTCTTTTATACTGGAATACTCATTGTGCAGGAACTGAAATCTCATTCATCTGGGTTGCTTCCTTGAACATGCTCAGCCTCTTGTACAACTCCTAAGGGATGACATAAGAATTTCTTTTCTCTTGTGGATCTTATATTCTCTAATTAGAATGTGTAGCTGTCTGGGGGATTCTCTATAAAATGCATCTACCACTAGAGACAAAGACCACATCATATCATTTACTTCAATACTCAGCACACTGACTGATAAATTTAGGGCAAGAGGTATATTGACTTTGCCTCAGTTGGTATAACGCATGCCAGGCGTCCTCCCAACACAGAAAAATGGTTCCTGGGTTTTGTTAGACATCAAACTACCCATAAGTCAATATGATTTTTTTTACTTTTCATTCCATGTTCCAGGGATTCGATCCATACTAAAGAAACATTGCAACATTGCTCTTTAGACCCTTGATTTTTAAAATTAAATTAATGTTCCTGTTTTAGACTCTAAAGAATCCCTTTCCCATAAAGAATATTCAGTTTTCTAAAAATTCTGGAACTGGTACGAATGCAGAATTTTTGACAATTCAAAAGGAAATAGTCAATGAATGAGTGTGGAGCATACCACCACTAAACTCAAGTCAACATCTGCATTGTAACATCCGTCACCTCAGAGTCTTCCTACTATGTAACGGGAAGATGATACGACCTATATGATTAACTAAAACAATATTGAAAGAATTACTTGATCAACCTACAATGATGTATGCTTCACACTCAGGATATTTTAAAAAAATAATACATTTTGGATGATTACATGAACTATACTATAGATCATTGTAATGAGTCATCAAAAGGCTCGATATTAAATATCCAGATAACATGAAATTTTATGCACTTATAACAAAGAAAATTAAAAACTTTAAGAAGAAACTCTATAATTTGTTTATCAAGCAAAGCTCAAATAATAGTTTAGTTCTCCAATTCCTAGCTAAGGGAGAATGATGTTTTCTTCTGAAATACCACCAGAGCCTCTCTGAAACTGGATATTAGATTGAAGGATGGTAAACAGATCCAAAAGGCAAATCCTTTTTTTGGTGGCAAAGAGTAAAATCAAAACAGCCATCACAAAGGTTAGGTAAAAGTGAACTCCAGAGCAGAATGTGAGCACAGCCTAATTTGCTAAGTGGTATACAATACACATGAGCACCGTCCAATGCACAAAGCAGCCAAGGCACTGCCATGACAAGGTTCGGAAGAGACCATGAAAAACTCAGAAACAGTAACACCTAACTGAGCAAGGGATCTACAGGTATGGGAAATGTTCTCAGTCTCAGAAATTTCAGTGAATCCATCTATTTAGAGGTAGAGATTAGATTTTTGAGCCATGCCTTTATCTAAATTTTCAACTATATAACTTAGGACATAGAACTTTGATTCCCAGATCCCAGTTTGCCAATTTGCAGAAGACAGTAGGAAATTCATATGCAATAGTCCTATAACAAGATAAACAATATGGCATGACAAATTTCTTTAAATGTATATGTCATGCAAAGGCCAAGTATGCTAGTTCTGCATTTAATGATCTAACAACTGTCAGTTACACTTCATAACACTGTGGAAACACAATGAGTTTATTCTGACAAGAAGAATGCTACAGTCAATAACTTATGGACACTAAGCACCTCAAATTAAGACAGAGAAGAGTTTAGACACTAGCTAATTCCTGCCATCCTAGGGACTTTAAAATGTTTCTCTAAGGTTATTTAGTCAGGCTGTGACTATCCTGCAATTCTCCCTTGGGTTCAGTTTTCTTATTTTGAAAATATAAACTGATCTCTCAATGTCTGGCCCAGAGGGAATTAATAACTGGTAAACAGCCTTGTCTGAGCTATCTCATACTAATTGATAAAACAACAGATATCTTGGATCTTAGCTTCTCTACCCTCAAAAAGGAAGAATACTTGAGTTGAATTTTTGCAGACTAAGAGCTTATCAGACACTCTTGAATCCATCCCCACAAAGAGGAGGGTAATCTTATTTACAGTCACCTTCTCCTAAGATTAGCATTAAGCCTCCGGGCAGAGTGGCCAGCTCACAGGCAATAGCACCATTTCAAGACTCCGAAGGCCTGCAGAAGGCAATGACACTAAGCATGCTGTAGTGAGAGATGCATACTGTCAGATGAAGGATGGAGCAGAGAAACTGATACCACAAACAACTAGTACACAGCATGGCACAAGGTGACAGGACATTTGACACATCTTCCTGATGAGACTCTAGAAGCCATCCTTTAAAAAAAAAAAGAAAACCACCGACCTGATCTGCTTCTTATCTCAGTCTCTAAGGTACCTTTTAGAACAGGGGAGAAGCTATGTCTTTGAGTTTTACTTGACTTGCTTTTGATTCTGAGCCAGCCTCCGCACTGGAGGAAGACTGCAAGGCTCTCAGAAATGTGCTTTGGTAAGTTGCTAAAAAGAACCTGTCTATGTTCTTCAAGCCTGTCTATCCATCCTGGTTGTCTGGAGTTCAGGATCAAGACCCATGTCTCTTGATCTCAATGGAATCGAGATACTTTTCCTCCACTGAGTAGTTTAATTTCTCTTGACTTCTGTTAGCATCCACTGGGTGATTCCTGCTTGTATTCTCCTATCGTTCATAATTCTAGTCCTCATGTTTGGATTCTACATCATGGGCTATGCAAAATTCATTGGAAGCGAGAACTTCCAGTGTTTGAAAGGATGACGCCTGGCCCAATAAAATATATCTACCCTGTTCTCTGCTGCTTCTTGATAACAAAGACTTATTTGACCAGTTTTTGCCATTTGGGTACAGAGAGAGATAAACGACAATAAAACCAAGAAGAAATAATGCGAACGTCACAAATGTGGTCCAGAACCGGTAAAGCACATGTGACCTCAAGGATCCTAAGAAAGACTCATTCAAGTAGAGACAATGAACACCCGTAGCCCTGGAAGGTCAGGCACAGATGGTTTACTTCTGTTCTTAGAAGGCCAGTGTTTAGAGATGACTAAGTAGCTCAGCAGGAAAACACTTGTGAAGTACATGCCAGGCCTTGGGTTCAATCAACAGCACAAGAAGTTAATTAATTGACTAATTAAGCCAAGCTTATTAAAGAGAAGCTGAGTCACCGACCTGTTCTGAATGAAGTCAAGTTGAATTAATTACATGCCCTTGGAGCATAGCATGTGTGACATACTTGAAACACATCTGCAAAAATAATAGCTAGTGTGCATTGTTTCACAGGAGGTGACAAGCAATATTGAAAAGTGAACAAGATTCAGGGCAGTGTGGGACAGGTCAGGATTTTGCTGAACTCAGCCAAGTCTGGCTTATCGCTTAGGAACTGACCCCTTCTGCCACTGGTTCATACTTTCCCAGAGTTCTGCACACCAAGCAGAACAGAAGAACTCAGCAATGAAAAAGTACGAGAACGTGTTTTTAGATTTTTATACTTTTCTTTAAACAGGCAAGTTTAACACAATAAGTTAAATTTCTTGTTTATGTAAGCCTTTCTTAGACCAAACTAGAACATTTGATCACCTAAACTACCAGAAAAAAAAAGGCAGTTAAAAAAACTAAAGTTAAGAAAAGAAAAAGCAAGAGTTCACAGTTATTTTAAACTAATAAAGGAAAACAGCATTAGCTGTGTATTTTAATAGAATATTTATTCTAATTAGTTGCATTTTCAAAATTTTACTTTGCATTTAAAAAATACTATAGTAACATAATAGTGAGAGCTTGAATAAATATTACCAGGCATCTGAAATTAAATGTTTTTGTAATTAAAACCAACTACCCCAAATCCCCATCCATCTCCACTTTATAAAGCATGGAGGGAACATGCAAAAATATTTAAACGTCTCAAATTTAAAACAATACACAATCTTCGCTTTTATATCCTTTGGCCAGACTATACTGCTTCATCATGCACAATATATGCAAGATATAATTTGGCTCTTCACCAGCTCAAGTATCCTAGTAATTAGAAAACTCTTTTTCATCTCTCTGATTGCATACAAGTCTGATGAACTCTTCTTATCCCTGAAGAATTCCTTCTAGTTTTACATATGTCTCCTTCCTAAGTTTTTTATAAGTGATTTTTTAAAATTCAGTGAGAATAATCTAGGCTAAGATTAAAGTATCAGAAAACAGTTTTATTCTAAGTAGAAGATCTCAATATTTTATGACCTAGCCAAAAGTCCTTGGCTAACAGGCCTGAGGTTGAGTGCACAGTGATCAAGCACATAGCTTGTATATGCAGGGTCCTGAACTAGCTTCCCAAAATGAAAATGGAAAGACTTAACAGGACTAAACAGAGGGCCAGGTGTGGCGGCTTGGCAGCGCACTCCTGTAGTCCCAGAGCTTGGGAGGCAGAAGGAGGCAGATCTCTGTGCATTCAAGGCCAGCCTGGTCTACAAAGTGTGCTCATGACAACCAGGACCATGACACGGACAAACTGCCCGGACTAAATAAATAAATAAATAAATAAATAAATAAATAAATAAATAAATAAATAAATAAATAGGAATAAATATATGAAGTATAAATAATTAGGAATTAGTGACATGGCTCATCAGTTAAGAGCACTTGTTCTTGCAGAAGATCCAAGTTCCATTCCTAGTACCCACATGGCAGCTCACAGCCATCTGTCACTCCAGTTCCACAAGATAAATGTCCTCTGCTGTCCTGCATAGGCATCAGGTATGCATGTGGTACACATAAAAAAAAAAAACTTTAAAAAATAAATAATTTCTAAGTGAATCAGCTATATATTAAATGTCTTGAGCATCTCATCTGAGATGTCAGCATTTCCTCAGTGGAAGCTGTTATTTATACATGAAAATTGTGATTTTGGAATGGTAAGGTTCATAGCAGGAACAAGGGAAGATTCTTTTTGAAGTTTTCTGTCACTAGTTACAGCAATTGTACTTTGAGAAGGCCCCATTTTGCACATAAAGGCCCTTTTCTCTCACTAATTCCTGTAATCACTACAAAAACTCAAAAGACCACATGCTGTCACCTATGCATTTAATGGTGACTACAGCAGGATCAGGGCCACGCACCCATTACGCTGACGGTCAAGAAAGCCCATAGGTCTGACTTCATCCTGACCAATCCCCCAGATGACCTGGAAGCCTCAGTGTAGAGAATACACAACTGCCGTGTAATTAGCACTCTATACCTCATTTCCCAGGGGCCTTAGTGCTCTGTGTTATTATACATAGTGAATATGTGCACATGAAACATAAGCTAGTAAACTACTTTTCAAATTGTTGGCAAAAAATCAAAGCTTAGACAGTAACAGTCACTCGGTATTTTGCTTTGTGTATTATTCAGCGTCAGAAACACAGGCAGTAGTGATAAGGTGAATAACACCAAGGACGACCCAGTGATAAAAACCTGATGACTAGCCAGGACAGGTAAAGTGTTCAGAAAAAGGATGATTCAACTAGCATCCACTTTCTGAATAAACTGCAGAATGAACATGCGAGCACCCTGAGCAACTCTGTTCCCCAGCCCTTAGTATGGTATTAATTTTTGGACACTTTGAGGGGGTCAGGACTTGCTTCCTGGCCTTATTCACAGTTTGCTGATTGTTTTAGGCCTGTCAAGATGGATCACACCCTGGGAAAGAAGATGTTTCTAATTTTCTTGCAAGTTTGTATTTTTTTTTCTCTTTTGGTAAATGACATAGTGCCTAAGCAACTGGCTGATTGTCCAAAGACCTCAACCGGGAGTTTGAAGTAAGGGCGATACATAAACAGTGCCTTGTTAGTGGGTTAATCCATGGTGCCCAATTTAAAGGAATCAAAGTTTCAACATGTGACTAAGCTTTGACAATCAAAGCTTTTTAAAAATTATTTTTAAAGTGGCATCATCTTGAGAACTGTATTTAACCTTCAACAATTCCACATTGGATCCAACAATTGTATCACATCTGTGTCCAACAGTAAGCAAGCCGTTTATTATTTCTGTTTATGAAGACATCTTCAATACTGCCATTCCAATATCTCAAACTAATATTTTTTTTATTTAATGAATAGGTCTTTTAAAGTATCTACTGTTTAGAAACTTTAGTTTCCAAAATATTGGATTTAAAGATTAAACGATCAAAATTGTGCTAATTTATTTAAAACTTGCCTGTTTATCTACCCATGAATCTGTCTATGTATTTCTCTATATAAATAATACTATCTATGTATCTATTATATATCAATCATCTGTCTATCAATCATCTATCAATCATCTATCTATCTATCTATCTATCTATCTATCTATCTATCTATCTATCTATCTATCTACCTACCTACCTACCTACCTACCTACCTACCTACCTACCTTGTTCTATCTATCTGTCTTAGTTAGCGTTTCTATTACTGTGATGAAACACCATGACCAAAGCAATTTGGAAGGGAAAGGGCTTATTCAGCTCACACTTTCATATTGCTGTTTACCATAAAAGGAAGTCAGGACAAGAACTCAAGCAAGTCAACAAATTGAATGCAGAGGCCATAGGGGAGTACTGGTTACTGGCTTGCTTTCTATGGCTTGTTCAGACAGCTTTCTTATAGAACCCAGGACAGCACCACCCACAATAAGCTAGGCCTTCCTCATCAATCATTAAGAAATTCCCCCCCCCCCCGGACAGGTTTGCTTTATAGCCTAATTTATGTAGGCATTTTCTCCATTGAGTTTCCCTCCTCTCTGACGACTCTAGTAGGTGTACCAAGTTGACATGAGTTACCACACTATCTCTGATCACTGTGTATAACATTACTAGAACCAATGAAAGCCCCATCAATGCTTCCTTCCTATCAATACTTTCAATTTGTCTGTCTCCTACTGCTAAAAAATTATCTTTTTGTATTCTTGAATGTTATAGAAATGGGAATATACCTTTCATATTAACTTTTGTATAAGAGATAAGTCAGTATTATTGATTGTAAAGGTAAATTCTTAATTTTTATTGGGGAATACTATCCAATTGTGTATCACAATTTATTCCTTTTAAAATATGTATGTATTTTTTATTGTTACATGTATGGTTATTTGCTGTAACATATGTATGTTCTCATGTGTACCACCTGCATGTGTGGTGCTCACAGACACCAGAAGAGGGTAGTACATCTGGAATTGGAGTTAGGGACAGTTGTAGCTTGCCATGTAGATGCTGGGAAACCTAACTTAGGTTCTTAACAAGAACAGTCAATGCTTTTAACTACTGAGCCACCTACCCAGCCCCAACAAATTATTCTTGAACTCAAAGCTGATGGATATTTTGAGATTGTCAATTATAGTTATCATACATAGTGCTATGAACATCCTGTCTCATAGGTTTTTAATACACATATGAACTCATTTCTTTCAGATATATAGATATAAGTAAAGCAAGCTCATGACTATGTCACAGATAACATATATTTAATATAATTATTTACTACTAAGTTATTGTCCAAAACACTTCGACTTTTCTTCAAATTGGTAGAAAGAGTAATAAAATGAAAAAAATAAAGCTCCATACGTCTCCATGATTTTCTTAAATACTTTTTAACAATGTGATAGTTAAATTATTTTAAAACAAAGGCATAAGTTGAACTAAATCACCCACAAAATCCAACTTCATAAGAGATGTTCCCAGCTGTTTTAAATACTACATGTATAGAAACTTGTGTGTAAGGGTTGGATACACAAAGTTAGAATTCATCAATGACATTTTAATGACTTTATCCATGACCACTGGCTAAGTGCTCAGGGGCAATGGGAATAAGGTGATAAAAAGAACTATTGAACAAATATTGGATGGGCACCTTATATGTACATTCTAACCCATAAACTTCCTTCCTTTCGTTCTTCCTTCTCAGTCATTTTCATCTGAGCAACACCTATTCTCAGTCCCAGAATACTCTCTATACTTAGTTGCACTAAAGTGTTTGTTGAATATTGACTTTGACTTGTCTCTGAGTATACATGCATCCTTGGAAAGCTCTATTGGTAGTGTTATTCAGTTACAATTGCTCAGCCAGCTCATCCTGCCTTACCCCCCCCCCTAGACTCAGGGAAATGTGTAGAAGACAAATGAAGCCCCATCAACATCCTCTGCAAGATTCTTTCAGAAGTCTTAGACAACCAACCAGTTTGAGAACCAAAAACTAGCGTGGAATTATGTACATTTCTCTCTCCTAGTTCAGGGTTTCCTAGTTCAGTTGAGGGCAACAGTGAAACTCAAGTCAACCCTGGGATGCCATAGGTGTGATGAACTCTAACTTCTCAAACTCTAGGCTTAGTCTTCAGTTTCTCTACTTTGCCCTGCAAAACTGAAGCATGCAACTCAATGCTTGGCACAAGGTTAGTACTCACTCAACAGGCATGGAGAAGATTAATGCCACATGGGATCTTTGGTTATCTTCCTGTTCCTATGAAATTCCCTTATGTCACTACACCGTGACTAAATCTCAGTGGAAGACATGTGTCTCCTTCTCTAAGTGATTCCATCCCAGGACAAAAGTCTAGCTGGAGTGCTTACATAGTCCATTTCTAAAATGCTCAAAAGGGAAAGGTGCTGAGAATGAAGAGTAAGAAACAGATGCGTCTTGGCAGTTTTTCAGAGCAGGATCTTGCAAATGGTCAAGACCCAATTGTGCAATATTTCTTGTTATGTGCAAAGGGGAGAGCTCGGTGTACTGCTGTGCCCACAGTCACCTGAGCCATAGCAAGTACCTTTAGTAAAACTCTCCACAAAGAAGAAGATAGCTGACTCATGACTCCTCACCATCACTATCATCTCCGGAGGATGGGTCTGGAGCAGCTGGAGAGCACAAGGCATGACAGGCAACAGAAGGGAGAGACTGACCTTTCAGCAGGAGACAGACTGGCTTTTTGAGAAACAGAACAAAATAAAAACAGTTGAGAGCCTGGCAAAGTGGACCTCTGTGACTCCGAGGCCAGGTCAGCCAGAGCTACATAGTGAGTTCCTGTCTCAAAGAAATAAGGAAATGTATTTACTCACTGAAAAAAATAAAAATAAAAACAGCAGAATTTGGAAGAAGGAAATACAGGAAGAAAACACACAGGCATGCAGGATCACTGTAGAGACAGGGGCAAGGGAAAGAAGAGTTGAAAACTCTTACTATAGTTCCACTTGTGAAGACAAGGGAGAGAGGGGGGGAAAGAGGGAGAGGGGGAGGGAGAGGGGGAGGGGGAGGGAGAGAGAGAGAGAGAGAGAGAGAGAGAGAGAGAGAGAGAGAGAGAGAGAGAGAGAGAGAGAGAGAGAGAGAGAGAAAACACACACACACATTCCTCCAAAGTGTTTAGAAAGCAGAATATAAGAGTAGGGGGATGAAGCTCTGGGATGAAGGCTACCTAAACACTACAGCAGACCAAGGGCAGGATCCAAAGCAAGAGAAGAGACCTGGGAAGCATAGTCCACAGCACTGAGCAGAAGTACCAAGGCAAAGTGGGCCCTGGTTTGTACACAGCACAATGCTGCTGAGACGGTTTTCTCCTCTTCCAGCAACTCAGTCGGTGTGCAGGACCCAGTGCATTCTGCAAAGCTCTTTTAGGCGGAGGCACTGGGAATCAAGAGTCCTTGCATTGTCCTGACTCCAGGAACATACAGCAAGTACTGAGTGCTAGCACATTGAAGCAGAGAGGGCCAGCTTGGAGCTCTGGTCTAGCTATAGGGGGGAAACAGGGAATCGGGATTTCAGGGGCTCAGGATGTAGCTCAACTACTGTTGTGCTTGTTTGGTATATTTGAGGTTCTGGATTCAACTCTTAGCACCACATGGACAGAGCGTGTCTGGTATAAACCTGTAATCTCAGCACTTAAAAAGTAGAAATAAGATCAGAAGTTCAAGGTCATCCTTAGCTTCTTAGCTAAGTTGCTTCTCTGCTGGCAAAATGAACCAATTGAAACCAGATTAAAATATATAAATGCAGGTTTATTGAGAAGTTGCTCTTGGTTGGGTGGGTTCATAGGCCCCAAAGGAGGAGGCCAGGGAAATCTCCATCCGAAGAGAGACAGAGGAGAGGGGAAAGAGAAAGAGAGAAAGCCCACATGCGCAGAGAGAAGGCAAAGGAACAGGGGCAATGGGTGAGCGGTGGGGAGGAGAAAGAAACCAAAATATCTGAATTATATAGCAAAGAACCTCTGGAGGGAAGGGCAGCCAAGTCCCTGGGCTAGAAAGTTCAGGGTTGGGGTTGGAGCATGCCAGGTAGGGACTAAGAGATGCTGGGAGGACCTGGAGGACAGATCTGCTTTGGAATATAAAACAGCCACTAGAGCTGTTTGTTCCAGGATCTGACACCCCAAAGGGACCTCCATTTGGAGGCTACCAAGGAAAACTCTGAGCTCCAGGTTTAGTGATCAAGCAGTTGATTGCAAGTGATTATGCATAAGAGCTAAATAGTGGAAAGCTGGACACTGGCAAGATAAAGACCACCCACCCTCAGTCTCCACCACCCCTAGGTTTGAACTGGAGCATCTACATGATCACTTCTTCCTCCATAACTAGACCTTCTAAGGTAGTGGAGATTTGGGTCAACTGGTAGAGAGCTTGAAGCCCACCCCAAGGGGCCCTGACCAGAAAAGCAGCAATCAGAGCTGGCTCAGCCAGTAAACCACACCCTCTGGCTGCTAGGCAACCACCTCAAATGAAAGTCAAAGGAGCCAAGGAGCACAGACTAGGTTCCCACCAGAGTCTGAGCTGAAGAGAAGCCTGAAAGAAAAGTTAGTAGGTTGAGGCTTACATCACCGCTGCTGTAAGGATTACCTTGCAGAGGGTTGGACTGTGATCTCATTATTTCCCTGTTACCTTTTTGTACTGTATGTCTATTTCATGGGAACTTTTTTCCCCCGCTGAAGTAAATCTTTTCATACATTTGTTTTTATGTTATTTCAGATCCACCCTGATCTGTTTTTTGCTGTGGTTCTGAGGGTTAAAATCAAGGCCTTGTACACGCTCAGCAAGCACCGCACCAGTCTGCACACACAGGCCTGTCTTTCCTTCAGAGCTTCCTGTTCTGTCTTCTCGTTTTCACATCTAATTTCTCTGTCTTCTCTTGTTGTGTTCTAGACTCACAAAGAGGCCCAGGCAGGGCTCTGGCTCCAAGTTCTATGTCAGCTTTCCAAGAGCTATGATTGTATGAGCACCACACCCTACTTTTAATATGCAAGTTTTAATCCTCACTTCCTATTCCTTTCTCCTGTGTCTCTGCTTTTTTGAATTAATCAGCCCCATGTTACATGGCTTTCTCGTCCTCATCTTTTAAAGCTTTCTTTTTTTTTTTTCTTAATGTTATTAGCTGAGCTGTTGCATCATTTACCCTTTATGTCTCCCTTTAATAAGTTTTTTGCTCCTTTCTATTTTATAAACATGAAAATATATGCTCTTGTATAATTTATTATTTGCCATTTTTTTATTCCTAACCATTATTTTTAATCGGTGACAATTGTAATGACTATATTTGTTAGATATATGCTTATGAGTATTCAACAAAGTCAGTCAGGAGCCTAATTGTTATGAAGATTCATTTATTGCCATTGTTCATGCCCTTTGGTTTGAGAGATAAGAGATAGAACATTTGCCTAAGGACCCAGGACAAAAATCCCTACGTAATTTTCTTAGTGCATAAAACAAAGCCACATTCCTTTTCTCAAGTACTGCCGCTAGTAAACCCAATACTGGACCCATCAAAGCTGGAGACACGATACACATTCTCATGAATACAAGCACAGAGGAGCCAGCAAGGGAAGACAACACCACTGAATCAAGGTCATACTAAGGTTTATGTCCCTCATCGATACACAAGTGGCAAAAGCTGGCATACATGGATGGGGTCTTGTGAAAGAAGAAACCACGACTATTGCGGCTACTTCAATTTAATCCTTGGTTGACATTTTTTCCTAGGCATAAAACTGTGATCAATCCAGAGCTTATATGTGAGGATAGCCTGGGTACAATATTTATTTATGATTTTAGTTATGATTTTATTTATGATTTATTGATTGATTGCAATATACCAGGTTTCCTACTTTTTCTTTTCTCTCTCTCTGTGTGTGTGTGTGTGTGTGTGTGTGTGTGTGTGTGTGTGTGTGTGTGTGTGTAATATATGCATCCACATGTGGACCTGTGTGTGGACACCAGAGGAAGCCTTAAGTACAGGTCCTAGGGAGATGTCCCCATTTCATTTTTAAACAGTCTCTCTCTCGTTTGCCTTCATCTTACCAAGTGTGTGAGGCTGCCCATGCATCCAGCCCTAGGGATCTGCCTGTCTTTATGCTCCCAGCTCCGGGACACAGATCCTTATTACCATACTCAGCTTTGTAATCGGTGCTGGGAACCAAGTGCAGGTCCATGTGCCTCCCAGGCAAATGCTTTAGTTAATGAATCATCCCCTACACCTTCTTCCATTTCTATTATCGCAATAAAAAAATCTAGTCTAAAGCAGATGTAGGAATGAAAATAACTTAAGTCTGTCTCTCTAGATTGCTAGCACCATGACTCCAGAAATGAAGGCCATTCAAGCTTAAGGGATGTATAACCCTTTGTCTCTTCAGAGCCATAGCAGAGGGCAGAGGAGACTGTCTTCATCACACTGGATGTGCCCTTCTGACTATAACTTATCTGTGAAGATGCTGACTCGGATATAGTTGACATTCTAGTGACGACAGAAACCGTCTTGCCCATCTTTTAAAGCATGACCATTGTTTGACAGAGGAGTTATGGTAAGCAGGACTATGCCTCTTTGTGGCAGAGAAAAAAAAAAAAAGCAAACAAAAGACAGACATGCAACTCGAACTGGACTTGGGCTTAAAGAGATGCAGACCAGCACCTGCACACACAGGCTGGGGGCACTCACCCTTCCAGAGCCCGCTTCCCTTTCTTCTACAATGGATTTCCCCTTTCCTGGAAGATCTCTACACCCTTCACATCTTCTCCAACTGAAGTTCTGCCCAGTGTGGACCATTTCCTTGGCCCTTCTCACCCTTTTCTCCTCTTTTCAGGGGTCATCGGGAAGAAGGGAAGAATCATGGCGAGGGTAGGGGGATCAGAGTCACCTGAAGAGGTTGTCAATGCAAAAAATTCAATAATTGATTTAATTTCTGCTTTCTTCTTCTTCTTTTTCTTCTTCTTCCCTAGACAAACTACCTGATGCGCTGTGCTGAAGGGAGCCCTGATGAGAAGGGGGAAAAGGAGTGGAGTTGAGTTAAAGAGACTATCAGCCAAAGACTTCAGGAGAATTTATCCTCATATCTTTCTCCAGATCAAAGGCATCTCCCAGCCTGTAAGCTATCACTGAAATACACAGGCTCTGGTTGCTGGTGGGTTTCACCAATGGTTAGCGCAGAACCATTTTCCAAAGAGACCACTGAGGGAGCCCAAGGTGAGAGGTTCAATGTGCACTTGCTTCTGTTTCTCTTTATGAGAGCATAAAAAGAGGGAGGAAATGTTGCTTCGGTTGTCTCTCTAATCAGTGGTAATAAGAGTTCATCCTACACACAGTAAAATGGCTGTCAGGACGTTTTTTCAAATATCACCATGGCTCAAAACCTTGGCATGTCCTCATTGCAACGTTGCTCCTGTCAAGTGACTTCCAAGTGCATAATCATCATCGTTAGCATCTTAGCAAGGGACCTGATTCCACAACGAGGCTTAAGGAGAGAGAGAGGGATAGCTCCTAGTAACATCAGTTGATGAAGTACCTGATAAAATTGATGAGTGAATAATAGTGTGAGCCAGTCATGAGCCACTGGCAATGTGCAGCAGTGTGCATTCTGAGAAGATGATGCTGATGTAGATAAAGAAATCCTGGAGAAAATAAATACACGAGTAAAACAGAAAGAACGGAGTAAGATAAGCAGGAATGATAATGGCCACAGTGGCAGAGTCAGTATAATCGTGGGTGGTCTGGTGAAGAAAAATACCACAGATGATTATGAAGGAGGAATGGTCTGGTGATGAAAACAGGACACTGGTGTCTATAAGGCCATGTCAGCAACCTCAAGAAAGGCAGGCAAGATCGTTCAAGAAAAAAAAAACTTGATATATTAAACAGCAAGCTAGTTACTGTAATGAGTCATATGTCAGCTATTCCTTCTAGAATTTCCCATGCAGTATAGGTTGCCCTGTATGAAATGCTAATTATATCTCAATTTGAAAAAGCAGAAGAAGGGATAAGGATGCTCAAACAATCTGCAATTTTAAGCCTAGCTAAGACAGATACACTCGTTCCTCCAAGGAGTAATGGTTTATTAATTGTGAAGTAATAGTGAAAGTGTTTGTAAGTATACATAAAAATAACACTTTAAGTAGGCTTTTAACTCTAGAATAATGATTTCCAATCATGAAGATGAATGAGCAAACAAAAGATACAGACATGTTCCCATGGGCATTGTAATAACAGAACATAGGCAATACTATTTCCCGGAAAAACATGTGCAACAAGGGTTCACTGAGCAAAATGGTCAACAGAGATACCTGAACTCTGGACATACATCAGAATGTTTTGAAAAGGAATTTTTTTTTCTTTTTAAAGGGTCAAACTTGGAAGTCAGAGGCGAGATAGAGGCCAGGAGGACTTACTCCAAGCTATGAATCTTTCCTGTCTCATTAACATATTCGGTTATAAAACACCTAAGACTGTCTCATGAATGTGCCTCACTCTGTGCTGGTGGGTGGACATCTGCCAATAAAATGAAGCTTAAATGTGAAAATGCCATCATGGAGTGAGATCAAGGCTGACTAGTGGCCATGGTCATTACTAAAGTGATCCCAAGGCCATCAAGAGTCTGGATCATCTGTCCTAGAGCCCTTGTGGGCCTTGAAATCCGACTTTCTCTTAACTTTCATTTAGCTGATCAGATTATTTCCTTTAAATTCTTGATCATAGCACTTGTTGCCTTCCTACTTCTTATTAAGTCACCAAATACTCTAAACTAGAGCCACCACTCCATCTAATGACTGTCCTTATAAAAATGATATTTTGAAATAGACCCATTTCATTCACACTTAATAGAAGAATAAGAATGTATATTTCTGTTTTTAGAAGCAAAGAATTTATTTGAGTTTCCTATATAATGGTATTATATTCTCTCTGAAAGATTTAATATGTGATTCAAGGAAACACTTGGGTGAGGGAATGTTATTGTTCTGTTGGCTATGGAAAGTCTCCGTGTCTACCTTCTTCGTGTGTGGCAGCCTAAGGAAGCTGGTATTACTGAAATGAGATTTTTTTTTTTTTACTCAAAACAAAACAAAATTCCCCAAAACAAAACAAGCAGCAACAACCAAACCAGCGGTCAGGCTGACATATCCAGATTACCATAACACAACTTTTAAAACAAGCTATTCTGCTTTTCTCTGTCAGTTCAAAAAGCAGAGGCTTGCTTAAAACCAAAATGAGCACACCAATGTTTGCAGAGACCTCTGCCAATCAAGGCCTCCCCGCCCCCATAATATAATGACTACCAGCTTCAAGTGAATCTGACCTGGGATTCTGGTATCCACAAAACATTAGCAAAAAGCCTTGCAAAGGGGTAGGATGAGAATGTATAGACAAATCTCAAGGGAAAAACTGTCTTGATTTTAGCAGGGCTAGGATGCTACCAAGAGTTACTGCCTTATGTTTTGTAGAATGCTTAATGACATCAGATTACATATGTAGAAATAGGACAAGTCTAAGGGCAATAGGAAAGTACACACAAAGTCATATGGATCGATTAGGGAAAAAATGCCCTCATTTCCACTTTATGGCTATCTGGGGGTGGGGGTGGGGGTGGGGGGATGAGGGAAAACAAAAAAGCCTGAATCTTCTGTGGAGCCCCGTCTGGTCTGATGTCACCTCCTCTTGCTCTCTATTTAACTTTATTTCTATCATTTGAATTCCACTCGCCATGAATTCTGGGTGTGAAGCTTATTAGGACAATCGCTTAAATTGTGGTACTGAGAGTGTGGCAATTTCCAGATACTTTTTTTACTCTAGTCAATAGCATTTTAGGGGACTGGAGAGAAAGATAGAGATGCCTCAGCAGTCTGCTCTTTCAGAGGTCCCAAGTTCAAACCCCAGCAACTACATGGTATCTCACAATCATCTATAATAGGATCTGATGCCCTCTTCTGGCATGCAGGTATACCTACATACAGATAGAGCACTAATATGCATAAAATAAATGAATAAGTAAATAAATCTTTTTAAAAATAATCTGTGTTTTATTCTCTGATGAATGGATTCAATAAAACTATAATGAAACTAAGTCTTTTTTGTTTTATTTTCATTTTTTTCTGTTTTGAGGCTAAAATGTATAAACAGTACCTTGGTACTATAATTAGAAAGCAGCAGTGAGCCCTAATCCTCTATGGAGGCACACATAACTATCACCAGCCAAGTGGTGTATTTTCTCAGTGTCTGTGTTTATAAAAGACAAGGAATACTGTTTTCCACAAAAGCATCAGACCGTTTATCACTGCATGTGGCAGGGGGAAAGGAAGGTGAGTGGGGAGAGATGCAGAGAGGAAAGCAGAGGGAAAAGAATAGAGAAACTGAAGTGAGACAAGAGAGAAAATTAAGAGTGGAGAAACGATGGGGGGGGGGTGACAGGAGGAAGCTAGTCAGCACATGCAAAGGAGCTATGAGTCGCCAGAATCAGAAGTTTTAAATAATCCATTATGTTGACATTCAATAGTATAGACGAATGACTTTATGCCTCTTCAGTTTTTGTAAGTTACACAGGTTGAGGAAAGAGGTGGAAGTTGGTGGACAACACTCAAGCAGAGGCTGGTAAAATGTTCAAGGATACAAAGAGCAGCTATCCTCTCTGGGGAGGGCAGCAGGACAAACTTCAGAACACAGAGTAGAGTGAGAGTCTGTTTCCAGGGATTTCGTACCACACGGGAAAAGACTAGCCCAAGCAGAAGAATGGGTGTAACCTCAGAGATCATTGACTAAGGGCTAAAGACAAAGAGCAACAGAAAGCACACACTGATCTCCCTCGATCACTGTTAGAAATTTTGGAGATCAGACAGAGTGAGAGAACAAGGGCTAGAGAGCATGGCATGGCACAACATGGCCAATGAGAAACAACAGCCTCCAGCCAGTGGTGGGAAGGAGACAGACGAGAAAATAAACAGCGAACTCACAGGGAAAACACTGGGCCCATTACTGAGCAGATATGTGGCCCAAAAGTGCATGGAACCTGGGATCCACATACCATATGTTTTCTGGGACCCCTCCTCACACCATATCAGTGGTTTGTAGTCATTTTGAAAAGACCTTGTTGAATCAGGAGCCAGCTGGGTGGCTCTGGAGACAGGGATTTCACCATACACTGTGTGCTCTGAGAAGCCCGGAAAAGCATCAAGCGAGAGCAGGCCTGTAAATTCAGAGGTTCTCAGCCTGTGTGTCATAACCCCCTTAGGGGTTGAAAGACCTTTTCCCCAGATCCCACAGCAGATATCCTGCATATCAGATGTTGACATTATGATGCATAGCAATAATAAACTACAGTTATGAATTAGCAACAAAAGCAGTTTTATGGTTGGGATGACCACAACAGGAGGAAGTGTTCTAAGGGGTGGCAGCCTAAGGAAGGCTGAGAACCATTGCTCCAGTTAGAGCAGAAAAATGAAGTCAGAACCGCGGAGAGCTCCAAGTAGTGGACCGCTGGCCTGAGCTATATGAAAGGAAGAGCCTTCCTCCCTTCTCCCTCCTGAAGCCCAGCATGAAAGCCAGCTGCCAGAGGTAGAGGCAAGTGAATCTACTAGGGATAGATGTATAGGAGCAATGCAGCCTCCCATAGGCCCAGAACACAAAGGAGGCAGTGTCTTGTGCCCACAGCACAAAAGATCCACAGTAGCTTTGCCCAGTCTCTAGAGACAAAAAGACCACCTCCAATCTCTGCTTCTCAAGCTATTTGGCACAACTTCTTTTGTGGAGATTGTAAATGGCGATAACAACCCACCCACTTACATTCCTGAAACCCTACTTAAACTCAGTGGGCCATGCACATAAAAGAAATGACAGTGGGAAGTTGGGAAGAAGGGCTTCAGTGTGAGGAGGAATGGGGATGAGACAAGGCAACAGAAGATGAGTAAGGAAGGAATAGAAGATGAGGAAGGAGAGAGGCAGAGGTGGAGGGAGAGGGAGCCAGTAGAGAGTCTAAAGTGGGAAGACATGATTAAATTTATATCCACGTATACAATGGTCAAGAACTTTTTAAAAAGCAAAAAGAACTGATGACAGAAGAAGGCTTCTGAATGTGCATTGAACAAAAACTTAATGAAAAATCAAAAGCAAGACCAATCTGAGGTGTTTGCAGCAGACAGTGTGTGTCCATCCTGAATCAGATGGCATCATTGCAACCTTAGTTCTGAGCATACATGCAGTCTGGACTGGTCAGGCCCTTGTAAGGTAGAGCAACAATGACACCCCTTGGCTGAGATTTAAGACTATTTTAGTTTTACGAAGCACACAGTGTTTTTTAATTGTATTGAAATATGACATTTCACTACAGAACACCATTCTTCAGGATGTATCAAATTAATGCATCTTTGTTCTGTATGGTGTTAGAACAGTCAACCTTTTAAATTGGTATTTGAATTGCTGATAGGTTTCATAAAAAACTCATACAAGGAATTTTGGCTTGGAGGTAGAAAAAAATTTCTAACATTTTTTAAAATGGGCCTAAATAACTATTCTATGCTATATATGATGAAGTACCACTCACAATATTGACTATGAATGGAAATACTAGTCAATTCTGAAAAAATGTTGAACATGCTCTTTGTCTTGGAATATCAAATATTTAACCAGAATCTAATTCTTTATATAAAAAAATACAATGATAACTACCTCATTAGCAAACAAATCTATCTCAGTGTTTAATGACAAGAAATCAATATATACCAAAAATTGCCTTGATAAATTTGTTTATAACTTATTATCAATGGCTAGATACTATATGTATTTTCTATACCTAGGTATCCAGAGTCAAGTTGAAGAAAAAACAAAACAAACAAACAAACAAACCCTCAAGCAAAGAGAGACTGGTCAAGAGGTAGTTGGGAAGTCAAAGGAGATTTGTCCTTGAGTCATGACAACTACTTGGCCCAAACCACAGGTCCTTCTTGCTGGCAGAGAAAACAAACGCCAGCACAGGAGGCCAAAGAAAACAAAGGTTCCATTTCACCACAAGGAGCTAACTCAAAACCCAGAAAAGAAAGCTCCTTGGCAAAGATAAATGCACTCACCCATGGAGTGACACCCTGGGGTGATGCTGACCAGTCTCTTTCATGTTTTGTTTTTCCAGTTTTTGTTCATGCTATTTAAACTATTTTAGCTTTTTTTTTCTTGCCTTATTTTATATCTTTCCTTTTGGTCTTGACTCCTCTAATCCCCTCTCCATGACCTGTGGCTCTCTTTCCTTCCTCCAGTCCTGCCTTCCTCCTGCATTCGCTCCCTCTCTTGACTCTCCCACCCCAACCCCTGGAATTAGCAGAGGGAATGGGATGGTTGGGACTCCTGATCTTCCTATCGAAGCCTCTCAAATATGGAGCCCGCCATATAAACTACTCACCTAGCACTTAGTGGTTTGGTTGGATTTGTTTTGTTTTGTTTTTTAGTGTTCCCTTCTTTCTTCCCCAATCTTCTCCCCATCTTCTACCATTTTACTCTAGTGTGTGGTCTTCAAACAAGCACCGCCTCTTCACTCCACCTCGCTCCTCTCTCCTTTATTATCTCATGCCATGTAATATTCTTTATTTTCACTATTGTGGGTTGCTTGTATTCCCTTTCCTTTGTTTTCTCTGCCATGTTTAACTGAATCTTCTGTTTTTTCTTTCTTTGTTGCTCTGATAAGAAGAACTAGTTTCCCTCTGCTTAGTTTCTTTCCATTTCTACCCTTAGGTAAGTCATACAAACACATCTTAGAGTCCTTGTTCCTACAGTGTTGTGAAGTTATTGCAGTCTATGTATGAGGTGGAAGGGTCACTGATTTTAATTGGCTATTATTCTACCTTTGCACTAGCCTTATCCACCACCTGTGGTGGTTTCTTCCATCATCTGTGATTAGTCTTGATGGCATTCCTTCTATGCTCCTTCCTACAGTTACCTATCAATAGCCAGGATGGGGTTGTTTGGCCCCTCCTTGCTCTCTCTGGCCTCTCTCTCTCTCTGACTCTCTTCTCTCACTGAGCCCTTTCTCTCTGGTTCCCCTCACTCCCCTCTCTCCACCTGTCCCTGGACTACTGCCTCTCCTCCTCCTCCTCCTCCTCCTCCTCCTCCTCCTCCTCCTCCTCCTCCTCCTCTTCTTCTTCCTCCTCCTCCTCCTCCTCCTCTCTCTCTGTCTCCCTCTCTGTGTCTCTGTGTCTCTGTGTCTCTGTGTCTCTCTGTCTCTCTCTGTCTCTCTGTCTCTCTGTCTCTGTATCTCTCTCTGTCTCTCTCTGTCTCTCTCTGTCTCTCTCTCTGTCTCTCTCTGTCTCTCTCTCTCTCTCTCTGTCTCTTTCTCTGTCTCTGTCTCTGTCTCTGTCTCTCTGTCTCTGTCTCTCTCTCTCTCTCTCTCTCTCTCTCTCTCTCTCTCTCTCTCTCTCTCTCCTCCATCATCAACTCCCCTTCCCATACCCAAATAGACTCTAAACTCTATTCTACACTATACCTGTCTCGTGGCTGGTACCTCAGGGGGAAGGAATGCCTCAGGATGAGGCCACAGAGGCACCCCTTCTACCTTACCATACCATGCTGTACAAAGCATATCTTTGGCTTTTTTAATAAAACACAACAAGTCTCGTTTCTGGACAGCATGTCTAAGCTCTTGGGCTGAGTATCAAGCTACTGAGTGACATCCATAATCCACTGGGGAGAAACCTCACTTCAACTTTACCAAAATCTAGTTCTACTTGTAGACTATAAATATTTAAATTAAATAATATAGGGTTCTGAAAAACACCAACCAATGGCCTTGTCCAAGATGAGCAAGTTTCAACAAAGACAACACAAGAAATATGATGTCAGGACAGCATGAGTTCTCCAAAAATAAACAACCACACAGTAACAGATTTCAGAAAGGATGATATACATGAAATTTCAGGCAAAGAATTCAAAAGGATTGTCATGATGTTCAATGAAATAAAAAAGGACATGAATAAAGTGGATTAATTCAAAGAAAATACAAATTGCTTAATAATAAATAGGGCAAAATGGAATTTGAAAGATAAATTCAATAAACAGGAGTGCTGTATTTTTAAAAGTCAAATAAAATTTTGAAAATTAAAAAGCTCAAACAGCAAAAAAAAAAAATGTGGTCAACCTCACCAGTTTAGTAGACCAAGTAGAAGACAGGATGTGAAGACTTGAAGACAAGGTGTCCTTATCCTTACGGTATCCTTACAGAGAACTCAAAGACATGAATAAAAGCTTCAAAGCTGTAGCTTTAAGTACTCTATCCTTATTTTTATCTTATACCAAAATGAACTAGAATTTGTAAAATCTGGCTACTGTTACCAGCATCTCTTCAGACAGACAAAAGGTGGAAACTATCGATATTGTAAGTAAATGAGTCAAAAAATATAATCCTCACTTGTATGCAAGTATTCAAAGTCATGTTGCTGCCCATGATAGCGAAAGGTAGAGTCTGACATTATTAACCTGGCCCCAACATGGACTCCAGGTAAAATTTCTTGAAGTTTAATTCCCATCCTCATGTCTCAGAAGGCAATCCTACACATTGAGAGGGATGGGCAGGAATCCTGAGGGGCCATGGGAAGCAGGTAAGAACGAACTATGTTCACCCTCCTGAAAGTTTCCAACAGCAGCACACAGGAGGGGCCTGCTTTGGTGTTGACTGATTTACTGTGGTTTAAATGAGCTTCAAGGAAGTCTTCACTCACTGTTTTATTCTTGAAAGTCATCCCTTAATCCTCTCTGCCTATCTAAACTAAATAAATTCTTCAAGGCCCACTTCAGGTTGCATCTCATCCATGCAGCCTTTATCCCTGTTAGATACACACTCTGCTCACCTTCTGACCACCCACAGTGCTTAGCAGCTTCAGTGTATACCATATAACCTGATGAAGGACTCTAGTTTAGGAACTTCAATGACTTAGTAACAGTCTGTAGAAACCTCTGCACAGTCTCTAGCATTTTGATGGTTATAATTGTTACATGTATGCTTTGAAACAGTGTCTCCTGTGGCTCAGGCTGGCCTCAAACTTGCTAGGTAGCTAAAGATAACGTAAATTCCAGCTCTCTCTGCATCTATCTCCAAGTGTTAGGATCACAGAAGTGAGTCACCTCTCTGATTATACATATACATATCACACACACACACACATATATACATGCATATATACACACACATACACACGTATATACATATATATGTAGACACACATAGATATAGATAGATATAGAGATAGATATAGAGATAGATATAGAGATAGAGATATAGAGATAGATATAGATATAGATATAGATATAGATATAGATATAGATATAGATATAGATATAGATATGTCCCACTGCTATACTTCCTTATAAAATGAAGAGACTCTGCTTTCTTCAGGTCAAAATTAAAAAAAGATGCAATTGTGAGAAATTGTACTGTCACTGTCACTGTTCACATCAAGGTTTACCAGTGAGACTCAGGACAGATCCTAACCTACTTTCCAGGGCTCTCTGCAACAGTTACTCTCCTCTAAACTTGTGGAGAAAAAAAGAAAAGAAAAGAAATTTCTCATCACCTGCCACAAAACCTAGCATGGATGCTTTATTGTCCACTCTCTTTTTAATCCTTATGGCTGCTCCTTAAGAATAAACAGAATATATTAGTCATTAAAACTCAATGTGCTTTTGTTATATACCTAGTCAGCCACAGCAATAATACCATACACAGCATTGTGGTTATAAACCAATGAATTATCCCTGAGCATGATCAAAGGTTATAGAAGTAAGGTGCGCTTTATCAAACGTAATGTAACCAATGGCAAAGTGTAGCAAGGCTAAGGATCATTAGCTAATTCTGCTTTCTTTTTTATTACACTGCTGATTTTTCATTTTAGTCATTTACTTAGAAGTATATAAACATTTTTTTGGCCTAAAGAAAACAAAAGCTAGAGGTTATTATTGTTTAATTCGTTGAATTGATTGGGTATGCTGTACACATAGCTATAGGAACAGCATATTCAAAAAATAATAAATCTTTCAACATCTAAAACAAATCCAGATTCCACAAAACCTATGTTTGTCTAATTATAGCTTTGGATTTTGATGTGGTTTCCTATGTAAATACATTCTAAGGCCTGCAGCTGGAATGTATTATATTAAAAACACATGTTAAACGTTATAAAGTCCCACAGACTGGAGCAATGGCTCAGCAGCTAAGACTGCCTGCTGCTTTTGCAAAGGACGTGAGATCAGTTCTCAGCACCCTATTTGGGTCACTCCCTATTGCTCCGAGGAATCTGGTACCCTCTTCTTGCCTCTGTGGAACTTTCACACACTCAAAGCATACACTACACACACATATACACACATACACATAACGAAAAAGAAATCTTAAAAGTCACAAAGTAACAAGTGTTTATTATGAGTCCCCAAATCTAAATAGCCATATTAAAAGATATTTGGTGTTCCAAAACTCTTCTAGTTTTCAGTCGATAAGCCAAATGTAACTACACGTAACTAAAACACCAACTTGCTAATACTCAGGTGATCACTGACCTACCACCCTTGAGGTAACCTACCAATTACCAATTACAATGAAACAGGATTTGAATCTAAAAATGGCCGCTTACAGTAAGTCAATCAAACTGAAACCGATGCAAAGGTGAGCTCGATGCCCTTTTATATTTTTCCTAGTTATATTAGCGTTAGACAGCTCAGAAATGGAGCGTGCACATGTGCCCAATTCCTTAGCAAAGCAGGAAGTAGTATTTTCAAGGCAATTGCCATTTGGGGCAGCCGCATTCAGAAGTTCTGGGTTAGGCGTTCCCACATGGGGCAGTGCCCACTGTTACTATGAATGTTTCTTATATGACAATGTCAGTTTAGGTGATGATGCAAAATGGTAAGACAGACAAGAATAGCAACTATTTAACCCCTTAGCACAACTGTACTAAATGTGAATTTTAACAAACCTATTCACTGCCTCTCCTTATCATAACCCAATTTTTCTGTTGTTTTTTTTTTTTATTCCAACTGCATCTCCAAAGGCTGAAATATATCCTATAAAGGATATATTTAACCTTTCTAAATAGTTTCTCTCCCTCACTCTGGAAAGAACATTGCAATCTGACAAAGAGAAGAAATCTATGGTAAGGTCTATCACAATAAGTAGTTATTCACCTATCAGTCAATTAGTAGAAAACATCACATAGATCCTCTGAATACACAGGTTGCGTTATGCGCGCACATTTATCCTGTGGGCAGCATGTCCCATTATGCTCTGCCTAGGATTAGACACTACCCGCTGAAGGCATACTGGAGAGAGGCTGTTATGTGTTGTAGGGTCAATGAAAACCCATCACCTAATCATAACCACAGTGGCTATCTGCCTCGATTCACTATTTAAATGCCACAAATCCTCTTTCTTTGTACTGCTTACAGAAGCTTATGTGTCCACGGCAGCAATTAATCAGATACATTTTTATTTAACTAACAAAATGTCACATTGCATGGCACCATAGTCTATGACCTTCTCAACATCTGTTAGAATGTGAAAAGGGGTTCCCCCCCCACAGTTCATTAAATATTTAACATACAGAATAAATACAAAGTCATTTTTTAAATTCATCATTTGAGACTCCATGTATATTCAAAGAAGATATTCCACAACCATACTTTTCATTTAATTATGAAGAACAAATACTCTGGAGGAAAATGGCTGGAGATTGAACTGTATTGTGCCCTTAGTAAACTGGGAATATCATGGATATCTTTCTCATGCAGCACCTCTGTGTACCACGAGCCAATGTCTGTCCATCACATAAGTGTGTATATGGGGTACAGTTGTTACAGGAGATAAGAGGAGTTCTGAGAGCAGTAAGGATGCATGGCAAATTGCTGGCCCAATGTAACTTATGGTTTGCCTGGCCACTGATGAATAGCAGCTATTTACCATGTTTCCCAAAAAATATACATTTCCTCCCCATGTCACTGGACATACAGTTGACTAGATGCTTCTGTTTTGATGCATTTTATTTTAATTACCAAAAGCTTTCTGAATAAAATTCTCTCATTTTACCATTCCCAAACTCTGAGTTTAATTTTTATTTAATGATAAAAGACAATAAGACAGACTCATTGCTTATATTCACATCAATCACCAACACAGAAGAGAAGAGGGGAGGCTAAACATTTCCTGGCTCTAAAATCTTCTTGAAAACTGGACCAGAGTCTGCGAAGCTCAGACACAAGCACCGTATGAGTTGCTGTTTCTATTTCGGCTTCTGTTTCTTAAGAGATAAGGTTGTTATTCTTTTGGGTTAGATTAATATCCAGTTTTGATGTCATGCCACACTCATTTATTTATCAGCAATGCTGTCAGACTGTCATCTGATCAAGTGCTCTCACCTTTGCAGCTAACTTCCTGACGCATATGACTTCAAAATAAAGATTAAAAAAAGAGCCTAGTGAGAATAAAGATGAATATGTGTCTCATGAGTGAAATACAAATTGTTGTCTCTTCAGGGTTTTGTTTTGTTTTTTGAGCAAAGAGAACAGAGACGCACAACAGAAGAAACACTGTTCTATCCAGAGCATTACCTTCTTTCTCAGCACGTCAGAGGGCAGTGTACCAAGCAGAGGAACCTTCTAATATCACGCTGGAAATGTCTCCACTAAGACAGTGGAAATATCCCAGGGACTCTGCTAAATACTAATGCTTTTCACCATAACCTTCCTTGCAAGAAGACAGATCACAGGAAAATCTTTTTGTGATTTTTAAATATTTAAAGCAAAGCAGAACTTCCATTTTTCCATTGTATATACTAAGAATTTCTTGAAATACCTCCATAAAAGCATTGGCGTTAAAAAGCTATTCATTTTACTGGGAATGAATCATGAGACGGCAAAATGTGTGCACCTATCACTAGTATATATTTTCCATAAACAAGAATGTCCATGAACACATCCTGAGAACACGCTTTCCTAAACAAAATTCAGAATTTCTCAAGGAAATAAAATAAAGACATTTTTCTTCCAAATTCAGTCAAATGAAATAAAATTAGGTTTTCTTTTTCTCCCTATAATATACCCCTTTACACCATATTTTCTAGGTCAAAACAGAAAGAATTTTTATCTCCCTAAAGAACAAACTTGAATTCAGTTCCAATACCAGGCCAAGTTAGCACTGCAAAGCTTAACAGGAGTCACAATGGGGGGTGGGGGATGGGAGGATGGGAGGTAGGGGTGGGGGGAGTTTACAAAACCTCTTGGTGACACAATGAGGTCATTCTGCTGTGATGGTATTCAACACAGATGAAGTGCTTATATGGAGAGAGGCCATCTCATGCCAACAACTTTAATTTGAGGATTTGATATTATATAAGTTTTACTCCAGTAAGCCAAAAACTGAATACTGTATCAAATATCGAAGTCTTACAATACCAGCCAACATACGAGCTATCTTTCTCATTCATGAATTCACATCTGAATTCATTTAATGAAGCTTCTGGTATTGGGGGATGCAGAGGGAATGGCTTGTTTAGCTGGGTATTCAGTCGCTGCAGAAGAGACTTCCCACGCTATAGTCAAGTGATTGTTTGGGTGTGCAGCTCTCTCCAGATTCTGTACTTTCTGCTTCAAGTTTGCATGAACCACTTTCTATCTATGCATGGTCCATGATGAGAGGTAAGATGACCCAGCCTCAGAATGCACTATACATCTGTATCATGTGGAGAGTCGTTAACAATAGGTATCTCTTTTAGACAAGATGTGGATCCTTCCATTACCTTAGTATCACCTTGGCCTGATTATTGTAATAAATTTCAAGAATAGTCAGGGATAATTATAAGCCTTTCTCCCTCATTCATCTGATCAGTTAATTTAATACATAGTTTTCATAGTTGGTAAAGATGAAGGTAATGTCATGTTTACTAGTATTGATCAGCAGCTACCAGAAGCTTATAGAATGCAATATAGAAATGCAGAAACTGGGGCAAAGATCAACATATTGTCTAGGTTTCTATCCTTACAAAATGCCTAGTCCTAGCCTGTCCACCCAGTCTGCTATGGATTCTGGGAGTTAATCTATCCCGTTCTAACCCATCCATCCCTGGATGAATTTGTCAATGTCCAACGTGGAGGTGTTGTCTTCTCTGAAATATTAACAGAAGCAATGCAGTTCCATGTCCCTTGTTGCATTATCCCAGTCAGATGCAGAAGGTCTAGGAACTGACCCATTGCCTGTCACTGATTTTGGGACTGGGAGAGAAGAATGCTGGGACATAGCCTCATTTCTTCCCACTAAGACTGACCTCCTCCATAGTGTCTTGCATCCCACCTCACACAAAGATAGGTATTCCTCTATTCCATGGTGAAGGTTGGGTACTATCAGCAATTTCTAATATCTCCGGCTCACTACTGTGGAGACTTGCCATATCTTGTGAATGGCATCCTAGAGACTCAATTTAGAGTGTCATTTCATGGCCAAGTCCAATGGGTCTACCAATTCAAAAATGTTCAGAAATGTGTGTGTGTGTGTGTGTGTGTGTGTGTGTGTGTGTTTGTGTGTGTGTTTAAGACATTCTGTTTTCTTTCCTTATCTGATTCATGCCACAGGTTAGATCAAAGGATCTACCATGAAATAATAAAAATTTTGGAAGGGGTCAAGACTTTCTTCCACATTTCAAGTACAGTATAAAGATGTAGCTAGGTTTTAACAGCACCTATTTAAGCTATAATGGCAAAAGCCTATTCCTTGTTTGCCTCTTTCCATGGATATTAACCCTTAGATGAACTTAAATCAAGAAAAAGAACAACAACAAATAAGCAATGGTGGAGGGTCTGGGAAATATGTAGCAATGAACACTAGTCAGGGTGGTCTCTCTGGACAGTTATACCTGTTCTTCCTGAGTCAGTCTTACTTAACAACATATTCTAACTTCCAGCTCTTCCTTGCTATCTGCTGAAGGTCCAAGGAGACACCAATCGTAAACCATATCAAGGCTTCTGTTGTAACCAAAGTTCAGACTGTCTTGGAAGGTCCCTACAGGAAGAAAACACAGAAATACTCACTTGTTTGGCCTTTGTCTTTGAAATTGTGTCAGAAATAGGTTTCTTTCTCTCCTTTACTGCAGTTTTAGAAAATAATTCTTCAAATTCATGACAGTCTATGGATGGCTCTTCAATCTTTTCCCAAATAAGCGAAGGGCTGGAGTCTCTAAAAATTAATCAAAAGACCAATAAAAAACAAAGTCCTATATCATGATGAGCAAAAATAAAGAGGACACAGAGAAAGAAGGGAGAGAGGGAACTGAAGGAAGAAAGATAAGGAAGAAAAATGTGTTATCAACTTGATGAAAAGGTTAAAATGTCTACGTGAATAAGACATTTGTTCAGTGACAATTTCCTGATATTCCTCTTTATGAAGTCACCCCCACGAAAATATCAAAGCAAGCCCCTGTCAGCATGGGCAAGAAGAGCAAGGAAGGTTTGATTTCTTACGTCCCAACCCACTTAGCCTAGTAGATTGAGAGTTTTAAAAAAAAGCAAGTATTTCCAAGACTAGGTGAGGTAGTAAACACCTTTAATCCCATCACTGGGAGTTCAAGGCCAGTTTAGGATACACAGCAAGTTCTAGGTCAAGCCAGATCTGCATTGTAAGATCCTATCTCAAAAAATTAATTAATTGATGGACTAATGCAAACATACATATACATACATGTGTATGTGTGTATGTACATATGTATGAATGTATGTACATTTCAAGGGCTTAAGAAATGACTCAGAAATTAAACACTCTTCTTCCTCTTCCAGATAATCTGAGCCCAGTTCCTAGCACCCACATCAGGCCACTCACAGCCCCCTAGTATTCTAGCTCCAGCCAATTTCACAGCCTCTTCTAGTACCAAGGAGCACCTGTGCCTATGTGCTGTATACACATGCATATAAAAATAAATAAAAGCCTCTATCAAAGATAAATATTTCTAAGACAACGCCCCCTTGTGGCACATTGCCAGCCACCTGCCCACTGTCAGTTCCCTTCTCAGTAGCTCCTTGTTTGTGCTGTGCCACTAAGAAGACGTAAATATCCTTTATAAAATGTAAATAATGAAGTAGAGCACCATATCCTGGATTTGGAAAGAGCAGGCTTGACTAGAGGTCAGAATGATTCATCAGGGACTGCAGAGATGGTTCACTGTCTGCTCTTCCAGTGGTCCTGAGTTCAATTCCCAGCAGCCACATGGTAGCTCACACCCATTTTTATTGGTATCTAATGCCCTCTACCGGTGTTCATGCAGATAGAATACTCACATATAAATCTTATTTTTTTTAAAAAAAATCAATGTATATAAATTGCAAGACACTCATATGAAGAATAGACCAGAAATGGGGGTCAGGATATAGAGTGTATCTGTTGGTACTCTGGTATGGTCCTCCCCAGTTACCTGGCAACAGCCAAGTAGGCCTGGCCCACTATAAAAGTGGCTGCTTGCCCCCTCCTCACTCTCTTTGTCTCTCTTAACTCTTACTCTTGTCTCTTGCCCTCTTGCTCCCCCTCCTCTCCCCATTCCCTTCCCCCCTCTCTCCACGTGGTCATGGCCGGCCTCTACTTCTCTCCTCTCTCCTCTCTGCCTTTCTCTGCCTCTACTACTCTCTTAACTCCCCTCTTCATGCCCTAAATAAACTCTATTCTATGCTACACGGTCGTGTAGCTGATCCCTCAGGGGGAAGGGATGTCTTGGCATCAGCGCACAGAGACATCTCCTTCCGCCACACCTCACCACACCCCGGCAGAACTATCTTGATGTTCCTTTATCTTTTTATGATCGCAACAATATCCTCTCCTGAAAAGGTTTAGTGAAGAGGAAAATCAATACAAAAATTGCAATGGAACCTTGTTCCTAAATGTGTACCCCTTCGTTCAAATACATCAAGGAATTATAATAAAATAGAATTTTAAAAGCCAGTGGCATCCAAAGCAGGTGCCTTTCGCACCTTTCTCCCTGGATTTAATGACCAAGCTTCCCAGCACAGTCTCAGAGACCGGGGATTAGATTGCATGTGGACAAACCTGAACACCCTGGGTGAAAAGGTCTTACTTCACAATGGCCATTCCCAACCATGATGGTGTGACTTGGCCTTGTCCCCCAGAAGTCCCAGGGCACTCTCAAAGGTAAGTTACTTAATACACATAAATTACATATAGTTTCAGGTGGTGTGTTTCTCAAGAAAGACTTTTTATGAACAAGACAGAATCCTAATGCGAGTTCATCCCATAGAGTCAGTTTGCCTATGTTTTCTGTTTACATTCTTGCAATTGGTTGATAATAATTTATTAGCAAAAGCAAAGAGTGTACGCTATTTATGGCACAAACATGCCTGCTTCTCTGCCCTGGGTGCTTTTACAGGCAAGCCTTGCTTCAGATGGTTTGAGCATATGGGGCAGTCAAGACCTGCAACTACAGGCAAAAGCATGTATGCTAAGAAAAATAGACCCCTCTATCCTTAAAACAACAAAAAAATAAACCAGTATAATAGATATAATTTAATCTCAGACAGAGATGTAAAAATGCCATTTTTTTTCTACCTTTGATACTGTAGGAGAAAAGTCTGCAAAGGTTAAATAATTGCTCCAGGAAACACTGATGTTAAAATCTTACATGTTTTATAGTTGTATATATAATTCATTTAATTATACTTTCCCATGAAGTTCTACAGTAAGTGTCCCCTGGTGGAAAGAAACCAAAGGTCCAAGCTTGCTTTTGGGTTACCTTTTACTATGGAGTTGAATTCTTGTCCAATAGAGAGGCTTCATTGGCCGGCAAGGCTCGATCAGCTGCTTCCTAGCCACTCTGTCCTGATTCATCCCTAATCCAAACAAGCCAGTGGGCAATGGAGGAAAAAGAAATCCACACCCTTGAGGTGCTGCTGGTAAAGTGCTACTCCCAACTTGTGAGGAGTGTGGAGGACCTGAGCCAGGCAACAGTGGGGGTGGGGGGATGCCTGCCCCAGGGGGAGGTGGGGCGGGAGGTGGAACCCCCATACCTGGTAGAGGAGGTGGTGGAGGAATAGCAACTCCAGGTAGAGCAGGAGGAGGGGGTATGCCTGATCCAGGTAAAGGAGGGGGAGGGGGTATTCCCACTCCTGGAAGTGGAGGGGGTGGGGGTATTCCCACTCCAGGAAGAGGAGGAGGAGGGGGTATGCCCACTCCAGGAAGAGGAGGAGGAGGGGGTATTCCCACTCCAGGTAAAGGAGGGGGAGGAGGTATTCCCACTCCAGGAAGAGGAGGAGGAGGGGGTATTCCCACTCCAGGAAGAGGAGGAGGAGGGGGTATGCCCACTCCAGGAAGAGGAGGAGGAGGGGGTATGCCCACTCCAGGTAGAGGAGGGGGAGGAGGTATTCCCATTCCAGGGAGAGGAGGTAGGGGAGATATTCCCATTCCAGGGAGAGGAGGTGGGGGAGGTATTCCCATTCCAGGGAGAGGAGGTGGGGGAGGTATTCCCATTCCAGGGAGAGGAGGGGCAGGGGGAGGAGGGGGTACTCCTAGCCCAGGAAGAGGAGGAGGTTGGGGAGGGGCTGGCAGCATTTCTGGTCCCTGTAGATTGCTAAATTGTAGGGCTGGGGCTGTAGGACTGGGCAGAGCAGGCACTGTTATGTCAGAGAGACAGGGAGGTGGGGGAATTGCCATGCCCAGGCCAGGCATGAAACTGGAGGACTCTGTACAAGGCAGAGGTGGTGCGGGTGGGACATTACAGTTGTTTCCAAAGGAGGAGGAAACAGAATGTTCATGGCTGGTTTCTGACTCAGTATGCAGAGAAGGTTGGGAGGGCTGTCCCTGACTATCAGACCCAAGGAGAGGAGGAGGTGGTGGTAGTTGTGATGCACTCTGTATCTGTTGGGCATCCAGCTGTACTGATATTCTCCTTGGAGACACAATCAGAGAAATCTCTGAACAGAATTTTGTCTGAGGTCCAGAGGGTGAGGTTAGAAGGGCTGACTCTCCACTTGCAGCTGCAGGGGACCCCAGAAGACCCTCTGGTGGTGCCTTTGGAGGTGGCAATGTCAGGATTCTACCTTCTTCTGTTGGGGAAGTCTGTATTGATTTTGCCTCAAGAGTCCTTGGAGGCTGTGCAACCTTCCCATGCAATACAAGAGCATCTAGACTGACGTCTGCAGAGGCTGTCAATCCATTCTCAAGTCCTGAGAGGCCTCTGGGTCCCTCCAAGTCCAGGGCTGGATATTGCTTCTCTAGCTCAGCTATTTTTGTGCGTAGATCCTCGATGGTCTGTTCCAGTTGCTGAATTACAGTTGCCTGTCCTTCAGACTTCACATCGAAAACTTCCTAAGAGACAAGGGCAGCCACAATTAGTAAGACAGTGGAAAAATACAAATATCTAAAGAGGAATGGGAAAATTACACAAAGTCACACTGGGACTGCCTCCAGAAATATCCTGCCACAGAAAGATTTTACGGTAATTTCAGGGTGTACCCCCTTTTCTACCCTTGGATTTTAAAGTGGTTCAGACATACTCCCATTGGCTCCTAAAATCTTTGTCTGTCTCACCTTTATACAATGCCACCGAGGATGGGTGACACTGAAGGTTAGTTTTAAATGTCAACTTATCACAACCTAGAATCACCTGGGAAAAGAGTGATAAAGAGGAAGTACCTAAATCAAGTCAGCCGGTGGACAAGTCTATGTGTGGTTGCCTTGGTTACTTTCATGGATGTGGGATGAAGTACCCACCCTGATAGGGCCCTGAACTGTAGATAAGTAAAGAAAGCTAGCAGAGAAGAGAGAAATGAATGGATGTTCTGCTCCAAACTGGGGGTGCATCCTGACTCGCTGCTTCAGGTTTCTGCCTTGAGTTCTCTTGGATAATGGACTGTAACCCAAAATTACAAGGCATATGTTATTTCTCCCTGATGATTTGGTCTTGGTAAGTGTGTTCTATCTCAATAACAAAAATAAAACTAGAATAGTTCCAATGACTCGATTGTGGTAAGAGTATTTTATCACAATAACAGAAATAAAATTAGAATAGTACCCCTGAACAGGGAAGAATATTCTACAAGATAAATCTTTGCCTTCCTGACTATGCTATTGCTATTGATTATGCTATTGATGCTATTAGGGCATTCTCCCAAAGGCTCTGGAAGTTACCTTTGAATATTAAAGGCAATCACTAGCTTTTAGAAGTGGTAAGAGTCTCCAATAAGAATAAGTGATAGGTTATTGACACACAAAACAATGGGCATATATATTATGAATGTATATCATAATCTTATTATCACATTTTCTACAATTTTAATATTTTACTCAAAGCATTTCAAAAAGTGTTCACTGATGGTTCTCCAAAAGTTATAGAGATAGACATTTTGAATGGGCAAATGTTAAGCATACATATGATTTATATAAACTTAGGCACACATGTAAATCCTTACTTCATTATTTTCAACAATATCTACACAAAAGGCCATAATATTAATATATACAAGTGGTGTAATATATTTTCTATGTAGTCCATGGTAAAAGATATCCTTATTTTATTTACCCTATTTTATTCCCAATTTGACCATTGTACGAATTTCCATGCTATAGTTAGAATGTTATCAAACAAAAGTAACATAACCAAAATGAGAAACTCTAACACTGAAACTCGCCTAAACAAGTCCTTGACCATTCAGCTTTTTTTTCTTCACACCACATTACTCAAATGTGTAGTATCCTCATTTTCCTTGTATGCTGGTAAATGTGGCTTCTAAATATTAATCAGAGTTCTTATCCATTTCCACTAGTGGTTATAAAAAGGTTCCTTGAAGACCCAGTGAGATGGCTTAGCAAGTAAAAGCACTTATTAGCTAGTCCAACAACCTGCATTTGATCCCCAGAACCCACATGCTAGGAGGAGGGAGCCTACTGATGTCAGTTGCTTTCTTCCTTCCACGAGCACACTGTGACATTCATGTGCCTTCACACACACAAAATAAACAAATGAGAAAGTAAAAGTGTAAGTTTATTGATGAGTGAAATGCAGTAAAAAAAAAAAAATTACAGAAGAGACTTCCCAAACCCAATACTTAAATGCTATTAATTAAGCTATCCATTTTTATCATCAATTTAAATATAGTAAAACTAGAATAAAATCACTGGTCATCTGGAAAAATAAAGTGAAAGAAGAAAATGATTTTGTTATAATGGCTACACACTGTAACAGCTATTATAGTCCTAACAAAGATTTATGGCCACATATTCATAGACCATTACTCAAACATACTCAAAGCTAGTGACAGTAGGAATTATAGTAGCAGCAACAGGGAATATTTTAAAATTTGTAATTATATAGCCAGTCAGTAAGAGGTTAAAAAAAAGTCATATTTCACAAGGTAACTGGTAGCAGGCAAAGTCTTCTGGAGGGGTTCACTTTGACATGGCGGCAGCCATGTTGGGTTATGATATCCTGATTATTCTTATGTAAGCCTCATCAGCCTTCCCTTAGAGTTTCCCAACACACTATAAGAGACAAGACTATTGGAGTGGTATGTGGAGCTTTATGACTGGGCTTTAATGCTAGGAATGTCCCTGGCATTAATATTAGTGTGAAATAAGCCAGTTGTACGCTTGCTCGGATAAAGCCACATCTGACTTCACCAGTATACACAACTTTACTTCTGACTCTAATCAAGGGGATTCGTTGTTTCTGCTGCTTCCAAGGACCTCAGTTCTGTGACTAAGTATCTAATAAATTGTGATCCTCAAGCTGTCTGCCTCCTTCAGAGCCACAGCATCTTGGAACCAGTTCTCACACACTGGGGCTGAACTGCTTAGAACAATCTCTTGAGTGGAGTCCGCTCTAGATACTGTTGCAATTATTGGCCTGCCCAACTAAATGCTCCCTTCTTCTGTTTGTAGAAATAGGAAGAAAATGACACTTAAAGATTCCCTTGCAGCTAGGTTTAACCTGCTGGATGATGTCACAGAGAGGTTTAGAGTAGAAAACACTAAGAGCCATGCTGAGTGTGAGTGACAGTGGGGGTTTGAATACTTAAAGCTTCTTTGGAACAAATATAAAACTTGGACTCTAATTTGTGACTGTCACCTCAAAAGTTTCAAATTTCTGGGTTGATTAAGATTCAAAAGCTGAAATTTTCAGCTTAGAGGAACATCCTTCAAACTTTCCAACTTATCCACTAAAACATTTCACCAAGCACCAAGCCAGTGTGTTCAACTCGTTTAGTATCAAAGCCTAATTGGTAGAAATGATACCAATTTTTCAGATGAAGTTGTGTGGGAGAAATGAATTGTGTTCTTTTCCAAAAGAGTAAAATTTAAAAGCTAAACGACCACATCAATTACTTATTTGGGGCTAAGTCTTTGTCTCAGTAGTAGTTTATTTGCCAAGTATGCATAAAGTCGTAAATATGAACCATGTAATGAATGGAAGGAGAGAAGAAAAACAAGTTTTATCGTAGGGAAAGCTAGAATGTTATAATTAAAATTGTGTTTAGTAAAAACATTTGGGTAAATGCATGATCCTATGATACAGGATTCAAATGATCCATCTTCCCTTTTTCTGATGTTGAGAAACACTCCAGCTGAGAGATTAGCAATTTCCCCTCACATTGCATTTGCATTGTGTGGCTTAAAACAGCATAAAATCAATGATAAACTAAACCTGCTAAATGTTGCATTACAAGTACAGTTTAGAGAACGGGGGATAGTGAGTGGTGCTTTGTGAGGAAGGGGAAGAACTTAGGACTGAGCTGAACACTTTAAGTATTAAGTTCACTCATTTACTTTGTTTTATGGCACTAGATACAGAAGCAAGGGCCTCATGCACGCTGGACCATTAGCACTTGCTATACTGATTTGTCTTTCATTTTGAGGCCGTTTCCACTACGTTTTCCAGGCTGACTTTGACTTTTCTCTGCAGTCCAGACAGCCTTTGAGCTTGTAATCTCCCTGCATCAGCCTTTGAGTAGCTGAGATTATATGGTTGTAACACTAGGCCTATCTATATATATTCAGTGGAAACATGTATTTTTATGTATTTCATTCATATTTTAAAAATAGAGATAAGTAACACACTTAAATAATTAAAAAGTTGGAAAAATAAGGAACTGATAATATAGAAGTATACATATTCTTTAAGGTTCAAAGATTTTTTTCAAGTGTATGGCACAGTAAGAAGTAGGGTTAAGAAATGGTAGAGGAAATAGTGATACAGCCAAGTTCCAGTAATAAATCTATAATAAGCACCATAACTAGTTATGTGGCACCTGGAAGGAGCAGAGTTAAGGAATTCTTGAAGATATTAATAATCATACTAGAAAGACAAGAGATAAAGTTCTTTTACAGAACTTTTCTTACAGGGAAGTTTAAAGACAAAGAAAAACGATGAAAAGATTAGATGAGAGAAATTTTCCGACTTTTTATATTATTTTCACTTCAGAGGAAAAAGAAAATACAATTTTCCAGAATTTGCATTCCCTTTTTGACCATGTTTAACTCATTCCATGAAATTTTGGAAGTTACAATCTTTTTTTTTTTTCCCATCTTGGAAGCAGAGTAATTAAGCTTTTCTCAAGCCAAAATCTAAGATTTTCAGTTCTCAACTCATCTAAGAGTCATCAAAGAATCTTATCTGTCCTCCCTTATCCAGGGTTATCTATCAAGGACTGGCTAGCTCTTGGAGAGGACTAATTCACAGTTCCCATGGCAACAGTTTCAGTTGGATTCTTCAGGAAGGTTGTCCTGCCTGTCAACAGTAATGTTGATTTCTCCATGGGTTACCTTTTTTTTTTTTTTTTAAGGAATTTACATGGTAAATATAGGTCATTATCAACTAAAAGGCCTAGCTGTCCTCTGGCCATGTAAGCAAACATGCTATGCTCAAGCCCATGTTTGAGAACATGAAGAGATCTGCAGAGCCTACCCACTGACAACGCCACCATTTAATCTCTAAGGGATGGCCAGGCACTCCATGATCCACAAAAAGTCCTCAAGTTAGGAGCCTGTTCCCTGTGTCCAGTGCCTGGAACTTAATCTTCCATCTCTCAGGCTACAACTAGAAGATGTCTATCCAATTCTCAAAGGACTTGACATTGGAGAAATATAGTTTGTTATCTTAGACTTCTACCCTTTACAAAAATGTTCTCAGCATTTCCAGAATTGTGCAACAGTTTACCCAATGTTCATGGCAATAGCTATAAAAATTACATCACTCTTTTAAAAGAATGGCAAAGTATAGTTGTGGCATTCTACAAAGAATCTATATAAAGGCTATCTCCTTGTAGACAGATTCAGACAAACCTGTTTTAACTATATAAAAAGCAGCATATTTGTGTATTACCAATTTTGAGATTATCTGCATTTACAAATACTTTTTCAAATCCCTAAATCATCAAGAGCAGTAGATGTTACTCTCCTATTTGGCTCAAAAATTCTATGCAATCACAAGGCCAAAAATTTTCTAGTCCTGTATAATCTTAACTGTGGGTGGTGATGGTCAGTTCTTATAAATTGTTTAAACACTTGAATATCGCAAAATACAAAATGCCATTGAGAGAATAAAATGTTTGCCAAAAACATGTTTCCAAGTGCAAGATTATTTGATTCCCAGAAAAAGAACCCATTATAGTAACATTAAGGTTACAATTGTCACAAAAGAAGCCAAGATACATTCAAGCAAGTTTTTGCTTAGAAGCTAATGGGCACATCTTTAAAGCTTTATTGTGTTGTAATAGCATGCATGGTCCTTTCAGAGCCTACAATAAAAAAACTACTCACTGGTAAGTTAATACTAAACTGATTTTGTAAATGGTGATATGAGATCCATAATTTATTGTCTACGTCACTCAGATTTACAAGCTCTGTTGATTTTAATGTCCCTGTATTGATAAATGTGGATACACACTTCTACACAAACCATATAAATTCTATCCTTCATGTTTTGAATTCTATAGACAAAAACAAAAAACAAAAAACAAAAAAAAAGAAAAAGAAAAAACAACCTAAGGTTTTGGATCAAGCCAATGGCATTCCAAATCTACAATACTACAATAACTTAATATATGCGAGTCAGGATCCCATAGGAAGTAAATTCAGACTTTAAACAAGTATGATTACTTACAAGAAAGTAAAACACAAACAATTTCGAATTTTAGGGCAAATTTCAAGAAAAGAAGAAAATACTAGGACATATGATATATGAAAAATTATAAATAATTTTTCAAGGGTTTGTTAAAGTGAAACTCATTACAGAAAACAAGAGCTTCTCAGAGTTCAACCTGAATGTATGGGGAGGGATGGAGGGAGGCGGAGGGTAAGACAGAGAGGGAAGGGAAGAGGGAGGAAAGAAGGGAGAAAGGGAGGGAGGAAGGGAGGGAGTGCTATGGAATCTGGAGCTGGATACTGGACATCTTTATCATTCTCTGCATTGTTCATTGAGACAGGTTTCTCAATGGACCTAGAGATTACCATTTCTTCAGCTGGCCTGGTAGCCATGAAGTCCAGAAATCACCTTTCTCCACCTTACACATAGTACTGGAGTTATGGGTGCACACAGTCAGCTAGACACACCTTTTAATGGATGCAGTAAAGAACTTGGGTCTTCAAGCTACGAGGGAGTGCTCTTCCACTGACATATCACCCTTAGAACCTCCAAACTTTATAATAAAATGAATACTAAATTGTTGAAAATTATAATGTACTTAACCCAAAATGAATCTGGTAAAGTCTATGGAACATAGATGAGACATGTGGCATACATGTGAAGAAGACAAATAAGAAATAAAAACTGGCTAACTGGCCATCTTCTTGTTACTTAGCATAACAGATGAGCAATAGACTGAAGCAAAGCCTATAGGCATTATTGATAAGGATCCCTGGTAGAAGTAATAATATATGTGGGAAAGAGCCAAGGTAACAAGGAATCAGATCAACAAAAGGAGGGTATCTGCTGCTCTCAGTCACACGCTTTTGGAACTTCCATTCAGATGTTGAGTCAATTCTGGCAGACTGCTGGCTCATACTCTAAGAGAGTGCATCACTCCAATTACTCAGACAGTACTAGAAAGAAAAGCACTACAATGTGTATGACTCCCTTCATGATCTGTAGATAGAAGGTGCCACCTCCTGAGTACTGACGTCCCTTATACTAATACCCAGCTGCAGTCAAATGCCAGCAAATCCTAATGAAAATCAAATACAATGGATGAAGACCACTAGTTGGTGATGGAGAGTTCCCTAGACCCTGCCATGCAAGCACAAATGTTCTCCCAAGGCTGCTGCTGCTCTTCTTATCAATAACTGTGGCCTTAATCTTGGCTAGGATAATTACTCAAGACTCCTACTCATATCGCTCATAAAACCCTGTCCTCTCTTGGCTCCTACAATGCCAAACTCGACCTTCTCATTTTTTCTCTAATGCCTTCTCTGCTTTTGCTTTATTGTTTAGTTTTGCTTTTCAGTAATAGCTGGGGCCTGGATTTTATCTTTGAGTAACTTAATTGGTGATATACAATCAAGAAATCACTTTCTCATTCACCCGTCTCTCCTCTCTGCTGGCTATTGCTAGTCTTTCTTCTCATGGCTGCTTCAATCCTGCCTTGTGTCTGCTTGGCCTTTGCTGCTATTTTATCTCTCTGCCTTTTGACTTAAATCGAAACTGTATCTTATCCTCCAACCAACTATCATGTCCTAAGAGCTCTGAACCCCTGTTAATGGCTGACCAATGTCTCTCATGATGAATAGTCCCAAGAATCACCAGGGGCTTGTTAAACCCAGGCCTGTTGTCTGAATCCCTAGGGTTAACAATGCAATTGCATTTCTAATCAGTCTCCAGTTGATGCCATTGTGGCTCAGACTAATCTGCACCTGACACAGTCACCACACCCACAGCCCCTCCTTGGTTATCATTTCTACTGCCTCATACAATGTCTCAGCTGAGACTCTCAGCCACCCAGAACTGCACTCCTGACTGGCTCTACTGTGCCTCTTACTGTCAAGCCCAGCTACCTTTGCCAGGAAGTTGACTTTCTCATTAAAAACGTTGGCCTCTGTTTGCTGAGAACACATTAACTTCTCACAAGGCTCATAAGGTCTTTAATGATCTGTGTGATGAACATAGCCCATGTCATAGTTAAGATATGAATCGCCCTCCTCCTGAAAGAGTCACCTGTGGATGGTGTGGTCTCCAATTCATAGGGCTATTGAGGAGGGATTGGATTATGGAGGTACCAAGTTCATCAAAGGATTAATCCATGCATGACCTCCTAACCAGGACACTGAATATTCTTGGAGGGAGAATATCACCGCTGAATGTTTCTGGAAGCAATCTTATACTGGTTTGGTAGGCTTTGGTCACCTGTCCACCCAGAGTTGAGCCACTTGGCTCCACTGTACACTGTCTCTCTGTGTTCTGTTTCACCAAGCCTGGGCCTAGAAGCAACACAGCCAAGAGACCATGGACCAAAGCCCGAAACCACAAGCTGACATAAGCCTATCCTCCTTTAAACTGTGACTAACACCACATTACCCATCTGGCCTACTGCAGAGGGGATACTGTGAGGATTAAATAAGATAAACTTAACCTGTGTTCTTCAAACTCATCATAAGCAAACTCTCTGAAAATCCTCAATTATTCAATGCTGAACCACACAGCTCCTGAGGAAAACACAAGATTGGATTCCAGATTTCTGTAAGTCTTGGGTAACATCTTGTCACATGATCTGTGTGTACCCTGTTTCCTTTTTAATGTCTTATTTAAGGATTGTTGTTGATTCACTAACACTGAACACTTACACTGGCCCCAGGATACTCTAACTTTTGTTAGAACAAAGTTTGACTAACATGTAGTCTAATTACTAGGTCCACCAAGGCCTTCTGACACTTTGGAACACCAACAACATTTTAACACTAAGTGTAAAGTCATTTTAAAGGATATGCAAGGTGGGTCTAATAAACCACACAAAGGCTACTTGCTTAAAGACTTCCCTTTGTTCAAATTTACCTAGAAAAGTACATACTTCACAGAGCAAGATTTTTAGCCGCATTGGACAGGTTTGCAAATGACCATAAACACACCACAGAATGTAAGCGCTACAATCAACTTTAGCCAATAGGTGAGTTCACAAATACAGAATCCATGAATAATGAGGAGCTCAATGGTACAGCATTGGCTTAGAATGGACAAAAGCCTGAGCTCGATCCTCAATATTGACTAAAAATAAAAACATCATAGAGACTATCACCCTTCTGTGAGATCAACTAACAATCTGAGTGTTGACTATGTGCCTTAAGCTCTTCAGAACTTCTTTCACAGACGAATAATATACTTAAATCCCCCAGAGGTCCTCAGGTAGGAATGGTTTATAAGCCCATTTTACAGATGTGGAAACTAAGTCATTTAAGTACTTTCCCTGAGGAGAGTCACACGTGCTAGACTCACATCAAATAGCTAACCTCCCGCTAGCAGTTCCACTTAAGGTCTGTCATGGTTACAATATGTACGCACACAAGTCATGTGTGGGAAATGTTATGCCCAAAGCAACTTTGAAAATACCTCAGTTAATAAATGGCATTTGGAGGTAATGCTTTGGAGGGTAAATAAGACTGGCTGTTGTCACCAGAGTGCAGTGTATTAGTGACTTTATGAGAGGAAGAGAAGGCTACGCTGGCGATTTCAGTCTCCTCCCCATGTACTGCCATTCCCTCCCTGCTTTCATAACTGACAAGGCCATGGAGACATGGAAAAGCTACACCCTTGTACCTTCTAGTGCATCCTCCATTCCTGTGAACTACGTAAGTACCCAGCTTCCACAAAATACCCTCTTCATGACCTTCAGTTTTGAAAAGCTTCTGGAAACAACGTAAGACACGGTAGAACAAAGATGGTCTCTCCACTAAACTGGAAGCAGGTTCTTCTGAGGCTTCAGCCTTGTCGTAAAAACATTTGACCAACACTAAGGTTTCTCAAGGCAACGTCCTCAGACTGACTCTACGCTCTCCCTTAGTGTGACTGTGTGAGAAGATTCAAGATCGCCAAAGTCTTTTATCTCTTTCAGGAGCAGCTGAAGATAAGGCGCAGTCTCCGAATTCTAAGATAGGGGCGGAATCCCAGCTTCTGTCATTGCCAGCAAGCAGACGGAACAAACAGCTCTCGTATGCAGTGGAGAACCCTTGTCATGCTCAGTCCTGGACTCTCCCAAGCCTCTCCTCATCCTCTCCTCGTTGTTCCTCCTTCAGCCCTTTAAAAGATTCATCTCTGTGCAATCCACAGCTGACTTCGCTTCACAGTGGAATTTCCCATACTGTAGTCACTGCCACTGACTAAGATCTGTCCCTAACAGATGTCCCATCAGTGTCTTTTTCTGCTTCACTCTGACTGTTCTAGAAAAACTGGGATTTGTGTTGGAGACAAGAGCCCTACATCCCACATCCTCTGCGAGTACATTTTCTACAACTGCTCAAAGATCTGCCCTTTGCTCTATCTCATCAGCATGGTCATGATGTATTGATCCATTCATCAAACATTTCTCTGGGCTTCGTCTATCTGCCCAACTGTGTTAGATACTGAGGGGACAAAAGAAAGTACAGACAGTATTATCTTTATGGGGCTCAATCCCTGTACATATGTCCAATGATTCCAGACAGAAGGCATGGGCACAGTAGTTACAGTGTAAGGACTCTAAAGGGCTTTGGAGCATGAGGCTTTTCATATGGAGTGTGAGAGGCAGTCAAGATGGAACAATTTGGGCATCTGAGGGTACATGAGAACCATGCAAGGGAAGATGTGAAGGATAGTAGAGTCTTGAGGAAACAACTTATTTTTCCCTAGACCAAACTGAATCTGGAGGAGAGACAGTGAGAGATAAGGTCAAGAGGGCAATGGCAGGAGGGAGACTCTGTATGTCAAACTCACAGGCCTGAAACCTTTTAGAGACACAATGAACAGTCCTTGAGTAAGTCTAAGCAGATATCAGGGGTAAAACAGTTTGTGTTTTCAGAAAGATAACTCTGGGGTAGCATGCAGGAAGAGATTAGAAGGGGTCAAGATGGGAAGTAAGGGAATCCACAAGGAGATAATCCAGATAACAATGACTATGATCCAGATAACGCTGGGGTCTGCGCTCAATCATTGCCCAGTTTCACGCCCTGGGCCAGAGGCCACCAGCAAAGGTCAAGTCTCCACAGGAGAAGTAAGTTAAGCTGCCTGTCAATTCACCTGCACAATGGTCACCCTAACGCCAAGTTCACGTCCAGTTCTTCATCTCAACTAGTCTGCTCCATCTTCCTATATCTGCAAATTAAGTCCATCAGGAAATAAACTTTCTACAAAACTCTTCTTCTAAATTTACAGTCTCTCTACAACTTTTGATTTCTTTAATTAATCCAATAATCTACCATATACATTAAATATCTTGGCAGTTACCCTGTATCTTTTAAGTTGGTTTGTAGCTATATGGAAAAGATACTATCCTATAACTGAAATGACTAATTCTTTTTGTTGTTGTTCTTCTTCTTCCTTTAAAATATATATTATCCTTATTTTTTGAAACTGAAATGCAACTCCCACTTTAGTAAACCAGCAGAGTTCCTAACTACCTTGTAAATATTTGTCCTTTTATGCCCACAGAGGAGGGTAGGTTTCACCTCTCATCTAGGAAACATCTTACAGCAGATGGAAATCATTGCAGAAAACCACAACCAACCAAATGCAGAGGACAAGCGACCTAGGGGTGCTCAGCAACAACGGATACATCTATAACACAACTCCTGCAACTAGTGCTCAACCATCTTAGCAGAAGACTGGGCAGAAAGATACGCAAGCTAGAGAGGAACTGGAAATTTGCTTTGAGAATTCATCTCTTAGAAAAATTGGCTACACTCACACAGTCTTATCAACATGGAAGCCAGAACAAGACCCAAACAAAGACAACGCCAATAGACATGTTTACATGAAGGGGTCGTATTGCCTTATACAAGTCTTTACGTGTTTTTTCCCCCTGTCTCCTACAAGTGTCCTAGTACACAGCAGATCAGGTGATGCCTAATCATGGGAAAAGCATCCTTAAATAAGCAGGACATTCTCCTTAGTTACTACTCCATCAGACTGCCTTAGTTACTACTCCATCAGACTTCCTTAGTTACTACTCCATCAGACTTCCTTAGTTACTACTCCATCAGACTTCCTTAGTTACTACTCCATCAGACTTCCTTAGTTACTACTCCATCAGACTTCCTTAGTTACTACTCCATCAGACTGCCTTAGTTACTACTCCATCAGACTGCCTTAGTTACTACTCCATCAGACTTCCTTAGTTACTACTCCATCAGACTTCCTTAGTTACTACTCCATCAGACTTCCTTAGTTACTACTCCATCAGACTTCCTCAGCTTCCTTAACTTTGTGTCTTGTCTCTCGTATAAATGTTGCATGGCACGCACTAATTTTCCACCATCTACATCTCAACGGTTGGCTTCAGTGTAGCTCCAAGTCCTCACCACTCTGGAAGAAAACAAAAATACTATGTGGCATCCAATTCTTTCTCCACATCCTCAACACACATTCTAACTGCTTCCCAGATGTTGACTGCTTCTCAGTTTTTAAAACCAACACATAAGAGCTGGGCCTGGGAGCATATACCTTTAATCACTTGAGAGGCAGTCACAAATGGGTCTCTATGGATCTGTGGCCAGCGTGATCAATATAGTGAGTAGTAGGCTAGACAGTGTACACAGTCAGACTCTGGCACGAAACAACAAACACCTGATGAGTATCTCCTCCTGTTTCTGATGTTAAAATACCTACACTGATGTCCTTGGAGTGTCCATAAAACAAAAATGTTCTTTCTGGAAAAGTTGTGTCTTCCCTGGTCCATGGTACGGTAAATTCTCTCTCCAGGGTTTCCAGCTCTGTGTCTGCATCCCTGCCAGGGAGTATCTGTGCCTCTCTTCTTCCTAACTACCTGCATCTCCTGAGACTCACTATCTAAACACTGCTAACATGTTTATTGAGCACCTAAAATGATCATAAACTGAGTTGGGCCTGAAGGATCACCGTCCCACGCTCTCTGAATTAGTTCTCCTTGCTTCTAGGCCCATTTTTCTTACCCTGGTTTAACTGTGGCCATTCATTCATCATTGGGTGTTAAAAGGGTTTCCTACATACATTGTAGCTTAAATACCACCCTGTATTTGTGAAAGGGGAAATGTTCTATCTTAACATTATCTTCTTCCTTAAGTACCTACATGCAAATCCTAGCACAGCAAAAGTGCTTCAGTGATGTGGTGCTGTTTCTAGGGAATGGGATGCTTAGAATTAATATCTACAGAGCAGAGTAACACTCAAAATTCACTCAACACATTCCATATAGTTTCAGTTGAGAGGATGGACACCTGAACACAGGCGAGGAAGGCAACAGAGGCCTGGTTAATGCTACTCTCAGAATAATGTAGCAGCACAGGATGGGCTAGCAAAACACTTCTGAACATAACCCATACCCAACTGGCCAGGAGAAGTCTTTTCGTGCTGTTGTGGTAATTTACAGAGGTGAAGAGCTGCCCTCTAGTGACCAGGATGCGAATTGCAAGCGGTTTCATCCACAAAAATATGTTAGTCCCTTCACTAAAATGAATAAATACAATTTAACTCCAAGTTATAGTAAAACTTCAAAAGTTAGAGACAAAGGCCAAATAATAGACTTCTCTGTCTCTATTATAAATATCCCACTCCCATAAAAGGTATAGTTTAAAAATAATAGAATAACTTTTACAATGAAATGATGAAGTAATGAGATGTTATTTGGCAGCACTAACAGCAACTCCCTAAAGCCACATGATCTGTAAGATGTATGCTGTGAGCATAGGTATTTCTTATAGACCCTCTTCTGTGTCTATTTTTATGTGGATAATGCTCAAGTGACTATTCTGTACCATCTCATTGATGGTAGGTAACATGGTAGGTAATTTAAAGTATTGCTATAAGGACTGCATAGGTTGAGAAATGCATGCAGAAGTACTCAGCCTAGGTCCTCTGCAAAGAGCAGCAAGTGCTCTTAAATATTCTCTTACGTATCTCCAGCTCCAGTGGGAGAGTTTGTTTGCTTGCCATTGCCTAGTTTACTCTTCCGTTTTCATCATTTTAGCTTTCTCTGGTTCACCATAAATGAATTATTGCAGCTAATTAAATAACCAGAGGCCGAGCCCAGCAGTCATTTCCAGGGCACCCAGCTCAATATAGGTCTCTCCTCAGAAAACAAAACAAAACAGAAACAAACACAAACACAAACCAACAACCAGTAAGCTAGGAGAGCTATTATGACTATGTCCTCAAAAAGAAATTTAATTGTGAGCAAACACTAAAAGCTCATCTCGATGGTATTTTGTAGAGAACCTGGAGATTGTTTGGTTCTGAGCTAACCTCATAACTCCATCTCGCTTCCAGGAGGAGCACACGTTTGATATAACAATAAACTTATTTTAAAACAGAGTCCTGTCTTCACTTTGAAGGTTTCTCAAATTCTCCAGTTCAGAACATCATGTCCTATATAATCTGCGTATGCCAATACACATTACCCAGAAACCAAGATATGTTTAGAATTCATGTAAGATTCCTCTCATTTTTCCATAGGCCAGACTTAATAGAACAGAACAACGAGTCTCATTTCTGTTATCATACAATGTAGACTAGCTTATTTTCTCATGCAGTATGAAACCATTCTTAAAAGCATAGTTGGGAATAATTATAAGTAAGTTCAACAATTTCTTGTATATCCAAAAAAGTAAGCGCTATCAATAGTCAATGCTCTATGAGATGTTTCTTTTCTGGACATTTTTCCATAATTTATTTCTGTGTGTATGTGAATGACTGCACACATGTCAGAGCATGTATGTGCAGGTGCATGCACATAGGGGCCATAAGTCCACATCAGATGTCTTCCTTAATTACTCTCCGCCTTTTCTGGGTCTCTGATGGAAGCTTGAACTCACCAATTTGACTACATCAGTGAGTTTTCAGGCTCTATCTGTCTCTTAATCCCCAGAATGGGGATTACAGATATAGGTAGTAATAGATGAAAGGGTCTGAAAAGATACCATCAAATGCCCCATCCTCTGAAGTCATTTAAGAGTTGTAATGGCTCAATGGCACAGTCATTATCAACCACACACAAAAGCCTTGCTCCCAACCACAGCATGATGGAAAGTTGTCTTACTAGGTATTAGGCAGGCCACGCCAAAATAATTTTAGAGACTACCCCTGGGATGTGCTTAGACACGTCATCACACAAACATTTTCTCCCGGTGGCCTGGAGTTTCGCTGCAGGCAGCAAATGCTGGTACCACCCCCCACCCCACCCCCCAGTTCAATATAGAATAATATCGATCTGCGAAGCTAGTACTACTTTCTATTTCAAGGCTGAATGGGATCACAAACTGTAAATGAAAACAAGCATTTCCCTTCACCTCAGTAGATTCCCCTGTGAGCTAATACCGGGGCAGCCCAGCCATCTGTGCAGAGAGGAATGTCAGTCACACTACTATTTTTAAGTTTTAAGGTGAATAACAGAGACGGGGATTTGCCGTCCTAATAACGTTCTCTTACCTGCTGGACACCATTTGAGCATTTTTTCGGGCTTTCCAAAATAGAGGATTTAGGTTCTGGATTGGAAAGGAAGCAGACAGTCAATACCTTAAAGAACAACATTTCCCAGTTTCTCACTTAAAAGCTAAAACTTCCACTAGATACAAGTCTTTCACAGTGTATAGCAAGAATACTCAGTCCGTTTTTTCTAGTTTGATTAGCACACTGTGAGAATATGGCTGCTTTCCATAAACACATGATGACAACTTGTGTTGTTGGCTATTTTACAAATAGCAGGAGCCCTGCGCTCTCTTCTGCACGCCAGTCTTAAATGGCTTTTCTCAATTGTTCTTTAGTCCCCAAACCCCCACCAAAAGTCCCTGCTTAGAAGTTTTCAACTGTATTATTCACTTAGTGACAGTTCATACATAATGGGATCACCTCAGTCTTGAAGCACAGGATTTTAAAGGCTTTAAATACTGACAAATTCAGTTCTGATTCTAGTGAGGGATGACAAATACTGCCACCAAGAGGCAGGAGTAAGAATGGATTCTGAAGGGATTTTCCGCCTTCAGTCTTCCTAGCCATTTGAGATCTTATGGGATCATACTGGAAATACACTACGATTAACAGGACTAGAGATTCAGTTGTTGCTGATTTTGTTGTTGCTGTTGTTGTTCATGCTGGAGGGCAGTATCTTCTAAGTAAAGCTACTGTGAAAATTTAGGAATCTAAACATAAAGACTCTCAGCCATCCTCTGCCTGTTAGAGATGTGCAGCCCACTCATTGGGAAGATGAGTGAATGAGTTTAAGTCTTGCCTATTCAGGACAGCTGCATATCCTAGACATTGCCAATATCATAGAGCAGTTGCTGTTCCTCAGTGTCATAACGGATGCATGCAATGGCGATACAGAAAAATATGGTACAGAGTTTGAAGAGCATAATGAATTTGAAGCTGCCTTTAAAGTTTGCTTTGTACCCAGATGAGCCTCACAGCCTCCACCCAGGCTCTCCAGCCTTGTGTCATCTACCTATGATTCTCACCTCTGTAAACACCCTACACCTTTGCCACTAGCTCATTATGCTCTTACCCACATGGCAAACTTCTAAGATGAAACATACACTCTTCTACCCTTCCATGGGGCCTCAAAGGCCACCGCGGCTGCTTTCTCCAGTTTCCTGATGCCTGCACTGTCACCCTTCTGTGATTGCTTGGTCCATCCTCTGAGAATTCTGCTCTGACCTCCCTGTGTGTTCTGTTATAATTATGTCCTCCTACCGCCCCAGGACTCCTGATCCCCAGCCCTTTCATGTTCCATAGGCTAGGTCCTCACACCCTATACTCCACAATTCACCTTTTTGCTACCTATCTATAACTGCATCTTATCTTTTGGAAACAAGAAGATTCCCCAAAGACTTATGTTTCCAAGGCTTTGATTTCAAGTTGGTGATGTTGAGAGGATGGGAGAACTTTAGAAGATGAGGCAGGACAGGCAACTTTGAGCATTCCTTAAAGGAAGTAATGGGATTCTATATCTCACCTTTCTCTGCTTCCCAGTTGTTAAAAGTGCTCTGATTCACCATGCACCGCCACCCACCTACCCACAATGCGCTGCCTCACCACAGATCCAAAATCGTGGAACCAAGTTATCAAAATGAGAAACCTTTGAAATCATGAACCAAAATAAATTTTCACCCTTGAATTTTATTTTAACCATGTACTTTTCATAATAATGAAAACTAACTGATACACTTCGTCACAACATTCACCCCACAGAAGCAGGTCCTTCGTTTGGACATTCCCTCCCGGTGTGATATAGAACAGTTCTTGACAGCAGTAAGTGCTTAAAATAGTCCTGAGTGAATATGAGAATGAAAACAAATGAAGCATTGTATCAAGACAAGAAATAGCGCCACCATTAAAAAACAAAACAAAACAAAACAAAACAAAACAAAAACCAAAAAACAAAAAACAGAAGGTGCAGAAGGTGGGTAACCTTGTTAAGGAAGAGTAATGATTCCTTAAGAGGTAGCATAGTTCAGCCTTCTATCTAGTTATGTCCAGTACCTCATTTAAAATTGTATCTTTAAAAACAAAAACCAGAAAATAGCACGAAATAGCACATCCAACACATGAGTGGGGCAGGGGTTAGAATATAAGCAGGTGCCTTTAAAATGGAACCATCGTCCCAGAGAAAATTATTTCAGCAGGCTAATCAAAAGTGAGTATTCTCCTCATGTTGAACTTGACACCAGAGTCTTCTCCATTTGCACAGAGATCTTTTGCTTGAAAGCTAATCAAGAGTTAATAAAGCAAACCCAAAATATGCTTCCATCTTCTGCACCTCCTCTCCAAGACCCACAAACAAGGCCTGACTTAGAAGACACGGAAGAACGGATCTTCTTGTCTTTCTATTTAAATAGTACAGTAAGAGCAAATAGATCTCCTACTTATCCTCCAGGAGTTTTCGTTTGTTTGCTTGTTTATTTCCATATTAGAGATGGACACAAAGATCCCTAGCTTCTCTCTCTCTCTCTCTCTCTCTCTCTCTCTCTCTCTCTCTCTCTCTCTCTCTCTCTCTCTCTCTCTCTCTCTCTCTCTCTCTCTCTTTCTCTCTCTCTCTCTCCTCTCCTGCATATGTATCAAAAGATGGCCTAGTTGGCCATCACTGCAAAGAGAGGCCCATTGGACTTGCAAACTTTATATGCCCCAGTACAGGGGAACACCAGGGCCAAAAAGGGGGAGTGGGTGGGTAGGGGATTGGGGACCTTTGGGATAGCATTGAAAATGTAAACGAAGAAAATACCTAATTAAAAAAAAAAAAAGAACTGCACCACCAGTCCAAAAATACAAAATACACCTCCAAAAAATGAAGTTGATATTCTTAGAAAGTTTTGCATTGTAAGTAAAACTTATGTATGCACAGAGTTAGAGTTCCCTGAACTACATTTTCCTTACTGAAATACACCAGCTGGGTTCAAATCTAATTAATTTAAGAGACAGAAATTTTACTGAGTAGAATTTAAGTTGCATGCATTATGATTGAAGCCTCATACATGGTAGAGGATGATTTTAATTCTAATATATATGTCTCAGGCAGGTAAAAGTGGGGGAGGAATTAACATGTTCTAAGTAGGCTTATGCATATGTTCTTGTTTGACTCTTTGATAGTAGAGCTATCCATTGTTGCCAACAGAATATAGCTATACTTGAAACACAGGACTCTTATCTCCACAGTCCTGCACTGTGTACACGAGTGCACACAAGCATATGCCCGCACCAATACTCAGAAACATAATCCATCCTTCTATCTCTGGCTTGTGTGACAGGGAGACAGAGAACTAACACCTCACTCTTGGTACTCCTGCATTAGCTAGAGTATAAAAGAATTTGGACCAAACAGAAATGAGCCAGCAATACCATATTGCAGACCATCATACAAAATTTGTTTGGAAATTTTTGTTTTTATTTATGTGTACATGCATATCTCTGGTTTTGTGAATGCCACTGTGTGTCAGTGTCTATGGATGATAGCGAAAGGTGTACACCCTGGACCTGGAGTGAGCAGTTGTGAGCTATTGAATACTTAACTCAGGAAGAACAACAAGCACTTACTCTTTACCACTTAGCCATCTCTCCAGATCTTCAAATTCCTCCTTCTTGGGGAGCCATAAGAGACATATCTTCTTTATACTGGAGGCTAGAAAATGGTTGCTTCCCTAAGCAACTGTTGCTTTCAAGGTCATGGCAATTGAAGATGACACACAACTGTTCACGCTTCCCTTTCCAACTCTGAAATTAAGGAATACATTTCCGACTACCTTACTGTATTGTGGATTCTTTTCAGATACACTGTAGCGAGCTAATCTAACCTAGATTCATTTTACTTCATCCTAAATTTCTTTTCCTTTGATCCATCTCCTTTTGTTATCCTTTTGTGCATCTTAGATATTCATAAGACGCTGAAATGTTTTCTTAAAGATACAATTCATTCAACCAGAAAATAAACATTGTTTGGAGGATTTCCACAGAATAAGTTTCTATTAGTATTCTCACCCTGTACATGAAGAAACATGGAGAGTCAAACACACACACACACACACACACACACACACACAGACACACACACAGACAGACACACACACACACATGCACACTCACACATATATACAGGCTTGTATACACAGACAGACAGACAGCATGCACGCATGCACACACACACACAGAAATCTTTTGTTTTGTTTTTATAATGCCCCAGCATTTTCTGTTCCTTCACTGCTTCTTAAATGAGTCCTGTGCTTGGTGGCCTGGCCACTCTCGTTGTCATGGGGTGAAGTGCAAATGTTCAAGTCCATCCTGAGAAGTGCGCATTTCTTTTCTATGCACTGTGAAGACAAACTTTCAATCTAATTAAGTCTATAATTATGTATAAATCAATTTAATGACAATCTAGATATTTTATATGATTCTAAAATTAATTTTCCTATAGTTAGCACACACAATAGTGGGTTTCATTAAGATAATATACAGTTTTACTCTCCTATCCAACCTTACCATTCCTCCTGAAGGAGATTTCCTTCAGCGGTTTCCTGTCTGCACTCTTGCACACACACTCTCTACATGAAAAAATTGTCTTTCCTTCCCCATTAACCAGTATCATCCCCCATCAATAGTACCTCTTCTCTCAATAAACATTTCTACATCTTTTTTCATGTCCCCCACAGATGGGTACATTTATCATATACATTAAATGTAGATTCCATGTATGAGTGAAAACATGGAATGCTTGTCTTGAGTCTAGAGTCTGCCTCCCATGATCTCTGCTTCCCTCCATTCACCACGAAGCACATAATTTCCTCCTTCTTTATGTAAATAAATAAAATATAATTCTAAATATATCACATTTTCTCGATTTACTCAACTACTGAGGCTCAGCTAGTCTAGCTTCTCAACATGGTTATTGCGAACATCACAGCACTAGATGCGGATATACACTCATGTCTGTGTTATGCTAACTTTGCTCCATTTTGATACACACTTAGGGACAGTATAACTAGATCACATGGAGTTCTGTTCGGAGATATTTGAGTAGCGTTCACAATACTGTTCATAGTCACAGGGCTTTTATTCACTCACACCATAGTGTGTAGTATTTCTATTTTCCCTACAGCTTCACTACTATTTATTAATTTTTATTTTCATGAAGTTTGCCATTCTGGTTGGGAAGAAACTGAATAATAGTGTAGTGTCCTGCATATCTCCTTATAGTTGAAGATTTTTTTCATCTATATTTCCTATTTTAAAGGCTATTCAATCCATTTATTCATCAACTGACTGGATGGCTTGTTTTATTTCAATTTTGTTTAAATTTCTTCTTGATTTCTTCAAATATGATCATTCAGGAGCATATTGTCCCATCTTTATGTACTAATGTTCAAATTTTCTGTTGCAGATGATTTCCAGTTTAATATAATAATTTGATAGCACACAATAAATTATTACAACTATGTTTACTTGTCAATAATTGGGCTTTGGATACGAAGATATGATAGACTATAGATAACATGTCACAAGATGCTGAAAATAAATTTGTATTCTTCAGCTGTCATACTTGTTAGATGTCTATTAAGGCCATCTAATTTATTATATAATTTATCTCTTTGCTGAAATTTGTCTAGGTCATCACACTATTGATGGCACTGGGGTGTTAAAGTAAAACACTTATTGTATCTGGCCCTGTTTAACCCTTAAGTGACTCTTATGAAATTTAGAGTATCAAGGCTTACAATTTGTAATTTTTCCCTTTACTAATATGTAGTTACCTTGAAAACCTGTGACTTATTCTGGCTTCAATTCTATTTCCTCTGACCTGAGAACAGCTACGTGTATTTGGAGACAGATTTCCATCCTTTTAACTTTCAGCTTCTTTATGTTTTGCCAGTGAAGTTTATTTCTGTCAACAACAACAACAAAAACAATAACAACAAAACAGGCGGAGGTTTTTGGTTTTTTTTTTAATCCCATCCTCATTCTCTGTCTTTTAACTGGAGAGCTAAGTCCATTTACGTTTATTATCAAGAGGGGTTTGCGGATTCTCAGAATTATGTTGTGGGTTTCACTGGTTTATTCTATTATGTTTGTTCTTTCCTTTCATACTTTCTCACATTAGAGGTTTGGTTTTTAACTGAGTTGGATAAATATGATTCTTTCTTACTTCTCCTTAGTTCATCTGCTTGTTTTTTTACAACGTATTTCCTGTGCTCTTACGATTGAGACCATTTTCTTCATCATCTGCATGCAACATTCCTTTGTGTATATTCTGCACTGTTGGATTAGTAGTCACAAATTGCATTAATTTTTACATATCTTACAAGGTTTCTGTTTCCATTGATTTTAAAGGATAACTTTGTGGGATATAATAATCTTGAATAGTTGGCAATTATTTGCTTTCATAGCTTGAACTAAATAATTGAATTCAATTCTTTCTTAGCTTTTGGTTATTCTTTTTTAAAATAGGTTATTTTATTTATTTACATTTCAAATGCGATCCCCCTTCCAAGTTTTCTCTCCATAACCCCCTAGCCCCCCCCCCTCCTCTATGAGGGTGCTTCCCCATCTACCCACCCACTCCCACCTCAGCATCCTAGCATTTTCCTATGCTGGATCATCAAGCCTCCACAGAACCAAGGGGCTCCCCTTCCATTGAGACCTGACAAGGGAGCTTTGTCAGGGAGCTTTGGTGGTGGGGGAGGGGGGGCGGAGGTCTGGTTGGTTGATACTGTTGTTCTTCCTATGTAGTTGCAAAACCCTTCTGCTTTGGTTATTCTAATGCATATTTGTTTGAGATTTAAATGTTTTGTCTTATAGCTTGTAATGGTATTTCTTTGTTCTCTGATCATAGTATTTACCTAGTAGTATGTTGTTGATAGGATCTTTTCAGTCATGTCTATATGGGGCTCTAACTTCTTATTGTGCCTAGATATCCATTTCTTTCCATAGATCTGGGGAGTTTCCCCTGTATGAGTATACTTTCCATGTCTGGTGGTTTTGATCTCACTTCTTTGTTCTACTTCATGACTTTGTAAGTTTGTGTCTTTAACAGGTTCCAGAGTTTCTGAAAGCCACTATAGTTTCTAGTCCCCTTTATTCTTTGTTGACATTGAAATGTTACATTTCCTTGACTTTGTCTTATCACTCCTCTTCTTCTTTTTTTTTTTAATGGACCCAGTGAAGCAGTGATGCATTTAACTGTGATCTTTGTTGATGTTTTCATTGCCTACATTTGTTTTGTCTGGTTGGGGTTTTGTTTGTTTGTTTGTTTATTGTTGTCTTGGTTTCAATGTCCTTTCTGAATGTCTCAGTCACATTATTAGCCTTTTCTTCTATGTTGCAAATATACTTTCCCAACCTCTAGATTGGTTTCTCATCATATTCATATGCTCATTTTTATCCTTTTTAATTTTGTTGATATTTATGCCTTTTAAATTTGTTGATTTTTATAAGGAGACCTTTGGTTTTTTGTTTTTTTGAGATTTTTTTTGGTTAGAGTTTCAACCATTTCACAACTTTAGACAGTAACTGAGGAGTTGTATATCTTCTGGAAATATATTGCCTTGAGTTTTTTCTTAATGCTTCTTGGACTTCTGTGTTGCAATAGATAGCTCATCCAACTTCACTTATAAAACTTCCCATTGCCAGGCAGTGGTGGTGCACACCTTTAATCCCAGCACTTGGGCGGTAAAGGCAGGTGGATTTCTGATTTCTAGGCCAGTCTGGTCTACAACATGAGTTCCAGGACAGCTAGGGCTATACAGAGAAACCCTGACTCAAAAAACAAAAAAACCAAAAAACAAAAACCAAAAACAAAAAAATTTCCCATCAACAGCTTTTCCTTCAGGGCTTACTCTTCAGTGTCATTTGGATATGAAAAAAGCAAACTTCTTTAATAGCAACAACACCAAACCAAAAAGGAACTTTAAATACATCTTAAAATGATGAAAGCTAACCACCATAGCACCTGTGACTATAAAGTACAAAATTATCAAAAAGAAAAATATTCAAAAAAATCTATAGAGGGAAAACTAAAAGGAATAAAAGTGGAAATGAAGAAAGAAATGAGAAAGGCAAGACATGAGTAGGTTTTCTTCCTGCAGATGCTTCTATCTACCAACAGTACTTGGTCATACTATGCCCTCACTTCTTTTCCGACGAGAATTAATGCTTCTGGGATGCCTCCTGCACTCTTCACGAGGTCAGTTTATAGACTGTGGGTCTTTCCCTCACCCTCTATAACAATAGCACAAGGAGAAGAAAGAAACCAAAAGACTAAAAGGAATCTGCTCTTTCACTAATGAGGAGAGGTATCAGCCTTTATCTTGGCCTCAGCACTAAAAATTCTTATAAAAAATGTTAGTGCTTTGGTAAATAGATGAAAGTTGAAAGCTTGTTTATAAAAGTGACTATGGAAAAATTAAAGCATATGACAAAATCTGAAGAGCCTGAAAAATATGAACAAATCTGACTTAGTTGCACATAGGAATTAACAGTAATTTTTAAGATGTGGAAGAAAAAAAGAACACCACCTCAATCAAAAAAGTTAATGAAAGAAATTAAAAAAAAAATAGTTGGGCATTCAAGATTGTTTTCTCCAAAAAGTAAAACAGCTTTAAAATTGCCACATGTTGGATTTAGCAATGATGTCACTACAAAAATCATATATAACTACCAACTGGGCATATGTAAATACTCTACAACTAATGATAGTCATGCTATTAAAACTCACAAGTGATACAAGACAGTCAGCTATAGGGTTTTCTGTGGTACTGGCTATTCATTCTTACATTTGACTGACAGGAAGAGGGGAGGTTACGGTATGGTTCCTTGAAAAGGCGAATGCCCCTTGCATTTTTCCATGTGAAAGCGACACAGTAAGAATTGAAAAGCAACATTAAAATGCTTTTGAAAAACAATGCTCAGTGGTTGGGGTAGAACACAGATAATTAGGAAAACACACGGTGGTTTAAATTACTTTCTACGTACCCTTATCATCTTCATAAATGCACATTTTAAAAGGAGAAAAGGCATTGTATTAAAATCCCTTGCCCGGGCATTTTTGCAAGCTGTGTTAATCTATAGAGAAGCCAAGTAAGTCATCCTCTCCTGACTCTGGCCCCAATTCTATCCTGGTCAAACTCAAATTCAGGGGCCCTCTTTCAATTTGTTCTCAGCCCAGTCCTTCAGTAACCCAGCGATGGACAATGCTTCTAAAGCATTGCCAAATAGTAAAGAAAAGTTTTAGCAACGCAGTCAGAAAAGTTGAAAAACATAGAGTAGGGACATTGAAAGATTATGCCAGCTTTTGATGCGAATGAATGAAAGAATAGAAAGCATTGCTCCAAGGGCTATCTATCAAGAAAACTGCTTAAAACAATTGCACCCTTACATATGAATATCAGCCAATGGCATTTTTAGCCTAAAACAATCACGCATACTACAGGATAAAAATCTTTACTTGAGTCCTTCCCTTTTTGAAACTAAAAATATCTACATTCACATGTTGAATTTTCAGGCACTGTCCTGTCAAAATTCTTTTCTCTCTCTCTCTCTCTCTCTCTCTCTCTCTCTCTCTCTCTCTCTCTGAAGAACTTAATGGTGTGGAATTCTGCCTGGACTCTTGATCAACCACTGTATGTGAGTGGTTTAGTAAACAGCCGTCCAAGAAACAATTGTTTTTTCATATTCTCTTGCAAATTTATGCTTTTATTTTATCTTTTGGATTGTATGGCAACTAGTGAATAGCAAGCAGTTTCTCTAAATCACAGAGCATTTTAAAAAGGACATGTGGGGTACTGTGTAGTCCCCATTTGGTATAAAGAATAAATGGTAAAATATGTTTGCCAAGAAACAGGTAAAGACAAGAGATAGGAACTTTGTACAGAATTGAAGACAGAACCCTGGAAAACCACTAACAGAGCCATTACTAGTTTTAAAGGAAACTCATGAGGAAGATCATAATAGAAAATAACTTTAATGATGGTTGTAACAATGACACCAAGCATTTCCATTGGCTCTGACCCTCTATTCTTTACATGAATATATGCATTACTCAGTCATATCTTACAGTGGTATTGCTATTCTCATTAACATGTCATAGGTAAGGGAATAAATACAACAGTTTGGAAACTTGCCTAACATCACAAAGCTGGTGTGGTGCAGAGTCTTATATTTTTGCCCTTTCACATTAAGCCAAAATTAAGCTTCTATGGCCATCTCTTTCTTGCTAAGACAGTCCACATGGTCAAGTTCTCAGCTCTGAAACCTACAGTATCACTTGTGAAGATCTGCAGTAAGTAGAGCTGTAAGAAGCAATGTTGTTCTTTTTAGTCTTCACCTACGTCAGGACATGGGACTTACTACTGCTCAGTTCACCAAGAAAGAGAACCTGGATCCTCCAAAGTAATCAATATTCTAGTTAATTTCTCTAATTAACACTGATTCCAGCCTCAAATAGTGCCTTCCTAGCCAATAACACAAAATAGTTTAAGACATCCAAAGGAAGCTAAAGCTTTTATTTTTTTTTTCAGAAAAGGTATATTACATTTGAATGTTGCACAATTATTTTAGAGTGAAGTTTAAGAAAATGTACATTCTTATTTTCCATCCCCAGTTATCTCTATGGGTAAAGAAAAGAAGTTTTCGAACTACAAAGAAAACTTCAAGAAGAGAAGTTCAGAGATAGTGGAGAAAAAAAAATGTCTAATTTAGGTTCTCTTAGGCCAAGACAGAATGTAGAGCTTCAACCTGGTGGTAGGTGGGGTCTGTAAACAATGGTTCTTAAACTTCAGTAAATGTGGAAATTACTGGAGAATCCAAGTGTAGTTGAAACCCTTCTACATTCTAACCCCAGCAGCTTTGGGCAAGTGTCTCAGGCTTCCCGTTGATTTTAATAGGTTGCAGGCAGGAGATAAGCTCGAAAAGGTATCTGCAAAAGACTACAGACTCACTGCCCAGCAAGCGTTCAATTCCATATTACATCGCATAATATTGAGAAGCTGGCTGTCCCATATCTTACCTGTATCAACGTCCTTGGGACTGGGCTCTTCCTCAGGAAGCTTGGATGATGGCCACATAGATGGTTCTCTCCTGGGAAACTGCCCTTCGCTGTAATCCATCGAATGTGTGGGTTGACTAACCGCAGCCCAGGTGTAAAGCTGATCTTGCTATATTTAAAAAGGCATTTAAATGGAAATACTATCAATTCAGTCATAAAAATATAAGCAGGTGAGATATTACAAAATATAAAAAAACAGAGCCATGTAGATATACGTAAAACATTAAAATAGCATCTAACTGTAGTAAAACCTAGGTCTGTCTACTTGGAGGACGAAATACTTGGAAGGAAGACATTGAACTATTAGATGAGAGACTTCAGATGCTGAGTTACCCAACATCCTGAAAATGCATCTTTAACTCAACACAATGTGAGTTCTCTTTATCTTTGTTGACTTGCTTTTGGCTGAGTTTGGTTTTAATTTTTCATGAAGCGTTTCTATCACTATTTACCAGACTGGTAGTGAAATCCTAGACTCAGGCCATCCTTCTTCTTGGTCTCTCCATCATTTGAAACTACCAGAAAGTATCACCATGCTGAGAAGATGTCCTATTAAGAACTGTTTACACACGTGTTGGAAAGTCAGAGGATAGTCTATAGCTGGATGTCACAAGGAAAATAATAGTGGCTTATTTTGGGTCCCAGGTTAGTACAGAAAGAAAGGACATGGAAAATAAATGAATATAAGATTATATTTAACTCTTTAAACAAAGGAAGTCTTTGACAGGTGCGGACATATATTGCAGACAAAATGAGAAGGCTCCTGTGTGTACCTCATACCAGGAGACAAACTGGACAGTGCCCATGGAAACGTATAAACACCTCAAAAACTAATCATCAATACTTCAGGATAATGCCAGTCCCTTTAAGATGCATGTACCTATACATACATTCACTGGGTTCTTTTGTGCCTTTTTCTTTGCTGGAGGTGCACTCACTTCACTACCATATTCTCATCAGCATTAACTAAAGCAAAGCAAAAGACACAAAGTAGAAATGAATGCAGACAAGGAAGAAAATACAACACAACCACCAGGATGAGATTATAATGTAAATGGGATCCTCATGGGTAGATGATTCTAGAGTTTCTATATTAGGTTAAGAATCCATAAAGGAGTCCAGTATCAAAATATCCCTTGTGCTATGCATGGTGCTACATACCTTTAATTCCAGCATTTGGGAGGCAGAGGCAGGAGCAACTCTATTAAAATTCAAGGCTAGACTGGTCTACTTAGTTCCTGAACAGCCAGAGTTATATGGTAGAAGGAGAAAGCAGACTCCAGCAAGTTACTCTCTGAGCACCACACTTAAGCCAAGGCATGCAGGTGACCCTAACACACACACACACACACACACACCCCACAACACAAAATAAGAAAATATCTGTGCCACCAAACAGACAGCATACAGCAGCTGATATGAAGCCCCCCCTAACACACATACAGTAGAGGACTTCCCAGTCTGTGTTCATTCAGATATGATGTACCTAGCCCTCAAGAGACTGGAGGCCCCAGGGAGTTTAGAGGTCAGGTGGGGTTGGGGGTAGGGTCATTCGAGTAGAGATGGGGTGGGGTTGGGAAGAGATGTGGGATGTGGAACAGTTGGAGGGTTGATAGGGGGCGGGGAATAGAATATGCAGTGTAAAACTGAATTAAAAATAAAATAAAATTAAAAAAGAAAATATCTAAAACAAATTTTTGAAATTGAAACTCAATAAACCAAAACCTATGAGAAGAATTAAAAGCTATGAGAGCTCATTATAGCAATTATTACCTATATCTAAAACTTAAAATCTCATATGGACTAGAAAGAGCTGGTCTTCCAGGACTACTGTCACTCCTAAGCTCACAGGTGAGACCAATACTTTTCTTCCACAAAATTATAGAAGAAAACTTCCCTAACCTAAAGAAAGAAATGCCAGTGAAAATACAGGAACCCTACAGAACTCCAAATACACTGGGCCAGAAAAGAAATTCCTCCTGACACATAATAATCAGAACAACAAATGCACTAAATAGGCATTTCCTAAGGGAACACAAACCAGCCCAGGCTACTATACCCAGCAAAACTCTCAATTATCATAGATGAAGAAACCAAGATATTGCATGACAAAATCAAATTTACACAATATCTTTCCACAAATCCAGCCCTACAAAGGATAATAGATGGAAAACGCCAACACAGGAAGGAAACTACACTCTAGAAAAAGCAAGAAAGTAATCTCCTTTCAACAACACCAAAAGAAGTTAGCCACACAAACATAATTCGACCTCTAACAATAAAAATAACAGGAAGCAACAATCACTTTTCTATAAGATCTCTTAACATCAATGGATATAATTCCCCAATAAAAAGACAGACTAACAGTCTGGCTATATAAACAGAACCCAGCATTTTTCTGCATAGAGAAAATGCACCTCAGTGACAAAGACAGACACTACCTCAGAGTAAAATGCTGGAAAACAGTTCTCCAAGCAAATGGTCCCAAAAAACAAGATAGAGTAGCCATTCTAATATTGAATAAATTTGACTTTCAACCTACACACACACACACACACACACACATATACATATACATATACATATACATATACATATACATATACATATATACATATACATATATATGAAGGAAGAATACTTCATACTGGTCAAAGGAAATCTCTGCCAAGATGAACTCTCAATTCTGAACATCTAGTATCCAAATGCAAGGGTACCCACATTCATAAAAGAACCTTTACTAAAGCTCAAACCACACATTGTACCTCACACAATAAGAGTGGGAGACTTCAACTCCCCACTTTTATCAATGGACAGATGTTGGGAAAAGGAATCAAACAGAGAAACAGTGGAATTAAGAGAAGTCATGAACCAAATGGATTTAACAGATATCAATAGAACATTTCATCCAAAAACAAAAAGATATACCTTTTTCTCAGCACCTAATGGTACCTTCTCCAAAACTGACCATATAATTGGCTATGAAACAAGCCTCAAGAGATACAAGAAGACTGAAATAATCCCATGCATCCTATCAGATCACCAATGACTAAGGCTGGTCTTCAATGACAACAAAAATAACAAAAAGCATGTATACACATGCAAGCGGAACAACTTTCTACTCAATGATAACTTGGTCAAGGAATAAAGAAAGAAAGAAATTAAGGACTTTTTAGAATTTAATGAAAATGAAGCCACAACATACCCCAACTCATGGGACACAATGAAAGCAATGCTAAGAGGAAAACTCAGAGCTCTGAGTGCCTCCAAAAAGAAACTGGAGAGAGCATACACTAGCAGCTTGACAGCACATCTGAAAGCTCTAGAACCAAAAGAAGCAAATACACCCAAGAGGAGTAGATGGCAGGGAATAATCAAACTTAGGGCTGAAATCAAGCAAGTAGAAACAGACAGAACTATACCAAAAAAAAAAAAAAAAATCAACCAAACCAGGTGCTGGTTCTTTGAGAAAATCAACAAGATAGATAAACCCTTAGCCAGACTAACCAGAGGGCACAGAGACAGTATACAAATCAACAAAATCAGAAATTAAAAGTGAGACATAACAACAGAAACTGAGGAAATCCAAAATATCATCGGATCCTACTACAAAAGCCTTTACTCAACAAAACTGGAAAATCTGGATAATATGGACAATTTTCTAGGAAATACCAGGTACCAAAGTTAAATCAGGATCAGATAGATGATCTAAATAGTCCCATAACACCAAGAAATAGAAGCATTCGTTAATAGTCTCCCACTCAAAAATAGCCCAGGAAAAGATGGGTTTCATGCAGAGTTCTACCAGACCTTCAGAGAAGACCTAATTCCAATACTCTTCAAACTACTTTACAAAATAGAAACAAAAGGAACACTACCCAATTCGTTCTATGAAGCCACAATTACTCTAATACCTAAACCACATAAAGAGCCAACAAAGAAACAGAACTTCAGACCAATTTCCCTCATGAATATTGATTCAAAAATACTCAATAAAATTCTCAGAAACCGAATCCAAGAATATCAAAATGATCACTCACCATGCTCAAGTAGGTTTCATCCCAGGGATGCAAGGATGTTTCAATATACAAATATATATCAATGTAATCAACTATTTAAAAAAAACTTAAAACACACACACACACGCACACACATGATCATCTCATTAGATGGTGAAAAAGTATTTGACAAAACTCAACACCACATCATGATAAAAGTCTTGGAGAGATCAGGAATAAAAGGAAAGGCCCATACCTAAACATAGTGAAAGCAATATATAGCAAACCAGTAGCCAAAATCAAAAGAAATGGAGAGAAACTTGAAGCAATCCCACTAAAATCAGGGACTAGATAAGGCTGCCCACTCTCTCCCTACATATGCAATATAGTACTCGATGTCCTTGCCAGAGCAATTAGACTACAAAAGGAGGTCAGAGGAATACAAATTAGAAATAAAGAAGTCAATCTTGTATCCTGGGTCTCTCAGAGACCAATCTACCCAGGAGAGTGCACAGGCTGCAGAAGCAACAGAGCTTCTTGGACAGGGGCCCTTTGGGCCTTCATCCTCAGTCAGGAGGCAGAGCTGAGACCCAGACCTCTGGGCACCTTCCCCACCAGAGGAGAGTCTGCCTCCAGAGAGGTCTCTGACCCGGAGACTCAGGTGAGATCTCCATCTGGAATCCCAGGTCCCTCAGAGACCAGATCTCACAGGAAAGTGTGTGGGCCTCAGAAGCAACAGAGCTTCAGGCCTTCATCTTCAGCCAGGAGGCAGAGCTGATCTCCAGACCTCTGCGCACCTTCCCTGCAAGAGGAGAGCTTGCCTGCAGAGAGTGACCACTGGGACTCAGGTGAGAGTTGGACTCCCAGGAGTGCTGACAGAGGCTAACAGAGTCAAAGGAGGAACAAGCTCCAGCCAGAGACAGCTAGAACATCTAACACCAGAGATTACCAGATGGAGAAAGGCAAACATAAGAATCTTACTAACCAAGAAGACTTGGTACCATTAGAACTCAGAACTCTCACCACAGCAAGTCCTGGATACCTGAAAACACCCGAAAAGCAAGATTCGGATTTGAAATCATATCTCATGGTGCTGGTAGAGGATTTTAAGAAGATCACTAATAACTCACTTAAAGAAAAAAAGGATAACATTGCTAAACAGGTAGAAGTCCTTAAAGAGGAAGCACAAAATCCCTTAAAGAATTACAGGAAAACACAACCAAACAGGTGATGAAATTGACCAAAACCATGATCTAAAAATGGAAGTAGAAACAATAAAGAAAACGCAAAGGGGGACAACTCTGGAGATAGAAACCCTAGAAAAGAAATCAGGAAATATAGATGCGAGCATCAGCAACAGAATACAAGAGATGGAAGAGAGAATCTCAGGTGCAGAAGATTCCATAGGGAACATGGACACAACAATCAAAGAAAATGCAAAATACAAAAAGATCCTAACTCAAATCATCCAGGAAATCCAGGACACAATGAGAAGACCAAACCTATGGATAATAGTTATAAATGAGAATGAAGATTTTCAACTTATTGGGCCAGTAAATATCTTCAGCAAAATTATAGAAGAAAACTTCCCTAACATAAAGACAGAAATGCCAATGAAAATACAGGAAGCCTACAGAACTCCAAATAGACTGGACCAGAAAAGAAATTCCTCCCGACACATAATAATCAGAACAACAAATGCTAGGGTAGAATATTAAAGTCAGTAAGGGAAAAAGATTAAGTAACATATAAAGGCAGACCTATCAGAATTACACCAGACTTCTCACTAGAGACTATGAAAGCCAGAAGATCCTGGACAGATGTTATACAGATCCTAAGAGAACACAAATGCCAGCCCAGGTTATTATACCCAACAAAACTCTCAATTACCATAGATGGAGAAATCAAAGTATTCCATGACAAAACCAAATTCACATAATACGTTTCCACAAATCCAGCCCTTCAAAGAATGATAAAGGGAAAACACCAACACAAGGAGGGAAATGACACCCTAGAAAAAGCAAGAAAGTAATCCTTCAACAAACCTAAAAGAAGATAGCCGCAAGAACAGAATCCCAACTCTAAGAACAAAAATAACAGGGAGTAACAATTACTTTTTCTTAATATCTTTTAAAATCAAGGACTCAACTCCCCCAATAAAAAGACATAGACTAACATAAACAGGACCCAACTTTTTTGCTGCTTACAGGAAACCCAACTCAGGGACAAAGACAGACACTACCTCAGAGTAAAAGTCTGGAAAACAATTTCGCAAGCAAATGGTCTGAAGAAACAAGCTGGAATAGCAATTCTAATATCGAAAAAAATTGACTTCCAACCCAAAGTTATCAAAAAAGACAAGGAGGGGCACTTCATACTCATCAAATGTAAAATCTTCCAAGATGAACTCTCAATTCTGAATATCTATGCTCCAAATGTAAGGGCATCCACATTCATTAAAGAAACTATAGTAAAGTTCAAAGCTTTACTCACCTCACATAATAATAGTGGGAGACTTCAACACCCCACTCACATCAATGGACAAATCCTAGAAACAGAAACTAAACAGAGACAGACTGAAACTAACAGAAGTTATGAAGCAATAGATTTAATGGATACAATTTGCAAAACACATGAAACTCAAGAAAAAGGAAGACCAAAGTGTGGATACTTCATTCCTTCTTAGAATGAGGAATAACATAGCCATGGATGGAGTTACAGAGACAAAGTTTGGAGCTGAGACGGAAGGAAGAACCATCCAGAGACTGCCCCACCCGGGAATTCATACCATAATCAGCCACCAAACCCAGACACTATTGCATATGCCAGCAAGATTTTGCTGACAGGACCCTGATATATAGCTATCTCTTCTGAGGCTATGCCAGTACCTGGCAAATACAGAAGTGGATGTTCACAGTCATCTATTGGATGGAACACAGTGCCCCCCAATGAAGGAGCTAGAGAAAGTACCCAAGTAGTTAAAGGGGTCTGCAACCCTATAGGAGGAACAACAATATGAACTAACCAGTACCCCCCAGAGCTTGTGTCTCTAGTTGCACATGTAGCAGAGGATGGCCTAGTAAGCCATCAATGGGAGGAGAGGCCCTTGGTCTTGAGACGATTATATGCCCCAGTACAGGGGAATGCCAGGGCCAGGAAGCAGGAGTGGGTGGGTTGGGGAACAGGGTAAGGTAAGGGTATAGGGGACTTTTGGGATAGCATTTGAAATGTAAATGAAGAAAATATCTAATAGAAAAACTGTAGAAATAAGTCAAAATATCACTATTTGAAGATGATGTGATAGTATACTTATATGACCCCAAAATTCCACCAGAAAACTCCTAAAACTGATAAAAAACAAAACAAAACAAACAAACAAACGAACAAAACTTCAGCAAAGTGGCAGGATATAAAGTTAACTCAAACAAATCAGTACCCTTCCTGTACTCAAAGGATGAATAGGGTGAGAAACAATTTAGTGAAACAGCACCTTCACAATAGTCACAAATGATATAAAACATATTGGTGTGGCTCTAACCAAGCAAGTGAAAGATCTTTATGACAACAACTTCAAGTCTATGAAGAAAGAAATCAAAGAAGATCTCAGAAGATGGAAAAATCTCCCATGATCATGGATTTGCAGGATTAGTATAGTAAAAACAGCCATCTTGCTGAAAGCAATCTATAGATTCAATGTAATCCCCATCAAAATTCTAACTCAATTATTCATAGAGTTTGAAAAAGCAATTTGCAAATTCACTTGGAATAACCAAAAACTGAGGACATCAAAAACTATTCTCAACAATAAAAGAACCTCTGGTGGAATCACCATCCCTGACCTCAAGCTGTACTACAGAGCAATTGTGATTAAAACAAAACAAAACAAACAAACAAACAAACGAAAAAACTTCATGGTATTGGTACTGAGACAGACACATTGATCAGTAGAATAGAATTGAAGACCCAGAAATGAACCCACACTTATGGTCACTTGATCTTTGACAAAGGAGCTAAAACCATCCAGTGAAAAGAGACAGCATTTTCAACAAATGGTGCTGGTTCAAGTGGTGGTCAGCTTGTAGAAGAATGCAAATTGATCCATCCTTATCTCCTTGTACAAAGCTCAAGGACCTCCACATACAACCAGTTATATCAAAATTAATTGGAGAAGAAGTGAGGAAGATCCTCGAACACATTGGCACAGGAGAAAATTTCCTGAACAGAACACCAATGGCTTATGCTTTAAGATCAACAATCAACAAATGGGACCTCATAAAATTACAAAGCTTCTGAAGGGCAAAGGACACTGTCAATAGAACAAAAGGACAGCCAACAGACTGGGAAAGATCTTCATCAACCCTACATCTAATAGAGGGCTAATATCCAATATATACAAAGAACTCAAGAAGTTAGACTCAGAGAAACAAATCATCCTATTAAAAGTATGTAGCAGAGAATGGCCTAGTTGGTCATCAATGGAAGGCGAGGCCTTGGTCCTGTGAAGGCTCTATGCCGCAGTGTAGGGAAATGCCAGGGCCAGGAAGCAGGAGTGGGTGGGTTGGTGAGCAGGGGAAGGGGTGATAGGTGGAGAGGGTTTTCAGAGGGGGAACCAGGAAAGGGAATAACATTTGAAATGTAAATAAAATAACTAATAAAAAAATGGGGTAAATAGTTAAAGAATTCTCAACTGAGAAATACTGAATGGCAGAGAAGCACCTAAAGAAATGTTCAACATCTTTATTCATCAGGGAAATGCAAATCAAAACAACCCTGAGATTCTACCTCACACCAGTCAGAATGGCTAAGATCAAAATCTCAGGTGACAGCAGATGCTGGTGAGGATGTGGAAAAAGAGGAGCACTACTCCATTGTTGGTGGGATTGCACACTGGTACAACTACTCTGGAAATCAGTCTGGCGGTTCCTCAGAAAACTGGACATAGTACTACCTGAGTACTATAGTGGTATAGCTAGTGTACTCAGTTATACCACTCCTGGACATATACCCAGAAGATGCTCCAACATCTAACAAAAACACATGCTACATTATGTTCATAGCAACATTACTTATAATAGCCACAAGCTGGAAAGAACCCAGATGTCCTTCAACAGAGGAATGGATACAGCAAATATGGTACCTTTACACAATGGAGTACTACTCAGCTATTATAAACAATGATTTCATGAAATTCTTAAGAAAATGGATGGAACTATAAGATATCATCTTGAGTGAGGTAATCCAATCCCAAAAGAACACACATGGTGTGCACTCACTGATAAGTGGATATTAGCCCAAAAGCTCGGCATACCCAAGATACAATTCACAGACCATATGAAGCTGAAGAAGAAGAAAGATCGAAATGTGGATGCTTCAGTCTTTCTTTAAAGGAGAAACAAAATAATCATCAGAGGTAGAGTGTGTGAGGGACTGGAAAGGAAGAGAGGAAGGGGAAGGGGAAGGGGGGGACGACGACAAGATCAGGTATGGGAGGAGACAGGGATTATATACAGAGAGTCGGGAATTTGAACAGAGGTGTATAACAATGGGATATGGGGAAATGGGGATAGCCACCAACAAGTCCCAGATGCCAGGAAAGCAAGAAGTTACCAGGACCCAAGTGGGATAAGATTAGCTGAAATACCCAACAAAAGGGAGAGAGAACCTTTAAAGACCATACCCAGAGGTTAGGCAAGGCCCTTGGTTGGGGGAGGTGGCCACTCACTCATCTCCAAATTTTTAACGTAGATTGGCTCCTGTCTAAAGAAATACAGGGACAAAGTGTGGAGCAGAAACTGAAGGAAAGGTCATCAAAAGACTGCCCTACCTGGGGATCCATCCCATATACAGACACCAAACCCAGACACTATTGGTGATGCCAGGAAGTGCTTGTTGACAGGAGCCTGTTATAGCTGACTCCTGAGAGGCTCTGCCAGAGCCTGACAAAAACAGAGGCGGATGCTTGCAGCCAACCACTGGACTGAGCATGGGGACCCCAATGGAGGAGTTAGAGAAAGGACTGAAGGAGCTGAAGGAGTTTGCAACCCCATAGGAAGGACAACAATATCAACCAACCAGATCTCCCAGAGCTCCCAGGAACTAAACCACCAACAAAAGAGTACACATGGAGGGACCCATGGTTCCAGCCACATATCTAACAGAGAATGGCATTGTCTGACATCAATGGGAAGAGAGGCCCTTGGTCCCGTGAAGGCTTGATCCCAGGTGTAGGGGAATGCCAGGGAAGTGAGGTGGGAGTGGGTGAGTGGTGGTGCACCTTTATAAAAGCAGGGAAAGTGGGGATGGAATAGGGGTTCTGGAAGGGAAACTGGGAAAAGGGATAACATTTGAAATGTAAAACCATGAAATATCCATTAAAAAAAGATTTCTTACTACAGAAGTAATATTTCTAACTCTAAAAAGAAAAGAAAGAAAGATCTCAGATGAACAATCTATCAGTGTGTCTCATGAAACAATAACAACTAAAGCAAATTCAATCCAGAATTAGCATGAAAAGGGTGCTAAAGATTAGAAGTGTGTGAATATGAGATATGTAAATGAATGTAACAAATATGTAAATATATTACACATATGGTTATCTATACAGAATGAATAAATATAAACATAGAGGACAGTGTTTTTAATAGGTAGGATTGGGAACATTGGATAACTACAATGGGTGATATAAGTCCAGGCAGAGGAGCTGGCTCAGTGGGTAAGAGCATGTGCTTATTTCTAAGCATAACGACCCGAGTTTGAACCCCAAAAGCTGTATGGCACAAGGCAATTCCAGACAGCAGCAAGTTGTCCTCTGACCTCCACACTTGTACCACAGCACACCATGTACACTCATGTACATACATAAACATACATACAAAAGTATACACACAAATTAATATATAGTTGTCCTTGTGAATGAGCAAGATGAGAATGGTTCTTCCAAAACCAAACTGACAAGCCAACCAACTAAAAGAAAGAAAACACAAATAAAATGAGAACGGAAACAGGAAACATGGGAATTACAAAGACTCATTGGAAACTAATGACAATAACCTGCCAAGAAATTTTCCGGCCTAGAAGAAATAAAAGTTCTGAATCATGAAGGAGTAGATAACCTTAACTAACCAATGATGGATACTGAGAATAAACAAGTTTTCCATCAAAGGAAATCCAAGGACCTCATGACTTCACTACTGAAATATATCAAATGTTCAATAAGCCAGTAAGTTCTTCATAATTCCTACCCTCCCCCAATAGTCAAAGATGCATTGATATCTTCTAGCTCATGTCACACATCCAGCAATAGAAAAACAGATAAGGACATCATTGAAAACAACACCGCATATTCCAGGAGCTAGAAGAATCTGCACATAGAGCTACAGCTCATGGGAACTTTCCTACACCATTCATGAAGCACATGGACCAAGTGGAAGGAACAGAACGGCAATCAATCACCTGAGGTTATTGGCAGCAAATGATACCGCAACATTAGGGATTTAAAAGTAAGGATTGCTCGCTCATTTAGGCACTGAATGGAGATGCATAATCTGAGTGAGAAATGCACTCACACAAAACCTGAGATTTAAAAAGCTTTCATATAGGTAGACAGACTTGGGAAGAGAGTGACGATGACAATGATGTTGCTGATGGTGCTGTTGTTGAGTGTCTGTCTGTATGTCTGAGTGTCTGTTTGGGTGTGCATGTCTATGCTCACATGCGTATCCATGAATGTAAGAGATCAGAGGGCAATATCAAGTACCTTTCTATATTGATCTTCATCTTATTTGTTGAGACAGAATCTCTCCCTAAATCTGAAGCTCGCTGATTGGGCTAGACCACTCTGGGAAAACACTGTCTCTCTAGGGTTACAAAGTGCACGCTGCTCCACTAGCTGTTTACAAAGCTGCCAGGTATCCAAATTCATGTTTGTACAGCAAGCACAACTTACTGAGCCTCACAGAATAGAAATGAGTTCGGCACATCATGGTACCTTGATACACTGCACAGGTTTGATAAACAGTGCCAAACACAGTTAGTAATAATTATACTAATTTACTGATTATTCTCATCCTCTCTTCAAGCAACCCTGATTTGAAGTTTGGGAGTTTTCTGAAAAGGGGTAAAAAATAAATCATTACAGTTCATCATATAGCAAAAACTGATTTCTCAGGACATTTCAAAGAAATCATTAACTAATAACAGTTACTGCAAAAGTGAAGCCCTTCCCATAAACATTTTTAGTTCTCGGGGAAAAACCAAAAACAAATACAAACATCTCTTTTCTGCTGTATTAACTGGGGCATAATATTGTAGGTTAAATGTGTGGGTATTGCTTCAGAAAAAATGTCATTTTACTGCAGAAAAAAAAGATGCTTTATCTAATTAAATAATGTATAAATTCCTTTTATCACTCAAGGAAAGAAATTCATTCTCATTTTCCAGGTTTCTACATATGTAATTAAAACTAAGCTAATTTCAAATATTTCTTGTATTATTTTCTTTATGTGTGTGTGAATCTTTGATGAGTATGCACAGTTGTGTGTTCAGGTTCCCACAGAGGCTAGAAGGAGGTGTTGGATCCCTGGAGCTGAGAGTTACAGGAGTTCATGACCATCTGAACTGGTTACTAGGAACCCAATTCAGGCCGTATGGTAAAACAATAAGCACTCTTTATTATTAATTATTATTATTATCACTATTATTATTGTATTTATTTATATCCCAAATGCTGCCCCCCCGCCCCGCCCAGAGAGTGAAGGAATGGCTGACCAGTGACCAGCCAACTCGAGATCCATCTCATGGGCAGGACCAATCCCTGATACTATTACTACTGCTATGTTGTGCTTGGAGACAGGAGACATGTGCTTTCAGAGACATGGCTGTCCTCTGAGAGGCTCTACCCAGCAGCTGACTGAGACAGATGTAGATACTCAAAGCCAAGCATTGGACAGAGGTTGGAAATCCCTATGGAAGAGTTAGAGGAAGGATTGAAGAAAACATAAGCACTCTTAAGGACTAAGCCATCTCTCCTGCCCCAAGATAAATGAGGGCTGGAGTGGTAGTTCATTAGTATATTGCTTTTCTAGCAGGCATAAGCCCTAGGCTCTGTGCCCAGCACTGCAAAATGCTCACATGCGTATCCATGCATGTAGAGATCAGAGGGCAATGTCAAGGACCTTTCTATATTGATCTTCATCTTATTTGTTGAGACAGTCTCTTCCTAAACCTGAAGCTCACTGATTGGGCTAGACCACTCTGGGAAAACACTGTCTCTCTAGGGTTACAAAGTGCACGCTGCTCCACTTAGCTATTTACAAAGCAGCCAGGTATCCAAATTCATGTTTGTACAGCAAGCACAACTTACTGAGCCTCACAGAATAGAAATGAGTTCGGCACATCTTGGTACCTTGATACACTGCACAGGTGTATCTTATTGTATGTATGTACCTTATTTTCCTCATGTTTTTCTGCTGCATTGCTCAGGCAGCTATATGTGTGTGTGTGTGTGTGTGTGTGTGTGTGTGTGTGTGTGTGTGTGTGTGTGTGTGTGTGTGTCTGTGTGTCTGTGTGTCTGTGTGTCTGTGTGTGTACCTAACATACCTCACTACCTCTATAATTCTCACTAATCTACAGATGGATTAATTCCAAATTGCTTTTCAAAATTTGTTTTTATCATTTCTGGATGAAAATTCCAAGAGCCAAGTCCTACTTTGCAGGGAACCTGACCACACAGTCCCCTACTGTCCTATCTCTAGTCTTGCAGCTTTGCTCTGATAAACTAAAATCCTCCCATGAAACAAAGTTGTCTTGTTTCAGAGACAAACGTAGCCGTCTCCCACATCACAGCAGAAAAATCTTCCTGACACAGCATCACCTCTCTCTCTCCTGGAAATGCAAGATGAGCAACACAGGATAAACTAGACGGAAACTGCTTTGCACATGCTCACAGCTTTGAACAGGTCATCATTATTGTTGAGTATCCTAAAATAAATGTTTCCAAGTTTAGAGGTGTTTGGAGACAGGTTCTGATATGCCTCAATATTTCATTCTGCAGGAGTCTCTTTTCAGATACTCGTACATTTTCCTTTCTCTCTCTCTTTTTTTAGAAGCTTAATTTTAGCTATTACTTAAAAGTTACACTAGCTAATTGGGGTTGATACGTCAGTACGCAGACAGTCCATTTTGAGATTCATTATGTTGTTGATCTTGTCAAAGGATTTCATTGACTTTATTTGTATACTTATATATGGTTGTCTGTTTTTACCTCTGTGTGTGTAAGTGCAGCATCTGCAGACTTCAGAGAAAGAAGTCAGATCCCCTAGGCTGGAGTTAAGTCTCCAAGTCTGGCCCATCTGACCTTTGTTCTAGTAATCAAATTCAGGTTGTCTGCAAAAACAGCAAGCATTCTTAACCATTGAGCCATCAGTCTTTTTAGGCCTAGCCTTGAGGGTTTTTTAAATGAACTAATTAATCACAACCTATTAATTTAAAATATTAAGAATATGAATTAGAAAGAATACTTGCCATATAAACTATGCCCATCCAATCTTCCAAACTAGAAACCATGACCACTGATAAGTCTGTACCTCATACTATCAGTAAATCATGAAGAACAACTGTTTGTATGTTCGATATAACACTAGAATTCACTTTCTATTCATCCCAATGGCTTTGAACTCTTAAACTGAGTGCAAAAGATTTTTCCATGGTTACTATGTTAGTCATGTCTCTAGAGTCACAGAACTTATGGACCTAATCTGTCTCTCTCTATCTATCTATCTATCTTTCTCTCGATCTATCTATCTCTCTCTCGATCTATCTATCTATCTATCTATCTATCTATCTATCTCTCTCTATCTATCTATCTATCTGAAGAGAATTTATTGGAATGACTTATAGGTTGCACTCCAACTAATCCAACAATGGCTAGCCATTAATAGAAAGTCCAAGAATCCAATAGCTCAGTCCCATGAGGCTAGATGCCTGCTGTTTTTTGGTAAAGGCTGAAATCCCAAAGAAGTCATGACTCTAATGCCAGTGAAGAAATGGATGTGCTAGGAAGGCAAGGGCAAGAAAGCCAAGAACAACCTTCCTTCTTCCATTGTCCTTATATGGCTTCTAGCAGAAGGTATGGCCCAGATTAAAGATGTGTCTTCCTTCCTCATGATCTGGATTAAAAAGATGTGCAATCCCTCCTCAAGTTCCAGATTTAAAAAAGCCTGTGTATTTCAGTCTCAAGATTTGGATTATAGGTGTACCCTTCATTTCTGGGTTGTCATTTATTCCAGATATAGTCAGATTGACAACCAAAAATGGCCATCATAAATCTACTTCTTGTCAACTTGACACACAATCCTGTCCTTATGCCATGATTAATTTCCAAGTGAAAACAATAACCAGGTCATTTAAACCCCTAGAAGAATATAACTATCCTATGTACAATCACAATTGCATGACATATTTAACCAGTCATAATTATGCCTAACAAGATATAACTATACCTCACACAACTACAAACACATTATAAATTTGAAATAGGTAATAATGTCCCCCTTGGGGACAGCCTTTTAGTATCTCAAACTTAAGTAATGGTAACTACTGATATTCTCTTTACTTATGTTACAACATATGATAAATAAATTGAAAGAAAACACAAATATCTTTACAAATGCATTCTTAACAAGATCCAACAGAAACAATTATGCTAATTATAATTCTCATTTCTTCAAGGCCATGTGGCCTTAGCTGGTGTATATATAACTACCTTCCTCTACTACCCATTCTGTATTTCTTCCACTCTCTGCAAGTACCTCAAGCAGATGTTGGCCCATGATGGGTTTGTGCTCATTGTGGTCATGCATGGATTCAGCTGTTGTAGTTTTCCATTGACTTTAATCACAGGAAATGATTAACATCAAGAGATGTCCTAAATCCTCTCCTGTACTCCCAACATAGTCTTTCTAACCTCCATTATGGAAAAGCAATGAAATTTCCCCATCTTAATCTGGATCAATCAACCCTCATAACACTGTTACTCCTTTCTTAGCCCGTTGATTTAAGGACATTAGAAGCCTGTTGATCATGGAGAAGTCTGAGCTTCCAGTTCAATGGGATGATTGTTGTGGCTCTCCTGGCAGGAACACTCCCCTCTGTGGAACCAAAACTTATAGGCCAGAAGAATTTATGGTTGCATGAACAGAAAGCAAATATTTCCCTAGTATGTCACTAGGGTGATTGATCCACCCCTTGATTCCTCAATCCTTAGATCCTGGCTATGGGAGAAAAAATCCATATATTGGATGCTGATTCAAAGCATATATTACCTTCTAGAGAACCCTGCCCCAGTCCTCCATGTTGGTACCACCTAACTGGCACTGTAGCTATGTCTTCAAAAGACAATTCCATCTTTCTATCAGGCCAGCTGCTTCTGGAGAGTGAGGACCATGGTAATACTAGTGGACTCAATGATCATGGGCTCACTGTCACATGCCTCTGACTGTAAAGTGAGTTCCTTGGTCAGAAACGATAAGGCATTCTGTAAGTCCATGGATGGTGGGTTTAGCAAAAGAATTATGCTTAGGAAAGAAAAAGATAAAACCTGAATAAGTATCCACTTTAGTCAGGATAAGATGTCCTTTCCATAGAGGAAGTAGTCCAGTGTACCTGCCACTAGGTTGATGGCTGGTCACCCTGGGGAATGGTGCCATATCTGGGGCTCAGTGTTGGTGTCTGCTGTTGGCAGATCTGGCAATCAGCAGCAGCTACAGCCAGGTAGGCCTTGATGAGTGAAAGTCCATTTTGTTGAGTTGATGAATTACCCTTATCTCTGCCATCATGGCTACTTCGTTCATAGACCCATTGGGCAATGACAGGAACAACTGAGGAAAGACATCAATAGCTGCATATCATGTACCAGAAGATGTGTTAATTTGTTTGAGTAAGAACAGTACATCTGGTACAGCAGCTGCAATCAGCTACTACCTAATTGAGTTTTTGATAGACAACGGTCATTCTCTATAATCCATCTGTCTTCTCTTCTGGCCAGATAGGAGAATTAAAGGGAGATGTGGTGGGAACGTCTTTCAAGTCCTTGATGATTGCAGTAATTTCTGCAATTCTCCCAGGGATGTGACATTATTTTTGACTCATTAATTTCTTTGGCAGAGGCAACTCTAAAGGCTTCCATTTAGCCTTTCCAACCATAATAGCCCTCACTCCGCAGGTCAGAGAACCAATGTGAGAATTCTGCCAACTGCTAAGAATATCTATCCCAATTATACATTCTGGAACTGGAGAAATAAACACGGGATGAGTTTAAGCACCTACTGGACCTACTGTGAGTTGGACATCAGTCAAAACTCCATTCATCACCTAGCATCCACAAGCGCCTACTTTAACTCGAGGGTTGCAGTGTTTCTTGGGCTCTCCGAGGATTGGTGTCAATTCAGAACAAGTATCCAATAGACCATGGAAAGTCTGATCATCTCCTTTCCCCCAAATGTGCAGCTACCTTTCTATAAAAGGTTATACATTTTCCTGGGGAAGAAGTGAAGAAAGGTTAACAGTAAAACCTTAAGGAGTCCTATCAAGATCCTTCCTCAGAGGAACCCACCACCCCTTCACTCAAGGGGTTCTAGATCAGCAAACTGGGTCAAATCCAGAAAGTGATTTACTGGCCCGGAGTGCCTTTTGCCATGACCCAGTGCAGCCCTTCTTTCATTTGAGATTTTTTTTCTGCTTACAGAGGTCAAACCAAAATTCTTTCCTATTTCACACCTGGAAAGAGCATGCCCTGTAAAATTCAGCTCACCTGTGCTGACCATTAAGGGTTAGGAGTTATGAACGTTGCTGTGTCTACGATGCCCATTATAACTCCATTCACCGTGCCCTTGGCAACTCAATGCTGCCAGCTGTCCCCTGTTACTTTAGGGCCTAGCTTAACCCATTGCATTTAATTTGTCCAACTGAGCAGCAGCATCTCCAACACTATCTGGCACAAAAAAGGGGGGGTGATGGCAAAACTCTTCAAATGTGCTCGTTCCCCTCTCACCAGTTTGGGTCTTATAGGATTCCTGAAGGGCATATCTTCTGGGACTTTCCATTGTGGAGGATTAGGTCTTACACAGAGTATCTGCCCACTCTTACATTGCAACTTCCCTAAGCCTTAAAATGCCTGTATCAACACTAAGCCAAAGGATATCAGGCATTTTTACCTTCTTTTCAGTAGGCCATCTTTTGATAAAGGCTTCAGTCAAACATTTAGACAAAATTTTTACACCATTTTTTAACTGTGTGAGCTTCCATATTAAAGCTAAAAATCTCCCCCACTCCAAGAGCCCATGTCAATAAACTCAGCCTGATCTAGTTTTATGTTCCTTCCACCATTATACCACACCCTTAAAATCCATTCCTGCACATAGTCTCCAGACTTCTGCTTGAATGTATTAGCAAACTCATTCTGCTCTTGAGTGATGTGGCCCACCTCCACATGGACGACACTCTCTACCTCCCCTCTAGGAGTCTGGCTTACCCTGAGTCTGGCTTATATGTCTAAACGTAACTATTGGTGGGCCTTGAGGAACATTAGTACTGTGTTGCCTGGCATTGCCTTCAGAGAAAATCACTTGTGGTTTTAGCAGACAACGCAGTGAAAAAAAATCTCTTCAGTGAAAAATGAAAAGTGCAATATTTCAAGGGGTGGGGCTGAAGGTACTACTTCCTCAGATGAAATAAACTCTTGAAAATCTGAAGATTCAAAGGATCTTCAGTAGGATCCTCCCACATATCCCCATCCCAAGTTACATGACCCAATTCTCTACCAATCAACGCCTTTACTCTAATTGCCAGCATCCTTTAAAGTTGAGACTTGAATTTTTGCTGTAATTCAGCCAACCTTACAGTAAGGGCTTCGGTTTGATTTTCTCCAACTTGAACTCTGTGGCTGCTGGAAAGAAGATTCTCTTCTACGGTGCACTTAGAAACATTTAGACTTTCTATGCACATTGTTTGCTGGTCCATTTTACTCACTAGGTTCCTTGTTGTCCTTCACTATTCTATGAAGTTAGTTAATTTATCACAGAGCTCATCCCTATTCTTTATCAATTTATCCAGACATGCTAAAGAGCAACCAGCCAGAAGTAACATTTTTCTTATTTTCCCTTAAACTATTAAAAGTCTTGTATATAGGGTTATCAAATCCAGTGCCACTCACAATTGGTCAATCAAGATAGTCAAATGCCTTACAGATTGCAGTCCAACTGATCCAACAATGGCTAGCTGTGAATGAAAAGTCCAAGAACCTAGTAGTTGCTCAGTCCCACAAGGTTGGGTGTCTTAGCTGATCTTCTGTAAATGCTGGTATCCCAAAGAAGTAAGCTCCCATGCCAGTGAAGAAATGGATGTGCTAGCAAGGCAGGGGCAAGCAGGCAAAGAGCAAAACCTTTCATCTTCCGTTGTCCCTTTATAGACTTCCAGTAGAAGATATGGCCCAAATTAAAGATGTGTCTTTCTCCACCTCAAGATCTGGATTAAAGGCATGTATTATCCCACTTCAAGATTCAGATGAAAATTCTGTGTCTTCCAGCCTCAAGGTATGGTTCATAGATGCCCTTTGTCATGGTTTGAATATGCTTGGCACTATTTGGAGATGTGGCCTGTTTAGTAGATGTGTCATTGTGGGTGTGCAATTAAGAACCTCATCCTAGCTGCCTGGAAGTCAGTATTCTGCTAGAAGCCTTCAGAAGAAGATGTAGAACTCTCAGCTCCTCCTGCACCATGCCTGCCTGAATGCTGCCATGTTCCTGCCTCGATGTAATGGACTGAACCTCTGAACCTCTAAGCCAGTCCCAATTAAATGCTGTCCTTCTAAGACTTGCCTTGGTCATGGTGTCTGTTCACAGCAGTAAAATGCTAACCAAGACACCCTCCATTTCTGGATTGTAATTCATTCCAGATATAGTCATGTGACAACCAAGAATAGCCATCACAGTCACCACAACCCCAGAGCATTCTTTATGTCATGTGGGAAATAGTTTTCATAAAAGCAAAGAAAGATCTGCTTGTAGCTTGTAGACAGAAAGTCTGAACTCTCCAAGGATTCTGAGAAGGAACTGCAATCGCTGGTGAGCATGAGAAGGTCCTCCCAATGATGGACCTCTACCATCCCTGTTATCTCAACCTTTGCAGTCTGTTTCCACAACCAGTATTGCTCATCACTTCTTGAATGTTCCAGGGTCATTCAGAGCCTTGTGCCTCTCTCCGTATACTCATGGGGCTCAGCTTTTAAGAGTGCTAGCTGGTCGCAGCACCGATGTTGGGTTGATCAAAACCACCTGTAACTCCAGCGCCAGGGAATACAATACCTTCGTCTCTAAAGGCACCACACATGACATACCCATGCAGAGACACTGTTAAGTACACATATACATGAATAAGAGTTTTTGGTTTTTGGTTTGGTTTGGTTTGGTTTGGTTTGGTTTGGTTTGGTTTTTTCGAGGTAGGGTTTCTCTGTATAGCCCTGGCTGTCCTGGAGCTCACTTGTTAGACCAGGCTGGCCTTGAACTCAGAGATCTGCCTGCCTCTGCCTCCCAAGTGCTGGGATTAAAGGCCTGTGCCACCACACCTGTCTTTTGTTTATAATCTAAAATATTTGCTTTGCTTCCCAAACCTTGACTGTAATGATGAACGCTCAGTGTCATGGGGATGGAAGTCCATGGAAATTATCTCTGAATATCTGAAGTACAGTTTCTAGATTAAGTTAATTAAGGTGGGAAAACACCCCCTGAATGTAGACAGCATCATTCCATGGGGGAGGAAGGTAAATTGAACAAATCTGACAGCAGTCTGAGCAGCAGAGTTCACCACTCTCTGCTGCCACCAAGGACAGTGTGACCAGCTGCTACACACCTCTGCCACCGTGACTTCCCCATCTTGATGAGTTGTTTCCTCAAACCCTGACCCAAAAATGAATGTTTCCTTAAGTTGCCTTTGTCTGATAGTAACCAGAAAAGAAGCTAATCTTCTTATAAGCTCCCATTTGACCTGGAAGTGAAGATGTAAAGGGCTTCTACTGCAGTCCATATGCATTCTACTTCACAGTCAAGTCACAGAGCATTTCATAGCATCCACTCTGCTAGTCCACTGTAGGACCTGTCTCTCTTCTCCCATCCATGGGAATATTAGCTCTCAGGACTTGGACTATGTATTATTCTTAAATGGGTAGGCCTTGTGGAGATGCACATCTGGTGCATCTTCTTGTGACCTTGATCATGATTAATAGAAAGTGTGTGGGTTTCAAACCAAGAGGCTTGTGGGTTAAATGACATGCCCATGTTTTTCTGGAAATCTCAATGAGAAACCTTGCCTTCTTTGGATAATATTAAAACACGAATAAATAAAGTTATCTCCGAGTGAATGTTTTGTGACTGATTGGGATACAATAAGGTTAAACATGAGTTTTGCCCACAAGAATCCAAGACAGGCATATGAAAAGAAGGAAAAATAATGAAGATGACTATAGTCCCTGAGGGAATGGGCACTGCCCCAATCCCTTTAGAATCACACTAGAAACAGACATGAATTTCCCTTCATACTGATAAGGAGGCATTCAGGCCCACACTTTTTAAACAGTCAGCATAGGCCACAGCAAGTTAGGTATGAGCTGGACATCATGGCAGAAACTTGTTAAGGCAAGAAACCTTCAATCCAATGCAAAAGAGATGCAATGCTGAAAGAGAATGGCTGGAGCCCTGGGTACACAGAGAATAAATACATCTGTGATAAGAGCAAGCCTAGGAGGGAGGGTTAATAATTTGGTTGTCTATCCTTTGTCAATGGATATTACAAATTCTATAATGGTATGCTGTATATCTCCCCCATCAATTGATAGCTTTTTCTACCTGACAACTTGGTAAATACATTAAGTTGTATGCAAGCATGCCAACTGGAACCTGAATTTCAAAGCCTGGGGAGCAAAAATGCTTCCACCATGTGTATCAAAGCACAGATTTCACTCTATGTGTAATGAGGAATGGCCCCAGAGACAAAGAATGTTCTAAGGCAAAGAAAAGGCAGAGGACAATCATAGGCTAGAATTTTCCAACTTCCATGCCATAATGCCTTAGGGTTTTTATTGCTTCAACAAAATATCATGATCAAAAAGCAAGTTGGGGAGGAAAGAGTTTCATGGGAGGAAGTCAGGACAGGAACTCAAACAGGGCAGTATATTGTGGGCAGGAGCTGATGCAGAGGCCATGAGGGTTATTGCTCCCCATGACATACTCAGTCTGCATTCTTATAGAACTGAAAACCATCAGCCCAGGGATGTTACTACCCATCACAGGCTGGGCCCTCCCTCATTGACCACTAATTGAGGAAAAGTCTTACAGCTGGAACCCATGAAGGCAGTTCCTCAACTGAGGCTCCTTCCTCTCTGTTGACTCTGATGACGTGTGTAAAGTCGATACACAAAACCAGGCAATCCACATACTATGCCTTAAATCTTTTTTTCTTACACCTGGGGGACCTTTGAAAGGGAATGTCAACTCTGGCTTGAATAAAAGCTGACTCTTAGTCTCAGTGAATATCATTGTATTTTCTTTTGCTGTGAACAAACTGCCCAATAAACAGTTGAAGGGAGGAAAGGGTTATTTGGCTCATGGTTCAGAGGACATCGTACATATGGATGATTTAGACCCAGAGGCACGGCTGGATCCTATCTGTGGTGCAGAAACATGAAGCAGAAAAAAAGGCCAATCTATAGTCTTCAAACCCTATGCGCACAGCCCCATACCTGTCAGGTAGAGCCACACCCAGAAGATTCCATAACTTCTTAAAATAGCACCACATGAGAACATTCTTCATCAAACCAATAACTGTTTTTCTTTGCAAGTGTAGCCATGAGTAGCACACCCCCACCCCCAAATCTACCACCATTGGTGCCATCAGTACCCAGAGTTCTGAGGCAAGTTGAGCAACATAGAGAGACCATAGCTCATATCATAAACATTGTGTTATACTAGCAGGACCTTGATAGTAAGAACTGGCTCTGGTTCTAAACTCTTGCCAGCTGGAGAGAGAGAGAGAGAGAGAGAGAGAGAGAGAGACAGAGACAGAGACAGAGACAGAGACAGAGACAGAGAGACAGAGAGAGGAGATGATGAATTTATGGACTGTTTCAGCCAAAACAGAGGAAATAAATTCTCAGTCTGTCTCCATACTGCTCAACATGATGGGACAATTTGTAAAAAGGACAAAAACCAAATGCTAGGAGCTGTGCACTTGGAGATGGAGCCTTCCTCCAGTTATCACGATGCAGAAATAACGAATGCCAAGAGACTATAATTTCCTCAAGAGTGTCATTCTGACAGAAGGCAAAATCTGAATCCTGGGTGCTATGGGGGAGTGATGACTCCCTGGAAGAAATTTCACAGAACTGTGACTTGTTAGACTGCCTTACAGGAGAGACAGGCTGAGCAAACAAGGGTCAGTGGGGGGCAGAACCATCCCTAGGCTAGGATGCTGCTTGGTTATGTATATGTAATGTACATAACTTACATCTTAGTACCCAAAAGATGAAGATGGGTTTAGGGGGAGAGGTCACTAGTCCTGGTTAATTTATCTTTTCCCAATGTCGCCACAGTAAATAAACTCCTATTCAGGACAGAAGGCAACTGGCTGAACCTACTGTATCAGCGGTGTCAAGCTCTGGGCTTGTTGTACCCTGAATGTTCCAGTTAACAGAGACAGGCTTTCTTCTGTCCTCAAGAACCTTGCAAAAGCATGGGCTAACTGAACACCTGTAACAATTTTCTCAAGCAAAGGAAACACCAAATGAAACCGCATTCACAATTTTCCAAGACTCCCTCCCTCAAAATGCAGACTTCACACTCCAGTGCTGACATTTCTCAAAGGTGTGAGCTGAAGACAGAGGTTTAAGAATTTGTTCAGGATAACACGTGGGAAAGAGAAGTAGTGCATATATTAGAGCTAACTGTTGGTCTCTTCATGGGGGGGGAACCTTAAAAATGAAAACTTAGCTGTAAAGCTTGTCAGTGGGTATTTATAGCACAGGAAGCAGGCTGAGACTAAGACTAAGATCTGTGGGAACCCTTGCTACTTATAGAGCAGACTCCAGAGCGGATGCTTAGATGGGGGATGGTTTCAAAGGTTGGGAGAAGCCTAGCACCATATGACTACAGTTATCAACACAGGGCAAAAACAAGATAATCCCTCATGTGCAAGCATTTCACTTAGAGAGCTGAAATATAGCTTGAAAGAAGAAAACAGAAACTCAGAACTAGTTCCTTCTCAATCAACACTGTAAACAAAGTACAAAGTTGTAACATCCATGCATATCCTATCAGGGGGTGGAAAGCTAGTAAGATGATATTTTTTTTTGACCTTATACTACTTTCTAAAGTTCTGGACAAAGGCAGGCTCCTCTTAGAACTTGTCCCTTGGCCTTTGGACAGATTTCCAAAACCCTAACACATTGATATGCACAGCCTGGAACAATTATCCTAAAAGACTCTCAAAGGCTACTGCAAGTCAGGCCTGGCAGAGTTTAATAGCCTGAGAGCCAATCACTTCTCTGCTAATGGTTATGACCAGTCTCCTCCCCTCTACGAGGAACTCGGCAGCACCTCCCACGAGTGCCATAAGGCCCAGATGGCTCTAAAACTCATCCTAGTGTACGAGCTACAGAAGTGCTTATTACAATCACTAACAGAGTTGTCTGAGATGCATTAGCTTGAATTTTTATCTGTGAGGTAATAATGTTAGCTGAGGAGTTTAAAAGAAGTGTCAGTTCTGGAGGCAGCACGCTGAAGAATATCTGCACCGCCCCATTTTTGAAGTCAAAGTTAATCCTAGTTTAAATCAGACCAATCCAATGAGGTTGTAATCAAGATATGCCTCTTTTATTTTGCTTGGCCTTAACTTTGTAAAACTGCCCTCATGATTGCCTACAACTTCTTAGTTACAGCTGAGGGTATGGGATGGATTCTGTTATGGTTTGTATATGCTTGGCCCAGGGAATGGCACTATTAGAAGGTGTGGCCCTGTTGAAGAGGGTGTAGCCTTGTTGGAGTAGGTGTGTCACTGTGGGTGTGGGATTTAAGAGCCTCGTCCTAGCTGCCTGGAAGTCAGTATTCTGCTAGCAGCCTTCAGATGAAAATGTAGAACTTGCAGCTCCTTCTGCACCAAGCCCTGCCTGGATGCTGCCATGTTTCCCCCCATGATGATAACAGACTGAACCTCTGAACCTATAAGCCAGCCCCAATTAAATGTCCTTACAAGAGTTGGTTTGGTCATGGTGTCTGTTCACAGCAGTAAAACCCTAACTAAGACTGAGGACTCTTTTCACTGTGCGTTAGTCATCTGTGGATATATATATATAGATAGATAGATAGATAGATGTGTGTATACACACACACACACACATATGTTTATATGGAAGTGTAGTTATTGGAATGACTTAAATGCTGCCGTCCTACTAATACAAGAATTAGTAGCTGTGAATGAAAATTCAAGAATCTAGTAGTTTCCCGGTCCCACAAGGCTGGTCTTCTGTATATACTGGTATCCTGAAGTAGTAGCAAGCCTTATGCTAACAAGTCAAGGTCAAGAAGGCAAAGGTGTACCTAGATTAAAGTTGTGCCTTCCCTTCTCAAGATCTGGATCAAAAGCCGGAGTCTTCTAGATGCAAGATCAAGATCACGGTGCCCTTTATTTTGGGACTGTAATTCATTCCAGATCTAGTCAAGTGAGAAACAGGACTAGCCATCACCCATTGGTACGCATGTTATTGCTGGGTATAGAAGAGACTAGCCAGGGCTCATTTGCACTCTTGCTAACTAAATGTAATGGATGGCTATCTTCAAAGTTTCCCTTGGAGCCCACTCTATCTGAGCATCAGTGACCTTTGCTTTGTGTCTTGATATCACCAGCTGTAAAGCCCTGTGATGCCTTAAAAAGGAAAAGCAGCTAAGTGGAGGTCAATCCTTTAGCAAATTCAACTTGGTTTGCAACATGTCTCACTTGAAAACAAAATATCATGTTAGTTTAACTTATCAAGGGACATTGGTGAAGTGACCCCTCAGAATGGACAGAGACTACTTTTTCAACATTTGAATTGTTTTCCCTAGGGTTGTTACAATCTTAACAATATCCTTGTTTTGATTAGTACATAGTGTTAAAATAAATAAATAAATGTTATTATCTTAGGAAATGGGAAGAGTTTCATTTCTCTCCAATTTTACAAAGTGACTTAGGTATTTTATTTAAAAAAAACTAAAATTTTCTAGTGAACCTCACAGTGGAGAGATGTATAAATGTCTTCCAATAATTTTGTAAATTCAAAATGAACAGTGTTGAGAATTTCCTTGCAGAATTCGAAATGAGCAGCAGAGGGCAAAGCTAACGCCGTGGTAACTGACTCCCTGGACACAAATGAGGGATGCACAAAAGGAAGCCCAGTTCTATTTTTGACTGAAATTTAGCACTTCAGTTGCCACAGGAGAGCTGTTGCCTTCAATTTAATCCTGTTTCCAGCACAAACTGGAGACATAGGAATGAGCAGTGCAATAAAATAATGGAAAAGCATGCCTAAAATAAAGGAACAGAATAGTGTAATATCAATAGTCCTTTTCTCATTTTATGCACACCTTTAAGTACAATTAAATTACTTCAAATAAAATCAGACTTAGGATGTATGATACAGGACTTTAAAATATGCAAAAATATATAATTACATGTTATGCATTATATAAAATTCTTGATCTAGAATATATATTCTATAAACAAGGTTACTACAAAGGAAGGTCTTTAACATTTCTAAGGATTGTTTGAATGTTTGATAGACAAACGATTATTTAATATCCCTAAACTTTACTATTTGGAATACTTTGTGTTGCAAAAGTACATTTCAATGTGTCATGCCAACACTGATTGATAAAAGGAAAGCAAGCAAGAAAAGAGAGAGAGAGAGAGAGAGAGAGAGAGAGAAAGAAAGAAAGAAAGAAAGAAAGAAAGAAAGAAAGAAAGAAAGAAAGAAGGAAAGTCTGGGGTTAAGCCTATATATATTGTTCAATATACAGTATATATTGAACAGGAATAAATTTTTTAACAGATGGGATTTTTATTCAGTTAAGTTTCTAGATTTGAATTTGAATACCTGAATTTTATACTTCAAGTTGTTTTGGTTTGTTGTTTTTCAAATAAGAAAAATGAAGGAGGCATGGGGTTGTCAGAAGACCTGGTCAGAAGAGAGAGCTTGCCTAGTGGGCACAGAACCCTGAGTCTCATCCCTTGTAACACAGAAGGCAGGCCTGGGGGTTCACACCTGGAATCCAGCATTTAGGAGGCAAAGCAAGGAGGATCAGGAGTTCAAGGTCAGCATTGGCTACATAGCAAGTGTCAGGCTAGCCTGGGCTACATGAGATCCTGTCTCAAAAGTAAATAAATAACATGGGGAAAAGAAGAGGAAAGAAAAATGAAAGAACTAAATAGAAATTTATCATAAGTAATAAAAGGTGGCATTAATTCCACTGACGATTTGATGCTACCCCCCAGTTGTCTCTCCACCTTTGCTATTCCCCCCCACTTCAGCCTTCTTCCTCTCTTTCACTGCCACCCCCTCTGCTGACAACTTTCTCAATTATACACAAGAATTTAACCAAAATTAATGAGCAATTCAGGGGAAATGTTTCATCACTAGACTTAATCCTAGCACAGCATCTCATCATCAGAACATAACCCTTGAGAATTCAAAGGGAGAGCCAAGAACAACTTCCATACCTAAATAGCAACTTATATCTGCAGGACACGTTTTTTCTGGGGTGCAGTCTCCCCAAACCTGTATGATCAAATACCCAAGTTTCCAGAGCCATCCTCAGAGCTGTTCCATGTTTTGATTTTGTTGTTGTTGTTGTTGTTGTTGTTGTTGTTGTTGTTTTCTAAAGGGCAACAATCAACATTTTAGAAAGGTCCCAGGGCACAGGGACTAGGAAGAGGAGACCATAGATCTAGCAAGGAGGCAGCTAAGGGAATCATTGAGGACCACTGACAAAGTTTTGGTTATCCTACAGTTAAAACATCCCCACCACAGCAAACAAGGCCCAATACTGTTTGTTTTAGAATTAATCATTTGGAGCTACAGATGCTTGTCAGTGGCAGAGCTCTTGCCAAAGCAAGCACAAAGTCCTGGTTTTACCTCACAGTACCACCACAAGAGGGCGATGGAGAGGTGGAGAGGGAGGAGGAGGTGGAAGGGAGAGAGAGGCAAGAGGAAGGGGGAAAGAGAGGAGGGATGTAGGGAAGGAAGGAGGGAGAGGGGGAGAGAGGGGGGGAGAGAGGGAGAGGAAGAAAGAGGGAGGGAGAGAGAGAGAGAGAGAGAGAGAGAGAGAGAGAGAGAGAGAGAGAGAGAGAGAGAGAGAGAGAGAGAGAGAGAGAGAGAGAGAGATTGGGAAGAAGAAATTAGAGAGAACAAGAATAGCAAAGTAGAAACTAATTAGAGCCTATTGTGCAGGCTCTGGCCCAAGGCAAGGGTAACTCAAACAAGCTGCATTAGCAGGAAGGGAACTAAAGCCAATGGTGCCCTGTGGTTGAGGAGGGTGTAATATGAAGGGCAACAGCTTCTTGGGCTGAAATTACACGTCTGCCATTTCCAAAACTATGTGACCCTGGCCAAGCCATTCATCCTTTCTGAGTTTCAGTTTCCACACCAACAGATGAAACTAGGTTAAAATTAAATTGTAAATCAAATAATCGAAGTAGAACAAAAACACTTGTCCTGTATAAGTGCTGAACTCAGGATCACAACATAAACAAGATCATAAACAAGAAATGAAAATCTCCCTGGCTCTTTCGCACATTTTTGCCAACTGCACTGAACACACCCACTGGAATTCATTCGCCTGCATTCACCATAGCAACCACCTGCTCACCTTCCACCTCACCACAGAAGTACCCCACCACAGGGACTTCAAAGACATAACACCTTCAAGGGCATTGCCTCTAGGAGTTTTCAATGACATATGCACCATAGACAAATCGGATGGGTATCGGGCAAGCCAGAAGTACACTCATAAATTTATCCAAACAGTTGAAATTTAGAGTGACTTCTTAAATTACTAAATAACAAAACAGTCAACTCTCCAGTCTATGCTTTATAGATCAATTAGTTCGGTCTAGGGACATAAGAGAGTGGTAGAGAACTTGTCAGCATACACAGAGCCCTGGGTTTGATCCCTAGTGCTAGGCCAGTCAGTAAGTTTCAGATTTCTGGAATGGCTATGTCCACTGTCCCACCTTCACCCCATTTCTGGAGTTTTAGACACACTGCTACACCCAACTTCCTATGAGAGCTTGGGATCCGAACTCAGCACCTGTTGATCTAAGTCAGCGTAGGAAATAATAGGTTCCATCATACATTTTCATTCACATGTGTCTTTATACTTTAAAACACACGCTTTTTAGCCTGTGACTTACCCATGCAATGATTTCATATCACAAAGCAGCAACGGACTCCACTGTGTGTGCACATGCTGGAGCAGGACTCTACACTAGCACTGTGCAAGCAAAGCAACCAACACCGATCCATCACAAAACCGGCTGGGAATTTACTCACGCAACTGAAAACTATCACCTATGAGCTTAAGTAAATGAGGAACACATGGGGATAAGAATGCATCAAGATCCTGTGAGCAAATCGAGGCCCATGAACTTAACAAAAACTCTAGTTCTGCAAAGGATGTGACTCTTTCATCCAGTCACAAAAGGCTGGAAGCTCTGACATTATGCACAGGTGCACTGATGAACTGTCATCCATCCATCACATTGTACCACAGGGTTGACAGGCAAGACTCCCGATTTTCTCCCAGACTTCACCTCCCCTTGATCTCTATTGATCCATGGACCCCCTCAGATAACTATCCCGCATGAGCCTCACCTGGACTTTACTTTCTACCAATCTTCTTTCAATTGGCTCATCTCAGGATGTCTTTAGCCACTCCCAAGGTGTGTTCTTTAATAAATAAGTTACAGGTGTGGGTGGCAGTACAGCAGATATTAAGGACAAAGAAAGACCTGAGTTCAAACCCAGAACCCTCCCCCAAAAGAACTAACAGAGAAGTCACTACTTTCAAGAAAACAGCTGACATCAAGCCAACAGCAACTTTCTCTACATTTTACTGGCTGTCTGCCTTTGGCTCCATTAAGGCACCTCTGAATGCCTCTGCATTCCTGTCTTGTTTGTAGCCATTCTATACTATTACTAGGTGAAGTGTAGTATGTGCTCTGAGAATTAACATTCATAATTAAGATTGGAATGAAAGAAACTGTGATGGCCAAGAGCCATGCAGTCAAATAAAAGAGGGATTATATGCTAGATAGCAACTTAGGAAACATACGTGGCTTGGTAATTTATTGTTATCCACAAATCCTGACTCCATGAAAAGACACAAACATAACTCCTCCAATGCCTCTGACACAGCACACTCAGGTCAATTTGCAACATAGAGGGGAAGAGTCCCCAAAACATCACCTGCGAACTCTTCTACATCACCTATTTTGCAAATAAGAGTCTACAAATACCAGAAAGATGCATCACACTGAGGGTGTGGCTGGCAGGACAGCAGCTAGTAAGGACAAGGAAGGCCTTGAGTTCAAGCCCAGCACCCACTAGGCCCCCCAAAACAGAACTAACAGAGAATCAAGAAAACAGCCAGAATCAAGCAGTAATTTATAGACTAAGAACCCAGAGCAAAGACACATTTTTGTTTCAGCACCTATGAGTGGTACATTAAAGCAGGAGATGGCTAAAACTGCAAAAATACTTTTGGAAGGATTTGCCCTGACAATGGACTACAAGTAGGAGCAGGCAGGAACATGATTTCCCTGTGCATCAATTTCTTCTGTAAAGAATATAGCCTTTCATTAACAAGTTCATGATGAAGATGCAATGCCTACTTACAAGGCATTTACAGCGAATCTGCTGTGGTGACCTTTCTATGCTTTTAAAGACTGGAGGCTGTTGCAACCACCAAGGGCTAGTGATGCCATTTAGTACAGTATAAGATTAGCATGCATGTAGCCCTGGATTCAAAACAAACAAACCAGCACCAAACCCAGAACAGACAGCAACGTGAAGCCTGCTACAGCCTGAGAAAATGAATCAAAGTTAGCAAGTAACTCATGCTCTGAAGAAGAAAGAAAAACCATTAGGAGGTAGACACACCCTTTCGGCTTCCTTCTATTGACCTGGTTGTGATCGATCAGCCTTACAATTCTGCTGCCACAGCTCTGAGCCGTGCCCCTGCCACACCTCCAGCTGGCCACACATTCAACTGTAGCATCTCAGAGCCAGGGAGAAGCCTTTCTTCCTGTAAGTCACTTCCTGACAAGTGTTTTACTACAGCATTGAGAAAAGCGGCCAGTATGCTCAAGGAAAGCCAACTGGAAATCATCTCCCTGCCAGATACAGATGACATCAGGCCCAGAGACAATATCCACCACTGTCTGGCTCTCCAAAAGCATCCTTTTCAACTCTGTTCAGTCCTCATTCCAAAGTGTTCGGTGTCCAAATGAATTCGCTTCTATATAAGGTCCGTCACCCCTTATAAACCCCCACAGACACCTAATTCACAGAGAATCGATCTAGTGACCTCTCCCCAAGCTTCCAGCCATGAATATCAAAAGGCGGGCTGCATCTGTGCTCTTCTTTCTGCTCCCCGACCCCACTCAAGTCTATCTTCTTCCTTTGTAAGAGTACACCTGTATTTATATCTCATACTTTTTGGCTCTCCAGAACTAAATGCTAACAATCTTTATTGTCAATCTCCTCCATCTTTAATATGAGAATCTGTAAGTTAACATGTAAGACATTGAGACACCCCTCCCCCCATTTGGTTCTGATTGGTAAATAAAGTTACCGGCAGCCAATGGCTGGGCAGGGCAGACTGAGGCCAGACTTTTAGGATTCCTAGGTTAGAGACAGGGAAGAAGGAAGAAGAAAGAGGGAGATCCACCCTGTCATTCCAGGAGAAGGAGAGGAAAGATGGCACACCTGAGAAGGTATGGGACAAGAGAGCATACCTGCCATGTAGGAGCTAGAGAAGAACGGGCCCAAGAGGGTTGCCCAGCTGGGTCCAGGGCAACAAAAATAGAAGATAGATTTTAGTAATTAATAATTTGGGAATTTCAGAGGGAGGTGGATTGGCCATGTGGAGATTAGGAAGTGGCCCAGTTATTGAGCTGTTTTAGGCATATCAAAATATAAAAGTTGTATGTCTTTCATTTGGGAACCCAGAACATTGGAGCAGATAGTGAGGAACGCACCGGGATCGGTTTAAGTATTTAATTGGGTACTTCTACAGTTCTCCATCAGCCTGTAAACATACTGTGACCACTGGTCCTCTCTAAAGGAAAAGCGAGGCCCTCCTCTCTGCTATCCCCACTTGGAAACTGCCCTAAGTCTCTACAATGTGTATTTTGTGATTAGCTGCTAACTACACATGATTGGAGAAAGAGAAGACAAACTCACTGACTAAATTCTCCTTCTAAATATTACCTGAATACACACCAGGAGTAAACCAGTTACAGCCTGCTACCCAAGTCTCTGCAGCTGCCCTCCTCCAGCCCTACCTGAAAATGGAAGTTTCGTTAGGCAATGCAGACTGTGTTTGTGTAATCCACACCAAAGCAGGACTGAGTAGCTTGGCAAAGTCTGTAAGACAGTTACTGTATTCAAAAATACTGTCTATCTGGCTCTTTACATAAAACCTTTGCTATCCTCTGGTCTAGACAATGAAAAATATAATAAACCCTCCAGTATCCAAAGTCTAATAAGGGTTGGGAAGAGGATGCTACAAGCTCCTCACTGGGGGGTTGTGTGCTCAGCAGGAAGCACCTTCACTTGGTCATTGTGTCCCCATCCTACCCATCAGTGACAGCCCGATGGTAGACATACTGTTCAAAATAGAAGAACATGAGTCTTCATGGAGCAGGCAGGAGAATAATGTTCCCCTGCTTTGATTTCTTCTGTAAATAATACAAACCCGTCATCAAGTTCATTATGAGGATACGATGAATGCTTACAAGACATATACTTCCTTTAACCAGAAATGATGACTACTTGGGCATATCCAGCAAAAAAGAAAGGAAAAGAAAGTCAGGACTGAGGAGTTGGGCTGAAATGCTCATTTTAATAAACGCCCATCACCTACAGTCAAGATGAACTGGGAACCAAGACTCACTGTGTGCCAAACGGGTGATTCCAAGTCCAAGTTCCGGAAACCCAAATGTGTGTCTGGAGCAGCGGGATCCTCTCAAATGAGCAAACACAAAGAAAGCTTGTCACTGCCTTAAAAAGTGCATCCTAACTGTGTCTCCTAAAAGATTTCCGCTTTAAAGAAAACTGTTTAGTTAGCATCCAGAATGAGGGGCTTCATTGTGAAGGAGCCATGCGTCACTGAACCACACATCACTGTACTTTGCTCAGATCTACCCTTTATCACTTTTCCTCTGTAGACTCTTCCTTCCCACACCAGCTGTCACCCTTCCTCACTCCACACAGAGTCCCCTTCTGCTTCTCTGTCTCACGTATTTATATAACATAATACACTACCTATACTTTCTATATATACAGATCTCACGTGGGAGACAATATGATGTCTTCCTCTCCCATGTGACTCTCGTTTGTCAGCCCTCTCTATCCCTTACACTCCTTTCTCTGTGCATACACTCCCCCCACCAACTTATAGGAAATTTATGCATTTCAGTTTTAAACGCACATAGTTGGGGGCACTTCTCCATCCACACCAATGCTGAAACAGGACCTGGCCACTGAACACAAGACACGGCCATTAAGAAGTATAACAACAATTACCTCTACTGTATAAACAATACTTTTCCTTGCTGCTCTTGTGGCATTGAACCTACTAAGTGTTCGTATACATGAGCCTATAAAGAACATTTTACTTTCAAACCACAGGAAACAGGAATCTGAGCCTGAAAGAGGATGCTGGTATGCATTGCTGGGATGCATCTGCCCCCTTCTGATTGAATACTAGCATCTTAAGACACGTAGGATGAGTGTGTATGAAACCATGCTGCTTCATATCATCACATGCTGCTTCCTAGAATCACCTATGTAATCAGGCCACATGTTCTTAGGATGCGTGAGACTTCATACGTCTCAGCCCTGCTCCGCTACTGAGCTACTGAGTTACTGAGTTACTATCCCTACTTTGCAGTGATACTCCTGGACTGCTAATAATAGAAGTTAATAAAGATTATCTGTTTTCCCTTCTTACGTAAGATTAATAAAGCAGCATGTCAAAATTTTATTAAATCGTGTACCAGATCAAAGCTTGTTTTTTTCTTTCATTCTTTAAAGACAGGGTCTCACAATGTAACCCAAGCTGGACTGAGCTCACACTAGAGCTCAGACTGGCCCCAATTACACAGCAATACACAATGTCAGATTCCTAAGATGTCAGTCATGAACCACCACATCTAGCTTAAAAGGTTCTTGTATGCAATAATCTCAGAAGTATGCTTAACGATGCATATGGTCTAACACATCCCTGACAATATACACACTCATGACTACAGGGTGCCGTCATGTAACCATCACGGAGTAGTAGTAGAATGAATTATAGGAAGAAAAAGAAACACCACTATTTCCCAATGTCAAATGAATCAGGAAAGTGACAATATATAATTAAAAAGTAGGTGTAGCAGCTCAAACCTATAATCACCATACTCAGCGGGGGCTGAAGCAGGAGGATTGTCACAAGTTCAAGGACAACCTGCAATATATAGTGAACTCCAGGCTAGTCTAAGCTAAAACTCTCTCTCTCTCTCTCTCTCTCTCTCTCTCTCTCTCTGTGTGTGTGTGTGTGTGTGTGTGTGTGTGTATGTGTGCATTTGTTTAGTAAAACATATAATAAAGGTCTTCTGCTTTACTGTGACACGATCACTGATACAGGCATGAGAGATAGAATTTGATATCTCATAATATATCTTGTGATCATAAAAAGTTGCTAATACAGGGAAGTGTTTTCTAAAGCCAAAGGATGTGTACTTCAAAGAAGGAGGCTAAGCTGAAACATCTTAGTACATAACTACATATTATTCCTTAAAGAAATAAACATATTTCTTAAATGAAATATGAATTCTGATGGAAAAGTGGTTCTTGAGGAAAACAATAAGGAACTTTCTTCTTGTGTGTTTTTCTGACTGCTCCTTCCCACTAGAAATCCTTCCCATCTCTCTCATTAGATTTACTCATCTAAGAATCTCCATATCTATGGAAGAAGGCTGTATAGCAAACTGATCTTCAAACATGTGAGATTGCTTTCTCGGGGATAGCAATATCAGACAAAATAGCTATCATTATTCTGTGCTGAAGCATTACTTAAAAAAAAATGGGGCTGGTGAGATGGCTCAGTGGGTAAGAGCACCCGACTGCTCTTCCGAAGGTCCAGAGTTCAAATCCCGGCAACCACATGGTGGCTTACAACCATCCGTAACAAGATCTGACTCCCTCTTCTGGTATGTCTGAAGACAGCTACAGTGTACTTACATATAATAATAAATAAATCTTTAAAAAAAAAATGAACCTTTCATTCCTCCATGCTAGATCCTCTATAATGTATCTCGAACATCCACACATATATACAGAGCTAAATAAGCCAGTCATATTTGAGCATAATATTTCTGCAGAAAAATGAACAGCGAAATGGAGTGACTATGGAATGGTCATGAACACAACAGCCATAGGGATGATGTGTTTACAGTTACAACTTGTAGTTACTTCCCTGTAGCTTTCCCTATCTTTGCACTTCTATTCTGCTCCATCTAGAAAGACATAGAGGAGTGAGACTTATAGCAAGAATGTTGTGATCACAGCAGTAAAATCAAGAATAACAAATGGAATGAGAAATGGAAGCAACGAAAATCAGAAACCCAACCCAAAGCTGAATCTCATATCATATAATGCTCAAGTCCACGCCCCATTGTGCATTCCATCTCCCCAAGTGTTTTCATTATTACATGATGGTTTCATGACAGAGATAAGTAAGGCTTGACCAGTCAAGACAATTCACTGAATAGATTCTCTAGTTCCTCATGGCCTCATTCATCATGGCCTTCCTTGCAACCCTGTCCTGCACAAACCACAGCATACTTGGCGAATGGCTAAGCGGGATTCTACAATCAGAATTTACAACATAATAATTAAAAATAGCATGCACCAATCACTGTGCTCAATGATTTCTAACTTAAGCTTCTTTAGCTATAAAGACAATTCTCAAACAAGATACGATTATCACTGAAAAAACTGTAACGTGGTCCTGTAAAAACATAATCTTGGATTTCCATGCCATCTCTTCCATGTAGGAAATGGAAGTCCAGCCTCTGCTCTTCACCACTCTGGAGAGACCTTTCAAGAAAACAAAGTAACGCAGCTCTGCAGAATGCCTCAGACATTGCTGGGTGAACAGTCAGTTTATTACATGTCATGTGATAGGGCAGTTGCCGACGTGGGTATTCAAACATGGTGACTACAGGAGTGGCATGCAATTCTGAACAGTGCCCCCAAAGGAAGACTAGAACTGGAACTGGAGAGAGAGCCCCGGAGTTAAGAGGTTACTGCTCTTGCAGAGGACTAAAGTTCACTTCCCAGAACCCACCCTGGGCAGCTCACGACCACCTATAACTCCAGCTCCAGGAGATTTGGCATCCTCTTCTGGGTGTCAATAGCACTTGCACTCAAGTTCACATACCCAGACAAAGACACACACACGGGGGGGCGGGGGGGGGGATAAAATAAAATCTTTTTTTTTAAGTAAAATTTCACTTATAAGGCCAGATTAAAAATAAGAACCTGTCACTAAGTGATACAGTGAATAAGCAAAGTCGTAATAAATATTTCACACCAATTCAAAGACAAGAAGACTAGATGAGTGTCAGAAGCCACACAGAAGCTGGTGAGACAACTAAAACATGCAGATAAACAGAAGACAAATGCAGGAACAACAGAGTGGGCAGCACATGAAGCAAGTAGCTGCAGCCTGGGCTTCCTGGTCAGGGGAGAAGTCACAGAAGCATTAGCAAAAGAAAATCTAGGCAGCCCACTTAAAAGCCTGGCAGTCCTATCCAAGGATAAGACCAGAATTTTTGACAGCCGTTAAGTCCAGTTTGAGTATTCAGTGAATCAGTGGCCTCTTTTGTGTTATCACACAAATGTCAGAATTTAAGGGAAGATCCATGCTGTCGTTTCCATGATGCACTGGCTAAGGCAATGCAACACTTTGAGGTAGATCCTGCTATTCAAGTCTGGTCTAACCTAGGGACATCCTAACAAGAAGAGATCAGAAGTCAGAGAAGTCAATGTGCTACAACTCCAGAGTGAGGGACAGCTGCAGAGAGAAGTCTCTAATAGAAGGATGCTCAGAAGTGATAGGAGGAGAGCATGCCAGCAGTTAAATGTAGGGGCTCATTAGTCCCATTGTTGATAAATAGGAGCTCAATGCATCACTGTGGAGCCCCTTTGAACTCAGAATGAGGTCAGCGTTGGAGCAATCCTTGAAGCCAACTGTCTTCCATAATCTTTGGGGTTAGTGGACTGAACTCTGAAGCTCAAGCAGAGTCTCTGACTGCAGCATCCTCATCTCCACACCAAGGACTTTAATGTCAAGTGGGGTTCGAAATCATGGAGACTGATCCTCCTATACAGATCTTAGTGATGGCCTGGTAATCTCTGGAGATGGAAGGGTGGTAGAGTTTGCCTTACCCACAGGCTGCAAGCTAAGTGTGGCCAGGAGAGGCTTCTCTGACACATGTTTCCTGTTTTCTATCTCATGGTCAATGATAGTGTGTATTGGTTGGCTATCAACATAAATGCACTTCTCCATCTTGTTTAGTCTTGTGCTGTCCTCATTTTGGTGGTTTTTCTCTCCTAATGGTGCTAGGGACTCAGTTCTCAGCAGTAGGCTGTTCACAAAGAAGATCCCCAAATAAAAGTGGAAGTGAGAGCCAAGTCAGCTAATACACAAATCACCCCTCAGAAACACAAGAAAAAAAGAATTGAGGGTATATCTCGGGCCATTATATGGCCCTAAGTTCTATCCTCAGTAGAAAAAAAAAAAAAAGAAAGAAAGAAAGAAAGAAAGAAAGAAAGAAAGAAAGAAAGAAAGAAAGAAAGAAAGAAAGAAAGAAAGAAAAAGAAAAGGAAAGAAACAGAGAAAATCCTTTCAATGAAATGATATAAAACTTCCCAATCACAATTATAGTCTGATAAATAACCTTCTATGCTCTGGAAAGTTTTACTTTGTCTCCAGGACCTTATCAATGAACCATGACCTTTTGTTAATTGTAAATATCAACTAAACAGGAATGAGCATGGCTAAATTCCTTCATGTAAAGAAAACTGATCAAACTGTACTCATGTCCAAGCACACGGGTACATATCACTTACATAAGTAGACACGAGTGGGAAACTAGGAGGTCTCTTTGTCTATTACACCCTTGTTTTCGTTCTTTTTGAGTGCATAATCATTTTGTACCAAAGGCCAGCTCTTCCTAACTTGTACACTTTGCTTTCTTTCCTTCATAATTCTATTTGTTTGTTTGTTTGTTTGTTTGTTTAATATGTAGGCTCACTGTTGTTGTCTTTAGACACACCGGAAGAAGGCATCACGTCGCATTACAGATGGATGTGAGCCACCATGTGGTTGCTGGGAATTGAACTTAGGAACTCTAGAATAGCAGTCAGTGTTCTTAACCACCAAGTCATCTCTCCAACCTCTATTTATTTAATCTTAAGACATAGTCTTACTATAGCCCACACTGGCCGTAAACTCATGCATCCCCTATGGCAGTCTCTAAAGTGCCAGAATTACAAAATGCCTTAATTACTTTCTGTGACCATAAAGACTCTATGAGCAAGGCAACTTATAAGAGAAAACATTTAATTGAGGGTTTGTTTATAGTTTCAGAGAGTAAGTCCATGATCAGATCAGCAGGAAATGGGGTAGCAGGCCAAGCAAATATGGTGCTGGAGCAGTAGTGGAGGGCTTGCATGTTGAGAAAGCAACTATGAGTCAGAGAGAAATAGAGAGAGGGAGAGAGAGGGCAGAGAGGCATGCACACAAACACAGAGATAGAGACAGAGACAGAGACAGAGACAGAGACAGAGACAGAGACAGAGACAGAGTCAGAGACAGAGACAGAACTTATTGGGAACAGCCTGGGTTTTTAAAACCTGAAAGCACACCCCCAAGTGTCCCATACCTTCTTATCATTCTCAAACAGCCTCTCTCTGGGAATCAAGCATTCAGTATATGAAACTAAGGGAACATACTCACTAAAACACCACCCAGACCATTGACCTATACTGATAGATACCCCCTCCTTTTTGATTGTTATTTTAATAAAGCATTCCTTTCTATTTGAATTATTTTATAGTGAGTTTTATTGACACCTGGTGTACAGGATAGGTTTCCTTAGCATTTGTGGAAGAGTTAACATGAACACTCGAAAGTACATGTGTTCTTTAAATTTCATAAACTCTTTATCAAGTAATGTGAGGAGAAATATAATGTTCTTTTATATTTTCTAAAGCAGGAGGAATCAAATTGGTAAGCCCTAAGAAGATACAAGATACATCTGAAAACTTTAGCTGAAGTAGGGAAATGTATATATTAGTAAGATCCCTCATATCAAAACTGTAGATTTTTTATTGACATATATACATAGAGACAGGCAGGATGCTGTCACAAAATCAGGGGACAGAAAGAGTGCTGGCCACAAACTGAATCCTCCTGGGCTCCATCATGTGAAGAACTATCCCTGGGGGAATTGATGGTTGGAAATTCGCACAGCAACTCTTTTATGGAAGTCAGCAGAGAGAACAATGATGAGAAAAGTCTCTCCCTGGAGATCTGAACACATTCATTCCCATCCCCCAGTCTTTCACACCTCCAGTATGTTTTTGTTCTCTGTAGTTTGAGGGAAAAGAAACCCTTATCTCTGTATTCAATAAGCCCTGGTACTGTTTATGATCTGGTATTTTAGAGTATGGAACAACACTTCCCATGAGAGTACCTTTAATTGCCTCTGTTTTATGTTCAGTTGGTAGAGGCACTAGAGAGGTAGTACACAGCCATGGAATACGGCAAGGAGGAAACTTCTAGCTGGGGAATGAAATCCCTATTGTGTGTGTGTGTCTGTGTGTGTGTGTGTGTGTGTGTCTGTGTGTGTGTGTGTGTTTTAATTCTACGTGACACTTAACCATCTTCCAAGATAGCATGGCTAAAGAAGTGTTTCTAGACTCTTTATCACTAGGGTGGAGTAAGACGACACCTGAGAAGACACATGAGAAATAACCAGGTTAATTAAAAAGAGAAAGAGACAGGCTCGTTGGTAGAACCCTTTCCTAGCATGTTTGGGGGCCTGAGCTCATCCTCCAGCATCACAATAATAAATTAATAATTAAAAAAAAAACATAAGTAGAGGAATAAAATTATCCTGTTCTTTTCAGTTTATTCTAGTTTCATATTTACTAAGTGAAAAGACTTTTTAGTTCTGAGCTTTATTGAGAAAAAAATCAGTTAATTCGATAATAGTTTTCATAAAAAAGCAAGTGCTAGACAGTCATGTGAACTTCTCCTGGGATAATATGAAGGAACTCACTTGCATGGCTACTCATCCCAGCTAGGACAACAATGACATTCAAAAACAATTCCATGGGAGTCCAGCATGTCAATCCAATGGACTTATCATGCTTGCTTATATGGCAAGGAGGAGGGATGACACAGTGGGGTGAACTACCTGGACAGCTACATCAATGGAAAGGCTCACTACAGCCTGGATGACAGCGTCCCTATAACTGCAGAGACAAAGTTCCCTGCCCCTTTAGTTAATATTGCACACACATCATATTATCTATCACCTTCCAAGACTACAAGACCACCTGAAGCTTGGACAGAGTTACATACAGCTAAGAAGAGTAGTTGGAATCTGAATGACCCCACCATGACTTCCTTCTTCTGTGAGTTAGCATCAACAGGCTAGATTTTGAGATTACCTTGTAAATAATCACAGCTGCTTTGATGAAGATGGCAAAGGCTGTTATAATTAGATAATAGCATGCAATATATAGACACAGCTAGTGTTTCCCTCTACCTTTATTGTGTTTGCCATATCTCCAAATTCTGTATTGATAGCTACCAGAATGTAGCTCTGCACTAGAACACACTGTAGGACCCCAGATCTGTCTCCAGAATCAGCTCCCACAGAGAAGAGTGGAAACTTTTATAATTGTCTCATTCTTTCTTCAGGAGAAAAAGATCTATCTATCAGTGACTAGCTGCTATATCATTCAATAACATTTGAAAGAAAGAAAGAGAGAGAGAGAGAGAGAGAGAGAGAGAGAGAGGAAGGAAGGAAGGAAAGAAGGAAGGAGGAGAGGGAAAGGGAGGAAGGGAGGGAGGGAGGAAGGAAGGAAGGAAGGAAGGAAGGAAGGAAGGAAGGAAGGAAGGAAGGAAAGAAGGAAGGAGGAGAGGGAGGGAGGGGGAGGGAGGGGGAGGGAGAGAGAGAGGGAGGGAGGGAGGGAGAGAGAGAGATCTTAAAGAAGTTTCACAGGGGAAATTTCCTAAACAGAACTCCAATGGCTCAAACTCTACGATCAAGAATTGATAAATGGGTCCTCATGAAACTGGAAAGCTTTTGTAAGGCAAAGGACATAGCCAATTAGACAAATTGGCAACCTACAGATAGGGAAAAAAAATCTTTACTGACCCCACATCCAATAGAGGGCTAATATCCAAAATATATAAAGAATTCAAGAAGCTAACCACCAAAAAACCAAACAACTCAATCAAAAAATGAGGTATAGAATGAAATCAAGAATTCACAACAGAGGAATTTTGCATGGCTGAGAAACAAGTAAAGAAATGTTCAAAGTCCTTAGTGATCAGAGAAATGCAAATCAAAATAAGCCTGTGATTCCACAGTACACTAATCAGAATGGCTAAGATCAAAACCTCAGGTGACATCACATGTTGTCGAGGATGTGGAGAAAGAGGAATATTCCTACATTGCTGGTGGAATTGCAAACTGGTACAGCCACTCTGGAAATCAATCTGGAGGTTCCTCAGGAAACTGGAAATAGATCTACCTGAAGACCCAGCAATACCACTCTTGGGAATATACACAAAAGATGCCCCACTATCCCACAGGGGCACATGTTTCACTATGTTCACAGTAGCCTTATTTTTGATAGCTAGAAGCTAGAAACAACCCAGATGTTCCATGACAGGAGAATGGTTACAAAAAAATGTGGTTTATTTACACAGTGGAGTACTACTCAGCGATTAGGAATGAGGATATTCTGAGTTTTGCAGGCAAATAGATGGAACTAGAAAATATCATCCCGAGTGAGGTAACTCAGACCCAAAAGGACATGCATGGTATATACTCACTAATAAGTGGAATTAGCCAAAAAAAGAAAAGAAAAGAAAAAGAAAAAAGAAAGAAAAAAAAGAAAAAGAAAAAGAAGAAACCAGGAATACCCAAGAACTCAAAAAGCTCAACAAGATGAAGGGCCCAAGTGAGGATGCCTCAGTCCCACTTGGATGGGAGAAGAAAGCAATCACAAGCAGGAAGGGAGGGACCTGGGAAGGAAAGTGGATGGGATGAGAGTGGGGGGTGAGGAGTGGTGGGGAGAGGGGAACATGATATGGAATTGGGTGGGGGAAATGACTGAAGCCCTGAGGGCCAGAGAAAGAATGGAAACAGGCAACCTCTGGAGGTAGGAGGTTGGGGGGACCATCCAGAATGTACCAGAGACTTGGGAGGTGAGAAACTCTCAGGACTCAAAGGGACAAAATGCTCTACAGTAGAGACAGGGAGCCTGTAGAGCCCACCTCAAGCAGAAAGTCAGGGCATCAAGTGAGAGGTGGGGTTGCCATCCCACAGTCAAAACTCTGACCCATAATTGTTCCTGTCTGAAAGAACTGCAGGGATGGAAATGGAGAGGAGCCTGAGGAAAAGAAGGTCCAGCAACAGGCCTAAAGTGGGCTCCAGCTCAAGGGGAGGCCCCAAGGTTTGACACTAATACTGAGGGTACAGAGTGCTCACAAAAAGAGACCTATAAAGACTGTCCTCTGCAAGACCCAACAAGCAGCTAAAAGACTCAGGTACTGATATTTACACCTAATCAATGGACAGAAGATGAGAACCCTACAGTTGAATTAGGGAAAAAGCTGGAAGAAGCTGAGGAGGAGGGTGACCCTGTAGGAGGACCAGCAGTCTCAATTAACCTGGACCCCCGAGATCTCTCAAACACTGGACCACCAAGCAGGCAGCATACACCAGCTGATATGAGGCTCCCAACACATATACAGCAGAGGACTGCTAGGTCTGGGTGTAGTCAGAGAAGATGCACCTAACCCACAAGAGACTGGAAGCCCCAGGGAGTTTAGAGGTCTGCTGGGGTGGGAGGTGGGGACATCCTAGTAGAGACAGGGGTGTGGGGAAGAGGAATGGGATGTGGAACAGTCAGAGGGTGGACCAGGAAGGGAATAAAATCTGGAGTGTAAATAAATAAATTAATAAATAAATAAAAGATAAAAATTATTTTTTAAAAGGAGGTTCACAAGTCAGAGTTATCTAGAAATTTTTCTCGCAGGTCAGAACTGAAGTCTCAGAATAATTTATGAGATTTCTTTTGTACATACTAAGTGGAGTGGGGGGGGGGAAGATCACCAATTAGGAATGGTAAACAGGAGGAAGAAGGAAGTGTCTCCATGGTTCTGGAGACACAGATAGCCTCACTGTGTAGCTCAGGCTAACCTGAAACTCTTGATCCTCCTGCATCACCCTCCCAGGAGCTGGGAATGTAGCCATGAGCCACCATTCCTGGCTCTATAACTAGCTTTTGGCCTCAGCCTCTGTTCACATTCACTGTCTTTAGAGGTATGCTTGGTAAAACTGAAAAAAAAAATGTAACTACCCATGTGAACAGAATTCAATGTCCCCAGTCACTCAGTTCCTGGGTTCTGCACTCAAGATCCACCCAGACCTCCCCGCTTCTCATGAAAGATGCACATATGAGAATTCTCAGTTTGAGGTGCATCCTCAGAGCCATGCACCACATACCTGGGGAAGTTAACACTGCTCTGGTTGGAAGATGCTAGTCCGGGAGTGCTGATGTTCATGATGCCTTCCTTACAATCATGCCGTTTGAGTTCCTCAAGATTAACCCTTGCTGAATGGGGGCCTCCGGTAAGGGCAGATGCTGTGGCTTCTTCTTGCCAATGTTTAGTGCACAAATGAGCTGGGCAAACACTCACATAGCATTCTAGTGCCCATGGAAACCTGTGGCCCACTGGGACTAGTATATTTGCCCTTTGGTACTGCTTCTGAAGGAATGTCTCTGTGACCAGCATAGAAATATTGATGTGTGAGATATGGATCAGGGAGAACCATTTATCTATGTATGTTCAGTTTCTACCAGAAAGAAAAATTCTGAATGATCTTAATTAGTCTGATTAAAGCAGGCTAGAAAACTAAGAGACTGGGTTTCTTTTGTTTCTTTGCTTTGTTTTGTTTTAAAAAGGTTTGCCAAGTACATTGAATGCCCTAGTCCAAAGAAAAATATAGAAAAGACAATCTGCTCCGTCGAGTGGCCCAGGGGAGGAAGCTTGCATCACGTGTTGTTTTTAAATTATAGGGTGATTGGGCAGACACACCTCCCAGCTGCTACTCTGACTGCAGTCCACCCTCCAGACAGAAGTGAATTCTCCTACTTACATCAAATGGAGCTGAACTGGACCCAGCGTTCTGATTACACGGTTCCCTGAAGCAGTCACTGAAAGGAAGTAGAAGACCCATGGCGATGATCCGGGAGCAAAATTTTTCTGCTTCCTCTGGAGGCCCGTTCTCCTGCTGGCTAAACAGCTTCTCCAGCAGTGTTCTCCCTGCATGTGAAACACAGTCATTAGAGGGGGGCGTTGGCAGATCACCTGGCTCAGCACTCTCCCGAGAGGACAGTAAACATCACCAGTGAGCAACGGTCTCCAAGGCTACTTGTGTGGAGAAAGGAGCCCAATGAACCAAACTGCAGGGTGAGGCCAGGCACCACATAGGAAAAGGCAGGAGGGTATGCTCTTCCAGGGTCCCAAACACAGCCTGCCTCAAAAAAGAATGGCCTCTATTACTGACTGTACATTCTCCATCTGAAAGGAACCTCCACCCCTTTAGGATTTAATTAAGCATTTCTCTTTTTGCTTGTTTTCTGTTTTTTTTTTGTTTTTGTTTTTGTTTCCCCCTGCCTTCAGAGTATTCTTTGAGGAAGCAGTAACTCAAACTGCCACCACCATTTTGGGCCTAGAAATGTCAGAGCCTGACTGACATTCACTTTCTCAGACCCAGCACTGGGGAAAGGAAGAGAGTGAGGCACAGACAAAGGTATCAGGCCATAAAACAGGCAAGAAAGCTGGCCAGGAGAGAAAAGTCACCCTGAAGAAGAAAAAGTTCTAAATGTTTTCAGTTGCTCCATAGAAACAGCTATGTGTGGGGCCTGGAGAGATGGCTCAGCCGTTAAGAGAACTTGCTCCTTTTACAGAGGACCTGGTTCTATAAAATCTACATGGTGGCCCACATTCATCTATGGCTCGAGTTAGAGCGGATCCTCTTCCAGCCTCTGCAGGCACCACATACATGTGACAAACATCCATACAGGCAAAATACCCATATACGTAAAATAATAAGTAAAAGTCCAAATAATTTTTAACACAAGAAGCAGCTTCCCATTGAACATTTAATTTAAATATTTTGTTTTCTCTCCAGAGAAGAATCATTAAGGAAGGATACAGCAGAAACGGAGGATCCACAGACATCAAGACACACAAATGACAGGAGAATTCATAGAGAATAAATGTCTGTAGGCTGCTCGGAAATAAACTGGGCATCTATATTATAACTCTTCCCTGCAAGTCTTGGAGAACACCAAAAACAAGAGGGGCAGGAGGGCTGTGAGAGTCGGATATCTGGAGAACTAGAGTAAATCTGTGTCTTCTAGGCATTACGTAAAGGATTGCTGTACTGAAAAAGAAGGGCATTCCATCCCCCACCACAACCTAAAAGTTGTTGGCAGTTGATGGGAAACAGACCCTAGAAGACTTGGTCTTGCTGGTGCATATTTCAACCTTCTTTTTTTTGGGGGGGGGGGAGGTTCTGAGACAGGGTTTCTCTGTATAGCCCTGGCTATCCTAGAACTCACTTTGTAGACCAGGCTGGCCTCGAACTCAGAAATCTGCCTGCCTCTGCCTCCCTCCCAAGTGCTGGGATTAAAGGCATGTGCCACCACCACCCAGCATGTTTCAACCTTCTTTATGCCTTAGAATCATCTTGGAAGAACAGAGTGATGGGCCCCTTGGGCACCCCTACTCCACTTGGTCACTGTTTGACTCTAAAGACAGACAGATATAAAAGTCAAGGATCCAGTCTCTAATCTATTTTTTTAGTGTCTACCTAGAGTACTTTTCTGGTGAGCAGGTTGAATTTCAATCCTACACTAATCTTATATATTATTGAGGACAGGCTACAAGTCGACCAGAAGTTCCTCCTTAGTTGGATGTGAAACTGGTTGGACTGAAGATCACAGCCTAAGGGTCCGACCAACTCAAACTTTTCATACTCCCATCTGTGTGCTAAATGTCATACTCTCTAATGCCATGACAGCTGACAACTGCCATGGCAATGACTAAAAATATTATAAAGGGATAGAAAAGAGTTAACCCCCCAACTCCTGGAAAACTTCTAACCCGACTCATAAAAGATGTGAATACCCTCTCTTTATTTGCCCATGCCTCCCCCTCACATCTTTTACAACTTAACTAAAACTTCTTTCTCCCATGGTTTGAGAATCTATCTTGAAACTTTATCTCTCATTTCTTTTTGTTTGTTTGCTTGTTTTGGGTTTTTTTGTTTGTTTGTTTTTTGGGTTTGGGGGGGTTTTATTTTTCGAGACAGGGTTTCTCTGTATAGCCCTGGTTGTCCTGAAACTTACTTTGTAGACCAGGCTGGCCTCAAACTCAGAAATCTGTCTGCCTCTGCCTCCCAAGTGCTGGGATTAAAATCGTGCGCCGTCACCACCATCTGGCTATCTCTCATTTCTAATCTTAGCCAAAAGTTAACAGTTTCACTAGATGGCTAATGGGTACATGGTCTCGATATAAGTTCTACAATTCTGGGAAATAAAAATTGTGGGATCCAGTTTTAGGGTCCCACAAACTACTAGTATTCCAACACTCAGAAATTCAGAAACCGGTATAATATTTTTTCTACATCCACAAACTAAAGTCCTTCCACATCACAACTCTCCTCTATTCTTGATTCCTATGTTTCTCCCTCTCATGAGTTCATCTTTCAACTTTAAAGCAAAATGAAGCATCCTAAAGAACCCCTACGAGCCCTTCCAAACCATTGTAGATCCCTCTATGAACTCTTTTGCGTAACTATTTTACTTAAAAGGTTGTATATTATTTTTAATATCTAATTGTTCACTTACGTGATACATTTCCTTAGAGCACACACTTTGAAAATGTGATAATTTGTAGAGAAGGAAAGATAAATATTTGGAGAATGTATAGAATATTACCATGCTATTGAATAAGGTATATTTATTCATATTCTAGCCAGAATATAGAAAAGAATTGTGTGCGTGCACACACAAACACACACACACACACACACACACACTTTCTTTTGCCCTTACACCCTGCCATAATTTTTATGACATCACCTCTCTATTGCTTGGTATTCTAAATTTGAAAGAGAGGCTTGCCCTTAATACTAAAGACATTAACTGCTAAATGGTCTTGCTTTAGAACCCATAGCACCACTGAAGTGCTCATTCCTTTCTAAAGTTCTATGGTTAAACAGCATATATTATGTCACTGACTAGCACAGAGCACACTCGTTGATTGGAAAATTAATACATCCGAAGAAACCTGCAAAGTGGGAGCTGAGTAGAGGTGGAGGTCCTTTATAACGTTTGACAAAGGCACATGGGGGCCAACTGAGAAAGACCTCCGGACCACACCAGCTCCTGGACATTCCTTCTCTCTCAAGAATTTTGGCTCATAGAAGACCTCTTTCCCCTTTCGGAACCTGCTTTTTTAAATTCAGTCACTTCTGTTGTCTCAACACTTTGTCTCTCAACTTCAGCAGCCAGACTTGAATTGCAGAAATGAAATGCCAGTCCCATTAGAGTAGCTAGTTAGATAGTAGAGAACTTAGAGCTCATCATAGATGGACTTTTCTCTCCCAATTGCCAGCTTATAAAACCAAAAACATAAAAATGCAGGATTCTGTTTGCTGGCCAAATGGATGAGGCCTTACTAATATCTCTGGCTTGGGTTTAGACATAATATTCTGTACTGTTTATCACCAGCTGATAACTATTTAGACCTTATAAGATCACTTTCTTTCTAGCCCGGGGCTTTCTGGTACTGTCCTCTCCTTAACTATCAATTCAAATTGACCTATCAATCACCTGGCCATGAAACCATCCCTTGGGAAAACCTGCCTATTTTAGGGGCATTAGAAATAGCACACAGAAAATGAGGCATGGTGCAACATGCCTATAATCCCAGAATTGAAGGGACCAAAGAAGAATCAGATAATCAGGGCTGTCCTTGGTTCAAAGCAAGTTCAAGGCCAGCCTGGTCTAAGTGAGACCCTATCTTAAAAGAAAGCAAGAACCTGAGGGAAAGAAGAAGAAAACAATATGACTACTATTTAAGATGCAGATTAGCACAATGGTCTCTCTGGCCATCTGAGAGTGGTGAGAGTGTGGTACCTTCTTCTTTATTAAAGGCTTCCATACGGTTAGTTGTGTGTATCATCTGAATTCTCTCAACAGCGTTGAAAAGAATCAGGGGACCAAGAAGTGTCCTAAGAGACAGACCAGCGACAAGGCTGCCCCAGGCAATTCATCCTCCAAAGAACCAAATAGTCAATGTCTGTGGCATTGGGGCAGCATGAGTTGCTGTCATATATTCTTGCCTGTTTGGATTGTTTGAAAACACCTTTGAAAATATAGCATCTGCTCTTAGCTCAGATTTTTACAAAACTAGGCTCCAATCTATACACTGGATATGCGAAGTCAATTTTATGTTGGCTGCTGTGTGTTTTGTAAGTCAACCCAAAGGCCTCCCAGGAGGTAAAGAAGTCCCCTTAGCACTGAGCTACAGTCTCATCCTAAATTTCAACCATAACATAAAATTATGTCAAAAACACTAGACATAAATTCTTATGCCTCTTCCTATTTCTGTCAATTAAACAAAACTAGTCTCAAACTGTCTTCAAAATGCAGCACAACAATGCAAGCAAAAAATAATGTTCATTTTGTCTTTTCTCAGTTATTAGGACATTCTTTGATCTCCCAATGCATTTTAAGTTAAATGAAAGATTTCTTCTCTACATAACTGAAGATAATCTGTAGCTAACTAAAATTAACTAGAATTACTAGGACACTGCACCCCAAATCTCATGTGGTTAATTATCAGAGCATACCCATTGTTGACAGACTACAAAGTGGTTGAAAGTAGCTCTAAGAATGATTATGGTTCTTTTCTGTGACTCAGACACAGTGCAGCAACAATGACAACAGAAAGCCAGGAAACAGGACTTGGTGTCTGAGTGAACGTAGCAGAGCCCAATTATTACCAATAATTGAAGGGAGTGCAAGAAAGGGCACTAAAACCCTCAACTCTGAGTCTAGGATGGCAGCCCTAAGTCTTTTATCTATAATTTTCCATCTATGATATGTATCCATGCAAGCTGCAGCTCTCATGTCAAAGGGAACAAGAGATAGCTTACTCTGGGGCAGTTTTGAGTGACTATGTTCCAACAGATTCTTAATACCCCATAGACCATGTGTCTAACATGTTAATATTTTCAAGAAGTTTTTATAGTAACAAAACAAAGAAAGTCATAAAGCAAGGCATTTAAAAAATATATTGATATTACTTGGGGCTATGGCATACACCTTTAACCCTCGCCCTCATGAGAAAGAAGCAGGTGGAACTCTGTAAGTTTCAGCCCAGCCTAGTCTGCATTGGCAAGTTCCAGGCCACACCACACAGTGAGACAATGCCTCCAGATTTTTTTTTTAAAGAAAAACTCCAATCAAAACAAACTAACAAAAAGCAAAGAAAAACAACAACAACAAAAAAACCATACATTAGTGGAACAATAAGGTAGGCAGGTTGCAGCCAAGCAAGGGAATCTGTTATAGACCTCACATGATATAATGACATCTGATTGATAACATTATTAGCCTTTGGGCTGGTAATATTCACAGGGATATTAGATTAAACACAGAATGCACTATAATCAGTGAGTCAGCCTTGTCTAACTTTAACACAGTGTACCTTTTGGCTGGGAACTTCAGTTCAGCTGGGAACTATTTCATCCCTGTTTGTAATAATTCAGTGTTGTGAGTGAGGTGGCTGACCCAGGCCTGGAGCAGCAGCCCGACCTGTTCTAACAGTGGAATTTTGACTGCCCCTTGAGGAACTCCCTCTACTGAAGTCTTCTCCCAAGAAGGAATTTTACTTCAATTCATACATATTTTAGGGACAAGAACGTTGGTGGGCAATGTTGTCCTTGATCCCCAAAAACATTTTCAAATGATTTAATATCTTTCAAAAGCATAAGCTACTTTGAAAGCTCACACCACTGGGTGACCTGCTACTCTGATTCCTTCCTAGTCTCCTTTAACCTTTTAACATTTCCTCTTCTGCCCTGCCATTCAACAAGTACATCCTTTAACTCCCATTTTCCAGAGAAACTCCAGACTGGAGGTGTAGCTCACCGATAGATGGCTAACCAAGTATGTTTGACCCCACAAGCAACCAATAAATAAATAAATAAATAAATAAATAAATAAATACCCTAATAAATATCTTCTAAACCTACAACACTCTTTATTTCCAGTTACTGTTGCATTTTAGGTGGGGAGGTGGAGGGGAGGGTGAGACAGGGAACTTCCAGTACATACAAAAGAACTACTACCTGGAATTATGGACAGTGAAGTGAAAATGTCTAGTTTCTTTGGAGATTCAGTTGTAGCATGTGATGTTTTTCGGAAAACTGCCTTATGAGAGGATATTTTTTGCTGAAGCAGACATGCGGGAGGATATTTTGCTGAGAATAGACATATGGTGTTTTGCTGGAAGCTGCCTGGAAAAAGGGCATGTGATGTTTTGCTAAACCAGATGCTTGAGACAACACATGATGTTTGGAAAAGGTATAAACATAACCCAACAGACAATGGACAATGCTATGTTTGCCTTGCCACTCTGCTGATCTTCATTGGGCTTTGCTGATGCTGTGGCATTGGTTTGCCTTGCCTTCTTCTTTGATCATTGTTTGCCATGACTTCATAGAGAGAAATGCACCCAAGAACTTCTGGTAGTGTTCTGGTGACTTCTTGACACTTCTGTGCACTTGGGCCTACTGACAGAGCCTTGCAGTTTCTTCTGGATTGAACTGCTTTTGCTGATTAGTGAATGGTGTTTACAGGTGGATCAAGCTACCACTGCTGATTTATGTGAATTGAACTGCTGCTATCCTGACAGTAAAGACTGGAATCACCCCAAAGAACTATTTCTAAACAGGTCTTTTTCTGTCCTATTAACCTTTCCTCTTCACTACCTCTGGTGGGTGGTGAGCTAGAAGGGAGGTTAAAGAGTTTAAATATCCTTATTAAACTAGGTTTGGAAAACATAAGACTACAGGATAGTCATTGACTATATCCCTTTACTTCTGACTCAGCACATTTTAATTTGTCTTCCAACTGTGCTAAGAAACAGAAACTGGTAAGCAATGTAGTACCTTCAAATCAGACTTTCCATTCCTATACCAAACCTTTGTGGGAAACTACTTCAATGAAAGACTTATTAAATTTTGTTCCCGGTTACAGTCCAAAGTTCATGGGTGACTCTAGATGTGGGATTCATCACAAGATTATGGCAGCTGAATGATATGGTGAGACAACTCACCTAAAAGTGAGCAGAATGCAGAGAGGAAAAGTCCAGAGACAAAACATTCCCATGAGGCCATCTCCAGCCAGACTACACCTACTATGGGTTGTGTCATTACCCCAAATAGTACTATCAACCCGCTTCAGCACATGAACTTAAGGAGTGTACATTTCACATTCAAACTAAAACACAACAAATGACATTATTTCTTCCACTTGCTCCCTAAGGCACTTGCTTCTCATGAGTGTCCCTTTTATTTTCTCTACTTTGCTGGCCACTTTCCCTCAATTTCCCTTCTCTGCATTCCCTACTAACATGCTTATATGTTCTGACAAATGCTACAGACACGACTCTTTCATAGTCCCTCTTCTAATTCTGTGAATATACATATTTCTTTTTATGAAATTGTGCAGCTTTGGTTGAAGTGGAAACTTAAGGGTTCTTTGAAAAGCCGGTTGTGTTGAATGGTGTTTTGCTAAGGAAAACATGTGAAAGAACGTTTCATTGAAGTGGACCCAGGTGAAAGACTAAGGCAGACTCGGGAATGAATGTTTCCCTGCAGCAGACACAGGAGAAAGGAAGTTCTGCTAAAGCAAGCAGGCGAAAGGACACGTGATGAAGGATTCTTTGCTAACAACACACCTGTATTGGTCCACCTTATGTTGCATAGTTGAGCTCCATTTATTGGGACTCCATAGAGAGAAACAAACCAAAACACTTCTGGTGATGTGCTGCAGTTTCTTGCAATTTATGCAGATTCAGACTAGTAGAGTGGGATCAGGGGAGACAGACACTCATGCTAAGACAAGACACATGCTGAGGCAAGACCCGTGGAGGAGTGGAGGACACATGATGTTTGGAGAGAGTATAAAAAGAACTCGAATGACAGTGAAAGTGGCTGGGCTAGGCTTGTTTATTGAGCTAGCTGTGCACTGCTTGTTGATCTCTCATCTTTACTGATCTTTGCTTCTCTGAGAGAGGCACAGCTGAGAACTTCTCCTTGCATTCCTGCTTCTTCCTCTGGCTGACTTATGCCCAGGGTGAGGCCTGGCTCTCTCTCCTAGGTCATGCCACTGCTGCTGGTTTTTGTTTGCTATCCTGACTCTACCAAACTCAACTGCTGATATAGCTGCCACAGTTGAGCTGTGAACTGAACTGCTGATTTCCAGACAACACAGACGGGAGTTGTTCTAAAGATCCTTTCTAAACAGGTTCACTTCCCCCCATCCTTTCTTTTCCCATATCTTTGGTTGGTGGTGGGCTAAAAGAGAGGTTAAAGCATTTAAGAACAGTCATTAAAAATAGGCATTGGAAAAATTAAAGTTACACTTAGTGACTGCTGCACTAGACATATATTCATAAGCATCACAATAACTAGACAGAAGGCAAAGACAGGTATTGAAAACCGTGATGGGTATATTATAGGAGGAGAGACTTGAAAAGATGATGAGAACTCAAAAAATCATGTGAGCAGTGCTCTTACTAAGTTCCTTTTGTGGTATTTCTAAACCTAAAATAGCCTGAAATCCAGAGTGTCATCCATACTATGGCCAGGGAAAATTTAAGGAGTCAGTTTAGCAACTACAAATGTCTAATTTAAGAGCAATGTATTTATCATAGGCTTAGTAAGAGTATTAGATGAGAAAATGTATGTAAACCATTTAGCATAAACTCTGAAACAATAGTGTATGGATTAGTGGCACCTTAGGAACAAGGCAATTCTAAAGTGTCCAACAATAAAAGACACTTGTTTGCATTTTGTTTTAAAGGGTATCTTAAATTTCATTACACTTATTTATTTTTGTGTGTGTATGTATGTGTGTGTCAACTGTACATTGCCACAGTGCATGTGGACAATCAGTTTTCAACTACTATAAACTATGCCCTAAAAATCAAATTCAGTCTGGCTTGATGGCAGACACCTTTACCCACTAAGCCATTTTATGGGTCCAATTTGCATTTTTCTGAGACACTTTCTCACTGTGAAGCCTTCACTAGCCTGGAACTCAGTATGTTAATTAAGCTGGTATCAAACTATTCTCTTGCTATAACCCCTTAAGTGCTAGAATTACAGGCAGATGTCACTCTGCTGGCAATTTTTAGTTGATTGTTAAGATGCCCTCACTTAACATGATAGGAAGTTATATAACCATTAAGTATCATTCTATTCCAGAAATAAAAAAAATTGAATTCAGTATATTCAAGTCACATTGAAGATATTAAAAGGATTGGAAAAATAAAACTATCATAGTTAGACAATGATAGGAGCCAAATCCACATTATCAGAGAATTAATAATAAAAATAATGAAGCATTTATCCTGTCTTTTCCTATATTAAATTTTATTTTGAGGTGCAAAAAAATGTACCTAATGAATAAAGAAAAATATTTGGAAAAGAAAAATATCAAACCAAAGGTGCAAAAGAAGTGACAGAACTAGAAAAATGCCATTCTGTGGTTCTCAGTAGGATAATGGACATTTAGACATTTAGAGGATATCAAAGGCACAGAAAATTCATCGTAGGAGGAAAAAAAACTCAAATGGGATGTTTGAAGATTGAGGCAAGCTGTTATCTCCACACCCAGAGATTGCTCATATCTGTAATAGAAATGAGAAAGCTACACATGCAGCCTACTGCTGTTGGAGATTTTGAATCATAAATTCTGCCAATCATGAACATATGCCAACCCCAAAACCTAATCCTGTGTTAGGATGCACATTATTATACATTTTAGGTAACACAGGGTGCTGAAAAGTTACTAGGTACTCCAGATAGTCAAGTTTATTTACATCCAACTGATCCCGTTACAGTCTATAGATGTTCTTCAGTATACATGGAGAACGAGGGCCTGGGCCCCTGCCTTGACCATAGATATCAAAGTCCAAAGATGGTCAATGTACCATGCTTTCATATAACATCCACATATCTCTTTAAATACTCAAAATTATCTCTACATTAATTATAATTACCAACACAACATGAATAAATAGATGTGATAACCTATTGCCTAGGGAATAAGGAGAAGAGTCTACATATGTTCATTACATTCACAGTGTTTGTTTTTAACATCTGATCTGATATACAGAGTTGATTTCAATATTATTTATCCCTGGAATACAGAAGAGTGAGGTGCAGCTTAGAATTAATTTTTGAGAGGTATTACAAAGTATCTGATGCTAAAACAATAATTTTGGAGTTTCTTTTATATTATTCTATTAAAAGGCAGTAATAGAGTTAAGGAAGGGAGGATGAAAACGCTATGGCATATGAAGCTGAGAAATGGGCTTCTAGGATTCCATTAGACTTCTTTTTTTTTTTAATGGAATATAAAGTCTTTGCATCCTTTATTAATGTAGTAAACAAATATTTGTTGTGTCCAGTATGTATCAAGTCCTGAAGTATGCTGGTGGATGAGCAGTTGACACAATGTAGAGTGATCTTGCTCTTTTTTTTTTATTACGTATTTTCCTCAATTACATTTCCAATGCTATCCCAAAAGTCCCCCACACCCTCCCCCACCCCCACTCCCCTACCCACCTCCATTAGACTTCTACAGGGAGGGTTGTAGGACATGGTCCTGATGCTAAAGTCCTGTTCCCCAACTGGTTATTGATCTGTCAGTTAAAAAAGCTAGGGAGCCAACTGCTGGGCAGAAGGTAAAGGCGTGACTTCTGGGTCCCAGGAGCAACAGGCAGATGCAAGAAAGGAGAGGAGGAGTTCTATTGCAGAATTAGGGGTTTATGATTGTTTAATCTTATTATTTTGAAATTGAGACATACCATTTATATAATCAAACAATATTTATGTGGTGCTTGGAATTTAACCTGGATCTTGACAAACATTAGCAGCTGTCTACCACTGAGTGACTTCCCTTTCCCTTCTGGGAAATCTATTACATGAAGCTGAAGATTAAGTTCAAGGTCAACCTTGAGCATGGAATGAGCTTGGCCAACCTAAACTATGTAATAAATAAAAGTGGAGAATACACTAGCCTGACACCATTTAAATTCAACCCAGTAGCTGTACAAATTGGCTGACTGAGACTGGGAACCAGTAGGCCTTCAGGATTCACTTGTGTGCTCCACCCCCAAACACATGAACATATACTTCAATAATTTTTCATTTCTCCTCTTATTCAATGAAAACATGTTAATCATACTAACAAAAATAATTATCCTTTACATTTGAATGTGCTCAAATATTTGCATCTTTATTCTATTTCATATCAACCAAGCTGTACTCTGTATTTGTTTGGCACAGAGTATCCAAAACAAACCAGCTGGCCAAAAACACATCTATTGAATGGGAAATATACACAGCATTGCAGTGGGCAACAGTCTACCATGGAGGACTGGTACAGATGCTGTCTGCCGCCGCTGGCAACTGCAAAGCCCACAGTGCTAGCTAAAGGCCTGTAGAATGCTAGGCTACCCCTATCCTAATCCTAAATTACAACCCTAGCCAGTTTCTTCATCCTCAAGCTTGAAATAGACATCCTCAATAATCCCTTTCATTAATACCTTGATAATGAGTTTGAAACAATAGCAAGTAAATAGTCTCTACTACTACTATTTCTACTACTACTACTACTACTATCAAAATTTATATTGTGTTAATCAGTAGTTAAACAGAGTTTCTGCTATTCTAGAGTACCTGAGTTTGGTTCACACTGGCTACAGTGGACAGCTCACTAACCATCTCTAACCCCAGTTCCAAAGACCCCAGTGACCTCTTCCAAGCTTGCCAAGTACCCATATACACAAATGGCGCGTGCGTGCACACATAAACACACACACACACACTTTGTGGTGGCCCACGAGGTGGTGTGGTCTTGTTGGATGGAAGTGTGTCTTTATAGGGGTGGACTTTGAAACACTCTTCCTAGCTGCCCAGAAGCTAGTTTCTTCCTGCTTGTCTTTGGACCAAGATGTAGAACTCTCAGCTCCTCCAGTGCCATGCCTGCCTGAACACCACCATGCTTCCTGCCATGATGATAATGGACTAAACCTCAGAATCAGTAAAGCATCCCCAATTAAATGTTGTCCTTATAAGAGTTGCCTTGGTAATGGTGTCTGTGTGTCTGTGTGCCTGTTCACAACAATGGAATTCCCAAGATTCCCTTCTTTTATGCTAAGAATGGAGAAATGGCTCGGCGGTTAAGACCACTCACAGCCCTTACAGAAAACCTTGGTTCAGCTCCCAGCCTCCCATGGCAGCTCACAATCCTCCATCTGTAACACCAGTCCCAGGATATCTAATACCTTATTATGGCCTCAAAGAGCATTGATATACATATGCTACACAAATATGCAGGCATGCAGACAAAACATCATACACAGAAAAAAATAGTTATTTTTTAAAAGATACAAATCATATACTTCGCCCTGGTAAATGTGGTCAATAAGTATTTGGTTCAACTTAAAGGAAGGAAACTACAAATTTATTGTAAAATTCATTTGAAAAGATTAAAAAGAAAAAGAGAAAAAGCCCAGACCAAATTATCTTCACTGACTTTTACATCTAGTAAACTTTCATTTAAAAGGCGATGTTTAAGAGCGTGTTTCTGGTAGACATGGTGACACATGCCTGTCATGCCTGTTATCCCAGGAGTAAGGAGACAATGATTTCAGAGCTAGCCTGGGGTGCGTAGTGAGTTACAAGAAAGCCCATGGAACTTAGCAAGACACTGTCTTAAAAAAAGAAAACAAAGCTAAACTAAAACTAAAGCAACCAAGAGCACCCAGGACCTGCTTGTTAGAATTTCTAACTTCAGGGCTGGCAAGATAGTTCAGTGGGTAAGAGTACTGATTGCTTTTCCGAAGGTCCTGAGTTCAAATCCCAGCAACCACATGGTGGCTCACAACCACCCATAATGAGACCAGATGCCATCTTCTGGTGTGACTGCAGATAGCTACAGCATACTTATGTATAATAATAACCAAATCTTTGGGATGAGGCCAGCAGGGGCTGAGCAAGCGGATTGGAGCCAATGAGCCAACTGGGGCAGAGGTCCTAAGAATTCAATTCCCAACAACCACATGAAGGCTCACAACCATCTGTACAGCTACAGTGTACTCAGATACATTAAATAAATAAATAAATAAATAAATAAATAAATAAATAAATAAATAAATCTTCTAAAAAATTCCTAACTTCTGATTATTTTCTTTATTTAAAAAGTATACATTATTTATTTAACTATATTTATGAAACTCTTTTTAAAAACAATTCATTTGATGAGAGCCTGGAGACTCCATTAATGTTCCCCAGTGACTCTGATCCTCTCTCTCTCTCTCTCTCTCTCTCTCTCTCTCTCTCTCTCCACACACACAGCTTTATAGGGCAACCAACCCAGGTTTATGTGCATAGAATTAACTTTACTTTCAAGCACTAGCCGCACATGTTCCTCTTGCCTCAGTAAACAAAACTCAAAAAGCTAGATAAACACAGGGACAGCTGCTAGGGTAAAAGAAGAAAGAACTGCTTATCCTCACTCTGAACGCACTAATCCTCCTATGGAAGGAAGAAAATCAAAACCCTCATCTCAGCACTGGAGAGCCACTAGGCCCTTGACCAGCAACCACGTACAATGTAGACAAACACACACAAACACACACAGACCCTTGAGAAAAGAGATCTGTGTTTTATGAAATGCAGTGGCATAATGCAATGGGAGAGAGCGCCTTGGCAGCCTGGCCAGGGTGTTCTCCTGAAGAATTCCCACCATGGGACTGGTCTGGTACAAAAGAAGTTTATTGGTGGAAGAAAGGGGGACCTGGAGAAAGGGGTAGAGGCAGAGAAAGGGGGACAGTGAAGGACAGAAAGAAAGTAAAGAGGAAGAGAAAAAGAGGAGAAGAGTCTGACAGGGGACATGTGGGGTAGAGAGGGAGGGAGTGGGCAGAGAGAGAACACACAGAGAGAAACAGAGGTGGAGTCAGAGAGAAAGGAAGGGGTGAGGTACTATGGACACAAACTATGGTGCTTAGTACCTGCTAGTACCTGGAGGGCAGAGATGCAAGCTGTTGCTAGGCAGCTGTTGGGTGGAGCTTCGAGGAATTGTCAACAGCATCATTAATGAATGCAAGCACTCAAGCAATCTCCAGTCCTCAACCTCTTGAGTACTTTTGGCACATCCAGGCACCACAACCTTAGGAAAGCCTTCCTGTGGACAGACCTTCTTGGGATAAAAGGTGTTTGACATCTGTCAGTATCTTACAAAACTGGCAGAACAAGGATTTAAAAAAAAATTGGCATTGAGGGTTAACCCTGGGCTAAACCCAGGGCATGCTAAACAGGGTACTTAGCCACCGAGCCACATTCCCTAGTCCCTGCAGAGCAGGAATTATCATCACAATTTCAAAGAGCTAGCTAAGCAATGAGAAGCTTCCAGAATGTGCCAGCATCATAAGACTGAGCAGGGGCAGTGCCAAGCTGGGTATCAGCTTTGCTACCCTCATTCTTATTCCAGGGACCTTCTGCTTCTGAGTCAGCCAACAGCTCTGGAGAAAGCTTTTGACAAAAGATCTGCAGTAAAATACAAAAGAAAGAGACCATGTGGTCTGCACCCTACAGAGGCTTGCAACCTAGTTCAAGTGACCGGAGCCCAAGGAAGAACAGATTTTAAAGTAGTCTGTTTAAAACCAGTTACAAAAACTGGTCAAGTTGTTAAATGCCTTCAATGCAAATGAGGAGAGGAAGAGGTTGAAAACCAGATACAGTCAAATCCTTAAGAACCTACTGTGTGTTGAGGACTATGCAGTCCCAGAGGACAGTTAGGAAGAAAGCGTGCTGTTTGTCTTAACCAGTGAGAATACACTCAGGTCACTCAAGAGTCGCAATCTTACAGACAAAATGCAGGGCATGGACTCTTAACTGGAGCATACAGAGTCAAAGTCTCTGGGCTCGTTCCTTACAGGTGAACTCCCCAGGGTGGCAATAGGAGTTTCTTGGTCTTCTGGCTTCTGCTAGCCTGAGTAATCCAGTTAACTCTTGCCGCTTTCCCTTTCTCTCCTTGTTAAGCTAGTTTACAGCCACCGATGCTTGAACTCATGGCCTTCCGTTCCTAGCCTTCTGAGTACTGGGACTGCTGATGGGCATCACTAGATCAGCTTGGTCTTCACTTATCTGCTTTATTTTGGCTGCTGTTGTTTTAATAGAACACATGACAGTAGGGAACTGTTTGAAAAGTTTGGGTTAGGACCCATTTGGGGGTCACATATCAGATATCCTGAATATCATATATTTACATTATGATTCATAACTGTAGCAAAATTACAACTATAAAGCAGCATGAAATAGTTTTTTGGTTGGGGGGGGGTGGGTCACTGCAGCATGAAGAACTGTATTAAAAGGTCTTGGCCTTGGGAACATCAAGAACATTACATTAGAGGAAGATCCTCTCCACACAGACAGAAAAGGTGGCCAAGGTTCCAAAGGAGATGGGGATGGGGATGGGAGGGAGGTAGAGGACTTCCAGGGTATGATGCTGAAAGATTAGAACTACTAACAAGTAGAAGTGGGGAATGATTCTAGGCCTTTAGGCCCAGGCTTGGGAATGTGGCCTTTGTGATTCAATGCTCCAAGGTATGCTAATCATAAAACAGATAGCGACATCCCTCCACCCACCCACTTCCTGGGTTCAAGGAGTATTCATCAAAGAAAGTCACCCTGACCCACCCTGACCATTGCTGGAACCCACTATGCAAATGTGCTATTGTTAGGGGCTCTTAGAAACTGTCTTGAGAAATAACCCTCACAATTACCAGGTATTCCTCATGACTCTTGTGACTTTGCACTTCCTTGTGACCCTTAACTGGTATCTTTGGTATTTTTTTCCAACAACACCCTCCCCACCTCCTTGAGTTGTGGTTTCTTCCTTTAAATACCCCCTGACCCAGCTACTCGGGGAGCCACGGTCCTCTACCCCTGCGTGGCGTATGACCATGGGCCCGAGAGTGCTCTTGAATAAAAATCCTCTTGCAGTTTGCAGCAAGACCATTTCTTGTGGGTGATTTTGGGGTGTCGCCTCTCCTGAGTCAGAACGTGGGGGAGTCCTCACATTGTGGGTCTTTCAATGCCAATTAGAGAAGCAAGGGAATAACAACTACTGGAAACAACTGGTTTCTAGAATCAAAATAGAAAAAAAACCATGGCTTATCAGAACATCTATCTGAAGATACACTACTAGGGAGGGGCTGGAGGACAGCCCAGTGGTTATGAGTGTTTCCTGGTCTTCTGGAGTCCTAGAGTTCAAATACTCACATTGAATGGCTCACAACTGCCTGTAACTCCAGCTCTGGGGAGTCTGGCATCTTTGTCTGGCCTCCATGTGCACTTGCATGCATGGACATTCTATATCCACATGTAGATATAATAATAAAAGTTGTTTTTTTAAACAAAAAAAGTTCCATAAATTCAGGAAAATGAAATAGTGAATATCATTTAAGACAAGGTCTCTCATCCTGTAGCCAGGAACTCACTAGACAGCCCCAAATAGCTTCAGACTCAACGTGATCCCTCTGCCTCAGCTTTAAATGATGTGATCACAAGTGTGAGCTACCCATCTGGCAGTGGAACCTACTCCTTTCTGTAACATTTTACTTGGATTTCCTTTGTGTATATGGAGGTAAACATGCCAAGAAGCATGCGTGGATGCCGGGCATAGTGGTGCATGCCTTTAATTCCAGCCCTCGGGAGACAGAAGAAAGCGGATTTCTGAGTTCGAGGCCAGCCTGATCTACAAAGTGAATTCCAGGACAACCAGGGCTATACAGAGAAACCCTGTCTCAAAAAACAAAAAACAAAAAATAAAAAAGAAGAAAAAGAAGAAGAAAAAGAAGAAGAAGAAGAAGAAGAAGAAGAAGAAGAAGAAGAAGAAGAAGAAGAAGAAGAAGAAGAAGAAGAAGAAGAAGAAGAAGAAGAAGAAGAAGCAGCAGCAGCAGCATATATGGATGCATGGAAGTCAGAGGGCAGCTTGGGGAAGCCCATTCTCTGTTTCTATCATGTAGATCTAAAGGATCAAACTTGAGTCATTGGGCTTCGCACTAAGTGCCTTTCCCAACTGAGTCATCTCACAGGCCCAAATAACAGACTCTTCAATGACTGGTGGGTCATTTAAAAAATGTTAAGGTGGAAAATGTAACATTCCTCGAGTCAAATGGAAAAAGAAAGCTCGAAGACTTTAGAAACACAACAAAAAGCAATTCTATAGAGAACAATTATGGCTATGAGTTTTTACATTAAAAATATTGTTTTTATCCAATGTAAGTGAATATTTATCTCAAGATTTTAGATAGTCAAGAAAAAGAAAAACTTTTCTAGGTATTAGAAAACAAAGTATAAACATTTCACACAAATTAATGAAACTAAAAAAAATACAAAGAATCAATGGAACCAAGAGTTGGGTCATTGTAACCCTTAGCCAAATTAACCAAGAGAGAGAAAACCTAAATTCATAAGGAATCTCAAAGATAAAGGCAGAGCCTTAAGTTTGATAGATGCTACCAGAGTTTAAATAAAAATTAACATCTCTGGACTCAAATATAGTTCACAAAACAGAAGGGAAAGGGATCTACCAAAACCGTCTTTTGAAACCAGGATTGTCTCTATAGTAAACCAGATAAAACTTGCTACTATGTGTAACAATCAGTCAGTCAATAAAAAGAAATAAAGAGAAGTATAAAGCAATTTTCTTGATGAACCACGAGAAAAGGGTAAAATGCAATAAAATATTTGTAAACCAAATTCAACCACACATTTCAAATGTCTTATACTAGCATTAGGTTGATTTCATTCCAGAAATGCAAGGGCAATTCAACAAAACAAAAGTAATAAAGCACATATATGGACCAAGGGACAGAAATCACAGGATAATCTCAACAGATGCAGAAATGCCTTCTGATAAAGTTCATCATCCATTCCTGAAAAGAAAGCTCTGAAGAAACCAACCGGGAAGGAATACTTAATCTACATCTACAGCCAGTGTTAGACTAAATGTAGGAATACATGAAAGCTAGTTCCCTGAGTGGAGAGAGCCTGGGCATACTTACTTGTCCCTCAGTAAGTATGCCCAGGCGCTCTCCATTTTGCTAACGTAGTCCTTGATGTGCTAGCCAGAGCAATAAGTAAAGAAAAAGAAATACCATGACACAAGTACAAAAGGTTGAAGTCAAATTGTTCCTATTTGCAGATGACATGAGCCTATACTGTAAAAACTCAAACAAAAACATCCTCAAGTCTGTTAAACATTTCAGCAATACAACACTACAAAATCAACACAGACAACTCAAGTCCCTTCTCTGTATAACAAACTTTCTAAATCAGGAGGAATCAGGAAGAAGAAAAAATTCATTAGCATTGAAAAATATAACACCTATGAATGAACATGGTGATGAAAACTCCTGAATCTTGAAGAATACAATAGAAGATGGGAAGGCATCCTATGCTCACCTTTGGCAGAATTAGTAAGTTGAAAATGATGTTTACGAGGGTGACTCTTGATTACACGCTCCTACACACACACACACACACACACACACACACACACACGCAAACACACACACACACACAACTTTAAGTCAGAATTGCAATCACGTGTTTGGATTTTCGTGGGACAATATATAGAACCTACATACAGACAGATGGTCAACACTGAGAAAAGCAGATATTTCTCTAGGATCAGGAATCAGACATTCTCCAAAGTTACATTTATACAAGCCATATGGCACTTGCTAAAAAAAGGAAACACATAAAAGCAAAAAATAGAAACCTCAGAGACAAATAGATACAGAGATTACAAAGATATGTGATATAAAAAATGGTGTCAAAGGTCAAGTAATCGACTAGTTATCACGTAAATCTGGAAAACTAGGCTTTTCATGGGGAGGAAAAAGAAAAAAAAAAGAAAAAAAGTGAATCCACACATCACACCTGAAACACACAGGGGGATTCTAAATCAGAGAAGTTAAGGTCAGGGTGATAAAATTAGGATATGAGAAATTTTGCAAGCCTGGAGGAAGAGAGATTTTTCTCACATGAGAAAATAGCACGAAGCATAAATTAAACACAGAAATTTAAAAGGATAAAGAGGGGAGATATATTGGCCAATTCAAACCTGCTTCTGCATCGCAAGATTGATAATCATCACGAAAACGGAATCTATGCTGAGTCTTCTATATAGGAAGGGGCTCTCAATAGGATGTGAAGTACTCAGAGAAACTGTATAAAAAGGTTCTATGATCTCGTTAGAAAAAATATTCACAAAGTCGCAGTGGGGACCAGGCCACAAACCAAACAGCCATCTCCACTGTGGCCTAAGTCCTGTGCTCACACATAGCCACAGACACATGATGCTCTACAAAATGTTTACAAGTTTGACTGGAGCCAGGTGTGGTGGTACGTTTGAGGCCAGCCCAGTCTGCAAAGCAATACTAGGACAGCCAGAGCTGTTGCACTGAGAAATCCTCTTCCAAGAAACCTAAATAACCAGATTAGATAGATAGATAGATAGATAGATAGATAGATAGATAGATAGATAGATAGATAGATAGATAGGTAGATAGATATTAATAAAACAAAAGTTTGGCTGGAGAAAAGACAGCCCCTTTAACAAATGGCAATAGGAAAACTGGATAACCTCTGTAGAAGAATGGAACCAGATCCTCATTTTGTCCTACAGAAAAATCCATGCAAATAAATTCAAAACTGTGGAGATGGGAGATGGCTCAACCAGAAAAATACCTGGCATGCGAGCATGAAGACCTAAGACCGCACGCTGGCAACCTAAGTAAAAGGCTGACCTCAATGGCACACACTTCCAATCCCAGCACAGGAGCGGCAGAGAGGGGAGCATGAAGGAAATCCTGTCAGCTGTTCATTTGCCAAGAGACTAACCAAAAATAAAGAACGAACTCAGAAACAAACATTAAATAAACTAATAATATCTAGCCTGAGATGGGCAAATGAACTGAGTAGACATGTTTCTAGAAACAAAATACAGAGGGTAGAGAGAAGGCTCAAAGGCTTAAAGCACCCTAGGTTCAGCGTCCAGCACCCACATGGTAGCTCACAACCATTTGTAACTCTAGTTCCAAGGAAGTAAGCACTCTATTCTGACCTTTTGGGGAACCATGCAAGCAAAATGCTTATCCACATGAAAATAAATGAAGCTTTAAGAAAGGAAAGAAATACAAATAGCTAACCAATAAAACATTTTGCAGAAACGTTCAGAGACATACAAATCAAAACTGCATTAAGATTCCGTCTCACCACAGACAGCATGGTTAGTATTAAAAAAACAAAAACCGATGAACATTGCTGAGGATACATGTTGGGGGGTTGCGGCGGTTTGAAAGACGTGTCTATGTAGGCTCATGGATTGGAACATTTGGCCTCAAGCTAGCTTCCTGCACTGTTTGGAGAGGTTATAGAACCTTCCGGAGGTGAGGGAAGTATCATTGATGGTAAACTGAGAGCTGATTGCCTCTCTCTCTCTCTCTCTCTCTCTCTCTCTCTCTCTCTCTCTCTCTCTCTCTCTCTCTGCTCTCTCTCTCTGCTCCTGTGTAAATAAAAATGTGATCAGCCAGCTTCCTGTTTCTGCCATGATACCGACTGCTGCCAGGACTGACTGTATGACTGTGGAAGCATAAGCCAAAGTCAACCCTTTCTTCCTTAAGTTGGCATCGCCCATGATATCATCACAGATCAGAGAAGAAAGTAACACAGGAAGGGACACTTAGACTCTGTTGGCAGGAAAGTATAATAAAGTAAAAACATGATGTGGATTGAAGATAGAGTTTGGGTTAATTTGGGTCTGTAATGTTTTTATTTGTTTGCAAAGTTTTCAAACTTAACTCTATAAAATGAAAATTTTAACTAAGGAAAAGCTATTTCGTGACTACTCATCTAAAGTCAAAGTGTAGGAAATAGCAACGTGCTATGCTCATGATACCTGAACAGATGATGTATGCCACTACTGCATGACCAAGCAGCCTCACTCCCTATTACACATGACAGAGGGATTCTCTGAAGGAGAACACAGGGCCCCCAGTGTGGGATGCACCAGTGTTCTCTGTAGTCACCAAAGAAGCGAGGACTCAAGATCCTCACTGTGCAAAGGCTTGACCTTGGGAATGCACCGGAGCTGTCACTCAGAACTCCAGAGGAACATTAAGGCCACAGGAGAAAGGAGAACAGTGCTCCTGCAGCTGTCTAAACCTGAGGAGCTCTCATTCTTTAGGAAGTGCAGGGGACACTTCATTTAAACAGAAACATTAAGCCTGGGATATTTTTCTTTTTAAATGAAGGGTTTATTTGGCATTGTATTATAAGAAATACGATCCACTGGATTCTTCCCCTGAAATGGTGTCATCCCCACCTAGAATGAAATAAAAAAATAGAGCCATCATTAAATGACTACAGTGCTTGGGACAGGAAGATGGATAACACTAAGCAACAAAGGGACCGGGCTAAAAAGCTGTTAAACTGCATATGATCCTATACTGGCTGATTTTGTGTGTCACCTTGACACAGCTGGAGTTATCACAGAGAAAGGAGCTTCAGGTGAGGAGATGCCTCCAAGAGATCCAAGTGTAAGGAATTTTCTCAATTAGTGATCAAGGGGGAAAGGCCCCTTGTGGGTGGGACCATCTCTGGGCTGGTAGTCTTGGTTCTATAAGAGAGCTGAGCAAGCCAGGGGAGGCAAGCCAGTAAAGAGCATGCCTCCATGGCCTCTGCATCAGCTCCTGCTTCCTGACCTGGTTGAGTTCCAGTCCTGACTTCCTTTGGTGATGAACAGCAGTGTGAGCTGAATAAACCCTTTCCTCCCCAACTTGCTTCTTGGTCGTGAAGTTTGTGCAGGAATAGAAACCCTGACTAAGACAGGTGCTTTTTACACATCACATGCATAATGCACTACACAATAATTCACACGTCTTTACATTAAAGTCATCCGAAAGCAGATTCCATATGTGGGGACATATAAGGTAATCTAGTAAGCAAACACACTGAAACCTAGCAAGAGTTTCCTATAATGAAGTCTTTCCCTAGTCATGCCGACTGAGAATGTACACAATTATAGGCTGCATGTTGTCAAAAATGACCAAATAAGGCATCTGCAGAAAAGTAACACATCAGGCTATTTCAGAACATCCCTTCTATATCCCCTACCAACAAGTTGTAAACTGGCTTTTTATCTGGAATGCTATTCTGTGCACTCTCCTTTTCTGCCGAAGGCCTGTTAAATTTTAATTTGTCTAAGGTTTTCCTTTTTGCCAATATGATACAAAACATATTACATGCATAATATATAGACACACACATATGATTTTAAGCTTTATCCTTGGGATAAAACGTGATGAGTAAGATGTCTCTAGACTTGTCAATGTAAAAGTGTATTCTACTGTACTCTGTAACCCAGAGAATCGTGGGTGCTGAACATGTCCTAATACTGAGCCACACTTCCAGACCCCAAATGTGTATACTAAATAGTTTGGTCTCATGCCTTGTGGAACCAGCCAGACTTTGAGAAGGAGAAGGCAGGGAAGTGAGTGATTGTGAGTGGAACTTTAAAAAGTGGATACAATGTAATGTAAAGGAGAAGACTGTTTAAAGAGGTATTTTTAATAGGAAGATTAATGGGTTGTAGAAGGTTTAAGGAATGAAGGAATAAGGGCAGACAGGTCAGCAGTTCCTTGGTGAGGGGACCCAGCAGACAATGTTGGGGAGATGGAGAAGAAAAGTGTGGTCTTAGACTGTGACTCTTGGAGACTTATAATGTTTAAGTGAGAGGTGACTGGTGCCCAGGAAAGGAACATCAACAAATGACCCAGATCTGGGAGTTTATTCTCCACGAATGTTGGGAAAATAGCCCAGAGGAGATTTACAAAAGAAGATTGGGGGTGCACCTCAGTAGTGCATCTTGAAGCTAAACCAAAAGCCATACACCTACCCTTTGTTATCACAGAGCAAAGGACAGTGAAAGCAGTCATAATCAAACAAAGCATATTAGAGAAATAAATAAATAATCCAAGCCACAAATTAAAGGATGCTAGGGTACCTTCTCCCTTCTGTCAGATTTTACAGCCCAGCTCTCTCTAACTCATGACAGGTCTTACTGTTCTATCCATTCCTTCTTGAAAGACGCTGACTCTGACATACTCAACAAACTTCGGGATTTTTTTTTTCTAAAAATAGGATATCCAATTCGATGTCCAAAAATAAACAGCCAGGATGTTTCATGGCCATCTAGCATCCTCCCAGACATTTATCCGAAGTAGCACTGCACAGACAGGAAGGTATAATTGCCTTGAAGAACAACTTGGTTGCTGTAAAATGCAATACCTCCCACAGAAAGCACATGTCAGTAACCATTGCCAACCACGCAAGTATTAGTCTAAGGGAAAAAGAATTCCTAAGTCTATGCATCATTTGCAAAAGATGATCTTTATTGTCATTCCGTCTGTTACTGTTTCAGAGAGAAAACGTGTATTTTAGCAACTAAGTGACTTCCTACTTACAGAGCCCTTCAACGGTGTGTTCTGCTGGACTTACATGGAATCCTGTAAAAGTCGATTGTTTTGTAACAGGACCAAACCACACCACAATAGTTAAGGCCAATAAGGTTTTTTGTTTTTTTTTTTTAAACCTATGAGCATTTGTCTTTTCTGTGTTTTATTTCTACAGAACTTTAATGTCAGAGTCAGACATGATGGTGTGGGCCTTAATCCCAGCACTCAGACAAAAGCAGGTGAGTCTCTGAGAATAGGAGACCACCTAGTCCACATAATGTTGTCCAAGGCTACACAGTGAGACCCCATTTGGGGTGGGAGTTAATGTCAATATCAACTTATAAAGAGAATATCACAGAGCCATGAAATTGTTGAACAAGCACATTTCACAGATGGAGAAACTAAAACAACAGAAACCAATATACCGAGTATACTAAGTAAAGACTTAATGCACTCCTCTTATTGGACAGTTCAGAGGACAAGGAGAATGGCAGAGCCTGGAATCCATTCAGTTGGAGCTGAGTCACATGCTGGTAGTAGATCTAAATAGTTTTGCTCAGTGAGCCTGGCCCCATATTAGAAAGACAAATGGGTTTAAGTTTTGGTCAAACCTTATACAACACGATTGTTCATGTTTTCACAAAGCAATATCGTCTACCACATACAATCATTAAACTCAATACAAAAAAACAAAACAAAACAAAAAAAACCACAGAGTCCTACATTCATGCTAGATAAAGGCAGCCCAGCCAGTTCAAATCTTAAAGATTCTGGAGAGATAGCTCAGCAGTTAAGAGCACTTGCTGGTCTTGCGTGGGAATAAAGTTCAGTTCCCAGCACCCACTTGGGGCAGCTCACACTGCCTGTACCTCCAGCTGCAAGACATCTGATGCCTCTTTTGGGCCTCCTTGAGGATATATACAGAGACACACATATACACATAAATATAAAAATGAAAGTCAGTCCACACCCTCTAAATCAAAACATCAGGACTCTCCCCACCTCTGCAGATGCTCCCAAGCTATTAGTATTCCATGTAAATGGATCCCCTGGGCATAAGGATTCTCTGCAGCTCCAACATTGGAAAAACAACAAACTGTGTCTATGCAATGCATGATTTCAGAGGCTCCTGCTAGACCTGTTTTAAATAATCATAGGGTTAACAAACTGGAGTAAACTACCCCCCAACAAGATTGCCTCCACTTCTCTTTTCTTCTCCTGTGTCCTAGAGGAGCAGGGTGTGCCTGAGGTCAAACTACAGACTTCATACATGCAAAACAAATGTTACCATCTCGCAACATCCTTAGTCCTGCCTTTGCTTTGTTTGTTTAACTGAGAAACCAGATCATTAGGAAGAGATGAGAAGGAAGAAAGAGGAAGGAAAGAAGGGAGGGAGAGAAGGAGGAATGGAGGGAGAAAAGGAAGAGGGAGGGAAGTGGGCAAGAGAGGGGAAGGGAGGAAGAGAGGGAAGAAACAGGAAAAGGGGAAAAACGTGCAAAGGGAAGCTTTGACTACTTCTGCCATAGTCCTGCATTCAATGACTGATAAATATTTGCTTCCTTCCTGGTCCCTTAAAGCAATGATGTAAATGACACAAAGAACCCTTCTCCCTCATGTATAAAGAGACCCAATTTGGCAGTGTGAACATTCTCAGCATAGCACTCTAACACACTAAGACATAGATTTTCTCAAGCTGTGAATCTCATTCTTGCTGAATATACAAGATCTGCAGTTAGCCCAGCCCTGCTCTAGCATCCAGTAACAAAGTGCCCAGGGATTCCACAGTATGCTGTAACCTGATGGAACCACGGAGCAACAGCAGACATTTTCCCAATCAGCTAACACTTCCAAGCTCATCTTTGTAAAGGAGTAAGCCATTCATTTTCTCTTTCTCACCAACAGTGGAACAGGTGTCAAAGGGACAATAACTGCCTGCCACAGTTGGCACCCTCTTGTGGCATCCAATAAGTGTTATTTGATCTAATAGCTTTCAGTGACTGCTTTGATTTATTCTAATTGAATAGAAGTTATATTTTGCATTGTTTATATTTTAATATTTTTTGAGCCTTGTAAGAACTGGGGGGATAAGTCAGCAGTTAAGTTCTCTTGCAGAGGAATAAAGTTCATTTCCCAGAACCCACATTTGGCAGCTCACAACTGCCTGTGATTCCAGCTCCAGGGAATCCAACACCAGCTTCTGATCTGCAAGGGTACACACCTACCTATTCACATATAAACACTCAGAAACAGAGATTAAATAAAAGGTAAAAGCATCATAAAGTTTTTACATTTGGCTAATTCATATCAACTATTAAGATTACACAGATAAAACTTTATTTCTCCTTAACAATCCTTAATGCTGAATTCCATTACTATTTCTAATACAAAAGTTAGAATGAATGGAAATAATAATTTACCTATTCCCTTTACCTTGTGGGATGGTGTACGTGTGTGTGTGTGTGTGTGTGTGTGTGTAGGCCAGAGATCAACAGTGGCATCATTCCACAAGCACTACCCCCCTTATGTCTTTGAACCAGGGTCTTTCCTGGTATAATGCTCCCAATTGGACTAAATTGCCTGACCTAATGATCTCTATGTCTATGCCTTTTCAGAATTAGCTTTTCAAATGAGTCACCACACCTGGCTTTTTAAATGTTGGCTCTGTGGATAAAACTCAACTTTCTCGTGCTTGTGTATCCAGCACTTTACCACCTGAATGATTTCCCTAGCCTTAAAACTTCAGTCATCCTTCATTAAGTATGCATTGAAGGATAGAAGTGCAGCTTGGTGGTAGAGCTCAGGTAGAGAAGATAGAGTGCCTGCTTAGCATATGTGAGGCTCTGACTTTGAATCTCAGTACTCCTATCCCAAAACATATGTGTTATGTATGTGTATGTATATGTGTATGTGTATGTGTATTTATATGTGTATGTGTATAGAGCTTGCAATATGGCACAGTAGGTACAAATGCTTGCTGCTAAGTCTAAAGCCCAGATTTTGATCCAAGAGAAGCACACGGGGGGGGGGGGGGGGAGAACTGACTCAGCAAGCTGTCCTCTGACCTCTGTGTGTGTGACATGGAGTAAGTGCTTGTAAACACACACACACACACACACACACACACACACACACACACACACATGTGCCTATTAAAGTTAATATGTATACATATATATGTACACATATTTGAGTATATACATATATGAAAGCTTGAATTTCTGTACTATGGTTACCATTTTAATCCTAACCTCCAGCAGAGATGATGTGTGCTCTCAAGAGACCCACCAATTATCATGCTATCTTTACTTCATTGAATATAACTAACTTCAACTGACCAAAAGTCTGGTGTAACTCTCAAGCTTAGATTCAACAGGTTGTAGTTGACCTCAGGACGGCTAAATACCCCCAACTTCCTTGTGTCAATTCCAGAAACATGAGTGTTTACCAAGAACTCACATACTCAGTGTTTGTCTGTACAGCACCGTGCAAGACACACAACAGCCATGAGTGGGCAGACGGAGAGGAAAAGTAGGTGATGGGTGGACAGCATAGGCAAGTCAAGGAAGAAGAAATCCTAAATCCAGACAGCAGCGTGGTGCAGATGGCACATTCAAAGAGTGATAAGGAGGCTGCCAGGGCTAGCTGATGAAACATGGAAGACACGGCCTTCACTTGGTCCTTTTGACATGCTTCTAAGAGAAGCAAACTAAACTTCGAAGAAAGTGAGCTTGCAGGACAAAGGCCCAGGGTCTGAAATATGAACTCATATTCATAGAAGAGCAAATACATTAGTGTGTCTCAATCCCTATCTCATGTGAGAATCGGTGAAGAAGGCCAAAAGTTCAGGTGCTTGGTGGCAGACACTGTACAGAACAAACACTGACAGGGTGTCAGTGCTCCCTCCCTCACTCCCTGCTCCCTCCCTCCCCCCACCCCTTCTCTGCTGTTGTTTGCTATTGCTTTGGTGTTTTTCATAGAGACTATCTGACACATAGCTCACATTAGCCTGGCTTGAACTTGTGGCAATCCTCCTGTTTCAGTTGCCTGGTTACAGGTCTAAGTTATCATGCTGGGCTCCCATACCTCCTTTGATAAGCAGCAGTATCTCCATTTCTTACAACCAAACCCTCGCCATCTTTTTCTGGGCCCCCAGAAACCTGAAGTGATGACAATGTTTATAATTATAAAAAAAATGAGAGAAAGAAATAGAAAAGCTATACCAAAAAAAATTTATGTTTAAGAAATAATTTCATTAAGTAGCTGAACAATTTATAGCCTGCCAAGATTTTATAATAGTTTTAGAATTGTTTGGTTCTGCTGTCACACATTTGGCTCTGTCCACTTCAAACAATAAAAATTATTGAGAAAACAAGTCGGTTGTGGAAATCAATCAACATCAATTAAACACCTGCTCTTTGCCAGGCACAGTGGCAGGCAGGGGCTGCATTTCATGATGTCACTGAATTCTAACATTCTTAGTGCGAAGCTGTTCCTCCATGCTCATAGATCTGAGGAGCAATTACGGGTGAGTCACGGAGCTAACGAATAAAGCTAGGAAGCAAATACCCAGGATAACAGTGTTTAGACAAACCACCATCCAACACAGTTTCAGCAACTTTTTAGTAGAACCCGAAGGGAACTCAGTGAAGGCACCTGCTCTATTTCAAATGTGCATGGCTGAGAGCCAAGTGCTTGAACGCACTTAAAACCAGGCCAATGCTCGGGTCATAAGGCAGTCATTTCGTGCATCACTGAAGCCGCTGGGATGTGTAACTCTGATCCAAGCCACGGTCCGAAAGAATCTTTCAGACAAAACTAAAATGACTTAAAGAATATCCTCGGTCACATGTTCTCTTGTCAAATTGTCTCTAATGTCTGGAACCTGATAATAACAATATGTAGGCACCCCTGTTTCCTTGTTTACATAAATGACATAATCGTCTTTTTTTATTTGTCATGGGAGATGTTTCTGTTTTTATTTTTGCTTTTATTTTTGAATGGACAAGCTAGCATTGAACTCAGAGAGATCTGCCCTCCTCCCTTCCCAAGTGCTGACTAAAGGAGTGAGCTACCATGCCCAGACCAATAATATAATTTCCAGAGACACCGTCTTCATTTATTTACACCTATACTCTGCCAGGAGCTACTGCTATGACACTATTTGGCCTATAAAATTTTCAGTGTGATGATTTAAAAAGCTATACATTGAATCCAAGGTTAGAGCCAGATATGGTGGCACATACCTGTATTTGTAACACTTGGGAGACAGGAGGACCAGGAGTTTAAGGATAGCATCTATTATTAGGGGGTTCAAAGATAGGTACATAAGATACTGTCTCAAAAAAAATTTAAGAGCTCTGTGAGAAAATATGCACTCCTGTCTACTAATACAACAAATAAGATAAACTTTAGAAAAGCCAAAATGAGAGTAAAAAGTTCAAGCTATTGATGCAAGCACTTTGTCAATTAGCCTGAGAAATGCTGGGGTCCACTTGGCTTTGCCCTCAGCACATTAACAACAGCTTTGGGTTTTTGAGGTCATACAGTAGATGGGGATTACTAGCTCAATGCTCTTAGTCACGTTCTTTGACTTGTCTGAGCCTTGGTTGCTCATAGAGACATGATTTGGCATAGCTGTACTTCAAACAGTGGTAAATATTATATATATTTAAGTAAAGCACCACCCAGAGCCATCTGACCTCCAGCATAATAAATGGAGGTAACATCGTAATTGTAGAGTTTTACAAGCTAGTAACAAATTTATGAGTAAAATCAAATTATAAGGAATTCAGGAGAGTGCAGAAGCAAATAAAGAAAGCACTAAGAATGAAAGAAGCGATAGCCAAAAAGGAGTCAAGAAACTGTACAGAAACAAAATCCCAAGTGACAGAGACCATGGCCTCTAGCCCACACACGTAAACCAACTCCTGGGGGCCACAGCGGTGCTTCCGCAAGACAATGATGTGCCCGAAGATGACAGCGAGCCTTGTAAAACAGATGAAACTTTCCTCCCATGTGTTTAAAAGGGAGATAGATTAAGTGCATAATTGACTGGAAAGATTCCTATCAAAAGTGATTTGGCATCACAAATTCAATATATTAGATGTCCAAACTTTAATTAACTGCACCCTATTACCAGGCTAGGAATGTAATTCAGTTATAAAAGCAATGGCTTAGCATACAAGAGGCCCAGAGTTTGACACCAACACCACTTTTCAGAGGCGAACCTCTCAAATTCTTCCTATTGAATACTGAAAGGGGCACGTTTCCAGTAAATTAGGTGTGAGATTTTGAAATGGAATGCCCTCCAATACCATCAATTTCCCCACAGCTAAAAGAATACCTCATCACTGAGCATTGCCATATTCAGCAGAGACAAAAACCTGGGCGGGAGATTCCATTTTCACTTGCATGATTTTCCCTATGGTTGCCATGCAGTAAAAGGAGAATCACTTTCTCCTCTCTCCAGTGCTGCAAAGCTAAAAAATGTTGAGGGAAGCAAAAAGATACAATGCCCTTCTGGATTCAAAAGCAGCTGGGAAATTAACTGATCTAAATAATTCCACAATTAAGACCAAAAACCTAACTCCTTAAGGATAACACCAGTGCTCACTGAGCCCTGGATAACTTCCGAGATGCCTATAAAACCACCACAGAGAATTAATTGTAAAGCTGAGAAAAGTGTCAGATGACAAAGGCAGGGCCAGTCTGGTCACCCTCTGACACAACAGTCTTCAGGACAGCTGTCTCAAGAAACATCCAGTTTTTTCTCACTTCAAATTCACCCATCATTTGTCCCAAGGAAGGTCAGATATCCGACCTCTATTGACAGAAACCAGAAAAATCTTAGCAGGGAAAGCATTAGATAGGGCAATGCCTTTCACAGATTTCTGCTTTGTATGTTATCACCTAGTGCCAAAGATACAAACGCTAGCAATAAGTAAGGGTGGCTCAGTGGACAGTGTTCTCTTCTAGCTTTGCCTAGAAATGAATTACACAGTATGACCTTGAGAGACTTGATCTTCATTTCCCCATCAGTCCCAGATGAAGTTAAATCTACTCATTGCTTTATATCCCTGGGGAACATAGAGTGAATGACAGAACACTATGAACGCTGCAACACAAAACTCGACCTGCTGTCCATTGGTGGCAATTTCCAACCATCTAACACAGGCAGATGACTGCCACACAAAAATGGCTTTTACTCTGTACAATAACAGAAATCTGCCTGAGGAGGCCAACAAAACTCACAGGCTACTGAACAGCTCCTTCAAGAGTTACACATTTGAAATTTGAAAATAATAGCAAAATTAAATGAAACCCAATACTTAAGAATACTTTTTGTCCGGGGTAAATAAAACCTCAATATATTTAAGGTCTTGTGATCTTTCAGGACTCTCTTTAATTCTCCTTTAATAACTTCTATTAAGTCAATTCTTGCTTTATACTTGATAAACCCTGAGGAACTGTGATTGCTGGATTATATATATATATATATATATATATATATATATATATATATAATAGATGATTGATAGATGACTAAATCGTTGATAGTTGATAGATAGATAGAGGGTAAAATAGATAGATCATAAGTGAATAAGTGATAGATACATCATAGATGATAGAAAGATGATAGATGGTTAGAGAGAGAGAGAGATCATAGGTTATAGGTTATAGATAAACGGGGTAGATGGGTAGACGGTAGGTTCTTTCACACTGTACTTCTTTTCTGTGTTGATACTGAAGCCCAGGTCCTTGTCCATGCTAGACAACTGCTTTCCTACAGAGCTGCCCCGCCCCATGCTCTCCACTTGTCAGTAACTTTCAGTTAGTAAACTTTGGAAAGCTGGGGCTGCAATTCAGTAGTCTGTGTGTCAGGCTGTAGCTCACTGGTAAAGGTTTGCCTAGAAAGTTGGGACTCTATGTTCTATTCTCAGCACAAAAAAAAAAAAATTATCTTAAGAGCCAGGCTTGATAGCACCAGCTTATACTCCCAGCAGTTGGGGAACTACTGAGGTAGAATCAGGCATTCAGGGTAGTCCTCAAGTACAGAAGAAGTTTGAAACCAGCCTGAGTTACTTACATAAGGCCTCCTCTCAAAAACCCAAATCCAAACAATGAAAACATTATCCCAAGAACAGTTCAATCGTCAGCTGTAAAAATATGACTTTTTCAGTTTGAATGTGTTAATTTTACTTTACATCATGTCTAGTAGATCCATGACTCTAAACTTCCCCTTTCAGTAAATCTCCACATTAAAGAACATGGAGGAAATACTATGGTAGTATAAAGTAAATAAAGTAAAGTCTATAAAGTAAATAAAAATCACTTCTAAGGTTATGATCTTTAAATAAATCAAAATCAAAATAAAGGCTATCATAAAAGTAAGTTAAAAGTGTATTAAAGGAAAAAAATGTACTAAAGGGTCTGGGAGTTGGATCGTTGGTTAAGAACACAAGCTGCCCTTCCAGAGGACCTGAGCTAGATTCTCTGTGCCTACATGATGGCTCACAGTCATCTGTAACCCAGTCCTAGTGCCCTATCATGGCCTTTGCAGGCACTGCACAGATATAGTGTGCATAGACACAGATGCATGCAAAACAAACACACACATAAAAATAATAAAATAAATGTACTTAAGAAACATAGTTACTACAGCTTCTAGCCAACCAAGAACCCATCTGCCCAAACTTCTATCCCTGCCTCTCAAGTGCTGAGACTGCAGGCACTTGCTATACACCTAAATGATAACCTGTTTATTATAATAACATAACACACTTTAAATTGCATTTAAAGATTTTAACTTTTCATATATTTTTTTCTGAAACCCATCAGTACTAGCATTAAATGCTGCTATTTTTCTCTCTGCACTTTATATTTGAACAGCATGTCTTCAGTAATAATATGGGAAACAGGAAACCAACTGACATTAGCAGTTAACGCCTTAGAGGTACTTTGCACCTACAAGAAGAAATGAACAGATTCAATTTTAGCCCAGGAAGCTGATGCTGATGATGCTGTCCGTGGTCTATCACACAGACTGAACCTATCACAGGCACAGCCACCTAAGGAAGACAGTACCAGTGGGAGCCCTGTGCTTTCAGTTTCCCATCTTCAATATTTCCACATCCCAGCTTCCTCTCACTGACGCGGGACATCACCAAGTTAAGTCCAATGCCTGCCTAGGCAACTTATCGTAACCCTTTACCAAGAAGCATCGCGGAAATCTGGGGCCATAGCTCAGTAGTACAGTACCAGCCTAGCAAGCAAAAGTCCCTCGTTTCACTCCTTAGAATCATAAATAAATAACACATTACTAATGGTCTATTATTTATTCATTTTCTATGAGCATACATTATACTTGCTAGCATTAGCCAAAAAGGAGTAATCACTTCGCAAATTACCTGTATGGTACCCAGACCACTGCATGGTAGAAACTATCTTCGAGGTGGTCAGACCTAACCTTTAGAATGTACTAGAATAAATGTTGTGTGCCAGCAATACAAATCCTTGGGAAGGTCTATGTACAGTTTTAAACGGTGAAAGCATAGAAGGAAAAGAAATAACATGAAGGATGACAGAGGTAGCAAGACACAAAAGGGGCTAATATTCATAGAGGGAAGGAGGCTAGGACAGTGAGCCTATCAGTCCTCTTTTGAGATGACTTTGGACATACAACTACATTTTTTTTCCCTCTTTACTATCCTGAGAGAGAATAAACACACCGAAGGCTTTAAACTGAGGAGACACCCCTGGCGGTAAATAACAGGCCTGGGCCTTTCAGAACGTGGAGGGGGCGGGGTGGTAAAGGAAGGACCTGATTGGCAGGCGACCTGCCACCCGGAGATACGTGGCAGGCGCGCTCACCTGTGAACACGTTCTGAAAGCCATCAGCTGTCGCTGGAGCCCCAGGTGCCTTGGCGGCCAGTACAGGGGACCCGCCACCACTGTCATCCGCAGTAGCCCCGCGCCCCAGCAGGTGCACGGAGCCTCCTGCCCCTGGCGTACGGACGCCCAGCTCCTCGGTCCAGTCGGCTGAGCGGCTGAGGCCGCCCGTGAGGCCACCCTCCAACCGGTGCTTTTTTGCCGGGGCTGCAGCAGAGGCCAAGGCGGTTCTGGAGCTCCGGCTCACGGAAGGGTCCGGCCGCTTTTTGATCCTAGGACTCTGGTTGGGGGACTGGGACGGGGAGTGATTAGGAGAGCTGAGCTGCCGAGTGGTGGTCTTGATGTAGCAGGGGGTGATGAGTGGGTAAGGTTTGAAGCAGCGTGGGCTGGGCGCAGGGCTTCCAGGCAAAGAAACGACTGCGGAGGTAATGGATTCTCGCATGCCCTCCTCCGGCTCTTTCTCCAGCCTCTGTGAGGCTTCTTCCACCTCTGGGACCCATTCCTCCCCTGGAGAGCCGCGGGGGGCATCCTCAAAAGCATCCTCCTCGCACTCCTCATCTGTGTCCCCAGTTCCAGCCACGGGAACTCCGGCGGCTCCCTCCCCTGGCCCAGCCTCCGGAAAGGTGAAGGCTGGTGATGAGAGAGAGTCTGTGACTGCGGAGGGGGCGGTCGCATAACCTGGTGTCTCGGAGGTCAAGTGGCTTCCGGAGGACGGAGGATGCTCAGGCACCAGAGACTTGGTGGTCTCAGGCAAGTCAGGTCTCACCGGTAGTGCCTGTACTGTGTCCTTTTCAGCCTCGCTTCTAGGTCCCAGCAAGAACTGGTCCAGGCCCAGAAAGGCCCCAGGCTGAGGGGAGATGGCAGTGGGGGGCGCTGCAGGCTCCTCGGAGTCCTGGAGCAGCAGCTTCTGCTGCTGCTGCTGTTGCAGACGAATTGCCTGCTGGATGTCTGAGAGCAAATCCTCCTGCTCCGTAGCGGAGTGGAAGCTGTAGATGTCCGTGTCTGAACCAGAACTGGTCCTTTGTCCATCTTGCGCTCCAGCCGCAGTTTCCAAATCCTCCGCGGTCGCCTGGATCCCTACCCCAGCCTCAGCAGGCCTAGAAGCACCGGGATGGATCACCTCGAAAGGGTCAGCACACTCGGTATCCGATAGGCCTGTCTCCTCAGCGGAGAGGCTGAGGTCCGGGGTCTTGGTGACTATAGAGTGAGCGCTGTCCAGCTCCCCAATCGGCAGGGCCTGTGAGTCCAGCACATCCTCTCGCGAGTCGCAGGCACCTTTCCCCTTGGTCAGGTTCTTTCTGATCCGCAGGTTGGAAAACACCGAGGCTCTAGAATCGGACTTGCTCTTCTTCTTGCTGGTCTCCCCGCTGCCCCCTCCCCCCTTGCCGTGCTTGCCAAGCGCCTTTTTGCTCCCGCTCGCCTTCTTTGTGATTTCCGCATCCCTGGGCCCCGCGGCATCCTCGGCTCCGCCGCCTTCGTGGGAGGCATCACCTGCGCTTCTCTTCAGCTTCCCATCCTGGTTCCCCATGTTTCAACCCCACTGCTGCGCCGCCGCGCCTTGGGGTCCTCAGGCCATCTCGGCCCTGGAGAGGGCCAGGGGAGTGTCCGGGACAATTCAGGCAGCTGGGCCGGCCGTTGGGAGCGGAGGCCGAGGAGCGCCCAGCTGGCCCCGCTCACATCTGCTGCCGCTTTGCATAATGCGCGGTGGCTCTCCCGGCTGCCGTCCCTGCGGCTGTGGCTGCGGCCCTGGCTGGCGGGCGCGAACATGCTCAGTTCAGCGCGCACTCCCCACCAATGGCTGCACAGGACTCAGCCTTGGCCTGGCTCCCCGCCCACCGCCGCCGCCCCTTCAGTGCCCCCTTTGGCTCCTCCTGCAACCAAGTAGGAAAACCCGTCTATCTCTAGTACTTCATAATTGGGGGTGGGGACAGCAGGAGCTGTCTTTATGTATCCCAGACTAGATCGAATTTAGAATCTTTCTGACAGGTTATCTCTGGGACCTTCATCTCCACCTTGAAAATAAAACATGTTGCCCTCTTTTCAAGAACTGGAATGTTGGAACAGTTTGATGAAACTTCAAAGCTCGCAGACCTGCAAAGAGAAAAACACAGGAGAAAAATCGAAGCCTAATTCCAGGTCAGAAGTACCATAACATCAGGAACACACACACACACACACACAGAGAGAGAGAGAGAGAGAGAGAGAGAGAGAGAGAGAGAGAGAGAGAGAGAGAGAGAGAGAGAGAGAGAGAGAACTTCTGTATGGCTCCAGTTCAAATACTTGTTGAATGGGTGGACTGTCCTGTCTGTCCTGTCCCTTAAATACTTGACCATGGCTTTGCACACTCTTAAGGTTTGTGAACATGCTACTTAGGGAAAGGTTCCTTCCCCAGACTCTCTGCCTGATACACAAGCCTCTTCAAGAACAGGACGTTAACTGCCATTTCCAAAGTGGTTTTGTGAGACCTTTCTGGACAGAGAAAAGAGAGGTAGGGGATGCTGAAAATACTGAGATTAAAGCTGATTAACATGCTAATCTCCAAAATTCTATGTGTTTACCATATAAATTAGACAACATTTGTATTTAAAAGGGGTGCATGAATTATAACTCCCAGGAGGTCAAACTCATCAATATTAAACATGTCACAATGTGATGCTGTATAAAAGGAAAAAGAAAAAAAAATGCCCTTGGTACAAACACAGGAAATTAGACATTGTGCTATAAAGGATGACCAGTTTCTCAAGCAAACCCATCCAAGCACACTTTGTCCAGGGCCAGGGCTTCCTAAGTTTTAGACCTAGATAACAATCACTTTTTCTTACTGTGAATTGTCCTCTTTATTTTAATGACATTAAACTATAGTTTTTGTTAAATGTCTTAAAGCTTCATTAGTATTTTAAAAGGCTGCAAACAATAAAAGCAAAAAAAAATCATAAAAGTAGCATTTGTAAAACAATGTTACTCTTTGTTGGAAATCCAGACAGCAATTACCATCCTTTCTCAAACTATGATCTTTAAAACAAGTGTTCACTGGAGCAGGTGGACTGATGTCCTTAGGTGGCCTTTTTGAGTAAACAGTTTGAAGAACTCAGCTTTAATAACTGTGCCAGCGTAATATCTCAGTCTCCAAGGGATCCCGAGAGCCTGAAAAGCCTTTATTTCACCTCTTTCACAAGACTACTGGCTCCTCTCTTCTAGAATGCAGGCTGCCCCAGGGCACACTTTGCCTGTAGGCCACTAGAATTCTCGGCCTCCTTGAATGCTGCATACTGAGATACTTGATTCTTGGTTCTTGCTCTTTCTCTAGCAGAGCAACTTTGATTCAGACCTGTTTGTTTCTTTGCTATTCTCTTCTGTGATATACCCAAGAAGTTCAGGAGACAAAGGGGGAGGGGAGGACAGAGAGCTAAAAGAAAGGCAGAAAGAAAACGGATTTTTTTTTCCCCAAGTCCTTTGAATGTGGGAGAATAGGTGGCCTTTGAGAGGCAGGTCAGAGTTGACAGAGCTCTATTATAAGGTCACAAAAGTAGTAGAAGAAACATTAGGGACTGTGGATGGGGGATGGGAAGGGGGGTGGGACGATGATAAAGAGCAATGGGGATGAATGGGATCCACCCTGTCAGTAACATCAGCTGGGAGACAGACAGGGCTGCCTCCTGCAGCCCAAGGACTTACCCTGTCTAGGGACAGCCAGGAAGGTAAAGCTAGCCCTTGAGGATATTCACCAAAAAGAATTTCAGGACAAGTCAGAGTGAGGCAGCTAGTCAATTTGTAAAGTATTCAATTTATTAAGAGATAGTAGATGCTTCGGGGTTAAGCTTATCCACAGAGAGGAAGAAGAGGAGACTGGCAGGGAGACAGAGTGGAGGCTGAGCTTCTTAAGAAAGCTCTATCAGTGTCTTAGTATATATTATGTATTTCTCCTATCTTAAAATATAGCACAAAGAGATACACAATAAAATAAATGTAGGAAGTCTATTTTTTAAGAATTTTTTTTGGGGGGGGACAGAGTTTCTCTGTGTAGCCCTGGCTCTCCTGGAATTCATTCTGTAGACCAGGCTGGCCTCTAATTTATAGAGATCTGCCTGCCTCTGCCTCCCAAGTGCTGCATTGAAGGCTTAAAAGCATGTGCCACCACTGCCAGGCTAAGAATTCTGTTTCTTTAAATGAAGTTATAGGATAGTTTCATGAGGTGTACTGCTTAGGTTTAGTGACAGAACAGCAGCATTGAGAATATAAAACTCAAAGATCAGAACAGTGTGGCCCCATGCAAACATAGCTTTGTTTTGTTTCTTTGTTGTTTGTTTCTTTTGACATGTTTTCAAGTAACTTTGTTTGAAATATCTCTTAGAAAAGAGAATGTTGGGAATGGAGAGACTTCAGCAGGCTGGACTTCTGCAGAATGAAATACTCTTTGCACTTACATGCAAAGGAAGGAAGGAAGGAAGGACGGAAGGAAGAAAAGAAAGAAAGAAAGAAAGAAAGAAAGAAAGAAAGAAAGAAAGAAAGAAAGAAAGAAAGAAAGAAAGAAAGTCATCTCTGTAGGCAATCTCTATGTCCCTGTCTCCCTATCATAGAATAGCATCCCAAACCCTCTATAAACAATCTTTTTTCTTTTTTCCTCTTCTTTTTAAAAATTTATTTATTTATTTATTTATTTATTTATTTATTTTCAAAGACGGTATTATGTAGCCCAGGCTGGTCCTGGGCTCACTATATAGCTAAGGCTGGCCTTAAACTACTGATCTTATTAACTTTAACTCCCAAGTGCTGGGATTATAGGTGTGTTACACCACAACCAGCTACAGTCTTAATTGTATCTGTTGAGTCAATAGTTTTGATTCTCTCTGAGAAGAAAATGTGAATCAGACCCCTAGGGTGAAGCATTCCTTTTGTGTTTCTGATCTCTTGACTTCCCTTGTCTTTCTATACTATTTCAAAAGTAATTTATATGCATATATAGAAATATCATAATGAATCTTCTTACTTAATATGATTAGCACATATTGATTTAATATAATTAGAGCATATTAATAAGGAAAAAAATCTATGATATTCAAAGGTACATTTGAAACTCACAAATGTGGGTATTGAGGTAGGCAAGTTCTTGCTATCAAAAAATGCTCAGTAAAATTAGCTCAGTTCCCCAGAGACTGAGGCTTGTTCACGTACAACATAACTGAGACAGTACTTGAGACTAAAAATTTGGTCCCAGATTTCCTTATAACATCACCATAGTCTTTAGTTTTGGGGGAACTGACAAGGATATCTAAAAGTATAAGCTGACATCAGCTGAAAACAATAACAACAACAACAACATCCCCCACACCTGTGTTGAAGATTGTCACTGTATCTTGATTAGAATATCAGAGATGGAGAGCCAAACCGTACTTCACGTCTTCAGTTTAACATTTTAGTTATCATAAAAATAATGGCTGTATTGATGGCATTTTACACACACACACACACACACACACACACACACACACACTAATATATCAATGCACCTTACTTATATTTTCTCTGTATTACCTTTCTCAATCCCTCCTCTTTCCTCAACCCCTCCTCTTCCTATCTTGCTGGTCCTTTTTCTTACCCACATGTTGCCCCTCTGCCTTCATTAGGGTGCATGTTAACATGGTTGTTGATGTGAAGGTCCAGTGTTGACGTCACATGACTGTTCTTAAACCTTCTGCCCTTTATTTTATTTTTTATTTTCTTCAGACAATTTCTCTGAGTTCTTGGTATTACGCTCAGGCTGTCAGACATATACATCTCCCCTCTGAGACATCTGCCAGGCTTCTTTTTTTTTTTTTTTTTTATCTTTTCTAGCTTCTAAAGAGTGTTTATCTTCCTTCATTTCTGACCAGAAATGTATTTTTGTTTTGTTCTGGCTTGGTTTGGGGTATTTTGTTTTGTTTTGTTTTTTAAAGAAACCTTTCTGGGTCTTCTATGGTGTGATTGAGTGTGAATACACTTCTGTGCCTAGAAGAACTATTGGGCCTTTGGTGGCAGAGGTCAAAAGAAGCCTTTGTATCTTTTCTTTGGGGTTCTGCTTAGATAGAGACCAGGCTCCTGTGACCCTCATTATGCAGAGCTGAGGGTGAAGAATGCAATGATGGTGACTATGACACAGTCTGTAAGAAACAGTCATCGAGAGTGGAAGGGAGGGCACAAGTGTCTCTTTAGAACTTGGTATATTCTGAGAACATGTGCATAAGTAGAGCTCTTGAGTTCAGGAATCTCTTATTAGTTTGCTCTTTGCTATCTTTTGGGGGAGCAAATAACCCTAATCCTCTCTATTTTCCTCAGCATGGGATCTCTGTTAGCCTTTGAGTGTGTTTAACTGAACCTGGGCTCAGTGGCTTAACACTCATCAATCAGGCAAGAGACTATATATATATATATTAATATATAATATATGCATATATTATATATAAATAATTAATATATGCATATTATTTTACTTAAAGCTGTATCATTTGTGTTTATTTATGCTTACAAAGAAGTCATATAGGTATCTAATTTAAAGTGTGTAAATGTTATATATTTATTTTTTTATTCATTGATTATAGTTTTCCCCTTGTCCTCTCAGATTATCTTCTTTAAAATTTGTTTTTTCAAACATCATCTATGGTATTAACCAAAGTTCTTTGAAGATCTATCTACAAGGACATTGACTTTCAAAGTAGTGTGCAATGAAAATGGCATAGAAAACAGATTAGACAATAGATCCTTTGCAGGCGGGACTCCCAAGGCCCCACCCCTAGCTGTGGGGTTATTGCTAATTTGTGGCTGATGTGATCTAGAGTCAGTTCTCTCTGGGATCAGTGACCTTGGGAAGTTGTCCGTGACCCAATGGATTCATCTGTATTCAAGCATGTGGAGGCAACACGTATTGGACTCAGTGGGTCATTTTAGAAGAACAGCCCCAAAAGGAGCTGGAGGACTAGGAGAAGATGCTAATGAAATTAGGAGGAAGACATGGTCCAAGACTTGTGGGGTGCATTGGAGGCTGGAAATGGGAGAGACCTACAAGAAAAAGGGATTGTATATATGTATGAAATTCTCAAAGGCTAAATAAAATTTTATGAAATCACAAAAGAAAAAAGAAAAACAGATCACTGGCTTTCAATCTTAAAGTTCTTTTATGATCTGGGCCTGTGAGAGGACCCTTGGGTTCATGCCAACCACATAGCTTCTTGGATTTTTGCAATCAGGAAATATAAATGGTTACCATCAAATAAATGCGTCTACAATGGGCAAAATTAGCAAAGGCTTTTCATTTCATTTCTTTTTTCTGTGGAGAAAGGGCAACATAAAAGTGATACAATTTCCTCCTCTAGTGATAACAGGCCTTTAGCTTTTTTTCTGACCTGCAGCATGAATTTCCTAGAGAAATTTGAATTCTCTGAGATTCACTGCTTCAGTAGCTTGGTGACTTAAAGAAAAGCACACATATCTCTTTTTGGAATATCTCCTCTCCCACCAATGCCAGGTCTTCAGCCAAGGATCATGGTTATGAGTGGAGTTTGAGAGATCCCAGTTTTCACCAGATCCCAGGTGCTGTTGATGGTCTGTCAGTTGAGAACTACTCTTATGGGCCAAGCCAACGGTCACTTGACTATACTACAAACAGGTATCTTCTGACCTTGTCCATTTACTCTGTATGATACATCATAAGCTGTTGTGGATAGCCCTGGGACTAATTATATTTGATGTTAATTCCGTTCTCCAGTGAGTGACTACAAACAAGGAATGAGTCAGCACTCAGGTGATTTCCTGTAAACCTGCTTCCCACCTTAATTTGTAAAATAAAAGAGAGCTGATGATTGGACAGATAAAAGGGAAGGTGGAGCAGAAGGAGAGAGAGAGAAGAAGGAGAAAATGGAAGAGGGAGAGGATGCAGAGGAGGAAGAGGAAGAAGAAAAGCAGAGCAGAAAGAAGCACATGGCCTTATGAATCTGCAAGTTCTAAGGGGTCTCATAGAAGTGGAAGATAGTAGTGTATCGGCAGATCTACCCAATCTAGGTGCACAGCACGTACTCATATTAACTGTGTTGTGTTTTCATTTTGGGGTCATATTTGGGTGTAGATTTACCACAACAATAAGCTACTCCAGGTACTTCTCTAGCCTCTCTTACATTTCTCTAACATACCCCACTCCTATTCTTCATGTTCTAAACTCAAGCTGGAGCCACACCACATACCTAGCTGCATAGAGTACCCTCCATCACTCAGATATGAGTCCAGGGACTGTGCCTTAGTTAAGATTACCATTGCTGTGAAAAGAAACCATGACCAAGGCAACTCTTATAAAGAGCAATATTTAATTGGGTCTGGGTTACACTTTCAGAGGTTCAGTCCATCATCGTCACGGCAAGAAGCATGGCAGCATGTAGGCAGACATGGTGGTGGAGGAGCAGAGAGGTCTATGTCTTCATGGAAAGGAAGTCAAGGGCAGACTATCTTCCAGGAAGCTAGGAGGAGGGTCTCAAAGACCACCTCTACAATGTGACACTTCCTCCAATGCCACACCTACTCCAACAAGGCCATATCTCCTAATAGTACCACCCCCTGAACCAAGCATATACAAAACCACAGCAATCTACTCCCTGTCTCCTATAGGCTTGTTAAAACACATGAGTCTATGGGGACCATACCTATGCATAGTAAAATGTTAAAACCATAGTTCAACTTCAAAAGTTCCCATAGTCTATAACAGGTCTCAACAATGCTAAAAGTTCAAAGTCTCTTCTGATATTCATATAGCCATGTAACTATAATCCCCAAAGTAAGACCAAAATCCAGCTGGGCAAATTCCAAATTCTTTATCTCCATGTCGATTGTCAAAATGCTTGAAATAGAAATATTAAAAAAAAAAAAGTCCCTTCAGTTCGCTAACATTTTTGTGCTTGGTTGACTGCTGCACAATTCTTTCTTTTTGGTTGGTTCCACTTTCTGTTAGCAGCTTTCCTCAGCAGCTATCTATGTCCCTGGCATCTTGAACATCTTGGGGACTCCAAGAAACTTCAAGGTTACAGCTTTTTGTTCCAATGTTTGGGATCTACACATGATCTTTGAAGCTCGAGTCATTTCTCCAGCTCTATCCTCTGTAGCACCTCAGAGTCTAGTTGACTCCACTCCATTGCGGCTGCTGTTCTTGGTGGTCATCCCAGGGTACTGGTATCTCCAACATGCTGGGGGTTTTCACTGAAACTAGGCTTCACCAATAGCCTCTCATAGGGTCCCTTTATGGGGTCAAGCACCAACTTCTTTGCATAACTCCTTCAGTCCTGGACCATCAATTGCAACTGAGGCTGCACCTTCACCAATGGCTTTCCATGGCCTCTCACAGTATCAAGCTTCAACTGCTTTTCATGACCCCTTTGTGCCATCAAAACCAGTATCACCTGGGTGATTCTTTATACATTACCAAGTCCAGCTGCAGCGCAAGGTACAACTTTGACTATCTCTGGAACACAGCTTTGTTCTCTCAGAAAACACTTTCCAGAATATTTCACCTCAGTGATGGTGGTCTCTTCTCAATCAGTGCTAATTTCTGTTATGGTCTGGTGGACACCCCCTCCCCTAGAATAGCTGTAGCCTTTTTGTTTCATGCATGCCAGCTATTTCATAGTGTTGCTGTAACATGTCTGCCAGTCACTGACACAGAGAAGTGACTTGGCTCAAGAGTATGCTGACCACATACCCTGTTTTGTTCTGTATGTTCTGAATATTCTATATGAGGTTTGCTAATCTTAAGAAATTTCAAGAAGCTTTATGTAGGACCCATCAAATCAAAGGTCAATATGACTGTTATGTTCAAAATATCTTGACTCAGATCTGACTAATGGACAGCCCTTCCTGAACCTACGTATGAGCTCACTGTGGCTTTTGTGGGTAACACTGGAGAATACTACTAATAATCTAAAAAGCTATGGTTATAATACTTATGATCTATAATCACAATATTGTGAAATTCCCCTGTTCACTACCCATCCACCAACCACCTTACCATACTCAGGACCAATCAGTCTAAAGATTAGCTGATAATACTTTGTCTAGTAGGTCAACTGCTTCCCTCCTTGCTCTTTAAACTTTTGAATCTGGTTTTTCCTTCAAAAAGTCTGCACTGAGAGCAAACTAGTGCTACAATTAGGTTTTTCCTTCTTTTGGACCTGGACATCTAGTTAAGGTGTGCATTCAATAAACTATTCTTGCTTAACTAAGAGGCTGTACATATGGTTTGAGTGGCGATTTCCTGAACCTCAACAATTTCTTATCTCCAGCTAACCAGCATCAATTGTTTCAGTAGTTCCTTCTATTCTTGACCCTATAGCCAGAGCCACATGGATGAAGCTGCTGAGTTTTGCTGCTTGCTGGAGCTGGAACATGGTCCCCTTGGTCTATTACACCAGCTTTTTGTTTTCTAAGTCCTTCACTGCCTAAGTTTGGCTGTCTTAGAACTTGCTCTGTAGATTGACCTTGAACTCAAAGATCTGCATGGCTACATCTCCTAAATTCTGGGATTAAAGGCATGTACTAAAAGACCTACAATGTGAAGACTCCCCCACGTTCTAACTCAGGAGAGGTGACACCCCAAATCACTCACGAGAAATGGTCTTGATGCAAACTGCAAGAGGTTTATTTGGGAAAGACCAGTGCACTGGGGACAACTTGTAGAGGAGTTGACCACGAGTTCAAGGGGTAAGGGGCTTATAAAGGCACAAAAACTGCAAACACCTGGCATCCTGGAACAATGGGGCAAGTTCTCTATTTTGGACAGAGGTCTAGAGGATTAAATAATTTTTCACTCTCTCTCAGGATCTTTCAGTACCACCATGCCTGGACTTAAGCTTTTCACCTAAAACTCTCTCTGTCCCAGGTTAGCATTGAACTCTGAGATCTGCTTTCCTTTGTCTCTTGGAATTAAAGGTGTGTACCACCACTCCTAGGTCAAAGCTTTTCATGGCCACTATTCCTCAAGATATGGATCAAAAGCCCATGTCTTACAGCCTCAAGATCTGGATAGCAAGTGTGCCCTCCATATCTGGATTATAGCTCATTTCTGATTAAAAGTTGAAATGCAAACAATAACCATGAAATAACACCTAACATGACATAACTATTCCTTGTTCAACTGTAAACACAGACAGTGAGCATATCTGGGTGGGAAGAGAAAAACATGGAAAATTACAGAATGTCAGAAAGGAAATGGGTACCTCTCTCTTGTGGTCAAAGCTCCTCAGCCAATGAGTTAATAATTCCAGCACAGGTGATGTTTCCTTTTACCTAGAGATGCTTTAAAGACGAGTGCTAACACAGCATTGAGTCACGCTTAAGGTCTCAGTGTATGTGACATTCAGCATGGCCTTTCTCCTTTCCCAGCTGTAAGCAAGGAATTTTTTTTAGCACACGTATAAAAAGCAAGCAAACAAGCAAACAAAAAACACCTTATTTGCACTAAAAGACATGCTTTAACTTCCTCTGAAACACAGTTTTATGTTTTCAAACTATAATCCCATCCAAGGCACCTTAGGAGTCACCCTATAGACTCATCAAAACTAAAGAGGAAGAAAGTGGAACGCAAATAAAAGTGGTTTTGAGTAATCCTTTGAAAGGCAACTTGAGAGCCAGCAACGTTGTCTATAAAGAGTCAGCATCAGTTTTATAAAGCTGGCAGCTGAGACACTCGAGGCTAACACCTCTTGAGAAGCCCCAGGCCCCAGTCCTGTGCCTCATCCCCCCTCAAAGCTCTGGAGAGTCTCCCTTCCTATTACCCCTCATGCTTAAGTCTATGCAAGCACCTTTTCCTAACACTCTCCAGCCTGTTCTATATGAAGTATCGTGACACACTTTTGGTGGCCGAGTCAGGACTCCTGGCTCCACCTGAGAAGAGATCTGACGAAAGAACTCGGGCTACTACCAAGCTGTGTCTCTGCCTCCACATCCCTGACACTGACAAAAACAAACTTGTGTCTGCCAGTCTCTGCTCATCATTAGAGCTGCATCTCTTATTAGTACAGTGTCTCCTCCCTGTATCCCAGGACAGGACATCATACACTGAATGCACAGAATGGTCCGTGCTTCTTTTAATGTGTTCTTTCCTTTTCCTCATCTCTGAAGATGCCCTTAGAGCTGTCTGGACAACTCCTCTGCCCATCACTGTCCTAGTTACTATGCTAAGTCATATACATCTTCTGGTTGAAGCTAGGAATCTTTTCATCCAAGAACCGATCCTCATTCTTCACTCCAGCTCTAGCTTCTCCAAATGTGCTTTCAGAACCCCTAACCTTGCATTAAAGAATTTCTCCTCTCTCTCTCTCTCTCTCTCTCTCTCTCTCTCTCTCTCTCTCTCTCTGTCTCTGTCTATATCTATTTATCTATCTATCTATCTATCTATCTATCTATCTATCTATCTATCTACCTACCTACCTATCTATTTGTCTGTCTGTCTGTCTGTCTATTCAGATGCCAACTGAATCAAGCTCATATGAGGTTCCATAGAAAAAGATGGAAATAGGAATATATTTATTCTATATATAAGAGAATAAATATAATCTCTGTGTATATAACTATATAATATATATTCTATATACACCTATATATATATTCTTATATTATATATGTAAGTAGAATATGTATATAAATATAGAGAGAACATATTTATTTGCTTATTTTTTAACATAGTGTCATGTAGTTCAGGCTGGCCTCAACTTCACTATGTAACTGAGGATAATATTGAGCTACTGATCCTCCCAAATATATATGGAAGGTATAAGCTACCACACCTGGATCACTTCAGTGATTTCAGTACCATGCCTATTTCATTATGCATGTCTTTTTTCTTGCCTGTCTTGCACATGTTTGTGTGTGTGTGTGTGTGTGTGTGTGTGTGTGTGTGTGTGTGTGTGTAGTTGTGTATATGTAGGTCTTATATATACACAGGTACAGGCAATTGAACCCAGGGACTCATGCATGCTAAACAAGTGTCTGACATCTTCAGTTCTTTATTTCCCCCCTACCATATCTCAGCTCCCTAAAGACATTATGGGGCATTTCTGCTTCTGTGTCTCTAGGATTCTTACTCAGTTTTTGGAACATCATTTTTATAGGTAACAAATATCTGTCAAATGTCCATTTTCCTTGTAGTAATGTTAAAGTCACAAGAAAGAGAACATTCTCGTGGCTCTAACAACCCCACATAAAATGTGGCAGTGAGAAAATTTGAAGAAAACAAAAGCATTTATCTCTGACAATGAGATGGGAAGTAAGTCTAGAAAGAGGATGCAGAGCATTTCAGGAAATGAAGCTTTGAAGCACCACAGTGCCTCTTCAACATATTTATAGTTCAGGACAAAGGGCATTTCTACCCCTGGGCAAGGCAGAGAATGGCTTATTTAGCAGTAGTCTCTTTCAAAACTGGGAGTGATCGCTCCACAGAGAAGCTTGGCAGATCGCCCCATGACCTTCATTTCCAGCAAATCCAATGGCGTGTATCCTATTGATTGTCACTACTTTTCCTTTAGTTCATATCTGGTCACAATGAATAGAAAATATGTAATTTCAGGATTTCTAAGTAGATGACAAAAACCTTTCTCAGAAAGCTAGTTTGGAAATTTCCCCACTTGAACAATACAGAATGATGTTTGATTTCAAAGATATTTAAAGATACACAATTATATTGATGTTTTGGATACCTGTAAGGTGACTTCTAAGAATTAGATGCTGTTATACTAAGAGTAAAGTCAACCTGACATGCCTATGGGGGTGGGGGGAATGATTCTTTATGGTTGTGGGTATGTGTATACTTCAGCAAACATGTAGTGTTCATTTGGCTTCATTGGTTCATTTGACATCAACCTAATGATGTCACTCCAGCTCACATATTTGGCTCATTTACATAAAAATTAAAATTATATCAGGACTAGCAACGTGGCTCAGCAGATAGAGGTGCTTGCCACCAAGGCTGCACACTGGAGTTGATAGTCAGGTCCTACGTGGGGGGAAGAAGACTAATTCATGCATTTTGTTTGCACACACACACACACACACACACACACACACACACACACACACACACACAGAGTGAAGGGAGAGTAAAAATGTAACTAAAATTTAAATGTATATGCTGATTCAACACACATTGCTGCAAATAGTTTTATAATAACTAGAAAAATTATTCATGAAAAAAATATTAATTTCAAGGAAAAAAGTAAATATTTATACAAAAAAAAAAAGCTGAATAAGCTGACGGTGTAACACATAGACACAAAGCCAACCCCATTACGGACTCCAAAGCCCTTCTGGGAATAGGATTTTCAGGCAGTGAAGTAAGGAAGTTTATGAATGTTTGTGGGAAGCAGTCCTGAGCATAAAGGTCAACAATAAACAAGGGCTGTAGCTTGGGTGTGGGTGGGAAAGACAAAGGGTGCAGTCAGAAGAGAGCTTTGGACAGAGTTGAGAGTGAGCCGCATGTAGGAGGAGGTAGGGTCAGAAATGTATGCAGATGCCAACTGACTCAAGCTTCTCTGGGCATCCATAGAAAAAGATAGAAATAGGAATGTATCAAAACAAGGGAGAGCTCACTGGAGCAGATATTCTCTGTAAGACGAGGAGGGAGAAGTCAGCCGGTGGATGAGCTGGGAAATATGTCAGGATATGAGCTGCACACATGGACTGGCACTGTGCGCACTGTAATCATTTTGCCCAGGAACACGCATTTAGATGTCAGAATGACAGCATGGGGCTCTTGCTGTAGCTCAGTGGTAAGGTGTGTGCCTAACACATAAGATGCACTTGATGAGGTCTATTGTTGCTATAGACAACCCTCAGGCCAACAGTATCACTCCCACTAACACATTTGTTCATTTGAAATGAATGCTATAATGTTTATGTCTCCTCGTTGCTGCAGATGATCTAATTATACATGTAAAAGAGTGCCCAGAAGAAAAGAAAGTGAGATTCCAGCTAACTCTTCCCTGTGAATTGGAACAGCCCATGGTGTAACACACAAACACGAAGCAGGGTCCTAAAAAAGTCACAGTCGGAGTGTCTCTCTAATGGGAGTAGTATGCATACCACAGCCTCAAAATAAAAAGTGAACATCAGAGTTGTCTTCCTATGGAAGGAGGAGGACAATGGTCACCACCTGAGCCCTATCTTCTCCCTCTCTGCCTCTGTGTTTCTATCTTTAACATTTTCTCTTGAGTTATTTTTATTTTATCTTTTTAGTCACTTTAGATGCCAGGAATTTTAAGACTATTCTATAGAGACCTTAATTATGAAGCACTGAAACAACAGTGAGTCTCCCTGGACAGATCTTTGCTCACTGAGAGTGTTTGTGATGCTAAGGCTGAGAACTGTATCCGAAGTGATCATCTTTTGGAAGCCAGGCTGCTCCTCTAGAGTGCATATAGCAGCACGGATTTGCTTGGACGATTACCCAGAATAAGAGCTGAAATCATCACCAAGCTGACCAGACCCTGACCAGGGATGCCCAATTACTCATACCTCTTGCCTCAATTTTTTTTTTTTCCACTTAAAGTTCTGTCAGGAGCTGGTGAGTTCGCTCACTTGCCACCAAGCCTGAGTGGTTCAGTCTTCCACATGCTTGAAGGAAAGAACCAATGCTCACAAGTTTTTTGCTGACTTCCATGACAGAACAAACCTCTGTCAGCATTCTGAAGCTGATGTAAGAGCACTGCAAATAGATAGGGAGTCACCGTACCCCTTTAACTCTATGTCTTCCCCTTGGGCATGTGGACTTAATCTCCATTCTCTGTCTTCAACAATACTTGTTTCTAATCCATGTACCTATTAGGTGGCTGACCCTGGTCCTTTGAGCCTCCCAGCACTGAGATTTTGCCCTAAAACTGAGGGGGCTCTGGGGGAAGGGGAGAGAAAAAACGGAGAAGCTGAGCTAGAGGAAGTTAAGCCTCTCAAAATATTATGAGTCTAGAGAAATGACTGAATATCCCCATGTATATCTACTGGAATCACATTTATCCTAAGGACTTCTTACCTAATACAAGTTGAGTTCTGCTTATTTTAGTGAGAAGGAGAAGCCAATATTTTAACTACCCACAACAGTGGTTCTCAACCTGACATGACTCCTTTGGGGGATAACTTGGATAATGGATATTTGCATATCAATTCATAAAAGTAGCAAAATTACAGTTAGGAAGTAGCAATGAAATAATTTTGTGGGTGGGGGTCACCACAACATGAGGAACTGTATTAAAGGGTCGCAGCATTAGGAAGTTTGAGACAGTTGAGTATGGCACCTGATAAGTGCATTCTCCACCAGTGTGGGTCAAACCTTGCTTTTGTACCTTGTCTATGAGCTCTTCTGTGATGATCCCCATTAATGCCATCTGTCACTGACAAATTTTGAAGTATTTTTTGTTTGGTTTTTTTTTTTTTTGTTCTTTGTTGTCTGAGCTCTTTGAGGTATATGGGGTATTATATGTTCATTGTTTTATGAATTTACATAAGAGAGGAACAAAGGAAGACGCCAGATTTTTTTACATAGCAAATGTCCCAGGTATCAATGCTAAAATCCCTTTGAGAGAAAACAGGTCCACCTGGGCTTGAGTTTTGTGTTTTGGATAAGGAAACTTAAATTTTTGTTAGAACTAAGGTTGGTTTCTGTTGGAGATTGGTTCTAATTCTTTGTCTTATTTTGGCTCCCAAAAAAGCCTCACTTCCAGACTTAAGGGTCCCTGTCCCCAGCTGGCTTCAATTGATAATAAAGAATTGCCATACAGCCAATGGCTGGGCAGAAAGATGAGGTGGGACTTTCAGATTGTGCAGCTAAGGGGCAGAGAGAGAGAGAGAGAGAGAGAGAGAGAGAGAGAGAGAGAGAGAGAGAGAGAGAGAGAGAGAGGAGTGTTGTGGTAAATCTCCAACCTAAATATGCCCTAGCAATGAAAACACAACTCAGTTAATATGAGTACATGCTGTGCACCCAGATTGGGCAGATCTACCACTACTTCTCCATCAATGAGACCCCCTTGAACTTGTGGTTGTTCCAGGCCATGAGCTTCTGCTCTACTTCTCTTCTTTCTCCTCCTCTGCGTCCTCTACTTCTTCCATTTTCTCCTTCTCTCCCCACCACTTCTGCTCCACCTTCCCTTTATCTGCCCAAATCACCAGCTCTCCTTTATTTTGCAAATTAAGGTGGGAAGCAGGTACAGGAAGTCACCTGAGTGCTGACTCAGTCCTTGTTCTCCCAACCCTTCAGGGGAGAACAGAATTAACACGAAATATAATTAGCCCCAGGGCTATCCACAACAGGGGAGAGACCAAGAGAATCACCATGACTAGGAGGAAAGAGGATCAGATGTAAGAGCTGCAGGAAAGAAAGCAATCAGCTTCTTGTAAGAATTCAAGAAGATGGCCCCAGCGGCACTCCTCAGACTGAGTCTGGGGTAGCAGAGATGAAATGTTATTTTAGTAAGCCGACTTAGGAAAATTGGAGAGGAGAATGTATGCTAGCCATGAGGAGGATTAGAAATGCCCAGCCACTGAGCTAGCCCAGGCATCTCAGAATTAGCTGGCATATGTGTGTCTTTCCTTCACGAATGCAGAGAGCTCTTGGGCAGGTGTGTGCATGCGAACCGCCAAAGCAGCTTAACTAATTCATGGCTACAGGTTTCTTTTATTAAATTGCTACTGATTTAATTTTATGTACATGCATGTGTGCTTGAATGTTCACCATGTGCATGCAGGAGCCTGTGGAAGTGAGTAGAGACCATCAGATCCCTGGAACTATAGAAAGTTATAGAAAGTTTTGAGTTGCCATGTGGATGTTGGGAACTAAGCTTTGGTACTCTGCAAAAGAAGTGAGTCTTCTTAACCACTGAGCTACTTCTCCAGCCCTTCTTAGTTCTTTTGTGTTTGAATTATCTCAGGGAATGTTGGGCTTACGTCATTTGTTTTTCAACAGATAATCTTGAAATTCTGTGGACTGAACCTAAACTGAGCCAAGATTGACAGTAAGAAGACAGGGTGACTTGGAGGTCATTATTGCAATTTGTGTAGCTGTGGCAATGTTAACTGTACTATCAGGAAGTCCTTAGGGAAAATTCTAGATGACTGGCCTAATTATAGGTAAGAGCCTAGTACTAAAGAAAAGACAGTATATTATTATATTACTAAGCAGCCTAAATATGCACTAGATGAAAAGGAGAGGTAACCTCTGAATAGGTTATGAGATTTCTAAATTATTTTGCCATTAGAATTATTTTGATGAAACTCAGAAATCTGTCTGTGAGATATTATATGTCCACTGTTTATGAGTTGTACATAATAAAGGTTATTTTATGAGTCAAATTTACATAACAAAGTCCCAGACATCAATGCTAAAATCCCTGCTGAGTTCTTGAAACTGAGTCGAGATTAATACCAATGACTTTGAACCCCTACAGTTCCTTTTCTCCCAGAAGTTCTTCCATCCCCTTTTGATGTACCTCATTTTGCTGCTTTCTTTGTCAAAGGAAATGCAGGACCATCAGAACAAATGACTTCCTTGATGTCTTAGTGAGAATTAACATAGGCTCCTCACCCTACAGGAAGAGCACAATTGTTACTAGGGTAGCATCTGGCAGGAGAGCCTGAAGTGATAGAATACTGATCCTTCACACTTTGAATTCTGGTGGGGTTCCCAGGCCTACACCTAAACCAGCAAGAGGAGAACCTTCAAATTTCCGACAAGGTCCAGAACACAATGCCCGGTACTCTCCCATCCTTGGATCAAGAGTCTTTGAGGGATGAAGAAGAAGTCAAGCCAAACTATATTTCTTGTTGGTGTCATGGTCATTGCACAGTCCAGGGGTACTCCAGCCACTCCCCCAACTGCTGCTAAAGGCTTAAATGCGTGTCACCGTTCACTTTTGAAGCAAACATTGAAGCTCTGTACTGGAGGAAAAATAGTGCAGCTCATACTTGTGTTCCTGTTCTGTGTGAGTGACTTTGAATAACTTTGGATTTATTGTAATTCATTTTTTTTCACTCATAAATCCTGTGGCCATGAAACTTTCTCAACTGATCATCACAGCCTACAAAAAAAAATGTACTGACTGGAAAAATGAGAAGGCTGAGCTGAGCAAGCTACCATCTTCATTCATGGTCAACACCTAGATCTGGAACTACTGAGAAATTGATAGTGCCCTCAGAGAAAAATCAATGGGAGTATTATAACAGAATTGGCACTGGAAAAGCAATTGCCCCCGTGCACAAACACAGCCTTGATAAACAGCCAGAGCATCAGATAGCAGGAATAGATGATGACTTTGCTAGGGACTGAAGGTGTTCCAACCATCATTTCTTCATAGCAAACCTGGGAACAACTGATAATAGGATACAAGCCAATAAGCTCTTGGTCAATAGAAGCACAAAAAGGCTAATTGAATTGTGATTATCTCTGTGAGCATCAGGAAATTCCTGATAGAAAAGCAGGCTTTTCTACACCTCCGGAGTGCGGCCTAGGGGATAAGCATGCAATTTAGTTCTTTCCAAAGAACACACAGAATGTTCAGGTTCGGTTGTAAGTGTAGACTTGTTATCCAAACTTAATGGTCACATATCCCTTCCAGAGAGGTAGCAAATGCAAGTAAAAGTGGCATAATTTTAAGACCCCCTCATCTCTGTAAGAATATACATTAGGCAGGCTTCTGTAGAGCAACAGAACTGATAGAATCCATGTGTTTGTTTTTATTATTAAAGGGGATTTTTCATCCAGCTGGTTAATCTATCAATCTGGATGCATGTGTAGTCTAGTGCTGAAAACCTGCAAGTATCCCAGAGGAGGCATTAATCCACTCCTTGTTGAAAACTCAAGGAAGTTGAACTCTGATGTCAGTAGATCACAACAAGAGCAGGAATGGATTTCTTCACGTAGAAAGAAGATGAGGTAGATATTCTCGGCTGGCTTTTTCCTTGGACTCCCCTGTCACCTGGGTTACCCATTGAAGAAACTGGCCACATTAAAGACAATTCTTTCCCTTCCACTCATATGACAGTCCTCTCTGGAGATATTACAACCTCCAGTTGTGTTTTGTCAGTCATGGCTCTCTCTCTCTCTCTCTCTCTCTCTCTCATATGTTTGTATATATGGTGTGCATGTGTTTAAGCATGTTAGCGTGAAGGTGAGGGCTCTTGTGTATGTATAAGGTAGTCAGGAGCTTTCTGTCATTCCTCTTCCACTTGATACTTAGAGACAGGTTTCTCAATCAAACCCAGAGATCAGAAGGCAGGTCTCCCAGTCAAACCCAGAGTTCACTAATATTGCCAGTCCCACTAGCCAGTTTGCCCTAGGCATTCCCATGTCTCATCTTTCTGAGACCAGAATTCAGTCAAGCTGCTAGGCTCACTTGGAATTTGTCTGTATTCTGGGATTCCAAATTCTGGTTCTCTTGCTTTAGTGGCAAGTATTTTAATTGTAAGCCATCTTCTGAGCCCAGTCCTAGATATTTCCTAATCCAGTCAAGATGACAACTAAGACCAGCCATTGTACAGGATAAACCAGTGCCCTCTGGAATATATCATCAAATGGCCTAACTCTCAGAAGAAGAGTAAGCTACTTAAGGGAGAGACAGACAGCCCAGTCTAGGTGCACAGCATGTAATCATATTAACTGTGTTGTGTTTTCATTGCCGGAGCATATTTGGGTTGGAGAGATTTACCGCAACAGGAGGGACTTAGTTTCATCTAGTCCATGGTTCTGATACTTCTGAAGCATATTTTACACAGCCTCTGCAGCGCTGCAGCCTCGCCGCTTTGAGCACTTTACTAGCAGAACATAAGTGGTTCACTGTCCTCATTCTGGAATTGCTTTCCTTTTGCATTTCCCTAGAAAGTGAGTCATGGTTATTTTCTGCCTTCAGAATGAACAGATTCCAAGACAGAAAATCTATCTTGATACAGTTTGGAAGTATCCTGCTACAGATTCATATGCTCGCATGTGATCTTAGGAGAGATATTGGCTAAAGATTTGAAAACAGTGCAATTAAACCAAAGGACCCTTCTACATTGTGGAAATGGCTGACCATTAGCCTAGTTTATAAGTTTTTACGAGAAAACACCATTCACACTTTTAGTCACTATTCTGGATGTGGGTCTACTCTGTCTTCTCCTATAATCATAGATTTTCAGATAACAAGTTGTTGGAGGCCCAGTTTCAGCAAAGTCAATAAATCTTAATAATTGACAAGGAGAAACGTCATTTGCAGCACTGAGGTCTCTAAGATCTGCAAACAGTTGTGAGACTTTCAGGGAATGGCAGACTTCAGCAGGATATAGCTGTTTAACTTGAGGGAAATAAAAGAGCAGTCTTATGAGGTCTTACATACAACAGGTCTTTTCTAAAATTAAAAACCAAACCAAAAAAAACCATAGAAGTGCGTATTGGTTACACATAATAGTGGGCTTATCATGACATTTTCATGTGAACATATTTTGATAATGTAATCAATTACCCTCATTACCTCATCACCGTCTGTTGTCTTTCTCTTGCCCATGGTGCTTGCTTTCTACCTTAACAAAGATTTTTAAGGCTTTGATTTGTCCAATAGAAAATTGAACTGCTTGCATTCATTTTACCATATGTGAGATAAGGTCTCACTACTTTGTAGCTCGGGCTTGACTGGAACTCAGGATGTAGCACAGGATGGCTAGATACATGCCCTTGATCTCATGGTCATCTTTCTGTCTCAGCTAGGATTACAAACATGTACCACTGACTGGCATTTGTTTTGGGCTTGCCTAACATATTGAAATTGCAAATACATAAGTGACAAAGATCTGGGCTGGAATTTCTTATTCAGTTGGTGAGTGAAGTTTCCCAGCCTGTGACTTATTTCTGAAAGGAATTAAATCAAGTGACCTAGCGATGGCCTTCTTATCTCCAATCAGTACCAGTGTTAAAACCCATTTTCATGTATCCTGGTAAATTCCACATTGTTCATGAAACAGTGACCCTAAGTTATGCCATGAATTAAAACCTTCTGGCATCTATATTTGCTCAGAAGTTTCAACCGTGGACATTTAACTTTCACAAGATAGATACACTAACATTTAAACTGACTCAACATGTGCTTATTGTCCACACCAAGGGAACACGTGGAGATTGCTTGCCGTTAACCAAAAGCATGTAAGCATTTAACTGGAGATATGAAAATTCCCAAAGGCTGAAAACTCATGCAAAAAGAGGTAGTTGTTGTGCACTATCTGTGGCATCAAGGCAACTGGCTGGTCAACTAGCAATTAGACTTCACTCAGATACACAGATGCCATCCATCCTGGTCTACAGAGAGTGTTCCAGGTAAGTCATGGCTACATAGTGAGACATTGGCTCAGACATACAACTAGGCAGACTTGAAGAAATCTGGGGTCCAGGAGCCAACAATTGATAGGCAGAGAAGCCCTTAAGATGTCCTTGTAACTCCTCTTGTTTCATTGAATGTTGCAGCTGTGAAGAGTGGCCTCACAAGGTACCAACAGAGAGTTAATCTCTGGACTCCCTACCGTAGCTAGAAACCCCCATGTAAAATATCAGATAACCTCTTGAAGAAAAGAAACCCAACCTGATCATGGCGACTCATGTCTGCAATTCTAATACTTTGGAGGTGGAGGCAGAAGAATTAGGAGTTGAAGATAATCCTTCCCTACATTCAGACTTCAAGTCTAGAATATCCTATATAAGACAGCCAAATTTTAACAAAGAGAAGAAAAATAGTTTACACATTTTAGATAACCGTGAATTATATTGTGGTCATGTGCTTCTCTCTCTGTTTTCCTTATCTCTAACCTGTTTGCAGATTAAGCTCTTAAAAGTTAATATCAAGTTGGACAATCCATCAATAGGGCAAGAGTTCTTCAAATAGTCTTGAAATCTGGAAAAAATAATCTTTCCCCTTTGTTAGAGAATGGCTGCTCCTTTCCTTTTATCAAAGGATCCAGAAATGTTTCCAACAAAGCACCTTGGTTTTTACCTTGGTGTGAAAATAAGTCAATGCTACACCCTGTATGGGCTGTGGGGTCCATGATAGAAATGGGTAGCAAGCTTCAGAAAAGTCCAGGTAAGAAGAAATAACAATCCTATGCATATGCATATTAAATTATTCTCATGGTACTTTCTGGATGATGGATTGGACCCCACCTCTGTGGAATGCAGAGTATGATACACTCTCAGAGTATCCATGTGGCCTAGCTTGTAAAATAATCCTAGTATGGTAAACGTATATTCAGTACCATGGGGATTGCTGTGGCCTTATAGAAGCTGTGAGTGGCTCAATTGGTCATAGAATTGGATAAATAAATGTTCCTAAGATCCCCATTCAAGATGAATTGGTTCTCATTTATCAGTAGTCACCATGACTAGGGACTCTGTGAAAGTAGGTCATGGCCTGAAGAGAGCTTAGTGGCAGTTCTACTCCACAGCTGTCATTACCCAGGGATCTGCTGTCACTGGACTGAAATTATAAGTAGAAGCCCTAGGAAATACACAGCAGCCACTTTGAATAAAACTTGACAGAATAGCATCCTGTTCAGAGATGAGACTGCACACACTTGTAAAGTGGTCCTCTCAAACCAGATAGCCTTTCATATTTTGACTGCAGTCCACAGGACAGCTTGTGTTCATGTTAAGAAGTGCTGAGTTTATATTAGCAATCATGGAAGCAGTGAATGATATATGAAAGCACACAGATGTTATTGATGACAGAGGAATGGATCCTTTCAGTTACTGGCTAAAGCCAAGTCCCTACTAAGTGGAAGTACTTGTGTTTAGCACTGTTATTTTCTTTGTCCTCTTTGGGTACCATTTAATTTACTGTGCCTTTTTCAGCCTTTGGAAAAAGCATAAGAAACAATGTTTTCTGACCCTATTAAAGCTTTCCATTTCAAAATTTCTACAGAAACCTCCATCAGTAGGAAACAGTTTCTGAATAAAATGGCCTTTGGACCTTAACCTCTATAAAAACGTTATGGTGATGGAGGCAGTGAGAATTACAATAGAAGCATCCATCTATCACTAGCTTCACTTTACCTTGCCTTTGGATATATTTTTGCCCCCTCTTCTGGTAACTTTGTGAAGTAATTACTTTTGTTTATGAACTTGATTGAAATAAGCAATATCCATGATACTAGTGAGATCTAAGTTTGGGTGTGTTCAGAAGGAATTAATTAAATGGACATGTCTTGAATATGGTTAACAAAAATCTGCTGTCGTTTGCTTTATTATTGCTGTGATAACCACCATGACCAAAAGCATCTTAGGGGAGGAAAGAGTTTATTACAACATATACACATATACTTCCAGGCCATACTCCATAATTGAGGGAAGTCAAGACTGGGACTTAAGGAGGAGTTAAAGCAGAAACCATAGAGAAATGCTGCTTATTGGCTAGATTTCCAGCTTAGTCAGCTGTCTTTCGCATATAGCCCAGGGCCTCCTGTCTAGGAGTCACACACAGAAGGTGTTACCCTTGCATATCAAACAGCAGTCAAGACAATCTCTTGCTAACATTGCTAAAGGCAGCCTGATAGAGACAATTTTTCATTGACATTTCCTCTTCCCAGGCAACTCTCAGTTGTACCAAGTTATCAACAAAATTAACCTGTAGGCTTAGATTTTTTAAAACCTACTTTAATAAGGGTTCTCAAAAGCTTGAATGCCTTTCTAACTCACTTTCCAATGGAAAGATGGTAAATAGGTTAAGGGTAGTTCTTTGGGGGCAATTCCAAACTCTCTTTGTCAGGATACCAGTAGTCCAGTTCAGTAGTGTCAGGATACCAATAGTCCAGTTTAAATGTGTCATCAAACATGAACCAGCAACAGTGTCATGAACCAATCAGAAACCACCAGGCTTCTTCTGAATTGGCACAAGTCACTGGGAGTGACCAGGACCAGCAGGAATTCCCATGAGTTTCTCTGTGGTGCCTCTCTGACTGAAGTAAAGATCAACAAAGATGCAAGACCAATGAAGAGTTTGCATAGCTAGTTATGCAAGTACCCCAATATCATGTGAATCTGCATCGCATGACACAACCAGAAATTTTAACTCTACCATCCTATGACTGAAGGACTGCAATAGTAAAGAGGGAAATAGAAGAAATTGAGCTGAGTGCCAAACTTCTTTCTCTGCCTCTGTACTCACCCAGATGTTGAACAAGCATCTTCAGGGTCCACTACACCTTTCCAGCCACAACGGGCCCTACCTTCAGATTTGAGGCAAAAACAAATTTCTTTCCTTATATTGCTTCATGTCAAGTATTTGGTCACAGAAGTAGGAAGCAGAACTAATGCAGATATTTGTTACAGAGGAGTGGAGTTATCGCTGCCTGACCACAGAGTCCACAGGTCTTCAGAACTGGTTTGTGGGACGTCCTTTGGTAAATGTGTGGTGTTGTGGGCTAGACAAACTCTAGAATGCTGTAAGGAGACTTTAATGGGCCATTCTGGAGAGAGTATGGAAGCCTCTAGAACAGTGAGTACTCTGTGTATCTTGGTATCAACCTTTAGTGTTTCCTCATAGCTGTCTCTTTTAAAGGTCCTAGCCTTTCGGACCTGCTATTCCACCATGTAAGCTCATGCTTAACTTGTTATGCAGTGCTGTTTTATTGCACTGAACATGATGACCTACAGCTTCAAGCATTGTCACAAATGCAAGACAACTGCCTTTTATGAGAATAGGTACTCCATTTAAAATGTAATATTCACTCTTTAATGGAAATATTTTGTCAAACATCTGAAAGTCCTAGGCTGTAATTCAGGGTTCTCTGACTTAGAATTTATAGAAAGTGAACATTAGAAAATAGAAAGCATCAATAATAAAAGACATATTCTAAAGCAGTTTTCAGAATTGAAAAGGATAATGAAAATGTTAAAAAGAAAAGACCATCCTGGGAGAAGACACTTCCCATCTTTACAAATGCAAATGAATTAATATGTGGAGAATGCGTCTTCAAAATTAAAGCAGCTAGAGTAAATAAATGAATATAAGTGTTAAAATAACTGAAAATTATTTTTCAGAACATGACATGGGACAAACAGAAATGTCGGTGGATATATATTCACATGGAAATAAATAAGGGTGAAAAGGGCGAATGTTTATAAGGATCAAGAGAGAATCTCTTGTGTACTATACAGATATATCACCTGACCCCCCCCAAAAAACCCCCCAAAACCCCCTAAAAACTCAAAACCTATGGCCCATAGGAAAGTGTAGAATAGACGGTTGGACACCTAGTAGGCAGAAAGGATTCTGGGATAGAGTCAGTCTGGGGGACATGTGGGAGGGAACATGGAGGAGGTCAGAAGCAGGGAAACTGAGCAGAGGTAACCAACCACATGGCAGAATTTACATTAGAAGAAATAAGATATTAACTTATCATATAATCAGGGAACCAACCAAAGCTTATGGCCAAGCTGTTTTCAAATATATTTTGAGTCTCAGAACCATTATTCTGGGAGCTTGGGGCCTGGAGGGAAAACTTGGCATCAACAAACAGGTGTGAGGGTACAATCATATGGTTCACATGTCCCGTTGACATTTCCTAGTAAATTTGAAATCATCCTTAATATATAGTATAGCATGGTTTTCAATATGTAAAACGTTTCTGGAACATTGACATTTGGGGACAAAAACATACATGATACTGTTCTACATTAAAAACTGGACAATTTAAACCCAGAGGTGGTGGGATAACAAGATTTATACTATAAATTACAAGATTTATACTATACATTTTATAGCTTCAGATAGTAGCATGTGTTCAACACATTGAGGCAAAGAAACATATTTTGAATCCACTTTAGAAATAATAACAGTAAGATAACTTGAAAAAACTTCAATGGAAGAAAAACCAAACAAAATAATCATTTTTTTTTTTAGAATAAGCATTTTTAATGCCATGTGACTTTCTCAGGAAGAAGCCAAATAGAGATGAAGCCAGCAGGCCAATGAAAGATTGCCTCAATTTAAGCATGGCAAATGAATGATAACATTGGTTTCCTTATAGGATCATGGGAACTCACAGGTAGTTAGCTATATGACTACTGCAAAGTCTCATGCCTGGCATTTTATAAAGGACCTCACATAATTCAATCGTATGTGCAGTTGGCAGAAAGGAGTGATGACTCAAGGTCAGCGAAGGATCATAAGAGTTGCCTCTTTGCCTTCTCTCTAAGACCGAATGTCAACAACCTCATTATTGTTATCATTACCTTAGGCATAACTGTCTGCTCTAATGTTCTGATGACTTTATTGTCATGATTGTGGGCCAAGGTTCCCTATAGGTCACTACAGTTCCTCTGCATAGCCATGGTGGTGGCTATATGAAGCTGCAATACACTGCACCCACTCACTGCCTCTCTCCCTCCTGCTTTTACAGTCTGTCTGCCTCCTGTTTCACAGTGTTCCCTGAGCCTTGTAATGGAGTCCATACATACAGGTATATTCACATCCACTCTGGCTGGGAATTGGGCCACTTTGTCACAGCAACAAATCCTTACCTTAGAACAATGGGAAGTCCTATTAAAAGGGCAACCCCAGCAGTGAGGGAGTGACCTAAGGCAAAGGCATCATTGTCATCTGGATGTTCTGCTTTAAATACCCAAAGGTACTATGGGTACCCATACATGTGTGTGTGTGTATATATATATATATATATATATATATACATTATATATATATATATACACATATATATACACACATATATATATATATGTGTATATATATATACACATATATATATACACACATATATATATACATATATATACACATATATATATATACATTATACATACATATATATATACATTATATATTATATATATATGTATATATATATACATTATATATATATATATAATGTATCCCATACATGACTATGCAAACATAGCACGGTGTCCTGGTGCACATGTCCCAGCATAGTGGCTCTATTTCTCAGTCCATTCCATTTTGTAGCCTTCTCATTTGATTAGCGTTCCAATTAATTAAGAATATACTGGTGTGTAGAGAGGCTGAAGCAGGTGGATTGTCAGAGTTCAAGGCCAGCTGAGTCTTCACAATGAGTTCAAGAACAGGCTTGTGTAAAGAATCTCAAGTAAGCAATCTAACAAACAAATAATATAAGAAAATACTATTGGGATTGTTGAATAATTCTCTAGTGATTAAAATTAGTTCAAGCCCTCTCTTGAAGAAGAGCATCTAAAGTGGTACTCTGAAGTGAGGAGACACTTAGAGAATATCCCATCCACCATGGATAGAATGCAAGTTTTAGGGAATCACAAATATAGTCATGTAGAAACAAATAGTTTGTTGTATATCTGCTTATCTACTTATGTGTTAAATATGACCATCAGTGGGCTCAATACAGCCACCCAGCACCTGCATGTGAGCTGTACCATCACGTTACATAATGCTTTCTGCTCATTGTCCATTTATTGTCTCACCTTCTTCTAGTATTGGAACAGCTCTCTACTGGCAGCCATCCTGTATGCTGTGAAAGGAGGTTGTAGTTTTGTTTCTCAGGAATATATATATATATATATATATATATACATATATATATATATATACATATATATATATTCCACCTGCTTCAGCCAATCTACAAACCAGTATATTCTTAATAATTAATTGCGAAGCTTATCAAATGAGAAGTCAGGACTACAAAATGGTGGAATGGTCTGAAATACACACACACACACACACACACACACACACACACATACACACTTGTACTATATATGCTAAACACAATAGACTGGTACACACAGGAGGCCTGACTTTTTTATGTTCTTGTATAACATCCAGGGTCTCCTTTTTTGACTGAGCTTCAAACAGTGTAAACTAATACTCATATAACATGGTAGAAGACCCATTATACATCAGGTATTCCTAACAAATCACTTTAATCTTGGAACTAGAGAAATGGACAGAATAGTCCAAGTCATAACTGATTAGCTCAAAGGAACAGTTCATTTATTTGTATATACATACAAATTTGATTGGTAATTAGTCTCCTCAGTAAATACTAACCATTGCAATCCATCCTTTAACTGTAGATGATGGCAGTGATCTCCAGGCATAAGTTTAGAGAGAGGTTTCAGAGACACATCACGTTTTTCTAACAGAACAATAGCAGTAGTTTCCCTGCTGGGAAATAGGACTGGCCATGTTACAGTATCAACAAGAGTTCTCTTCTGTAGCCGTAAAACTAAGCAAAAAGTATTCGGCAGCATCCATAGCAGGTGCGCCATATTTCCCAAGCAGGTGCACCTAGCTTATCAATGCTAGCACAACACGTGGAGCCCATATCCATAAGAAAGTGCTAATGACAGTGCCCAGAAGTTTGCACAGGGCCTCTTGATGGGGACTTAAGCTCAATCTCAGCTATATTTCTCATGTTCTGAGATCAGAGCATGTGTCTTCAGCATTAGGGATTTACCATTTATTTTAGCATGTAATACACAGCAGAGGGAACAGCTGTAGAAGCTTTGGGAGCTTCTACGTCTAACAACTCACAGGAAGATATTTCGTCTCTCCTATTGGATTCTATCTATCTATCTATCTATCTATCTATCTATCTATCTATCTATCTATCTATCTATCTATCCTTCTTCACTTTACATCCCACTCACTGCTCCCTCCTACAATCCTCATCCCCATCTCCCTCATCTGAGCAGGTGGAGGCCCTCCTTAGTATCTTCCTATCCTAGCACATCAAGTCTCTCCTGGGCTAGGTGCATCCTCATCCACTGAGGCCATGCCCTGACCAGCAGAACCCAGTTATTCATGGGTACGAGGGGAACCGCAAACCTGCAAGAGAAATGGGTGGGGGGAAAAAGAGAGAGACCAAGGAGGATTCCTGTCAAGGTCTGTTTAATGAAGGCTAGGAGCCTGATTATAAGCACACAGTGAGAGAAAATAGGGAGGGGCTGAGGGGGAATTAACAAAGAACAAAGAAGTAGACATCTGGGGACATGAAGGCTGAATTCTGACTGCAGGCAAGAGGCACCCTGAGTCTTTTTTTTTTCTTTCCATTTTTATTAGGTATTTAGCTCATTTACATTTCCAATGCTATACCAAAAGTCCCCCATACCCACCCACCCCTACACCCTGAGTCTTATCTCAGGAATGTAGATTCCTCCTTAACAGCCCGGGGTGTCAAGCTGGGCTCAACACATAACTCAGGTCCTTAGAAGTCTTGGGAGTCAGGAAGAGATAAGGAAGAGGAGACTATAATTCAAATTCTTAGGGTCTTAGGTGCCAGGAAGGGATAGGGAGGAGGAGGCTCCTAACACAAGGCCATTTGGCTTACTAGGGTGGGAAACTGCGAAAGGCTTACTTTCTCATGGTATGGTCTCCAACAAGGCCAGACAAGGAAGCCCAGCTATAAGAATATATCCCACATACAGACAACAGCTTTTGGGTTAGCCACCGCTCCAGTTGTTCAGTACTCACATAAAGACCAAACTGCACATCTGCTACCTATATACAGGGAGGCCTAGGTCCAGCCTCTGTATGTTCTTTGGTTGGTGGTATCTGGCTCTGGAGTCAGGTGCTGAGTGGAGCCTCTCAGAGGACAGCAACTGATCCTGGATCCCAGCATGGCCTTGGTGAGGACAAAGTGACATGGTTCCTGACCGTAGGACAGGGTCCTGGTGTGAGCCTCCATGAGTATCAATGGCTGCTGTGGGCATAAGGCTTGTTCATATAAAAATGTACATATTTCACAGTCCTCCGAAGAATGTCCTCCCTAATAATCTTAATGACTCCATGGTAATTAGAAACAGCAGGAGTCCAGGAGTTGAGGGTGTGGCTAAGTCTCAGCAAACACTGGGGCTATCAAGGCAGACCTTAAAGGGATGGGAAAGAGTTCTAATATGCATGTTAGAAAATATGTAATTTCTCAATTATGCAAAATATAGGGATATAATATGAATTATGGAACAGAGGTAGCTACACTATGAGCCAGCTTGTCAGAGAGATACAAAGACAGGCAGATAAAAAATGCAGGCAGGTTCCTGAGTTCAAGGACGCCCTGGGACACAGTGACTCCTGGTCCAGGTGTGGTGGAAATGGTAATTTTAGAGCCGGGTCCTACCCAATTAACTTAACAAAGGCAGATCTCTGAATTCTTTTGCAATGTTAAGAAAAAAAAATGTATGCTTGCAGTCTTCTAAGAATCAAAGCTGTAGGGTCCTAGGATGCTGATTCATAAGATAATCAAAAGGAAAACCTGAAGTACATGACTGGATTGATATGCAAAATTAAAGATTGGACCTGTGTCCCAGAGATGAGCTATCCAAATGTTTTTTAGGATAAAAAGAGAACTTCTTGGAGAACACACACACACACACACACACACACACACACACACACACACGACTAGACTCCTGTCTCCCAGCATAACGAATGTACCATTAATAGGATCAGGGGTTGGTGGTTGACCATGGGATGGGTCTCAAGTTGGACTGGTTATTGATTGGCCATTTCCTTAGTCTCTGTTCCATCCCCTATCCCTGCATTTCTTGTAGACAGGATAAATTTTGTGGTGAAAATTTTGTGCGTGGGTTGGCTTCCCTATTAATCCACTGGGCTTCCTGCCTGGCTACAGAAGGTGGCCTCTTCATGTTTGATATCCCCAATGTTGTGAGTCATAGCTAAGTTTACCCGAATTGATTCTTGGGTGCCTCCCTTATCCCAGGTCACTGTCTCATCCTGGAGAGGTCCTCCCCCCACTTTCCCACCCCATTAATTGCAGATTTCCATTCATTCTCATGGCCATCTGGCCACGTCTCTTGTCCCTTCCCACACCTGAAAAGCCTCATTCTCGTCCCCATCTCCTCTCACACTCAGTTCCCTCCCTTCATCTGCCCCTTATGACAATTTAAATACCCCTTCTAAGTGAGATTCAAGCATACTCACTTGTGCCTTTCTTCTTGTTTAGCTTCCTTGGGTCTGTGGAGTATATAGTATGGGTATTTTATATTTTATGGTTAATACCCACTTATAAGTGATTACATACCATACATGACTTTTTTGGGACTGGGTTACCTCACTCAGGAGGGTATTCTCAAGTTCCATCCATTTGCCTGCGACATTTATGATGTCTTTGATTTTAATAGCTGGTATGGAATTACTTATCTCCCGCATTTTCTTGAATGTAGTTGTCCTCATTTGGTTAGAGTTTTCCTTCTAGTATTTTCTGTAGGGCTACATTTGTGGATAGATACTGTCTGAATTTGAATTTGTCTTGAAATATATTGTTTTCTCCATCTTTGGTGATTGAGAATTTTTCTGGGTATAGTAGTCTAGGTTGGCCTTTGTGGATTTTTTTGAGGTTGCAAGATATCTGTCCAGGCCTTTGTAGGTTTTGGAGTCTCTGTTGAGAAGTCAGGTGTAATTCTGATAGGTCTGCCATTGTATATTACCTGTTCCCTTTCCCTTGTGGCTTTTAATATCCTTTCTTTGTTCTGTAGATTTTATGTTTTGGTTATTATGTAGTAGGAGAATTTTCTTTTCTGGTCCAGTCCAGTTGGTGTTCTATAAGCTTCTTGTATGATTATAGGCATCTCTTTCTCTAGGTTGGGAATTTTTTCTTCTATTATTTTCTTGAAAATATTTTCTGGGTTCTTCGAGCTGGAAATCTTCACCTTCTTCTATTCCTGTTATTCTTAGGTTAGATCTTTTCATCCCAGAGTTCCTGGATGTTTTGTGTCAAGAATTTTTTTTTTTTTTTAGCTCTGATGAAGGTGGGCAAAGAGGGGGCAGGAGAATGGAGGGCTGTCTGGGCTAGCACATTGCTCAGAGTAGCTTGAGGTGCCCCAGAGGATTCAGTGAGCAGGAAAGATGTGGGGAGTGGGGGTGGGGGTGGGAAGCCAACCTATGTGTTTCAGGATTCACAGGTCTGATGAAGGTGGACAGAGAGGTGCAGGGGACAGGATGGGGGGAGGAATTCGGGTCCTGAGGGGTTAACAGCCTTCTGAAGTCAGCTTCCTGTGCACCAGAGAATTCATTGAGGTCCTTCTGGATTTTTATTCAGTAACTCATGGTGTCTGGGAGGTTCTTTTTCCAGCCATTCAGGGTGATTTCTCCATTTAAATTCTTTAGTCGCTTCTTGAGCAATCCAGCTTTTTCACCAGTCAACTGGTCCATAGTAGTTGGTTTTTCTCTTCCTCCTCCTGCGCATGGATGTGCAGCTAATGTCCTCATTGCTGCCAATTTGGGGTTGGAGGTGGAGGAGGGGATGGGGCAGGAGACCCATATATAACATTGAGCTAGAAGACCCGTGGTGTTGGCTTCAACCATTTCTGACTTCCACTAAAATGCCTTTAAGAGACCTTTAAAAGTGTCCACTAAAAAGAATGAATGTACCTTTTACTGACAGCTGTAGGCTCTGCATATGTAATCTCCTTACAGTCTCATATGGAACAGGTGAATTTGCCTTCTCCCTCTTAATATAGAAAGTGGATCCTCAATGCTTCGTTTGCAAATAAGCATCACGTATTTAAACAGTGCCTAGAAAGTCAGACTATGTCACCAAAACATCAGTGACTGTAGCTGTTTTCCACCCTGTACTCTCTTCCACCTAGCCAGGCTTTGAGGGAATGCAGTGAGCACCCTCTAGTGGTACCATAGGGCAAATGTCCTGTATTTGCTAAAGGAACAGACATGCTTTGATTTCCAGGACTCAATGGGCACCCACGAGTACCAGGGACTCTGACACTTCTTGAATCATGTTATAACACACACACACACACACACACACACACACACACACACACACACACGTGCATGCACGCGCACCAAACATTCTGCATTTCATTGAGGTATCTATAAAGGCAGACTCATCAATACATCCTGTCAGTGCTCACAGACCAAGTCATTACTCATTGTTCTCAACTTGGCCAACTGGTTGCTCTTTCCTTTTTCTCCTTCTGCCACATAGAATGACATTTATTTATGTGGCTGAAACTACCTAATCCTATTTGATGCTCCTGCCTTGCTATCAGTTTACCAGGACACAAGATGGATAGTGTCCCTTTCAGCACCCCGTATTGATTTAAATACTGGGGGAGGCGTCATGACTCAAAAAGAGACTGGTTCTAGCCCAGCCTTTCGGGCATCAGTAACAAGGTTTGGAGACAGCTTACCATATTGCTTTAAATGTGTATTCCACTTTTGTGGCTTGATTTCGTGACACTCCGGAAAAAGTTTGGCCAAAAGCTTCTTACTATACCTTTTCATTGGATAAGCTGTTTTTATTGTTACTGAAATGAGATCAGTACTTTCTATGACTAGCAATTGCTATTCTTGTATTGTATATGGGACATGCATCCTAATCCATGTTCAGAATGAGAACCTTACGGGAGCTGTTGGCTCAGACACTTTCTGCCACAGCCTGTAGGGAGCAATCTCGGAGCTTTTAGTAACTCCCAGCACAGAGGAAACTGGAGTCCTAGAGCACACACCTGCAGGACCAGTCCTACTTAGTTGGCTCAAACATCTCAAGTTTTTTTTTCTCTTTCAATTCCAAATGTTCTCCCACCTTCAAAACCAAGTCATAGAAAGGACTGGCAACTTGTGCAAAGTGGAGTGAGTATAAAAACACTGCAGAAGTCTCCAAACACCTAGAGATCTTTGCATCCACAAGCAAAGGCTGCTGTGGATTCCCCACAATGGTAGACAATACCCATGAACGAACTAGAATCCCTGGGGAATAAACCAGGAATGGGTGGAGAGCAGTCTTCCTCTGAGATGGATGGTGGCATACATTGGGGTTTCAGTAACAAAGAAAGAAAACTTTAAAAGGCTGTAAAGGGTGAGACGGGCTACTGAAGAGTGTTCAATTCCTTGTAGGGTAGGTTCAGCAACTTTCAGCTGTGTGTGTGCAAATGCAGAGGGTAGTAACTAAGTCTAGAGACAGAGAAAACGTCAGGAAATAACAGTAATTGAAAGCTGAAGAGAATAGAGTGGGAGGAGAAGAGAAACACCACCAATCCTTGAGATGTAACCACATTACCAGCCTGTCATGCCACTGATGCTTTAGCACAGCCCATCCCTCTCCCCCCTTCCACCACAGTCTTCTTCTTTTGCTGCTGTTGTTGTTGTTTTGTTGAGTATGTATGGTGATAGCAGTTGCCTGTTAGTTAGAAATAGAACCCAGGCGCTTTATCTCTCTCTTTCTCCCCCTTTCTTTCCTTCCTCCTCCTCCATTCCCCCTTCTTTTGTTGTTCAAAGTCTGGCTTTGTAGACCTATCTGGCATCAATCTTTAGTTTCTTCTGGAACTGTAAGTGTCTACTACGATGGTGCTGCCCTTGTCTTTGGAGATAGTCTGAGATGTAATATATACCTCCAAGACACACGTTCAGGATGTAAGGTTGCATGAAAGAATGGGTCAGGCCATAGAACAGATAGTGTTAACTTTCACTCAGTAGAAGTGGAAAGCACAGGAGAAAGGTCCAGGGACAGCTGTGGAGGAAGAACTGGGTGTTAGTCTGTGCATTCATGGGTCATAAGGTCCTTTTGGATTCAAATGTCCTGGGGTAGACCAGATGTGATTAACTTGTGTTCTAGTTGTCTATATTTTCTTGTGATAAACACAACAGACAAAAGCAACTTGGGGGCTCTCATGAATAGAAGCCAAGTCAGGACCTGAAGCAAAGAACATGGAGAGCACTGCTCACTGGAGCTGAAGTGCTTTAAAGGAGTAACCACAGCAGTCTCATTATTGAGAGACTGAGGATTGTAGCTATTTGGCTCTAAGTCTGGGAGTCCCAGTGGTTCTCTCACATTGGAGAAGAAGACAACTCTATAGTTGCTGAGTTCTCACAGCTGGTGCTTTGTCTGTCCCAATCCAGTGCCACCAAACAGGAAGGTTCCTGGAGAGGTGCAGGTCACTGGAAGCCTGGTAAGGCTACCTCTGATATCAGCTAAGGAGACATTATTAACAGCAACATTATATATAACTCAATGAAGCCTGGAGGAAAGCCAAGCAAGCAAAAGATCAGAGATCAGCCCTTTTCTGTCTGGGCTGCTACCAGAAGTTGGCGCCCACACTAGGCTCTTCCCACATAAATTAAGGGAATGATGTCAGCTCATCAGGTTGATGCCACTCAGGTGATTCTAATTTGTGGTAAGTTAACATTAAAACCAATCATCAAAAACTGTTTGTAATTTCCAAGGTAAAATGAGGCATTATCTTAGTTAGGGTTTAACTGCTATGAAGGGACACAATGACCAAGGCAACTCTTATAAAGGAAACATTTAATTGGGGCTGTTGCTGTTAATTTCAGAGGCTTATTCCACTATCATTATGGTGGGAAGCATGGTAGCATCCAGGCAGACATGGTACTGGAGAAAAACTGAGAGTTCTACATCTTGATCCAAAGGCATCAGAAAAAGATTGTGTCATATTGGGTCTATGTTGAATGTAGGAGACACCAAAGCCTGTCCCCACAGAGACATACTTTCTCCAACAAGGCCACACCTCCTAATAGTACCACTTTCTGTGGGCCAAGCATTCAAACATATGAATCTATGGGGGGCCATTCCCATTCAAAGCATCACAGGCAGGTTCTTATCATAGTTTGTTTGGACTCAAGCTGCCTACCCATCTCCAAAGCCCACCCTGCCTTTCAGTTGGGGACAAATTCCATGCATCACCCACCTTTATCAGATCCCATTGATCTCGCCCACCAGGAGTCAGTGTCATACCGAAGAGTACTAAGGTTATGATCAAATGGGGGGTTCAGAATGAAAATTAATATGATGGACGTGGAAGAGGGTGGGAGAGAAGAGGAGTGATGTGTTTATGGTTTCTTGAAGTAATATGTTATAGGGAAGGTAAGGAAGAAAGGAGTTTACATAAAGCCCAAGCATCCCACTGGTTTGTTTCTGAGAAGTCCAGAGGTCTATGGAGAGCTTTAAAAAAGTCTTGGCTTAGCACGTGGATGTTTTATGCTTAATCTTATCTCACAAACCTTGCTTTTATACTCTTTTGCCACTGGTAACTAACTTTGAAGAAACAAGAGTTAATAGCAATTTAAAATTCATAATCTTAGTAGTTGCAGCAAATGGACACTAGGTGTCACTCATTTACCTTAACATAAGAAGTGGTTAGCATTTGTGCATGCTTTTTTTTTTTCTTTGCATCAGAAAGATCACTAAATTCCCAAGTTTTCAGAAGTTATGCCCATGAAAGTGTCACTATGGCATGTCCGATAAGTACTTCAAAGGGCCATCAGCAACAGTTTCATTTGAAACAATTGAGAAAAGGGAAGAGCAAAATAACAGAGTGAAAAAAGTGCCTTCAACTTCTGAATGGAAGAGTTACAGACAGAGTCAGTACGTGAAATGTTCCAGCTCAATGATAAGGTACTTGCCACGCTTGCATGAGGTCCTTACCTCAGATTCTGCAGAACACACACGAAGCCTGACATGGTAGCACATATATGTAATTCCAAAACTCCTACACCCAGTTGGGAGGTAGAGCCTGAGACATCCATTCATGGATGTTCATGACAGAAGCACAGGTGAGCAACAAGGAATGTTGCCTCAAACAAGATGGGAGATCAGGGAGGACAGGCAGGGTTATCCTTTGATTTCCAACATATATGTGCATTGTGGTGGGTGAGAATACATGCACACACACACAGACACACACACATTTGCATATATATGCATCTGTATAATTTATACACGTTTAAATTTAGATTCTGCATACGTGAGAAAATATTTTTATCCTTTGAGGCCTGGTGAAGTCTGGTAAACATGTGGTCTTTCCTTCTATTCATTTTCCTGAAAATGTCTTTATTTCAGTGTTTGTAACAGTAAAACTTTATTATATATAAATTAGTTACTCAGCTACAAAAGCCACTTATGGAAGAGGGGATGCATTTTGCCTCCTGGTTTGCAGGCACAGTGCATCACAGCAGATAAGGCATGTCAGTGGAAGCCAGCGTGGAGTGGTTTAGTCACATGGTATCCACAGTCTGGAAGCAGAGAGGGAGATATCAATGCTGGTGTTCATTTCGAGCTCTCTTTTCAAACCCTTTGCATTCAGTTTGGGATACCAGTCCATGGGATGATGCTGGGCACTTTCAAGGTGGGTCTCCGTCTTTGGTTAAACCTCTCTGAAATCCTTGCATAGACATACCCAGAAGTGATTCCAAACCTAGTCAAGTTGACCAAGAAGAACACTCATCCTGTGTACTTCATTTTCTTTATCAATTTATCTGCTAACACAGCCTTCTAGCTTGGTTTCAAATCAAGGAACCTGTCAATAGTGCACCAATATATGGGGCTACACAAGTACTCTATGCTGATTTACACAGAGTCGCTCAGGTATACACTTCAGGTCCAGTAGAGATGGATTTTAATGGTAGCAGCACCACCAGTACATAACAGTTTTTCCCTGCTTTCTTTTCAGTATTTGCTCCTGCTTTCTTGTTAATGGCCACTATAAACAGGGGAAATAGACCTCAGATCAGTCTTTTTGTGTTCACGAGATGCTCCAATAGTTGTAAAAATATTTATTGAGGCAGGCGGGAGGGAGGAGGGGGATAAAGGTCTTGTGTAGGGGAAATTGGGATGGGGATAACATTTGAAATGTAAATAAAGGAAAAAAAGGAAAAAAGAAAAAATATTTATAGTCCATCTGTGCTTCTTTCCTTAAGGACTGTCAACTAAATTCAATAATCCATCTTTTAAAAAAGATTTATTTTATTTTATGTGCCCGAGCATTTGTCTGCATGTATGTCCATATAACATATGCATGCCTGGTGCCCACAGAAGCCAGAGACCGTGTTGGATCACCTGGAACTGGAATTACAGACAGTTGTGAATTGCCATGTAGGTGTTGGAAATTAAATCCCTGGCCTTCTGCAAGCTTGGGGATGCTCATGGAAGAATAGGATGAAGGATTCTGGGCCCTGAAGAGAATAGGAACTCCACAGCAAGACCAATGGGGTCAACTAACCTGGACCCTTGAGACTCTCAGAGATTGAATCACCAATCAAAGAACATACTCAGGCTGGACCTAGGCCTCCCCACAGATATGTAGCAGATCTGCAGCTTGGTCTTCATAACAATAGCAAACAACTAGAAAAGAGGGGTGGGTATCCCAAAAGCTGTTGCCTGTATGTTGCTGTTGTTCTTTTAGCTGGAGTTATTTTCTGTGCTACTGGAGATTGTTTCCAAACGCCACCACATAAGCCTCAGCCATGAAGTGTTTTACATATATATTCCCCTATTATTTTCCAACTTATATTAAGGTTTATTGTCATTTTGCATTTTTTTGGCAAAGTGAGACAAATGGGTCTAGATTCATTCTTCAACATGCAGACATGTAATTTTTCTTATTACGAGTTCCTGAAGATACTCTTTCTCAAAGTACGTTTTCCATAACATTGTGGCATATTTATAATTAATATTTTAAATATAAAATTTAAATATTATAATATTTATAAACCACAAATTACGTGTAGTATTTATATAGTATTTAATTAAGAGACAAGAAGATGGACTTGTGGATAGAGATATAAAAGGAGCAACATAGGAACAAGAAAGAAAGCACATAGTTAGAGGGATAAGAAATAATAGGACAACGAGAACAAGGAAGGACAGCTATCCAGCCATTACAAACTTTCTTCTCCCCTTTCTGCAATGTTCCCTGAGCCTTAGGTCACAGTGAATATTGGAACTGGATTCCACAACTCTGCATTTTGATGGGTTTTGGATTTGGGGAACAGTCTCTGTTGCAAAGAGAGGTTTCCACAATGAGGGTAAAGATTACATTTATCTGTGAGCATAGGGCAAAAAAATTTATTGATTGCTGTAAGGGATTATGTCTTGCGCGCGCTCGACTCGACCAGCAAGAACGACGCTGCAACAGGATCCTTCTGCACACGTTTATTTGGAGAGCTTGATTGCAGAGGCGAAAAGACTTTTTGCCCAGAGCTGGTGCTGCTTTTATAGGCCTAGGAGAGGCGTGTCTCATACCCTGATTGGTTATGCACTAAGCCTCATTTGCATGTTCCTCATCTGATTGGCTACTCTCTCTCAGTACCTCACAGAGCCTCATTATCATACCTCATTTGCATGTCTCACATCTGATTGGTTATACTCTCAGTACCTTACAGAACCTCATTATCATGCCTGGGCCAGGCAGTGTTTTTGCAAAAAACTTTACTGCATATGTACACATTGGTTGTTTGTCCAATCTTATGCATGGTGGCCAGCAGTAGTCAGTGCCACTCAGCAACGGCACATGTGGCTTCCCACATCTCCCCCTGTTTGTTTTAATAAAATGAGGCTGGACTAGGCCTGTGCAATTATGCCCATCCGCCGTGGCTCCTGTTTTAGGTCGTTCCTCTAATGTCACAGCCTTACCCGTCATAGGGTAACCCTATCGCCACCGGGCCCCATGTCTTAGGTTGGACTGTGCACGAGGAAAGTTGCCCGTCTCTGGATACCGCAGTGCTGTGTGACAATAACTGCTAAATGACCTAGGGCGAACTCTGCAAAAGAGGCCAGCCAAAAATTGAATTAGTGGGGAAATCATGATCACCCTATTGATGAGCAAGGGCTGATCAATGATCGTTGAGTCTCTCTCATCTAATCTCATGCTGACTAATTCTTGAGCATAGATAACCAAATTTCAGGGGAGGAGCCGTTTTCAATAGCTAAAAGTGCCTGAGTTACAATCACCCTGTCACGTTTTTGTTGGGTTCTGAATTTGCATACCAACCAGAGCATGAACACCAGTCCACAGCATATGGCAGCACCAAACAAAATCACTCCCACCCATTCCTTAAAGTAAGAAAAAGCAGAGGTAAACCAAGAGGTAAAGTCTCCGAGGGTCACTGGTTCCACTCTGGTCCCATTAAGGTTCAGGATCTGCATCTGCAGTCTCGCCTGCAACCTCTCCAGCTCCTGCGACCAGTTCCCCTTCAGGTAATTCGATAGGTTTGTACTTTTAATAAAAGAATTATTAATATACTTATTGGGAGTAATGCACACATGCGATGTGGATGCCACACAACTCATTTGTATGACATCCATCATCCGTTCCATATTATGTTGTAAGATATCCACTCTCTGATTCACTAACATTAACCCTGAGGCGATATGAGAATCCACCTTTTGCAGGGTAAGCAATGCTTCAGACGATTTTTCTGCTATCTGACTTATGGTGTCAGCAGTATTAATTTGATGGGCCATTGCAGTTCCTGCGGTAACTGCTGATGCCGCGGACACCACAATGGCTGTAACAATGGCAGCTGTGATTCCAAAACCTCTCTTTTGCCGAATAAGACTCGTTATTGGGAACTTCTCTGGATCTGCCTCAACAGGCACAGGGACAAAGGTTGGTAGATGAACCACTAAGGCTAAGAATTTGGTTCCATTCCAGCATTGCGTCAAAAAACAAGTAACATTTGTACAATCTAACCATTCTGTATTATTTTGAAATTCAGCCAATATAAAGAAAAATGGAGGATTGACACAAACTTCTACTGGAGAAGTAGTCATATTTTTGATAATTCTATTAGTTGTCACATTATCTAAATGAGTAGAGGTATTGGAAAGAGTGGCAGAAACATTCAATATCTCATGAGAGGTTCCAGTCAGCAATGCAAAGGCTGACAGACTGGTACTAGCACCTGCCTCATTGCTTAAAATCCATTGGTAATATGGCCAAATATTTTCTTTCCCTGTAGCATCTCCTTTATCGTTCATTATAGCAAAATCTAGTGGGGGTGACAAAACAAAACCCTTTGCTATTTCATTCCGAGGAAAAATTTTTGATTGACAAGGTGAAAAAACTATAGGAAATGCGAGGTCCGGATGACACCAAGGCATGCTGCGTATAGCAGTAGCATTGCCAACAGGCCATCGTGATCTTTTGGGAATGGTCACCTTTCCCTTTATCATAATAGTGGTGATGTTTATAGGTGAAATTATATTATTTTCAACATCACCTGAGCCTGATTGCGCTCCTTGAGCAACTTGCATTAAAGCATTAAACAACACTCCAGAGCTCACCTTATTTTGGCTAATGGGATCTGCCCAATTAGAGATAATCTTTTTCTTTAAAAATATACAGGGTGTAAAAGGTTTATCCACATTATGCACAAAGCATAGTGTATAATTCAAATGAAAACTAGTACTATTATACACCCGTGGCTCTTGAGGAGTTTGTCGTGCACAAGGCGCATCCAAAAAACATTCCGTTGCAAAAAATAAAGGCAAGGTAGAAGAATTGGAATGTACCAGTAAAGGTACTGGCCATGATCTTACTATGGCCCACAAAGGTATACTTATCCCGGTCTCAATCATCAGGAGCAGGAGAATCATCTTGGGGTTCATCTTGCTCTTTCACGGTCCTTGTCAGTCGCGTTGGGACCCAAAGTGGATTTTCTTCACCCTGTGGAAAAACACAAATAGCTCCCCGGGATCTGATTAAGATAGGATCCGGGCCATACCATTTATTATCAAGGACATTTTTCCATTTGACCATTTCATTGGGTGATTGAGGCCATTGTCCGTGCCTTTCAGCTGGTGATCTTCCAGCATCATCCAATTTTAAAAAATTAAGAGTAAATATTGTAAGGGATAGAGCCATCTTTGGCGTCATAGCCTCTATTCCCCCTTTCTGTTTTTGCAAATATTGTTTCAGGGTGCGATGGGCTCTCTCAATTATGCCTTGGCCCTGTGGATTATAGGGCAATCCAGTAATATGTTTTACTTGCATTTGTTTGCAAAATTGGCTAAATTTAGAAGAAGTATATGCAGGACCATTATCTGTCTTTAACACTAGGGGCTTGCCCCATGCAGCCCAAGCCTCTAAGCAGTGAGATAGGACATGAACTGCTTTTTCCCCTGTCAAGGGAGAGGCATGTAGGACACCAGAACTGGTATCGATGGATACATGTAGATATTGTAATTTCCCAAAAGATGGGATATGCATGACGTCCATTTGCCAAACATCTAGGGGTTGCAATCCGCGAGGATTAGCACCCACGGAAGGTGCATTAACAAATTCTACACATTTACCACACTGTAGGACAATATTTCGGGCTTCGGATCGTTTGAGTTTAAACTTTTGTCGTAATGTAGAAGCAGGGACATGATAAAGTTGATGAAATTTCTTTGCACTTTCTATAGAACTTTGAATTAGGAAAACCACGTCTCTGGTGGCTGAGTCAGTAATTGCATTTCCCTTAACCATAGGTCCAGGTAAAGATGTATGTGCTCTAATATGTTGAATATAAAAGGGATGCTCACGCATCAAAATACAATTTTGTATTTTCATCAAAATTTCAGATACAGGACTGGACTGTTTAAAATTTCCGGCAGTCTCTAATGCTAGAACCGCGTTAACCACATAAATAGAATCAGAGATAATATTTATGGGCATAGGAAATCTTTTAAAGACTTCTAAAACCACCAAACATTCTACCAATTGAGGGGCTCCTGGTGTAAATTGCAACCTTACAGCCTTTTCATTGATTACATAACTTCCAACTCCTGTTTTGGATCCATCTGTATAAATATCAATGGCTCCCTTTATAGGGGTATTAGCTGTTACCTTTGGAAATATTACTGGATGCAATAACATAAAATGTAATAACGGATGTTTAGGATAATGATTATCAATTAAACCAGAATAACTGCATCTAAGAATGGCCCATTCATCTATAGTAGCACACAATATTTGCATTTGTGCGACAGTATAAGGGACAATTATGCTATCAGGCATTTTTCCAAAGTGAGTGATTGAAGTTTTTATCCCTTTATGGGCCATATTTGCTACCATGGTGGGATAATGCTCTATAGTTTTATTAGGGGATATATGTGGATGTATCCATACTAAAGGACCATTTTGCCATAACACAGCAGTTGGCAGATTGATGGTGCGTAATATGCATAGGCACAAAGGTTCTTGCTCATTTATACGAGTTAACTGTGCTGTTTGGATCGCCTTTTCCACTTTCCTAAGAACATCAGAAGCCTCAGGTGTTAATTGTCTCAATGAGGTAATATGTGAGTCTCCTTCTAGAATTTGAAATAAAGGTTTTAATTCCGAAGTAGGGATCCTTAAATAAGGTCTAATCCAATTTATATCTCCTAATAATTTTTGAAAATCATTTAGTGTCTTTAGATGGTCTTTTCTAATACTAATCTTTTGTGGGGTGACACATTGTAAAGTAATAGTGGCTCCTAGAAAATGACTAACATTAGACTGCTGTACCTTTTCTGGTGCAATACTCAAACCATTATTTTTTTAAAGTTTCATTAAGCAAGCCATAAGCTTGCTGTATACTTTCTTCTTCAGGTCCACAGATTACAATGTCGTCCATATAATGACAAATTTTTAAGGAGGGGAAACCATCCCTAACCGGTTGTAAAGCTTTTCCTACATATAACTGACATATGGTAGGGCTATTTGCCATTCCTTGGGGTAAAACCCGCCATTGGTACCTTTTATCAGGTTCCATATGATTAATAGAAGGCAAGGTGAATGCAAACCTAGGTTTATCTTTCTTATTTAATGGAATTGAAAAGAAACAATCCTTAATATCTACTACTATAATTCTCCAATCCTTAGGTAGAGCTGAGAGTAGGGAGAGTCCTTTTTGTACAGGACCCATAACTTGCATTTGTGCATTAATGGCTCTTAGGTCATGTAACAATCTCCATTTACCTGACTTTTTCTTTACAACAAAAATGGGGGTATTCCAGGGTGATTGAGTGGGTTCCACATGTCCCAGGTCTAATTGTTCTTGTACTAATTCTTTAGCTGCTTTTAACTTCTCAGAGGGTAAAAGCCATTGAGGCACCTACACCATGTCCTCCGTATGCTACGGAATGGGCAAAGGCTCTTCAGTGGCCCCTAGAAAAAACCCAGCCCTTTCTTGTCTGCCTTTTCTGTGGCTTTAACTGGTGAAATTCTACCTTGCAAAATTTTTTCCAAGACCTAGTCCAGGTATATATCCCATTCCTTTCATCATCTCCTTGCTTTTCTGAGAGTAATCATTAGTCAATATAAAGTTCATAGCTGATAACACATCTCTCCCCCATAAGTTTACAGGCAAAGGGAGTACATATGGTTGAAAAAGCCCTGTCCTTCCTTCTTTATCTTTCCATTGTAAGGATTTTGCACTTATAGTTGGGGTAGCCTCATATCCTAATCCTTGTAAGCTATGTGACGATTGATTAACAGGCCAAGAAGCAGGCCACCACTTACTAGATATAATGCTTTTATCTGCTCCTGTATCCATTATACCTTGAAAGGGTTTTCCTTCTATTTGTAAAGATATGTACTTTATTTTCAAACATACTCTTTCTACCCTTTGTACACTGCTTTTGCATATTACCTGTTTTCTTATGTTGTTTAGAATAACTCCAACCTTGGGTTTCCAATTTTAAGCTAACTTTCTGTTACAATCAAAAGGCTGCCTGCCCCTTTAAAAGCTCCATTTGCAATCAGCCTTCAGCAGGGCTTTTTCAGCTGTACTTGACTCCCAGCCACTGTGCAGCTAACTTGTCAATTTTTGCTGTGCAGACTGAGACTGCTTTTTTATTTTTCAACATGAAACACAGAACAACAATCATTCAATCATCCAAGCAAAAACAAACACGAGTTGACAGACATATAGACAATTTGGTGCACCAAAAAACAGAAAATAGAACACAGATATCCTATTCGAAGCTAAAAATATTTCCATAGGAGCCAGAGAGGAAGCAGGACGTCTCCCGTTTTCTGTCTGTCCCTAGGAGGGCTCTGAAATAGCTTATTTTCATTTTTTTCTCCTTCTTCTAGGAATTCTGCACAGTGGCTGCTTCTAATAGTTACTCCTCTTTCCCTGAGAGCTATCTTTAAGCCTTTGATGAAGGCTGCCTCTTTAGTCAAAGTCCTCGAGAGGAGGGTAAATTGACTTAATTTTTTGTTCTTCATTTTTTATATTATCCTTTATATCTTTATATTATCCTTTGTATCTTTACATTTTATATTATCCTTTGTATCTTTATATTTTAGCTTCCTTTCTTTTTCTCTTTTTATATTTCTTAAGTTACTTATTTTTCTGCGCGCGTCTTCTTTTTTCTTTCTCTCTGTTTCTGATATGCCTTCCTGGTACTCCTACAAAGTCGCTGCCCTTCCTTAACAGCTGGTCCCACACAAACCCAGCAACAACTACCAGACCCACTGCGTAAGAAAGCATACCTCTCAGAGACTTACCTTAATTTCTTTATACTTACCGGTACCACCGTTCCTCAGCTGAAGAGTTCTGAATCCACGCAGTTGAATCCTTCTCAGCAGTCTGTTTTGCAGGAACCTTTATTAACACCGCTCCCCAGCTGAAGAGTTCTGAATCCACGCCGGATCCTTCTCAGCAGTCTGTTTTACGGGAACCTTTATTAACCGCTCCTTCCCCGCGATGCAGTTCTGAATCCTCCCTGTAGTAGGGGGTCTTCGCTCGTGCCTGAAGATGTTTCTTGTCCCGGGTTTTCGGCACCACTTCTTGCGCGCGCTCGACTCGACCAGCAAGAACGACGCTGCAACAGGATCCTTCTGCACACGTTTATTTGGAGAGCTTGATTGCAGAGGCGAAAAGACTTTTTGCCCAGAGCTGGTGCTGCTTTTATAGGCCTAGGAGAGGCGTGTCTCATACCCTGATTGGTTATGCACTAAGCCTCATTTGCATGTTCCTCATCTGATTGGCTACTCTCTCTCAGTACCTCACAGAGCCTCATTATCATACCTCATTTGCATGTCTCACATCTGATTGGTTATACTCTCAGTACCTTACAGAACCTCATTATCATGCCTGGGCCAGGCAGTGTTTTTGCAAAAAACTTTACTGCATATGTACACATTGGTTGTTTGTCCAATCTTATGCATGGTGGCCAGCAGTAGTCAGTGCCACTCAGCAACGGCACATGTGGCTTCCCACAATTATGCTGGTTTAGTAAACTAGTGGTCATAGATACTCCTTCAATGACCATAACTTCACTAGTACTGAGTGGTAGCATGTAACAAAGTTGCAAATATATAATTATTTTATCTAACATCTATACTTTTTCTCAACCCTTAAATACAGACATGCAAACATTTGTTAAGAACATTTTACTATATGCTCTATATAACACAAAACAGGAGAATATATATGTATACAGTATATACATTAAATTTATGTAGTATCTATGTTAAGGGCATTTGTATAAACATATTTCATATCCTATAAGTCTTCTTATTGCTGTAACAACGTATCTGAATAGAGTTAAGGAAGGAAGAGTTGATTTGGGGACACTGTGTGTATGGTTAATCTTGGTGGGGCAGGTGTGGTCACAGGAGATGAATACTGGTGTTCCACTTCCTTTCTTTCTCAAACGTAGTGAAGGATCCAAGTCCTTGGATGATGCTACCACCATTTACAGTGGGTCTCCCCTATCAGTTAATCATCTCAGGGAATATTTACACACATGCCCAGAGTTCATAAGTCTATCCAAGTTGTCAGTGGATATTAAACATCACACAGACACACACACACACACACACACACACACACACACACACACACATACATACACAGAGTCTATTTTATAGGTATTTAAGCAACATGATCACTCAAACCCAAGATGAACAACTATAGTACCCGTGGACGTGTCAAAGTGAATGGAAAAAGCCCACAAGGCCTCAATCCTGCACAAATAGCTATAGGCAACAGAGGAAAGATAGGAATAGGAAAGGCAGCTCTTTCTAGGGAAGAGCACACCCATTAGATGTCCAGTGCCAAATGGTGAGTTCCAAAATCACACATGCTAGCAGCATGATACAGATTGAGCAGATTATATTTAGGAGTATATATGTATACACCCATACATAGATACCTGCATTAACAACTAGTGACAAAAGAGGCCATGAATTTGGAGGGGAGAAGGAAAGGCTATTATTCAGGGTTTGGAGTGAGGAAAAGGAAGGGAGAAATCTAATTATATTATAATCTCAAAAATTACAAAGTGAAAAATATTTCAAAACACATTTATTCCTGCATGATTATATGAAGCGGAGATAGTTTAAATACTCAGGAAATAAATAAGTGTAACCATAAAATATAGTATGGAATAAGTTTCCAATGGGGTGAAGCAATAGTGAGCTGGCAAAATTCCAATTATGGGATAGCTACAGTGCCTAGCTTCTCCCTGGATTTGTGCTAAGTCCTGCAGCACTGCTGGGCTTCAGTTTCCTGGCACTGAGGTGTTCTGTCTGCTCGCCAACAAAGATGAGTAGCTATGATATTATGCCTTTTATTTCCAGTGCCTGAGAGCTAAACTATTGGGTCCTCAAATCTATTTGAATCTTGCTAATGGATTAGATAAGGATGCTCTCATTCCATCAATATTTCAGCAAACTTTTCCTGAAAAGAGAGAGCTGGTAAATATTTTATGCATACTATAAGGTCTCTCCTGTATTCTGGTGTCTTTTATTGATAATCAATCAATGGATATGGCTGCCTCCCAGTGAAACTTTGTTTACAGGGTTAGAGGTATATGCAGGTCAGTGATAGACTCCTTACCTACCCTTCACTAGGCTTTGGGTTTGAAAACCAGTGCTGTAGAAAAAAATATTCTTTTTCTAATTGAAGTTATTTCATGGCATGATGAATATTTTAAACGGACTCAAAACAATAGAAAACAAAAACATAATAATAATAATTACTTTTATTGAAAATCAATTTTCCGTGCAATATATTCTGATCACGGTTTCCTTTTCTCTAATTCATCTGACATTTTCCATGTCTCACCACCCACCCAACTTCACACCATTTTTTCTCTCTCATAATGACTTTGAAAATCAGAGACTCACTATATAGCCCTGGATAACTTAGACCTCACAGAGTTCTGCCTGCCTCTGCTTTCCTTTTTAGTGCCGGGATTAGAGGCATGTGCCATCACATCCAGCAATAAGAGTGTTATTATAAAAACTTAAATCACAGCAAAACAATCAGTGAGTCACTGTTAGATAATATGTGGTCCAGTGCTAATCAATATGTTATTTAGATAATATGTGGTCCAGTGTTAATCAATATGGTATACGATCCATAATGAAACTTTAGGTTGAAAACAAAATATTATTATAAAGCTAGATTGATTAGCTTTGAAATTACTAAGGAACCTAATTAAGTATTTTATAGATTTTTAAATATTTTATTTATTTACATTACAGTCATTTCCCTCTCCTTGGTATCCCCTCCAACAGTTCCTCATCCCATTCCTCCTCCCTCTTGCCTCTGATATGGTGCTCCCCCCACACCACCAGGTCTCCCCCTTCTCTGGGGTCTCAAGTCCCTTGCGGATTAAGTGCATCTCTCACTGAGGCCAGAACAGGTAGACCTCTGCCAGGTATGTGCCATGGGTGTCTGTATGCGCCTGTTTGGTGGCTCAGTCTCTAGGAGCTTCCTGGGGTCTGGGTTAGGTGAGACTGCTGGTTATCTATGGGGTCGCTCTTCCTTTCAGCTTCTTCAATCCTTTCCTTAATTCAACCATAGGAGCCCCCGACTTCAGTCCAACGGCTGGGTGTAAGCATCTGCCTCTGTTTCAGTCAGCTGCTGGTAGGGCCTCTCAGAGGACAGCTGTGCCAGGCTCCCATCTGTAAGCACATCACAGCCTCAGTAATAGTGTCAGGCCTTGATGCTCTTCCCCTTCTTGAGATGGATTTCAAGTTGGGCTGGTCACTGCATCTCCTTTCCTTCAGTCTCTTCTTCATTTTTGTCCCTGCAGTTCTTTTAGCCAGGAACAATTCTGGGTCAGGAATTTTAACTCTGGGTTAGTAACCCTGTCTCTCTACTTGAGGCCCTATCTACTGGAGGTAGACTTTTCCAATTCCCTTTCCCCAGTGTTGAGCATTTTTGGCTAAGGTCACCCCCAATGAGTCCTGAGAGTTTCTCACCTCCCAGGTCTCTGATACTCTCTAGAGGGTCAAACCCTCCACGCCCCCACCCCACCCCCACCCCCGTCCCCAAGGCTGCTTATTTCCATACCCTCCCTCCTATATCTGATCCTGTTCCCCCTTTAGTCCCACCTTCCCACTCCCATCCAGGTCCCTCCCTCCTTCTGCGATCTTGAGTTCTTTATATATTTTGGATATTAGCTTTCTGTCAGATGTAAGGTTAGGGAAGAAGTTTTTTCCAAGTCTGTAGGTTGCTGGTTTGTTCTACTTTACCTTTCTTTTTTCTTTTTCTTTGTTCTTTGTTCTTTGTTCTCTGTCTCTGTCTCTCTGTCTCTGTCTCTCTCTCTCTCAGTCTTTTTTACCTTACAGAAGCTTCTCGGTTTCATGAGATCCCATTTATCAACTGTTGATCTGACCCACTGGTGCTCTGTTCTGGAAACTTTCACCTGTGCCAATGAGTTCGAGGCTCTTCCCCACCCCACTTTCTCCTCTATTAGATCCCATTTATCTGGTTTTATGTTGAGGTCCTTGACCCCACCTGAACTTGAGCTTTATGCAAGGTGGAGCTTTGTGCAAGGTGATAAATATGGGTCTATTTTAATGTCACCTCAGCTCTGAGAAGGAACTCATTACGTGGAGAATTGACATCTAAAACGAAAGAAAAAGAAAAAAGAATTTTCTCTTTTGCAGTACTATATATAGAAGAACTGTTTTGCTCTTTGATAAAATTAGCCACCATTCATTCAATTAAAAGTCGAGAAATTCATGAAGGAGAAAAGCTGTGTGCATTAATAGACTTTGTTCTTCTAAGTTCCCCTTGAAGTCTCTATTCTTAATTAAGCTTTCAGACTTTTTTTACCCAATGGCATGGGTCCAAAAACTTAATGAAATGTATCTCTAGGTTTCATAGGAATGAAACAACACCTAGAACAAACTCCCTTTAGAATTAAATGCCAGACTATTACAAGATGAGGGCCTAGAAAATCACCTTTGCACACAAATGGGAATAAGGAAGGCACAACAGAAAATGAGTTCTTAGGAATTGACAGCAAATTTTTAAATGGGTGAAACATACTTTTGAAACCAATTAAGTATTGTCATTTCTAAACTATGTATGCATGCATATTGTTTTGGGAGTGGAGGAGGCATTTATGCCATAAAGTAATGTTCTTTGTAAAAATCAATTAAAATTTTGTTATGTGTTGTAGGTATTTTGCCTGCATATGTTTGCCCACCATGCATGTTCCTGCTATCCATAGAGGCCAGAAAAGAGTATCAGATCCCCTGGTAATGAAGTTATAGACAGTTCTGAGCCTATTCTGTAGACTCTGGGTATCAAACCTGGGTCCTCTGTTAGTACAACCAGTGCTCTCGACTGTCGAGTCATCTCTCTCTAGCCCTATAATGTATGTTCTTAATTCAAGTATATAAAATTTTCTGTAGAAAATAGTACCATTCCTAATGGATTTATCAAAACAAGATTTTCAGTGATGGGAGATGACTTATGGAGTAAAGTGTTTTCTGTGGAGGAGTAGAAATTGTATTTCAGACCCCCAAATCCACAGAACCCAGGTAAATGTGGGAGCCCACTTGTTATGTCAGCATGTGGGAAGTGTCTGGGTTCAATAAGAAACCCTGACTCAGACATAAGGTGAAGAGCAACCGAGGAAGACACCTGCTTTCACCCTCAGGCCTACACACACACACACACACACACACACACACACACACACACACACACACACACACAAGCATACACACACACACACACACACACAAGCATACACACACACACACACACACACATACACACAGAGGAACATATATCCTCTCATCTATGCACACACACACACCCACACCACAATACATACACCATGCACACCCACACTATATACACATACACATGAAGACATACACCATGTACTTAAACTCCACACACACATACACAAACACAGACACACTACACATTTATACGTACTACATATAACACATATACAAATGTACACACGTTACACACATATACAGCATATACACATATACAAATGTACACGTTACACACACAAAAATTCTTTTTATAAAATGTTTCTAATGTTTTCTGAGTAATACATTTTTCTGTTGTCTCAAAGTATTAATAACAGACATGCTAATTTGGGGCAATAATATCATATACTTGAAATATTAATGTAGAGGCTTAATTTTTCAGCTATATCACCAATATTACTTGAAGCAACTCATTTGAACATACTTGCACGCACGCGCACACACACACACACACACACACACACACACACACACACACACACACACTACTTAATAGTGGTGCTGTTTATAGGTTCATAGTTGTGCAAAGTGAAGAATGGTAGATCCTGAAGACATTGTACCATGGACATTGTCTCTTGCTTGAGAAGAGCAATAGTTTTCTCCAAGCAGTCTCCCATTTCAGTATAGACAGCTTTTGAGAATAATGATATTCTATAATATGAACTTAGTGATAATTTATTAAGTATTTTGTGTCTAGTTATTCATCTGGGTATTTCCATTTCTTTTAATTTATTTGTTTTACACATTTATGAGGACTCAAAAGTTACTTTGCCAGAAAACCTCAGGTATTCCTAAAAAGATTTCTGTGAATTTCACCGGATTCAGCAAAAGTATTTTGAAATCAGGCCACTTTGGGGCTTTATCTACCTTCAGAACAAAAATAGCTGCTTGGAGGAAAAGCACTGTGTACAGTTAGACGATCCAGGAAGAATCCTACAGCTTGCTCACATTGTTACCCTGTTCTTTCCATTGTCACTAGTTCTTAATATATGTAGAAGTCTAGATTGATCATTTATTAAGAGTTTTTACTATTTAAAACATGTTGGAAAACCAACTATTTTAAAATATTTTTCAGGAAAAGACCCACAAAAAAAAAAAAGGAAAAGACCCACTAAAGTCCTTAGGATTTCATCTGTCCAAATTATGTATATGCCCTTATTATGTACTTCCTCTTACATATCATAGCATAAATCTAAATTTACATTTGCTAGTTACACAAATTCAATTTCCAAAACCTATTACATTTTGAGGTATTAAGATCAGAAATTCAATATATACTCTTCTGTAGAGCACAATTCATTCAGTAAATGCTATCTAAATAATTTTTATTTGTTATATTTATATTGTTCATATATCTTCCACCAAGGACTCAGTCTTTCAAATATACTTGAGAGGTCTGGGCAGATTGGCTCATGGGCAATGTCCTTGTTGCATAAGCAGGAGGACCTGAGTTTACATCTCCAGCATTTATATAAAAAAAACAGGTATTTATAATGCCAACTCTGGGAGGCAGAGCTAGGAGAACTCAGAAATTCTGGTCTATCCAATCATTGACCTCCAGATTCAGTGACAGGCAGTGTCTCAGAAATATGAAAAAGAAAAAAGAAAAAAGAAAAAACAAAAAACAAAAAGCAAAAAACAAGGGTAGTGGAAGGTAGTTGATGTTGCCTTCTGGACCCCACAAATGAATGCACTTATTCACACGCCACCCAATATTTGGACAGGTGATCATAGCATCTTCATGTACAAATTTATTTAAAAGGATTTTGAATGAAGTTGTAATATACGCTGTAAATATGTTTTGCTTTGTTTCGTTGAATTTTATGTATAATTTTTAAAAAGTCTTAGCAGTACTGTGTGGCTGATGAATAAATACAGTCCAACTTAGGAAATGCACAGTGGCCATCGACCTAAGTATACCAGAACAAAAATTTTAATTTTAATTTAACTTTATTTTTATTTTATGCATATGGGTGGTTTGTGTATGTCTGTGCACCATGTGCTTCATGTTGCCAGTGGAGGCTAGAAAAGGGCATTAGATCTCTTGAAACTGGACTAACAGAGGGTTGTGAACTCCCATGTGAGTGCTGGGAATTGAACTGAGGTTCTCTAGAAGCGTATCTAGTGCTCTTAACTGCTGAGCTATCGCTCCAGTGTGATTCTGTAAATTTTTTAACTACTAAAATCCCCATCTCCCCCAGAACCACTTCTATTGCAAAGTATAGTCTTTTTTAGGGCCATTTTTACATCACGATTTCTCAAACAGTATATGATGGGGTTGAGAAGGGGAACAACAACAGTGTAGAGAACTGACACCACTTTGTTTGAATTGTAGGCATACATGAGCTTAGGACGGGCATAAGTAAAAAGTGTTGTGGAGTAAAAAAGAGTTACAACTGTCAGATGAGAGGCACAGGTGGAGAAGGCCTTTTGACGACCCTGAGCTGACGGGATCTTGAGAATGGTGACAAGGATGATGGCATAAGATGTCACAACCACACAAAGAGGGACAGCAATGACCATGAGGGCCAAGAAGAAGTCTACTAGCTCTGCCTGAGAGGAGTCCTCGCAGGAGACATTGAGGAGTGGAGAGATATCACAGAAGTAGTGATTGATGTGTGGTGTGCCACAGTAGCGCAGTCGAGCTATGAAAACCATCTTGATCATGGCAGTCATGAGCCCACAGAACCAGCATCCCCCAGCCATTACTCCACAGAGCTGGTTGGTCATAATAACAGGGTAGCGTAGTGGATTGCAAATGGCTACATAGCGATCAAAGGCCATGACAGCAAGGAGTATGTACTCAGTGCAGACAAAGGTCACAAAGAAGTAAAGTTGTGTCATGCAGCCATTGAATGAGATGCTCTTGTCCTTGCTGAGGAAGTCTACCAGCATCTTGGGACTGATGACAGTGACATACCACATCTCTAGGAAAGAGAGGTGGCTTAGAAAGAAGTACATGGGCTTGTGCAGTTGCCCATCACTGCGTATGGCCAGGATGATGAGAAGGTTCTCTGCCAGTGTCAGCAGATAGGTTACCAGGAAGACAGAGAAGAGCAGAAACTGGAAGGCTGGTCGTGATGGAAATCCAAGAAGAACAAAATGTGTTGTCTCAGTCCAATTGTCTACTTGCAGACCCTTGATAACCATGGCTGGCTGTGTGCATAGGCAACGTCAGTTCCTTCTGTGTCCCAAGAACTACCCTGAGATTGATTAAACTGACAACCTGCCTCTAGCAATTAATCCTAATGAGAGCCTTCCTGCTTTTATGTATTTGTGTCTACTTGAATTATGAACTGAAACTCTTGAGCATCAATTAGGTATAGGGAGTCTGTATTTTGAGTTTTAAAATATTAGCTTATGAGGTGTGATTTGTCCAGGTCATAGAGCAGTACAATTAGACCTCTGGAGTCCAAGCACTGTGCTTTTTCAGCATATCACTGCTGGGCATAAGGCAGGCCCTTTGCATCTTTATATCACCCTTTCACTATGGTCAAAGCATCCCTTGTATCCCAGTGTAAGAGAAGTAGGAGATTCAGTTTCTCACTAGGTGTAATTTGTATGATGAGGAGGTTAGTTTCAGTCTCCTACTTATCTGCAAAATAGAGACAGATTTGTTTAACCTAAAGTATTACAAAGCAACAGTTGTACACACCTACAGGTTCATATCAAATAAAAGTGCTATATGAACACTTACAACCTTCTCAGAGGATAAAGTTGGATGAATAATTTGATGGACATTTCTTTCAATCCAATCCACTGTATAGCCATCTCGATGGACAATATGACAAATATAGGTTTAAACCCCACCCTTGTTGTTGTCTAGCTAAGAGAACATAGCATATAAGCTTTCAAAAATATTTGTTATTTTATTTTTAGGTAAGCATCATAGGATGCCATCTGCATTTTGTAAACATCAAATGGGATTTAGCATTTAAGTTCCTATAGGTATCTACTGCTATTTTTTCTTTTTTTTTTTTTAAATAATACTTTCTTTTTTTAATATTTATTTATTTATTATATGTAAATACACTGTAGCTGTCTTAGACACTCCAGAAGAGGCATCCGATTTCGTTACAGATGGTTGTGAGCCACCATGTGGTTGCTGGGATTTGAACTCAGGACCTTTGGAAGAGCAGTCGGTGCTCTTAACCCCTGAGCCATCTCACCAGCCCTGCTATTTTTTCAAAGCTACTGTTCTTAGGCCCAAATCAACACACATTTTCTTCTCTATAATTTGCCCCTCCCCATCTTACCAATAAGAAAACTGAAAAATGAAATGGTGAAAATGTCAGCTATTTGTTAATGGAAAAGGAGGAAGAAATTGACAGTTTTCTGAATGTTAAAGAACTCATTGATTTGGGAATGATAGTACAAAAATCTTTTCTGTTAGTAGGACTTCTTTTCTGGTACTTAAGCCAAGCATGGCCCCTCTCAAGGATGGGCTGAGACTTCCTCCAGAACTTCTCAGAACAGAAGCAGTCCCTGGTTTCCAGCACTTTTACAATTTGTCCTTTTTTTTTTCCTCCAGTCATTCCTGTTCCTTATTTCTCAACATCAATGTTTTTAGGGCATAAATATATAGAACAAATCAGAGAGGGCCATTTCCTGAAGCAATGGTCAAACAGAGAGGGGAGGGGGAAGAAAGAGAGAGGAGAGAGGAGAGAGGAGAGAGGAGAGAGGAGAGAGGAGAGAGGAGAGAGAGAGAGAGAGAGAGAGAGAGAGAGAGAGAGAGAGAGAGAGAGAGAGAGAGAGAAACTGCTGAGCAAATTTAACATTTGTTTTATGCTGGAATGCAATTTTCTTTAATTATTTTTGCATTTAATCATTTGTGGGTGTGCATGCATTCATGTGTGTGTGTGTGTTGAAGTCACAGGAAAATCTACATGAGTTTGTTCTGTCTTTTATTATGTGGATTCTGCAGATAGAACTCCAGTCATCAGAGATGAGGTGGCAAGAATCCTGCTGGCCCATCTCATTGATCCAGGATATAGTTTCATATGCGCATACATCTCCATGCATACATAAAAGCAAAAATGAGACATTGATGACCACAGTCTAATCTTCACTAGTAGAACTGTGGTGTCAGTAGGGATTACAAATGTGAGATTTAGGAGTCCTCAGATTTTTCTTCATCATCTTTTTTTCTTTTAATCTCTGAATTCAATTTCTATTTGTCTTTCTTTCTCTACATCTCCATTTAAATCATTCCTTTTCGACTAACAAGGGTTTGCGTTGCTGTTTGGGGGATGATTTTTGGTCTATGCTAGTATGTTTCAACTTCCAGATCCAAGTGCTTAGGTCAGTTACTGCACACATTTTTACATTCTAGAAAATGACAGGCAAACCAATGAGGCAGCATGCACTAGCTGGTGCCTATATGTATATGAGGTTCCTGATACATATGTAGCCAAGGACTGCTGGATCTGGCCTCAGTGATAGAAGACACACCTAACCCTCAAGAGATGTGAAGCCCCATGGAGTGGGGAGGTCCGGTGAGGTGGAGGTGTGAGGGGTGGTGGGGACATCCTCTTGGAGACAGGGGAGGCGGAATGGGATGAGGAACAGTTGGAGGGCAGATCGGAGAAGGATAGCGACTAGAGTGGAAAAAAAGATTAACTAATAATAAAAATAAAAGGAGAAAAGAACGTGTGTTATTCTGCAAGCATTTCCCATTGCCTCTAAAGAATCATAACAGACAATATAGTTCTAAGCTGGCTCTAGGATATCATCCAACACACAAAGAACACAAAGGAAATGCTTTCATTGAAACCATGTCACCCTCATTCCTTCCTCTTTGATACCCAACAGCAATAAAGATGTCCAGACACGTGTTCAGAACCAGAGATAAATTAACATAAGACACATGGAAAAATAGACAGAAGAGAGTATCAGACAGTATATCAGAGTCTGTCTGAACCATTTCTTCCTTATACCGTGAGTCTTAGCTCTGAGATCTTTAGTCATTGAGTAAAATTAATAATTAGAAGTGCAATATCGTTGCATTGAAACTCTAACCTATCATAGTAAATAGAGGTATAAACTATGGAATTAAACTATAATATTGGAATATATATAATTGTTGTATTTTGATCAGCAAGAAAATGAATACATGAACTGAGAGAATGTTTTATCAAAGATACACACAATGTAAATATACTAAGGAGTTGAGGCTCCAAATCTCCAGGGCTGGCTTGTTTGAATCACATCCTACCAGTTTCTGAGACTAGAGAGAGAGAGAGAGAGAGAGAGAGAGAGAGAGAGAGAGAGAGAGAGAGAGAGAGAGACTGTGACTTTCTTACTGAGTCGCCTCGCCTCCAGAGGGTGTTCTGCAGCAACCAAGTCCTGGGGAGGTTGTGTCCAATGCATGAAAGCATCACCACTGCTGAGAGCTGCCTCACTCTGCGTATCTGAAAGCACACTGATGCCATTCCCAGAGAACTCTGCAGTCAGGGACTTAGCAGGAATATGTGTCATGCTCCCCAATTGATCTAGGGAATGTTCAATATTTATCTCATAATGACACTGCTAGTAGCTTACTAGCCTCAGTGACAGAATTGAGATTAAATAATCAATATACAATTGCTTTAGTATATGTATATGTGAGGATAAATGGTATTAAGTGGGACACATACAAACATATATGATGTGTGTGTGTATGAGAGAGACAGAGAGAGGGAGAGAGAGACAGACAGACAGACAGACAGACACGCACACACACACAGAGAGAGAGAGAGAGAGAGAGAGAGAGAAAGAGAGAGAGAGAGAGAGAGAGAGAGAGAGAGAGAGAGAGAGAGAGAGAGAGAGAGAGAGAGAGAGAGAGAGAGAGAACCTCAGGCTCCTGTCTTAGCCTCAGGAGTGCTGTCGCCTTGGGTGTTTATGACCATCTCATTGTCTATGTTTTGAGACTGAACCTTAAGTTCTATCTTTAGTTTTCATAGAGCTCTATATGAGAAAAAAATTTAAGAAGTAATTAAAGGCCTGAAATGAGAATCAAGAGCTAGAGGAAATTCCCAAATAATAATATCATAAAATCAATGGTATTTATCTTTAGGATTTTTTCTTTCTAACAGAGAAGACGATTTAAGATGATTTAAGATGTTAGCGTTTTCTCTAAAGTTAAATGGCTATATGTTGCCAGAGTAGCCATTTGTTAATGATTATGTACCAGTCCCTAGTAATCTTCAATCTTGGTTATCTTACATATTTAATTAAATTAAATTAATTATACAACACAATGTCAGTTCTATGGGAAAATCACCTTAACTGATTGTTTTATTTCAATAGAATTATAAAAATGCATTGCACAACTTTTTTTTGCTTTATGTCTATTGTATACCTATAAATGTATGTATGGGTGTATGTGTGTATGTGTGTGTGTGTGTGTGTGTGTGTGTGTGTGTGTGTGTGTAGGTGTGAGCACGCATGCACAGAGAGACACACATAGCTAAAGAAGTAAAAGGGGGATGTTAAATATTAGCTACATGAATTTGGGGACTGCATGGAACCAGATAGTTTAAAAGATTTAAAACTCTTCCAAATTTATGAATAACAAGGCACTGACCAATGTTTCTACCCATCCTACAAGGGATGGAAGTTTCAGTACCTAAAACAATATCACCAATTAAGAAAGAGTCTGTGGTTGGAGGTCATAGCCTTTCTCTTCAGAACACAGAGATTGCACATTTTTGAGTCCATGATCTGTGTCCTGGGGTTGCATAGGATGTTGTTATTCTTTCACCAAAGCACCGATTTGCTTTCTGAAATCAGAACCATGCGTATCTAACATTCAAATGCCCCACCACGTCTGGTCAGCATAGGAACTCCGTCCAATTTCTAAATATAATTAGGGTCTTGGGTCTTTTTGTCTGAGATCATTCTTACAATGATACTTAGGCCATTTCATGAGAGTAAGACCAGAATGCTTCAAAAAGCACTTGTAGGGATTAAGGCTTTATTTTATCCTGAAGACAGGGTGGGGAGTAATACCTGCCCTTGAGCCTTCCACCAGTGAAGAGGAGAGGCTCTGCCTCTGATTTCCCAGAAGAGGGGTGGCAATGGTCTGCCTCTACAGGTAATTAACAAGAAAACCAGGATGATAATGCCCTTAGAAAGAAAAATGTTTTGTTGTTTGTGAGCAAATGATGGCCAGAAAAGAAATTTTATTTGGGCAAAATTCTTGAGATAGCAATTATTTTAAAATTTCCACATGAGCTCTGTGAGGATGGATTAGTGAAATTGTAGATAAGAATATCTCTACAGTGGGGACAACTAGTGAGAGATGTGACAGATAATCTATGCCCAGTCTAGTTTTTTACCAGGTCCCATAGGAAAGTAAGAGTAATGTATGCTAGTCTGAGGTAGACTATATGTCTTGAGTATTAAATGGCCAGACATTTTTAAATGGAAGAAAAACATCCCCGTGCTTCCAAATCAGTGTGAGGGGATACAATCCCAATGCAGCTCTCCTTTCACAGAATTCTTAGCAACAATTCTGGTTCAGGGCTTTAGTACGTAAGTTTGATTCAGGGCAGAATAATTAATTACCTGTCATATAGTGATCTCATCTGATTAGCTTAGTTTTTACTGAATTAGGTTTCAAAACTGTAGGGGGGGGGATATGCATACACCCCTAAACCACTCTAGTCTTTGTAACTTTTCAACACTACAGGATTTGTTTGCAATAATTATTTTCCCAAGAGAGGAAAGTGGCTAGAATCTCGTGATCTTATTTTGAACCCCATTAATCTGTAGCATATTCTAGGGTTTCTAGTTGAATATAAATGTGACTACATGATGCATTTTTGAACAATCGATACAGAGGAAGGGCAGACTTTCCTTCTACCTCTCCAGTACTATAAATAACAGTTAAATAGTCGTCTTCTACGAAGTGCAGTAGCTGGCCTCTTACTTGATAGCTGCTGCCCTTATTTAAAATAAAAAGCATGCACATATACTCACACCTCTAGTAGTCCTCATGCATGTATTCACCCTGGTGCTGTCACGTGTTATTCTCCCCCCTCCTTCTGAAGAAGGGAGGCTTGCACATCTACAGACCAGGATTCTGACTTTGTAAGTCAGTGGGTTTAGATGACACAACACATGGATTTTAGTAGGATAGGTGACACGGTAGCTGGCAGAGCCTTGTGCCCATTTTACCTAGAGTGGTTTTTCATAGGAAAAATTTGAAGCAACAGATTTAATGACACCCAACAGCTCCTAGTCCCTTGGATTTTTCCTAAGGCTTGACACAGCTGCTAAAGAGATTTCTGTTTAATTGCTCTGTATATATGTGACATTTCCTCCTTACCATGTTGTAACACTGCTCATCAAAGGCTCAAACAAGATAAACTATCTTTAAAGTAAATGAATTAAAAATCCTGATCAAGTCTCAATTTAAGAAAAGTAATCTTCAATTATTCCCTGCTTTTCTTCAAGAAAACAACTAAAATCTGAACAAATTCTCCTTTTGAAAACACAAGTTTTTTTTTTTTTTTCAACTGACCGTTTTTCTGGTGATGTAACTCTTTTCCTACCCGTCTTAAGGATCTCCAGACTGTGCTGAGAAATGAGGAGAAATCATGTAGATAGGAAGGAAGACATTGTTCACAGCCTAGATAGCTGCCCAAGTCTGTTTATTTATGAGCTGGAAGCAGGCACTGACCAAATGGAGCTATTTGTGCATCCCCTTGCTTTCCACATGATACTGGATGAGCAGAAACCAGCTCCCTCCTACCCTCGGGGGACCTCTCAAGAGACACAGTCTTAAGACAAGTATTTGGCCCTTCCAGAGCTCAAGGACATCCTGGGGGAATCATAGGGAAGAACCTAAGTGAGACCTCAGGTCACAGGAGGGACCTTAGAGTGGAAGTTCATGGCTTTGTCTTTCCAATCAGACTCCAGGGATATAGAAGGTGGAAGTAAAATTGTGTGTGTGTGTGTGTGTGTGTGTGATTCTTTTCCTGTAAACAGACTTAAAAATAATAAGTTCTTCCAAGGACAGATGATTATAATGTGAGCTATTTAGAAAAGTATGACATGTATTCATCCTTACTTGGGGATTTTGATATATGAGCATACACAGATTTTCAAACATCCAACACTCAGATACCATACTTATAATTGTTGCCTCTATACATGGCTGTTTCTTATGCATTAGTCTTGTATATACATTATATACATATATATCACATCCAGATGAAATATGTGTTTACAAAAGAAATCATAAGAACATGTTTGTATTTTGTCTTTTCATTTCAAGATAGTTTCAGGAAGCCTCTGGTATGAGTTTGGAAGTGTGTTCAGATCCATGTGGTGTTTTATAGGTTCACACAACTATAGCACCTAGGTACCTAGGGTACCTAGTCTATGAGCCATAGTCACAGCAGAACATGAGCAGGAACATGGCACCCACAATGAAGGGTCTCAACCAATGGAGGAGGCTGAACTTCTCTGGAGATGAGAAAGAAGTGGGGGCAGCCATTTAAAAATATTAGCAACAGTCCCAGATTAAAAGGTAATGGCTCATATGTCTAGGAGCAACTAGCAGTTATGCACCTTTATTTACTATTGCCATAAAACCCCCCCAAAGGAAACTCGGCCCTCCCGAGACAGGATGCTATGTTCTTCCTCTTTCAGTGGTCTTCAAGCTCACCACTGGTTCTTTGGTGGTGCTCTATCTTACTGATCCATGGGAGGAATAAAATCTGAATATATTACACAAAAATCTCAAATCAGCAAAAAAGTTATTAAAAACATTAAAATTAAAATTATTTATCAGTCTATAAGACTATAAACCAAATGTAAAGCAGTTTAATACAGAAATTAAAATGATCAAGCACATTTTCTAACCATAGTTTAAGAGTTGTTTTGACAAATGATCAATAGAATAGGTATATTGGTAAAAAAGTACAGAATGATGTTGAAAATGACAAAAGGGTGAACATTAATGAATCACACAAGGCGCTTAGAATGTGTTGACAAATGGATTAACTATAATTAAATAATTACACATTCCAATTTATCACCATTAAATTGTACATTATAAGATTATTATAATTTAATATATGTCTCTAGAATTTGAACCACATTGTCAACCGCAGTCTCTTAATTTAATCCTCGTGATTATTTCCTTAATGATAGCTATAGTGGTTCCAGGCATCAAATCTAAACTCAGAAGGTGAAAAACAAACAAACAAACACTACTGCTCTGTGCTAGCCTGATCTTCTCAAGAAGAGATCTCAAAAAAAAATACATACAAAAATTTAAAATAAAAAAAAATACATACAAAAATTTAAAATTAAAAAAAAAAAGAAAAGATCTCAGGATAGGGATGGAACTCTGTGTAGTGCTGGCCTAGCATTGTGTGAATCCCCTAGATTCAGGCCCTACTCCCACATAAAACAGGTATGGTGGCACACACCTACAGTCTGAATGCTCAGGAGGCAGAGACAGTTGAATCAGGTGTTCAAGGTCACTATTCATTACACAATGAATTTGAGGCCAAACAGGGATACATGAGACCTTTTCTCAAGCAAAATGGATTCAGAAGAGGGCTTTTCGATGTTCTGAAGCTGGAGTTATAGACAAGTGTGAGCCACCTGTGTGGGTTCTGAGAATTAAACTTGGGTCCTCTCCAAGAACTCCAAGTATCCTTAACTGCCAAACCATCTTTCCAGTTCCACATTTCCTTCATCAGTTGGTAATGAATTAATAGCAAGACCCTTGGATACTACACTTGAGTTAAATGCACACTGGGCAAAAATAACAGAATATTTTGAGACAAATATGAAAGAAATAGTAAGAAACCCATCAACATCAATTAATACATGTAAAAACCTTCTACACTTGGCATAAAACAATGCAAGAATATTCTCACTGGATAATGGGAATGCATGTCAAAAGGGAAGAGCAGTTTTCATATCAGATGGCATTGTCTGGCTCATTTTCATGTACAGTGAAAGCATACCTTTACGGGAGTATCAAGTATGGAAACAAGGCTAAAATGGCTAAGGAAAGAATGTTTTATGCTTGATATTCTAACAAAGGCTCGTGATACATTCTTATCCCTTTTAAGAGGAGAAACTTCTTAGAGGCCTAGCATTTGTGTGAACTTGTGTGTCCTTGTGTTTGGTACATAGACCTTAAGAATTGCAATATCCTCTTGGTGGATATTTTCTTTGATGAGTGTGGACAGTCTTTCCCTGATTAGTTTTGGTTTGAAGTCTGTTTTGTCAGATATTAAAATGACTACATTGGTTTGCCCAAGTCCAGTTGTTTGGAATATATTTTTTCTATTCTTTTACCCAGAGGTGATGTCTATCCTTGATGTTAAGATGTATTTCTTTGGATGCATCAGAAGAGTGGATCCCCCAAAGGAAGAGTTAGAGAAAGGACCAAAGGACCTGTAAGGGTTTCCAGCACCATAGGAGGAACAACAATATGAACCAACCAGTACTCCCAGAGCTTCCAGGGACTAAATCACCAATCAGAGATTACATATGGAGTGGCCCATGGCTCCAGCTGCATATTTAGCAGAGGATGGTATTGTTGGACATCAGTGAGAGGAGAGACTTTTGGTCCTGTGAGGGTTCAATGCTCCAGTGTAGGAGAATGCCAGGACAGGAAAGTGGGAGTAGGTGGCTTGATGAGCAGGAGGAGGGGGGATGGAATAGGGGTTTTTCAGACAGTAAACCAGGAAACGGGATAACATTTGAAATGTAAATAAAGAAAACATATAATTAAAAAAAAGAGAGAAATTCTTTGTATATATTGGATATTAACCCTCTATCAGATGTAGGATTGGTAAATACCTTTACCCAATGTGTTGGTTACCATTTTGTCCTATTGACAGTGTTCTTTGCCTTACAGAAGCTTTGCAATTTTATGAGGTCCCATTTGTCGATCCTTGATCTTAGAGCATAAGCCATTGGTGGTCTGTTCAGGAAAATTTCCTCTGTGTTCATATGTTCGAGGATCTTCCCACTTTCTCCTCTATAAGTTTCAGTGTTTCTGGTTTTATGTGGAGGTCCTTGATCCACTTGAACTTGAGTTTTGTACAAGGAGATAAGAGTGGGTCAATTTGCATGTTTCTATATGCTGACAACCAGTTGCACCAGCACCATTTGTTAAATATGCTGTCTTTATTTCCAGTGGATGGTTTTAGTTTCTTTGTCAAATATCAAGTGACCATATGTGTGTGGGTTCATTTCTGGGTCTTCAATTCTATTCCATTGATCTTTCTGCCTGTCTCAATACCATGCTTTTTTTTTTTTAATTTTATCACTATTGCTTTGTAATACTGCTTAAAGTCGGGGATGGTGATTCCCTCAGAAGTTCTTTTATTGTTGAGAATAGTTTTCATTATCCTGGGTTTTTTATTATTCCAAATGAATTTGCAAATTGTTCTTTCTAACTCTATTAAGAATTGATTTGGAATTTTTATGGGGATTGCATGGAATCTGTAGATTGCTTTTGGCAAGCAAGATGGACATTTTTTACTATATTAATCCTGCCAATCCATGAGCATGGGAGATCTTTCCATCTTCTGAGATCTTCTTCAATTTCTTTCTTCAGAGACTTGACTCAAGAAGTTAGACTCCTGAGAATCAAATAACCCTATTAAAAATGGGGTTAAGAGCTAAACAAAGAATTTTCAACTGAGGAATATCAAATGGCCCAGAAGCACCTAAACAAATGTTCAACGTTCTTAGTCATCAGGGAAATGCAAATCAAAACAACCCCGAGATTCCACCTCACACCAGTCAGAATGGCTAATATCAAAAATTCATGTGACAGCAGATGCTGGCAAAGACGTGGAGAAAGAGGAACACTCCTCCATTGCTGATGGGATTACAAGCTGGTACAACCACCCTGGAAATCAGTTTGGTGGTTCCTCAGAAAATTGGACATAATACTACCTGAGGACTCAGGTATATCACCCCTGGGCATATACCCAGAAGATGCTCCAATATGTAATAAGGACACATGCTCCACTACGTTCATAGCAGCCTTATTTATAATAGCTAGGAGCTGGAAAGAACACAGATGTCCTTCAACAGAAGAATGGATACAGAAAATGAGGTACATTTACACAATGGAATACTACTCAGCTATTAAAAACGATGAATTCACAATAGATACTACTAGATAGAACTAGAAAATATCATTCTGAGTGAGGTTACCCAATTGCAAAACAACACATATGGTATGCACTCACTGATAAGTGAATATTAGCCCAAAAGCTCAGAATATCTGAGATACAGTTCACAGACCATATGTAGCTCAAGAAGAAGGAAGACCAAAGTGTGGGTGCTTTATTTCTTCATAGAAGGAGAACGAAATTCTCACAGGAGCAAATATGGAGATAAAGTGTAGAGCAGAGACTGAAGGAAAGGCCATCTGGAGAATGTCCCTCCCTAGAGATTCAGCCCATATACAGTTACCAAACCCACACACTTTTGTGGATGTCAAGGAGTGCAAGCTGAAAGGAGCCTGATACAACTGTCTCCTGAGAGGCCCTGCCAGAGCCTTACAAATACAGAGGTGGATGCTCACAACTAACCACTGGACTGAGCACGGGGTCCTCAATAGAGGAATTAGAGAAAGGACTGAAGGATTTGAAGGGGTTTGCAACCCTATAGGAAAAACAACAATATCAACCAACCAGACCCCCTCCCTCACCCAGCACTCACAAGGGACTAAGCCATCAACAAAAGAGTAAACATAAGCCGGCTGCATATGTAGCAGAGGATGGCTGTGTCATGCATCAATGCGAGGAGAGGTCCTTGGTCCTATGAAGGATCAATAGATGCCCCAGTGTAGGGGAATTGAGGGTGGGGAGGTGGGTGGGTGGGTGGGTGGAGGAACACCCTCATAGAAGCAGGGAGAGGGAAGATGGGTTAGGGGATTTCTGGGGGAGGGAAATTAGGGAAAGGGGATAACATTTGAAATGTAAATAAAGAAAATATTCAATAAAAAAGCAAAAAGAAAAAAAAAGAAGAATGGATCCTGTTTTCTCATTCTTGTGTATTGTGTCCTATTCTGATGCATTTTTGCTATATCTTATTAATTATTATCTCTTAGGTGTCTGTCTATTTCCTAATGAGAGAGAGAAAGGGTGTGGATTTAGACTGGAGGGGAAGCAGGGAGGAACTGGGGGTAGTAAAGGGAAGCAAAAAACTAAGTAATATATATTGGATAAAACAAAATCTATTTTTAATAAATGAAAAAAAGAGAGGAAAAACTTCATTTACTCAACCCAATGACACCTTGGTATCATTTTGTAGTCTATAATTAGAAATGTTCAACTTATTATTCAGCTTACTACCTTTGCAAATAATTCCAAGGATTCCTGTATCTTTGCTTTCCATAAGTGTCTTAGAAAAATACAACTCCCTAATATTGAGTGAGTTTAGTACACAGTTCACCAGAGAGGAATACCTTTAGAAAGCTTAGATTGGTATTAACAATAAGATGATGATAATAATGAATCTTTAGCATTTAATGAATGTTTACTGTTAATTAGTTCTGTTATACTCCAGTTTTTCTTAGTATCTGCAACGCATGACTGAACTCTGTGCTTGGCATCAAAGGAGCTTGGAGAAACATATAGACTAGGAAACCAAAGAACACAACATAGTGGTAATAGGAGTCTCTCTTACAGGGAAAGACCAATTAAAGCTGGCAGCAGGCAAAACTGCTGCTCAAAATCTTAACTACAAAATATAATGTTGGTACAAAGGAGTGTAGCATCCACTTTGACTTCAACTCTATAAGAGCCAACACTGCTAAAGAACAGATCCATGTGTATGCCCAGCTTCTAGACCTCAGTGGAAATGATAGGGCAAGAGAAAAGTGATTGAAGGTAGGATTTCTTTCTTTCTTTCTTTCTTTCTTTCTTTCTTTCTTTCTTTCTTTCTTTCTTTCTTTCTTTCTTTCTTTCTTTCTTTCTTTCTTTCTTTCTTTCTTTCTTTCTTTCTTTCCTTCCTTCCTTCCTTCCTTCCTTCCTTCCTTCCTTCCTTCCTTCCTTCCTTCCTTCCTTCCTTCCTTCCTTCCTTCTTTCTTTCTTTCTTTCTTTCTTTCTTTCTTTCTTTCTTTCTTTCTTTCTTTCTTTCTTTCTTTCTTTCTTTCTTTCTTTCTTTCTTTCTTTCTTTCTCTTTTTAATTTACCCAGTTGGAGGTCAATTACAGATCTGTATCATTGGCAATATTACCTAGCAACATTTATCAGCTTTCTGAGCCATAACGGGTAGGAAATTAATCCCCAGTATCTATAAATAAATCTCTTCACAGAGAAGAAGAATTTTTTTTAATCCTTTACTTAGACACAGCACATTTATTTAGTATCCACCAGCTTGTCAGGGGCCAGCCCTGGTGTAGGGTTCTTCTTTCTTGTCAGTTCTTGAGTCAGCGGAGTGTCTGCAGAGGGTAAGACTTGGTCTTAACGAGAAATTCAGGGGTGAGACTTTGTCTAATGAGGTATTTAGGGTTGCTGTGTAATAAAAAGTTTACTTATATAAGTCTAAGTTACTATGCTATTGTAGCTGACCTGCCTTCTGTGTTCCTCTGAGTCCAGAGACTGCAGTCTCAGGCACTTAGCACCCCATCCTAAAACAGCAGGAGATTAAGTAAAGGATTCATTGCTAGAAACTTTTCCCTATTGCCCAGATGCCTCTTTCTTGTTGGGCTATGGGGAAGTTTGGAGTAATAAACTTCTATTGAACCAGAAGAGAATAACACTTGCAGAAAGAAAAACTTTTACATAAATGTATATGCATAATCTCACATAAATTCATATACAGACTCATGCATACTCATTTATAAATTTCTATTCAAACCCAGTTGGGCCAAACTTGCATGCATTCTCACAATTATATACTTACACACACACATGCATGCATTCTCACAACTACATACTTACACACACGTGAATACTTACATATGCATATGGAGCAAAATACCAAGCACTGGCATAGAAAGAACTCACTCATTCTGGATGAAAAATGAGCTCCAATCTTTATTGCACTGAGAAAGAAAAGGCCTCTACCCTTTTAATGCTAAATGAATTAAACCCATGCTTGTAAGAAAAAAGCTTTGTTTCTTTTAGTAAGACAAAGCCTACCTTGTCCTTACCATGGGATCTGTTCTGTCCAATGATAAGGAGAAGCCTGCCTGCTTCATCTGCTTTCTACAGCGCCTTCTTTTTTCCTCTTTCCCTCTGCATTCTGCACATTTCTAGTATTTTGTTCCTATAGTTTCTATGTTATTCCACTCTGTGTTCTCCTAATCTTCTTCTCTCCTGCTCTGATGTCACAACAATGCTCTTATTCTCAATGCCTTTTCTCTGAAAGCTATGCCTATACTCCTAAGATTTGCTTGAGTTTAGTTCTGTCTAAAATGTGTACTGTCTAAAAACTTCTCCTCAGCTCAGTTCCCTCTCACAGTTCCGTTTTTCTCAGTTCAGTTCCTCTCACCTCAGACCCTCTGTTCTGACTTCTCTCTTTGTCCTCAGCCCTTAAACATCTTTCAGAATACCTGATCACATGTTAAAAAGTTAATCAATAGTTCACACACAAAATCAAATCATAAATTGAAATAGAAGTTTACAACAGAACATTTACATTCATATCCTTTAGGAGTAATTATCTAGCTAAACATCCATCACCTGTCTCAGCTCCATAGGTTCACTGAAGGTTTAAAACCATAATTAAGTTATTAGTGAAGTTTTATATAGATAAACCCAGTCAATATTTTATCTTCTGTCCTAGCACCTATTATAAATCATTAGTTCCCTTTTTATGACCTTCAGTTAATTGTTTTATAACCTCTGGAATGTGCTCTGAGTAGGAGAAAGTCTGGTTACCATCTAAGAGCAATTAATTGGTGACACTTGGGAGACTGGCAGAGTTCTCATTGCAGTTTTGACTATCAGAATAGGACCTAATAAAAGTCCCACTATAAAAGAGCTTAATAATCACAGATATAATTTTTGGAATTCTTATAGGATCATAATTAAGACTTAAGTCGTCTATATGTCTATATAGCAACACTGCAAGACAGTACATCTTCGTAGATCTGCAGAGATCTGTCCAAACAGATGTGTTATTACTTAGTGATTGTTATGTATGTTTAATAATAACAGGAAAAGCAATCAATAGCAGCAATATTTCCTAAAATGAATCCCTTACAGCCTTGCTTAATAAGGACATACCTGTTGCAGATTATATAATAATCCAAAGCATTCCATTTTAGGATAATTACCTGGTAGTTACTAGCTTCTCCCATTATGGCTCCTGACACAAGCTCATAAGATAGTTGGTGTTATTTTCACGATGAAGAAGAGAAATTTTGAATAAGTATTTAAATTTCCTTGCCTATGATTGTATGATTCCTAAGTAGCAACTCTAGGATACAGCTGGTATTTGTTGTTTCTAGGGTTTGGAATTTTCACCATAAACTCCATGCTTTCTTTAAGTCTGTAACAAGGACTGCAATGGAAACTGAGTCACAGGGAGAGAAGAGTTTAAGGCTACTTTCAATTCTGCTATTTTATGTAGGTCAGAATAGTTTTTGCTGATTTCATAGATTATCCATAGTGTTTTTTGTTTGTTTATTTATTTATTTATTTGCTCAATGTCAATCCTTACTCCTAGATCAACACACACAGCCTGGCTTAGTATAGGAAAACCTACAGAGACAATCTGTGTGTATTGGGATGTGTTCAATTTCATGTTTATTTTATTCTTTTGTGTGCTCTACTGATTTGGTTCAATGTGCAAAAAAGCTTGAGTAAACAAATGTATAAAGCAGAATGAGGTGACATCGTGTCTAAAAAATTCAAACAGCTCCCCAAACCTCAAAACAATTTGGTAGAATATGTACACTTAAGGGGGCAAAGGTAAGACATCCCATTCAGAACAGACAAGTCTTTAGCTAGTCTCTGGATCTCAGCCATTTTCTTGTTTTTTATTGTTTTCTCTTCTCATTCTTTGACTAGGGGTAAAATTACAAGTATTTGATAAATATTGTGGTCCAGGCAGTAATAGGTGGCTGTACTGGCTGGTTTTGTGTGTCAACTTGACACAGGTTGGAATTATCACAGAGAAAGGAGCTTCAGTTGGGGAAGGGCCTCCATGTGATCCAGCTGTGGGGCATTTTCTCAGTTAGTGATCAAGTGGGAAAGGCCCCTTTTGGGTGGAGCCATCTCTGGGCTGGTAGTCTTGGGTTCTATAAGAGAGCAGGCTGAGCAAGCCAGGGGAGGCAAGCCAGTAAAGAACATCCCTCCATGGCCTCTGCATCAGCTCCTGATTTCTGACCTGCTTTAGTTCCAGTCCTGACTTCCTGTAGTGATGAACAGCAATGTGGAAATGTAAGCTGAATAAACCCTTTCCTCTGCAATTTGCTTCTTGGTCATGATGTTTGTGCAGGAATAGAAACTTGACTACGACAGTGGCCTTGATTAAAAGCTTTCTAACACATTTTGTTGACTACTTAATCAATATCCACTAAGCCAACCAACTTAATATCCTCCTGAGGTTCAAGAGAAGAAATCTCAAGGTATTTGGCCATCTTCATGTACGTGTGACTGAATACCAGTATCTTGACTGTTAATGGTTTTGAGAGCTGTAAAAATTAAGTCTATAAGAGTCCATGAAATTTAATCTTAGGTTGTATATAATATATACTTTTACACTTTTTAATGGAAGTAGAATTTGAGAATATAGATCTTTGAAGACCCTGTTATTTCAGATTTTTAGACATAAAATAATAAGCTCTATATAAAGCAGAGGATCTCAAACTGGTTGTGAAACAATTATTCTTAGGCAGTCTTGAAATTAATCATGGTAGGCTTATGACAGACATACCTGTTTAGAATCTTCACATATTTTAAGGAATCTTCAGTTTTTAAATAATTTTTTTATTAAAAATGTTTCACACAATATTTCTGGTCATGGTTTTTCCCTCCCCAACTCCTGCTATATCCTTATTTCCCCCCTACCCACCATAAAATCATTCTCTTTTCAATGTCTTTCTCCATGGAACCTTTCAAGGTAAAATCAAAGCAAACAGAAAATAAGTAAGACAAAACACAAGCAAACCAAAACCCCAAAGTGAAAAGGCATGACCTTAGGGAATGAATCTTCACTGGAAGCCTTCCACCACAGCGAATTCTTGTGTTTCTAATCCAACCTTAGTGTGCAAATGTCTATATACAATCAATGTTTTTTTTTGTTTTGTTTTGTTTTGTTTTTTAGTTTTGGTATGTATTAAGAGGTTCGCAGGCAGTATTTGAAATGTTGGCTAATTGACGTTTCCTCTAAGGCCATTCTGTGATTGATAATCAAATCCTTAGTACGAATTCTTTTCCTCTCTGCTGGGATCTGCCACACATCAATCTGGACCTTCCCTAGGATGGTGGCATCTTCCCAGTACCGTCTTTCTGAAGGCATCCTTCACCTCCTTGTTTCTCAAGCAGTAGATGGCTGGATTGAGGAATGGGACAATGACAGTGTAGAGCACAGAGATGATCTTGTTGTAGTTGAAGGTGTACATGGCTCGGGGTCGTGCATAGGTGAAGAGAGTGGACGAGTAGTAGATGACCACCACTGCCAGGTGGGAGGTGCAGGTGGAGAAGGCTTTGTGGCGTCCCTGGGCTGTAGGGATCCTCAGGATGGCTACAATGATGGCGGCATATGAGGAAACCACAGCCACTAGAGGCAACAGAATCATGACCAGCGCCAGCAGGAAGTCTACTAACTCGGCCTGTTCCTTGTCTGAACAAGTGAGGTTGAGCAGTGGAGAAATATCACAGAAAAAGTGGTTGATGATATTGGGCCCACAGTAGGATAACCTGGAAATGAAAAGCAGCTTCATCATGGAACTGAAGAACCCGCTGCCCCAAGAGGCAGCTGCTAGGCGAGTGGCCAGTCTGGGAGGCATGAGACTAGGGTAACGAAGGGGTTCACAGATAGCCAGGTAGCGATCATAGGCCATAACTGCCAACAGAACACACTCAGTGCAGGCTAAGGCAATAAAGAAGTAGAGCTGGGTCATGCAGCCTCCATAAGAGACTCTACCGTCCTGGGTAAGAAAGGCTCCCAAGAGTCTGGGAATAGTAACATTGATGTACCATAGTTCCAGGAAGGAGAGATGGCCGAGGAAAAAGTACATGGGGCGATGGAGGCTTGGGGTGAGCCAGATTGTCGAAACAATGAGTACATTTTCCAGTAACGTCAACAGATAAATTGCAAAAAAGAAAACAAAGAGGAGTGCCTGGAAGGGTCGAGAGGTAGGAAACCCCACCAAGACAAACTCCTCCACGTGGCTTCCGCTCAGATTTCTCATGGTGCCAGTCCACTTGAATGCCTGCAAAAGTAACAGGAATAAGAAAGGCTAAAAGGCAGGTGCATCGAAGCAATAACAGCCTCGAACAGGTTACACGCCTATAGATGTTCAACAATTCGGGAAATTACCAATTCTTACTAAATGTTTCCCCTTCCCTGTTCAGCTTCAAGGGAAACATTCTCAGTCTAGAAGACAATACTCGGTAACTAAAGACCCCCCCCCAGCCGCCCCTCCCCCATTAAGGATTCAGTGAATGCTCGCTTAGAGACTTTAGGATTGCTTTGTTATCTTCAGTCTTAGTTTTCAATCATTTTCAAAATCTATGCCCTTTCCCACCATGTTCATCGGATGAAACAAGAAAAGAAGGGCATCAAGGCAGATCCTTGGGACTTGTCACTGTAGAGAAATTGACTAGGAGATGGTGGAAACCCAGGGATTGCTGGAGCAACAGCGTAAGACAGCTCAGCAGGAAGAAGTTCATTACAGTTTGAGAAACAATCCAGTACAGAGATGAGGAGAAAGGAGCTTCATTTAATTTGTTTGAGGTCATTCCTTATGCCAGACTCACAATGTTTCATTCCTAGAACTAGTTTGATTGACTGCCCATGCCAGACAGAGTGGTCATTCTTGTCCTCCCTGCTACTCAGGAGAATGAGACAGGAAGATTGAAGCCAAGAATTCAGGACTAGCTTGGAGAACAAACTCAGATTTTCTATAAAAGAAATGTAACAGCTGTGTGTTATATTCACATAGTCACATGATCATGCATTCATACACACACATACACACACACACAGACACACACACATACACACACACAGAAACACATACACACACCCATACACAAATGTACACAAACATACAAACACACATACTCATACATGAGTATACACACACAAACATGCACACATACACTCATGCACACACATGTGTACAAACATGTATACACATACTCATACAAAACACACACTCTTGTGCGCACACACACACACAGAGAGAGAGAGAGAGAGAGAGAGAGAGAGAGAGAGAGAGAGAGAGAGAGAGAGAAAAGAGAGAGAGGCAGAAATACAACTAAAGCCAAGTGTATTGGGAAGCCAAAACAAAAGCTTCGCATGTTCTAATCCCTGGAACCTGTGGCTGTTACAAAAGCTGTGAAAATGTGATTGAATTAATAATGTAAATTAATAATTGTCATACGTTCAATGTCCCAGTGTAGGGGTATGCCAGGAAGGAGAAGCTGGAGTGGGTGGGTGGGTAGGAGAGTACCCTCCTAGAAACAGGGTAGGGGGATAGGATAAGGGGTTTTCAGAGGGGAAGCCAGGAAAGGGGACAGCATTTGAAATGTAAATTAAAGAAAATATCTAATAAAAATTCAAAAAATAATTGCCAAATGGAGAGATTGTCCTGAATTAACAAGGTGCCCTTTCATCCAATCCCAGGAGACTTTAAAGGAAGGCTAGAAGGGAATATGAGACTGGCCTACAGACGAGAAGACAACATAAAGATGGAACACAGATTTGAAGATGGGGCTGGTCTCAAGGACAATAATGATTTGGCTACAAACTAAGGGATGCCAAAAGCTACCAGAAGCTAGAAGAGCTAAAGAATAATTATCTCCCAAAGTTTCTAGAAGAATCATGGCTGTCCTAGTACCTTGACTTTAGAAAAGTGGTACAGACTTTGAACACGAAAGACTCTGAGAAGTAAATATAGTTTTGTACCACCATTACCATGGTAATGAAATGGTAGTGGCTACAGAAAACTGACAAGCCTACAAAGTAGGAGGTCATCCTGCTCTAGCTATCTGTTCGGCTATCCTGGTCTCCTATCAGTATTGCCAGATGCCTGACTTCTTCAACTGGCTGTTGGAAAAGTTTCAAATCTGACTTCAGATAGCTCATAAGGTTGACAGGAACATTCTGTATCAGTTGGATGTAAGCATGCAATATTGCTTCCTCAAAAAAGCTTTAAAAAAGTGACATGTCATGTTGTTAACTATTTTAATCAGACACTGAAATAGTTAAGGAACCCTAATCCCACCACATTGGGAAAACTAATCTAAATGAAACCACTATGTCACCTCTACAACCTACTCAATCTAAATATCGATGCTATGATTTCCATTAACACTTGTTTTAAATTATGTAAATGAGTACAAATAGTAATATTATCAATCATTATATCATAGGCCTTGCAATATAGGGCATTTTACAATATTTTCATAATTGCAGTTCTTTTATGAATTCCTCTGTATCTATGTGGGTTTTTTTTCTCTTTTTGTTGTTGTTTCTGTACTATTGAGACTACAAGTACTTATGAATGATTTTCCTCTAGATATCATATAATTAGCATATATTTAGCCCAAACAGTATAAATATCTGTCAACATTTGAAAAATTATATTAAACAAAATATGAAAATTTTATTGAAAAGCCATATTCTGTTAATGTGTTTTGTAGTTTTTTTATTCTTGTATGCAACCATGACTACATATTACCCCAAATGAGGAAGGTTCCAGTATCAGTCCCACTCTTGCATCTCACAGTAGAATGCTAAACACTGGTAAACCAAGTCCCCCAGGTGACACAATTACCCTGAGAATGAAAGTGGCTTTTCTGTAGCAATGACACCAAATTATTTCAACATTTTATTAGTTATATGCAGAAATTATACAGCAATATGTCATCAAAACTGTTCATATTGGTCTATTAGCTGACACTCCTTTAGCTTACAGGAAAATTTGCTACTTCGTTATCTGTCCTTCATTCTTTCTATGCTGACTGGCCCTGACACTCTTAGCTTATACTCTGGGGCAATTTCAGGCCATAACACACAATTATGCAACTCCTATCAAGAAGAAATTGGTTTTGAACAGGGAAGTTGGCAAGAGAAACAGCTCTTTCTCAAACAGATTGATTTTTGCAAGTGTTCAAAAGAAAGTTGAATGAGAATCAGGGGGCAATTCCTTTGATACTATCCCCTACCTTGATCTTGGGAAAAAATTTGTACCCCTGAGTGCCCATTAGCCTCAATTTCAAAAATGGTGAAATGACAGGCTAGATGCTTATGTGAGTTAGGAAAGCCTTCTAGCTTCTCCAAAGCATGGCATCGAAGTTCAGATACCAAAGAAGCCAGACTGGAGGGAGGTTTGCTGAGGAACACGGTTTCATTGCCCTGTTCCCAGTATACACAGTGGTATCTAAGAAGCAATAAGCTCCTAGCAAATGTCAGTGGAATAGATTTCAGTCCCATTTCTGTACACACACACACACACACATACACACACATTACATTATCTGACATAGCTTCATTCATATACATGTTTTATAAACTTAAAAATTGAGGAAAACACAAAACGTAATTGTTGTAGCACTGTATAAAATCTGGCTAAAATTTCAACTTGTCTAGGGTCATTTTTAAAATATAGAGGAAAAAAAGTTGGAAGTGACCTGAGAGTAGAAAGGAGTCCAGGAAACCTTTCTGTTCTCTTGGTCACAAGTTTGTTGACATTGCCTTGCTCCCAGAGCCCACCATGATGTCAGTCATCTGCTGACTTCAAGGCAAGCCAGCACCAGCACCAGGCTGTAGACTGCATTGGGCTCAATGGTGCCTATGGCTCTAACTCCCTCCCCTTCCTCAGTGACACTTAACATCCTCTTGAGTCTGGCAGCAGGATCTTGTTTGTTATTCAGATTGGCCAACGACATCCCCTCCAGGCAAGGCAAATTTGACCTGTGTTAAGAACTGGATATTTCCCTCTCTTTTCTACAGTCTGCTCTGTGAAAAGGCTGCCATACACAGACTCCTAAGGACAGGATTCAGGTTTCTTCCTCTGAGTCTTCTCTGTGTCTGCTGACCTCATGTTTCTCTCTCTCTCTCTCTCTCTCTCTCTCTCTCTCTCTCTCTCTCTGTTATTTTGTTTTATTTTTTGTTTTTTAAAATCTGTTTGCTCTCACTTCTGGGAACCCCTTACTTCTTCCCGCTTGCCCTCCAAGCATTTCATGATAACAGGGCTGCATCCTGCTGCTATCAGAACATGACAGGACAGATGAGCCTGAAGTTTCAACTGTCACGTTGACAATATCTTGAAATACACTCTTCTCATTTGGGGAATTGCATTCTAAGTAGAAATTAAGAGTGGTGTGTGTAGTGATAGTGGTGGGGCTTTGAGTATCCCTCCCAGTACATTTCCTTCTTGAGAATAATATGCCCAAAGAGTGAAACAATTCATTTAATAATAATAATAATAATAATAATAATAATAATAATAATAATAATAATAAAGCTTGGTGATTCCATAGATGTATGGACCTGAAAATACAAAAGCATCACTTGATCCAAATTGGCTATTTACAATAGCAAACCTGGCTGACTTCTCATCCAGCCCCATCTGCATGCTACAAGAGTGAAGTTTTAACAGCCTGTTTCTCTGTCTCTAAGGACACCTCAGCATAGGAAGTAAGCCTTCATCCAAAGACAGAAAACACAGCCCTCCACACAGAAACACTCTTTCCAGAGAAATCTAAGATTACTGGTTTTTCAGTTTTCCTTCACTTCTTCTGCTGATAGACACAAAGTGAATATTAATGCTCTATCAAACAATGTAGTGGATCTGTAACTGAGGAACACTGAAGTCACTGACCTAAAGGAGACATACCAATGGAACATATTAGCCTGCTGTAAGCTCTGAGAACTTCTTAGGTGCTGTCAATTCAACAATAAAGTGAGCCGAAGCACCTTGATCTCTATTTATGACTAACATAGAAACATGAATATTTTCTTTTAAAGATCATACAACTGGGACATTGTGGGTCCGATAATAACACAGATGATCTTGCTGTGCATTTATGGGAGCAAACTTCACTTCTGTCTTGTAGGTCCACCGGGGAAATGAGACAAAGAATAAATGTTCAGTTTTGTCAACTCATGAATGGCGGAGTTTATCAATGTCTTTTTAAAAGTAACATTTAAAATTTTCTGTATGTATATATTCATAATAGGTATGGCGTTAGGCCTGGGGATACTTTCCTGTAAACATACAAATGCCAGTTCTTGCCTCTCATCACTGTTCTTACCTTTTAAAGATTCTCCTTAAATTTTCTATCCTGTCCAATATCCTTACAGATCTACAGAGCTTTGATACTTTCTCACTTAAATATGTCCTGTATGAAATGTACATGGAACCACCGTAAGGTATTATGAGACCACAATTAGAATGGATATTATTGAAACAGGACATACACACACATCATGCACACTCATATGATTATATATACACAAAATAGAAAGTTATTAAAGTATGTAAGAGAGGAAAACTACCACTTCAGCAAAATAGAAAACATTAGCTGTCACAGGAAGACAAACACTGTATACATGGAAGCTAAAGATGCTAACGTCAAAGCAGCAGAGAATGAAGTAGGCTTTGCTAGCGGTGAGGAGGTATAGTGTAAAGGGAGATGGAGGAAGGTTGGATAGTGAATACCCAGCACGGTTTGATAGAAGCAATAGTATCTAATGTTCTACAGAACTGTGGGCTGACTATTGTTGACAACAACCTATTACCTATTTAATGAAAAACAATGGAAAGAGTTCAAAGTCTCCAAACACAATGACATGATAGGTAAATGATAATTATCCTTCTTAATCAATTTTTACACATTGTATACATGTGTTAAAGTATCACCTCATATTCTGAAATACAGTATCACTCCATTCCATTATAAAAATGTAAACATGTCTATACCCAAGAATATACATATAGTAGCAAACATTTTAAAAACATTTATTCTTTTTCATTTTCATAATTGTAAACACATAGGTTTAAGGTATCATAGTAGGGCACTCACTGATTAAGATTTACCGGAATTACTGGGCGGTGGTGGCGCACACCTTTAATCCCAGCACTTGGGAGGCAGAGGCAGGCGGATTTCTGAGTTTGAGGCCAGCCTGGTCTACAAGTGAGTTCCAGGACAGCCAGGGCTACACAGAGAAACCCTGTCTCAAAACAACAACAACAACAACAACAACAACAACAACAACAACAACAACAACAACAACGAGATTTACTGGAATTTAAGCAGCCTGGATTGTTGGGGAAAGTCAAGGGCTTTCTGACCTCATGAAAACTGTAAGGAATGATGAAGGGCCTGCGTAATGACACATTTTCTCTGAGATGCTCACCTCTCCTGTCTCCTGTTCTTTAGCTTCCTGTCTTCCACAGTCACTTTCTTCCCATCTTCTGGTATTTGATATGCCTGGTTCCTTATTAGAATTGTTAGAGTTATTTGTGGCAGGACAGGACAGAGCTTGAGCAGATTGGGCCACAAAGCCAACAAGAGTGTCAGTAGCCAGCTTTTATCAATTCAAATGTCTCTCCTCGGGAATATGGCCCCTTAAGACATATTGTCATGGTGACCTATGTTTCTCTAACAAGACTGTCCAAGTCTCATACCTCAGGGAATTTTTTTTTTCATATGGCAAAAGTGATAGTGGGAGGCCTAAAGGAACTTAGGCCTGCAGAAAGTAGAGTGTAACCTTCATGCTGCTTTTCCAATTCTAATGTCTAAGGGGCTGGAGAGGCAAAGAACTAGGAAACCTCAAGTCTCAGATTCTGCTGGGGAAAGGAGATGATGAACTAAGAGTTGTGGATGAATGGGTTCTCACAGACTCTATTTGGATTTTGAGGACATGGTTGTTTGTCAAACTTGTCCATCTTTGCATCTTACCATTTGTCCACCTATGGCTTGGATATGTATACTTTGTTTTCTTAACATAATTAAAAGATGAATGAGGGAAATGTCTTTTCCTGCTTATGTTTCTATTCCCCCAAGATCTGTTTCTAGATAAAACTGGCCTAGGAAGACAGATAGTGTAGACCTCAGATTAATAGGGGCACCGATGGCAGAGGTAACTGCAGACTGTCGGTGCTAGCTCTCACCTGAAGCAGTTTAAGAACGTGATGAATTTTTTTTTCTCCTACAGCTCTGGATTTCTTGACTGGTGTCATTGACACATGGCTTCTTGATTCTGTGGTCTGCTAAAGCTGTTGCGGATGAAGCAGCTTAGCTCTTGAGGTCCAGGCTAAGAATCCGAATCACTTATCTATCACGCCATGTTAAGGGAAGTGTGAGTTGTAAGAAACACATTCCCGATCTGCTCTGCAGTAATGAGGCCTTCCCGTGATTTCAGAACAGTAGATATGCTAACACAGCCCTGTGGTATAAGGACATCACTGCATGCAATGGGATTTACACACACCCACCCACCAGTAGTTTTGTTGATGATAAGGAAGCTGAAAAAATTCTTATCATTAAAGTAAGGCAGTGCTATTCAGGAGCCTATTATGATGCTGGTGTAAATGATCATAATACATTGCTAGTTTCCTGAAAGGTTAGTACATAAATTGTGTGTATTGTGTAGTTCATAATGACAACAAATGACTAACTGGCTTATTTACTTCACCATAACTCTAGAGTGTGTTTCTTTTATATATACATATATATTTAAAGCTAATAATGATAATAAACAACTATGCCAGTAGAGTTTGTGTGTTTTTTATATTACACTTTTGTCACTTTTATTTTTAGTGCTTGAGATTGAACTCGGGGCCTGAGACATGCTAAGCTTATATTATACTACCAAGCACCATCCCAGCCATTTTTATCTTAGAATTTTCTGATACATGTGCATAATGAAAATTTTTTTTTTTTTTCTGCATTGTGTGCCAGTCTCTCTCAGAAGCACTCTAGCAGACATTCCCAGGAATAATGCCATACCAGCCACTTGTTTATCTCTTAATCAGTTCAGTTGACACTGAAACTAACCATCAGAGGTATAACATGAAAGCACATCTTAGAAATAAGCCACTAGAGCATAATACCCCAGGTCTTCAGTATTGTCTACATGCATATGGATTTTTAATTTCACTCTTTAAAGATAAAATATTTCAAAAAGGTTTGTACAAGGAAAACTTATTAACAAGTTTCAGGTTACTGTAATGTATCTTTCACGGTCAGGTAGCTTTGTGAAACAAATTGAAGTCGATGCTTGTCAGCTTGGACATATTTTCATAATTCTTATTTTCTTTTTTTTTTTTTTTTTAGATTATAACATATTTTTTTTTCCATTTTTTATTAGGTATTTCGCTCATTTACATTTGCAATGCTATACCAAAAGTCCCCCATAGCCACCCACCCCCTCTCCCCTACCCACCCACTCCCCTTTTATGGCCCTGGCGTTCCCCTGTACTGGGGCATATAAAGTTTGCGTGTCCAATGGGCCTCTCTTTCCAGTGATGGCCGACTAGGCCATCTTTTGATGCATATGCAGCTAGAGTCAAGAGCTCCGGGGTACTGGTTAGTTCATAATGTTGTTCCACCTATAGGGTTGCAGATCCCTTTAGCTTCTTTGGTACTTTCTCTAGCTCCTTCATTGGGGGCCATGTGATCCATCCAATAGCCGACTGTGAGCATCCACTTCTATGTTTGCTAGGCCCAGGCATACTCTGACAAGAGACAGCTATATCAGGGTCCTTTCAGCATAATCTTGCTAGTGTATGCAATGGTGTCAGCATTTGGAAGCTGATTATGGGATGGATCCCCGGATATGGTAGTGTCTACATGGTCCATCCTTTTATCTCAATATAAATAGGATGCACGTTGCACCTATGGCAGCCTCAGATGGCTTTCCTTTTCCGCATCTCTTGATTAATTTATACCATCTAGGCTTATACAATTACTTAAAGTTACCTAATGGAGTGTTTATCAGACTATGCAGCTCTTGTTAAGTGATGAACAGCTACTGTCCTTTTTGACAGATTAGATGGGACTATAAGGAACCAGAGATTTATACTTATGTTTGAGATTTAGCCCAATGATTCTCAACCTTCCCAATACTGTGATTCATTAATATTTCAGTTCCCCATGTTGTGGTGTCCCCCCAGTCATAAAATACTACTTCATAACTATAATTTGTACTGTCAGAATAGTAATGTAAATATCTGATATGCGGGATATCTGATATGCAACCCCTGTGGAAAGGGTTGTTTGGTTTTCAAAGGGGTCTTGAGCAGAGATTGAGAACCTCTGCTTAGCCTAATGAAGAAGGACGATGACAGCTCTCAGAAAGACATAGGTAAAGCACAAGAGAAAATCAGTGGGGTCTGTCTGACATCCTGAGTGTAAGGAAGAGGTAGACACATGCTGTCATTGCTTACAAATGTGAACTTGGGTCCTAGATTTAATAACTGTAAAGGATCGGATTTGCTATGCTTAACTAGAGGAAGAGGGGCTATGACTGAGAAGGATGGTGGGATGAAAAGGAAAAAGTGAGCCAGCGAAGGATGAACAAGAAATATTTGAATAAATGACTTTGACTGACAGAAGTATAAGAGACCAGAATTTATCCGGAAGAGGAAATCACGGGACTTACAAAAGGACAAAAGTCTAGCGGTGTGTTCTGGGAGTTAAAAGACTAGATATTTCTTTATTATTATTAGTTATTCCATTCATTTATATCTCAAATGATATCCCACTTACCGCAAAAGCACCATACCATATTCACCCTCTGCTCCCTCCTCTTTGCCTCTATGAGGGTGCTCCTCCACCCCCACACTCTCTCCTGCCCCTCTGCTTCAGTATCCCCCTATGCTGAAGCACCAAACCTTCAGCGGACCAAGGGCCTCCCCTTCCATTGCTGCCAAGCAAGGCCATCCTCTGCTACATATATATTTGGAGTCATGGATTCCCTCCCTGTACACTCCTTGGTTGCTGGTCCCTGGGAGCACTGGGTGGTCTGGCCAGCTGATGATGTTCTTCCTATGGGGTTGCAATCCCTTCAGCTCCTCCAGCCCTTCTGCTAGCTCCCTCATGGGGTCTCTGAGCTCTGTCTGAAGGTTGGCTTCAAGCATCCACATCTGCATTGGTCAGTTGCTGGCCTGACCTCCCAAGGAGCATTCATACCAGGTTCCTGTCAGCAAGTGCCTCTTGACCACAGCAACAGTATAGGATTTGGTGTCTGCAGACAGGATGGATCCCCAGGTGGGGCAGTTCCCGGATGGCCCTTCCTTCAGTCTCTGCTCCATTTTTTTGTTCTCTTTCTTCCTTTGGACAGGAAAATATCTGGGTTAAAACTTTGAGATGGGTGGGCACTCCCATCCCTTGACCGGGGGTGTGCCTATCTGCTGGAGGTGGTCTCTACAGATTTTACCCCCCACCCCACCCCCTTCTCTGCTCATTTCGGCTAAAGGCATCCTTTTTGGGTCCTGGGAACCTCTCTTTTTTCTGATGTATGGAACCTTCCAGTGGCTATCTCCAGTTCCTCATCTCCCCGTTACATATTTTTATTCGATTTCCTGACCCTCTGTACAGGTGCGGATGTGCACAAATGGGAGGAAGATTTTTCGGGAATTAAACAGGTAGAACTACTTTAAACTTTTCCCTGTAGTTACAATAATATGAAACTCCCTTTTACTGGACATTTATGATAGTGTCCTATGATTCACACTGTGGGATTTGGTCTAAGATCTCCATGGAAACCTCTCTATACATATCTAGATTGCAGACATAATAAATGGTACAGTGGTTGGCCATAGACCTCTTCTCACCTTCTTGCACGATGAAAGTCATTCAAGATAATTTATAATTCTTGGCACAATTTAAACAACATGCAAGCATTAGTCTATATTGTTTTTTTTTTAATTTAGATTTTAAGGTATTTATTGCTGTATGTATTGTTTTACTGTTTTTTCACAGACTTTTTAAAATTTAAATTACTTCTTTTTCATTTATTTTTAAAATTTCATGTAATACTTATGGGCATTCTGTCTGTGTATATGTTTGTATATCACATATGTTCCTGGTACCAGGGCAGGACAGAAAAAAAAATCTTTGCAACACAAGATGACTACAATCTGAACTGACAAGACTGTAAGTGATAGCTTCAGCAAGAGAGATTTTTTTTTTTTTAATGTGACTTCAGCTATCAGTTGCTCTCTGTTAGCCATTCTCTCTGGACTTCTGGAAGGTGCTGTGTGCTATATAAAGAAACAAGAGTGTCAGCACCACAGCATTGAAATGTTCCGTCTATGTTGCCTCTAGTGAGGGACTTACACAAAGGAGGATAACACTATGGAAGATACATTTGAAAAGAGGGAGGAGAGGGAGGGAGAAAGGGAGGGAGGGAGGGAGGGAGGGAGGGAGGGAGAGAGAGAGAGAGAGAGAGAGAGAGAGAGAGAGAGAGAGAGAGAGAGAGAGAGAGAGAGAGAGAGAGAGAGAGAGAACTGAGAGACAGGAAATAAAATACGAGAGAGAGGCCAAAGCTGCTATTAGTATAGCAACTCATGCTCATGGAACAAACACATCCCAGTAGGGCAAGACTCTGATATGATGAAGCATCCATCTCCTTGTGGATGGAGTAGGACCTCCACGAAAGATTATTTCATCAGGTTCCGCCTCTTCAAGACCTTCCCCTTCCATCTCAACTCTGACATACTGAGAAAAGAGAATAAACTTTTGAAACACAAACCTCTGGGACTAAGTTGTGTACAAACAATGGAGGACTGTTTTATAGTGGCATTTAAGGTTCTGCTTATTTTGGATTTACATTTTTAAATAGTCTCCCTTTAAAATAAAATAATAGAAGAAAAAACAAAAACACACACATATATTTTTGTTTTGAATATTCATAGTTACCTTTATCCATAATACCTTTTATGTAAAGCTTTGGATAATATTTTATATATTATTGAAAAATGTATACATGTATAAAATGTGTGCTGATAATATCACTCCCTCCAGAGTCCTCTGGGATCTCCCAACATGCTTCCCCTCCGACCATCATGCCTTCTTTCTTTTTAGAACTAATAACCCACTAAGTCCAATTAGTGCTGCCCACATATGCATAGGTGTGGGGCAGTCCACTGGGAATTGAGCAAGCTGGAGTGGTGACACTCCCAAAGGTATGCGATGCTTCTTCCCTTAGAAGTCATCAGCTGGCAATAGCTTCTTAGTTAAAGGTGAGACCCTGCGAGCCCCGCCCAGTCTGTGTTGCAGTTCTGATTGGCTTGATCTTGTGCAGATGTTCTGATCTTGTGCCGCCCAACAAAGCTGCCATAAGTTCCTGTGTGCTATATCCATGGCATATCCCAAGGACAGACTTTCAACACATTTCTCCCAGTCCTAGCTCATGTACTACTTATATTTCCTCTTCTGTATTCTGAGCTTTGGATGAGGGAGCCTGATAGAGTTGACCATCTAAATTTGAGCAAATAGTGTCATATAGTTTCAGTAGTTGGTTTTTTTCTCTTATTAAAAATAGATGTTTTTCTCATGTAAAATATTCTGATTATGGTTCCCCTCCCTCTACTCTGTCCACTTCTTTTCCACCTTTATTTCTATTCAGATCAACTCCCTTTCTGTTTCTAGTTAGAAAATAAACGGATTTTTAAGGGACAATAGTATATAATAATATAAGATAAAATTAACACATCAGAATTGGGCAAAACAAACAAACAGAAGGAAAAGAACCCAAGAGAAGGAACAGCAACAACAAACAAGCAGAAATCCATTCCCTCAAATTCAGGAATAAAAATACTAAGTGAAACCTGTCATATACATGCCAAGAACTTGGACCAGATCCATGTAGATAAGTGTGTGTGCTTCCTCAATCTCTGTGAGTTCCTATGACTTTTGATCGTGTTGATTTAGAGGGCTTCATTTACATGTTGTTCTCCATTGTCTCTGGACTTTATATTCTTTCTGCTTCTTCTTCAGCAGGGCTCCCGAGCCTTGAGGGAAGAGATTTAATTGGAGACATTACTTTCAGAGCTGAGCATGTCAAGGTATCTCACTCTCTGAATGATGGTCTCACTATGGCTCTCTCTATTTGTTCTTTTCTGCTTCAGGTGGAAGCTTCTCTGATGATGGCTGAGCAAGGTACAGATCTGTATAGTAGAATGTCATTAGGAGTCATTTTATTGCTACTTTAAAAAAAATAAAAGAACAGTAGTATTTGGATTTTCCCTAGGACCCTGGGTTATGTAGTCTCAAGTTCATGGTCACTCAAGCAGTGTCAAGTATGGGCTTCATCTTGTGGAGTGGGCTTTCAGACAAATCAGATATTGGTTGGTTACTCCCACAGATGTAGAGCTGCCGTCATACTAGCATATATTGCAGACACTACCCCACTGTAGATCAAAGGATTTGTGGCTGGGTTGGTGTTTCTGTTTATTCTTTGGTAGCATGCAGACTACTTTCCTCTATCAAAGAATCTAGTATATAGGGGTGAAGGCTTTATGTAGGTACTTGCTTGACCTTTCCATGTTCATTGAGTTTGTAAGTATTGTCTTCAGCAATGGTGCCTGGCAGGTAGTCTGCTAAGAGCAATCTACAGTATTGACAAGAGCCTGCATTGTTTGTGGATTCACACTGAACCCTTTGATCTGGCTACTTTAAGGGATTTATTTATTCCCCTTTAAGGACCTCCATCATACTCATAAAGCTTGTTTTAAGATCTCTCTGTCTTGTGCTTTAGCTTTGTTGAAGTGCTCAGGGCTTGTTGTGGTAGAGTTGCTCGACTTTAGTGGATACATCTTATCCTGGCTGTGTTTTTTTCTTGGAGTCTAGGCATGTAGGTTTTGGAAGATTGGAATTATGGGTACTGATACCTGGTCTTGTCTTTATTGGGTGAGTATTTTGTTCCTTGGTTTCTTTTGCAATCATTGTCTTGTAAGAGAGTGTGGTGGCAGCTTTATTGCCTATAAGAAAACTCTTATGAGATCCTGATAACTTTGGATTCCAGGGAAAATGTGCTTCCAGATATTGGAAGGTGACACTTGGGGGATGGTCTGTCAGTGGGCTGAGGGAGTCAACAGGATGGAAGAAAACAAGGTGTTCAATTAGGATATGCTTAATTGTCCGGAAATGGAGGTGGAGAATAGGAGATGACAAAGCAAATGTTCTACTACAGAGCTAGTGAAGAGACTAAAAAATTGAAAGTGGAGGAATGCAAGGATCTCTGCAGTCACTTTACGGCTTCGCTGGCTAGAGAGGTCTGCCAGTTAGAGTCAATGGATAGAATACAGCAATATGTTGGGCAAATGAAGTTTGGAGGAGATATGTATGATGCATTGGAGATGAGAGTCAGGGAGGGGAAGGGAGGATGCAGCAGATGGCTGCTACAGAGTCAGGGATAAGACTGGGGAATTGGTTTTGGAGGAGTTGAGGGAGAGGTAAAGACCTGCAGTTAGCACCTGCTTCTATGGCTGGAGTCCAAGTTTCAGTAATTTGACCAATTATTAACCTCGATATCAACCCCTATTCCCTGTGAAGAGCAAGTTCTTTGGTTAAGTTTGAGAATATCTCTATTTATGGGTATAAACATAAATATTTAGAAGATAGTTTAACAGCATAGGCATTTAGCCAAACAACAGTACAAACATTCACCCTCCTAAGCATAGGTCCTCCTTGTTTAAAAAAACGTTTTCACCATAGTTAGACTAACAGAAATGAAATACCTCCTGTATGGGGCAATGAGCTTTGCACAGGCAGCCTAGTCCCAAGTCAAGCACAGGCTCTGAACCCTGGTGACCCAGTAGGTGACTTCTGCCTGCATGGGACAGTAGGTGTTTGCCAGTGCCCCCTTGGGGCCCTGGCTCCTGTAGCAGCTATAGCATCCCACATCTCCCCTTACCCCTGCAGAGAAGTGTGTGACCATCAGCCAAGTAGGGCAACGCCCCAAGTCCTTGGTATTCTGCCTGGACTCCACCACCACAGCAACAGCCAGTAGGCTGGACCCACTATAAAAGAGGCTGTTTATGCCCTCCTTGTTCTCTTACTCCTGCTTCTCACTGGCTTCTCTTTTGTCCTCTTGCTCCCCCTCTCCCTGCATTCCCTTTGCCCCTCTCTCCACATGGTCATGGCTGGCCTCTACTTCCCTACTCTTTCCCTCTCTCTGTCTTTCTACAATAAATGCCTTAAAACCATGGCCTGCCTCTTCTCTTTGCGATCTGCAGTGTTGAAGCAATGGAGCAAGTGTTCCTCTAAAGAGTCAAGACTAATCTCCTTCAGGGATCCCTCCCTGTATTCTCAGGCATGACTACTGAATCAAGTTCCCCTCCTGAGCAAGCCTAGGACTCCCCTCCCTGCTGGAGGGAGCCAGAGCTCCCTCCTCCTGCCCTTTTCCCCTCGGCCCTGGGTGAAGAGCCTACCCTAGGTCCCCCCCTGCTTCGTTCTCATCTCTTCCGCAGCATGCAGAGGCATCTGGGATGTCCAGGAGCCTGAGAACCTGTCTTCTTTGACCTCTGTGCAGGCCAGGGGACCCTGAGTCAACTTCAGCAGTTCCACCGGGACCCCAGACTGTGCCTTCCCCATCCCCGGAGTGGGGTCCTGGGACTTCTCACATCCCAACACCCACCCAGTGCCACCTGGGGTATGCACAGTCAAACTTCCTACATCCCGCCTTGCCCAGTGGCTCCAGTTCTGGACCCAATACAGGACCCCACTTTAAACCCACACTCCTATACTGGCTGGTTTTGTGTGTCAACTTGATACAAGATGGAGTTATCACAGAGAAAAGAGCCTTCCTTGAGGAAATGCCTCCAGGAGATCCAGCTGTAAGGTATTTTTTCAATCAGTGAGCAAGGAGAGGAGGGCCCAGCCCACTGTGGGTGCTGCCATCCCTTGGGGTGGTAGTCCTGGGTTCTATAAGAAAGCAAGATGAGCAAGCCATGGGAAGAAATCCAGTAAGCAGCATCCCTCCATAGCCTCTGAATCAGCTTCTGCCTCCAAGCTCTTGCTTTGTGTGAGTTTCTGGCTTGACTTCCTTTGATGATGAACAACAATGAGGAAATATAAGCTGAATAAAAAACCTTTCCTCCCCTACTTGTTTCTTGGTCAAGATGTTTTGTGCAGGAGTACAAACTATGACTAAGGCACCTCCTTTGGAACAGTTCTTGAGTCCAGTTAGAGAGTGGTTGGTTGTCCCATAGTCATCAGATGTCCCATACAACACCAGTAGGCACATCTTGCCTCTTAGTTCAGTATTATAAGTAATGTAAACACACTAAATTTTTTACTAAATTTTTTTCAGACTCTAGTAATCACTGACCTATGTTAAGATAGTCTTTTTAAGTTCCTACACATGCGAGTAAATACATGGCTTTTGCTTCTCTACATTTTATTGTAATCCTCCATTTCCAGTTCTAGATTTAAATATAGTATCATCTACCTACATCATGAGTGAGTAAATACTATTTATTTCAAGACATTTATATTCCTTGGATTAAAAATAAAACACAGTTTCAGTAATAGAAACAACTTAAAATAACATCATTAATGCTTACTTTTTTTAAAAAACAGGTTGAGCACAGCAAATGTGTTCTGAACAGGATTCCATGCAAAGCAAGAGTCACCATAGCTAGTGGTGACCTCAATGAACTGTTAAGTGAGACTATTTTCTTTCTTTTTAAAAAACATTTATTTTAAATCCTGACCACAGTTTTCCCTCCTTCCTCTCTTTTCATTCCTTCTCCCCATCTCTCCTCTGCCCCCGTCCACTCCTCCTGAGTTTCTTTTTAGTTCAAGCCAGTCATGGCATATCAAGTTGCAGTAAAACTAGGCACCTCTTCTAGACAGGAAGCCTAGACAGGAAACTCAGTATGATGAAAGCGTCCCAAAAGCAGGCATCAGAGTCAGAGAAAGCTCCTGCTCCCACTGTTAGGAGTCTCACAAGAAGACAAAGCTACATAGCTCTAGCATATTGTAGAGCGCCTACTCAAACCCAAGCAGGATCCTTGGTTGGCTGACCAGTCTCTGTGAAACCCTATGGGGTGAGATTAGTTGATTCTGTGGGTTTTCCTGTGATGCCCTTGACCCCTTTGGCTTCTACAGTACTTCATCCCCCTCTTCTGCAGGATTTTTCAAGCTCTGTCTAATGTTTGGATGTAGGTCTCTGCATCTGTTTCCATCAGTTGCTGGGTGAAGCTTCTCTGATGACAGTTGGGCTAGACATCAATCTATGAGTATAATAGAATATCATTAGAAATCATTTTATTGACGTTTTTCTCTTGCCCTTTGTGTTTGGTTCTATCAGGGGTCTCTGGCATATCCAACCTCTGGTTCCTGGATCTCTGGGGTCATTGGATGAGTTCTCCCTCCTGGCTTGAGCCTCAAGCTGGAACAGTCATTGGTTAGCCACTAACAATTTCTGTGTCACCTTTATTCCAGCACATCTTCATAGGCAGTAAAAATTGCATGTTGAAAGGTTTGTGACTGAGATGGTATGCCAATCTCTCCATGGGAAGACTTGCCTGGCTACAGAAAATGGTTGGTTCAGGCTTTGTATCCCCTATTGCTAGGAGTCTTAAACTAGGGTCACCCTCACAGAGTCCTGGGAGTTTCTATTGCCTTAGGCTTCTAGCTTGTCCCAGAGATGATCCACCCCATTCCAGTTGTCTCGCCATGTACTCTCCAGTCCTTCCACGATTGATTCCCTCCTTCCCATCCCACCACCCCTATCCAGTTCCTTCTCCCTGTCCACTCACAAGGACTATTCCGTTTTCTCTTCTCAGTGAGATTTATATGGCTCCCATGAGTTTTCCTTGTTATTTAACATCTTAAGGTCTGTGGCTTGTAGCATGATTATTCTATTCTTACTGCTAATATTCACTTATAATTTAGGACATACTGTATTTGTATTTCTGGGTCTGTTTTTTTTTTCTTTTTTTCTTCAAGACAGGGTTTCTCTGTATAGCCCTGGCTGTCCCGGAACTCACTTTGAAGACCAGGCTGGCCTCGTACTCAGAAATCCACCTGCCTCTGCCTCCCAAGTGCTGGGATTAAAGGTGTGTGCCACCACCGTCTGGCGGGTTTGTTTTACTCAGGGTAATTTTCTACTTTCATCCATTTGTTAGCACATTTCATGATGTCATTGATTTTTATAGCTGAATAATTCTTCATTGTGAAAATGTACCTGGACTGGCTGTTTTGTGTGTGTGTGTGTGTGTGTGTGTGTGTGTGTGTGTGTGAACTTGACACAGGCTGGAGTTATCACAGAGAAAGGGGCCTCTCTTTTTTTTTTTTCCATTTTTTATTAGGTATTTCGCTCATTTACATTTGCAATGCTATACCAAAAGTCCCCCATAGCCACCCACCCCCTCTCCCCTACCCACCCACTCCCCTTTTATGGCCCTGGCGTTCCCCTGTACTGGGGCATATAAAGTTTGCGTGTCCAATGGGCCTCTCTTTCCAGTGATGGCCGACTAGGCCATCTTTTGATGCATATGCAGCTAGAGTCAAGAGCTCCGGGGTACTGGTTAGTTCATAATGTTGTTCCACCTATAGGGTTGCAGATCCCTTTAGCTTCTTTGGTACTTTCTCTAGCTCCTTCATTGGGGGCCATGTGATCCATCCAATAGCCGACTGTGAGCATCCACTTCTATGTTTGCTAGGCCCAGGCATACTCTGACAAGAGCCAACTATATCAGGGTCGAAAGGGGCCTCTCTTGATGAAATGCCTCCATAAGATCTAGCTGTAAGGCATTTTCTCAACTAGTGACCAAGGGTGGTGGGCCCCTTATAGGTGGTACCATCCCTGGACTAGTAGTCTTGGGTTTTATAAGAAAGCAAGCTTGTTGCAGATAATTGAGACCAATTGTATTTGTTGTTAATTCTGTTCTCCTGTGAGGGGCTGTGAACAAGGAATGAGTCAGCACTCAGGTGATTTCTGTAAAGCTTCTTCCCACCTTAATTTATAAATAAAGGCTAGAGCCAGTGAGAGAACAGAGGAGGAAGAAGAAGGAAAGTGGAGCAGAAGCACCTAGCCTGGAGAAACCACGAGTTCTAAGGGGTCTCTTATATGGGGAAGATGGTAATGTATTGGTAGATCTGCCCAATCTAGGTGCACAGCATGTATCATATTAACTGAGTTGTGTTTTTATAACCTGGGCTTATTTGGGCTGGAGATTTACTGCAACACAAGTTGAGCAAGCCAGGAGAAGCAAGCCAGTAAGTAACATCCCTCCATGGCCTCTGCATCAGCTCCTGCTTCCTGACCTGCTTGAGTTCCAGTCCTGACTTCCTTTGGTGATGAACAGCAACACAGATGTGTAAGCTGAACAAACCCTTTCCTCCCCAACTTCTTCTTGGTTATGATGTTTGTGCAGGAATAGAAACTCTGACTAACACAGTGCCATATTTTCTTTATTCATTTTTCAGTTGAGAAACATCTAGGTTGTTTCCAGTTTCTGGCTATTATAAATAAAGCTGCTATGAACAAGGTTGAGCAAGTGTCCTTGTAGAAGGATGGAACATCTTTTGGGTATATGCTCAGGAGTGGTATATCTGGGTGTTGAGGTAAGTCGAGTCTCAATTTTCTGAGAAATTGCCAGATTGATTTCAAAGTAGCTATACAAGTTTGCACTCCCACCAGCAATGGAGAAGTGTTTCCCCTTGCTCTTCATTCTCACCAGTATGTTTTGTTCACTGTGAATCAGATGCAGAGATCTGGTTGAAGTCCATACATTGGCATTGTCAAGATATTTGGAGCATCTCCTATCTCTATGATGTGTAAAAATTCATTTCCATCATGTCTGATTTGTTAATAAAAAGCCGATTCAGTTTATAGCTGGCAAGAAAAGAATTGGATGGGACTTCTTCTCCCAGTCAAGGGATTATGAGCAAAAAGAGAGAAGAGGAGAGGAGATGGACCAGGAGCTATTGCCATGATCAGATCACCATGAGTACACACATGGAGTAAAGTGAGGCAGGAAAAGACTCAAATTGTAAGTAAAGCCCCACATGGCTGGGAAGTAGACAGCTTAGGAAGGTTAGAATAGCTCAGAACCTGCCCAGTTTAGCTGCCTTGCAGCTTGTTAATAAATAGATTTGTTCTCGGTGCCATTTATCTGGAGCTAAAATAGGCTAGACCATGCAAAGAAATGCCTTATCTTTATTTGGGAACAAATAGGGTAAAGAACAGGCCCCATAATTAACTGTACAAACTGTTAATTGTGTCTTTGATCTTAGTCACTCTGACAGGTTAAGATATAATCTCATAACTAAGGGTGTTTAACATTTCTTTTGGTTCGTCTTGGTTATTTGAGATCCCTCTATGGAGAATTCTCTGTTTAGTTCTGTACCCCATTTTTAATTGGCTTGTTTGTCTTATTAATGTCTGTTTTCTAGAGTTCTTTATATGTTTTGGATATCATTCCTTTGTCAGATATGGGGTAGGTGAAAAACTTCCTCTGTTCTGCAGGCTACCATTTTTTCCTTTTTGTGGTGTCCTCTGCCTTGCAGAAGTTGTTTTGTTTTGTTTTAGGATTCATGGGCCTCATTTGTTAGTTGTTGAGCTTAGTGCCTGCACAATTGGTATTCTGTTTAGGAACTCTCCTGTGTCAATGGGTTCAAGACTGTTCACTGCTTTCTATTCTATCAGGTTTAGTGTATCTGGTTTTATGTTGAAGTCTTTGAAACATTTGGTCGTGTGTTTTGTGTAGGGTGATAAATATGGATCTATTAGCATTCTTCTACATGCAGAAATCCAGTTAGATCAGCACCATTTATTGAAGATGCTTTCTTTTCCCCAAAACCATTTTTGGCTTCTTTGTCAAAAATCAAGTGTCTGTGGTGGGTTTGTGGGTTTATTTCTGGGTCTTCAATTAGATTGCATTGACCCATCTGCCTTTTCTATACAAATACCACACAGTTTTATTACTACTCCTCGGAAGTAAAGCTTGAAATAAAGACTAATGATACCTCCAGAAGTTCTTTTATTATTCAGGATTGTTTCAGCTATACTGAGTTTTTGTTGTTGTTGTTTTGTTTTTACATACAAAGTTGAAAATTTTTCCTTCAAAATCTGTTAAGAATTGTGTTGGAATTTTGATGGAGATTATATTGAATCTGTAGGTTGTGTTTGGTAAAATGGCCATTTTCAGTATGTTAATCCATGAGAATTGAAGATCTTTCCATCTGATGATATCTTCCTGAATTTCTTTCTTCAGAGACATGAAGTTCTTGTCATACAGATCTTTCACTTACTTGTTTAGTGTTGCACCAAGATATTTTCTATTATTGTGGCCATTGTGAAGGATATTATCTTCCTAACTTCTTTCTCTGCCTGTCTAACTTTTGTATAATGGAGGGCTAGTGATTTGTATCCAGCCTTCTTCCTTTCCAGTTGTAACCCATTGATCTTTAGTTGTCAAATTTTTCTAGCTAGAACTTCAAGAGCTATATTGAAGATACAGGGATAGAATAGACATCCTTGTCTTGTCCCTGATTTTAGTGGACTTGCTTTAAGTTTCTCTCCATTTAAACTGATGTTGGCGATTGGCTTGCTGTATATTGCCTTTATTATGTTTAGGTATGTACCTTGTATTGCTGATCTCTCTAAGACTTTTTAGACAAAGGGTTGTTGGGCTTTGTCAAAGACTTTTGAACATCTAATGAGATGATCATATAGTTTTTTTTATTTTAGTTTGTTTATATGGTGCATTACTTTCATGGATTTTCATATATTATTCCATCCCTGCATCCGTGAAATATAGTCTATGGATGAAGCCCTCTTAATCATGGTGGATTATCTCTTTGATGTGTTTTTGGATTCTGTTTGTATTTTATTGAGTATTTTTGCATCAATATTTATGGAGAAAATTACTCTGAAATTCTTTCTTTTTAATGCCTTGGGTTGGTTTAGGCATCAAAGTGACTGGGGGCTCAGAGAATGAGTTTGGTTGTTCTTTCTGTTTCTATTTTGTGGAATAATTCAAAGAGTATTGGTGTTAGCTTCTCTTTGAAATTCTGGTAGAATTCTGTTCTACAACCACCCAGCACTAGGCTTTATTTGGTAGGGAGACTTAAATGATGGGTTCTGTTTCCTTAGGGCTTTTACTCCTATTTATAGTGTTTATCTCACCTTAATTTAACTTCAGTAAGTGGTACTGTCTTAGTTAGGGTTTTACTGCTCTGAACAGACACCACGACCAAGGCAAGTCTTATAAAAACAACATTTTATTGGGGCTGGCTTACAGGTTCAGAGGTTAAGTCCATTATCATCAAGGTGGGAGCATGGCAGTATCCATTCAGGCATGGCACAGGCAGAGCTGAGAGTTCTACATCTTCATCCAAAGGCTGCTAGTGGAAGACTGACTTCCAGGCAACTAGGGTGAGGATCTTATGCCCACACCCACAGTGACACACCCATTCCAACCAGGTCACACCTATTCCAACAAGGCCACACCTCCAGATGGTGCCACTCCCTGGTATACAAGGATATACAAACCATCACAGGTACCTATTGAGTAAATTGTGAATTTCTTTTGGATTTTCCAATCTTGTGTGGTACAGTTTTTGAAGTAACATCAACTAGTGTTTGAATTTCCTGTGTGTGTTATGTCCCCCTTTCATTTATGATTTTGTTGATATTCTCTCTGACTTTTATCTAGCTCCAGTCAGGGTTTGTTAGTTTTGTTGATTTTCTCAGAGAATGCAACTTCTTTTTGTTCCAGTGTACTGAGTTTAGCCCTGAGTTTGATTATTTCCTGATGTCTATTTCTCTTGGATGTGTTTGCTTCCTTTTATTTTAGAGCTTTCAGCTGTGCTATTAGGATGCTAATATGATATATCACTCATTTTTTAATGAAGTCACAGTGCTATAACCTTGCTTCTTAGCGTTGCTTCTATTGTGTTTCATAAGTTGCAGTATGTGGTACCTTAATTTTCACTGAACTCTATGAAGTCTTTAATTTGTTACTTTATTTTCTCCTTGACCCTGTGGTCATTCAGTAGAGAGTTAGTTGTTCAGTTTCCATGAAAATTTAGACTTTCTGTTGTTTCTGTAGTTGTTGAAGTTCAGCTTGAATCTATGGTAATCTAATTCATGGTTTTTTTTTAAGATTTATTTATTCATTATATGTAAGTACACTGTAGCTGTCTTCAGACACTCGAGAAGAGAGAGTCAGATCTCGTTATGGACGGTTGTGAGCCATCATGTGGTTGCTGGAATTTGAACTCAGTACATTTGGAAGAGCAGTCAGTGCTCTTAACCGCTAAGCCATCTCTCCAGCCCCTCATGATTTTTAAATTTCTTTTTCAATTTTCCCGTATTTGCTGGCACTTGGGTTGTGACTGAGTATATGGTCAATTATAGAGAAGGTTCTTTGAGATTCTGAGAAGAATGTATATTCTTTTGTGTTTGGGTGAAAATTTCTGTAGTTCCAGTTTCAGCTCATTTGAGTCATCATATCTGTTGGTTCCATTATTTCTCTGTTTAGTTTCTGTCTGATGACTGTGTTTACTAGTGAGAGTAGGGTGATGAAGCCTATTAATGTGTAAGTTTTTTTCCCCATTTTTATTAGGTATTTAGCTCATTTACATTTCCAATACTATACCAAAAGTCCCCCAAACCCACCCACGCCCACTCCCCTACCCACCCACTCCTCCTTTTTGGCCATGGCGTTCCCCTGTACTGGGGCATATAAAGTTTGCAGGTCCAATGGGCCTCTCTTTGCAGTGATGGCCGACTAGGCCATCTTTTGATACATATGCAGCTAGAGACAAGAGCTCCGGGGTACTGCTTAGTTCATATTTTTGTTCCACCTATAGGGTTGAAGTTCCCTTTAGTTCCTTGGGTGCTTTCTCTAGTTCCTCCATTGGGGGCCCTGTGATCCATTCAGTAGCTGACTGTGAGCATCCACTTCTGTGTTTGCTAGGCCCTGGCATAGTCTCACAAGAGACAGCTATATCTGGGTTCTTTCAGCAAAATCTTGCTAGTGTATGCAATGGTGTCAGCGTTTGGAAGCTGATCATGGGATGGATCTCTGGATATGGCAATCACTAGATGGTCCATCCTTTCTTCACACTTCCAAATTTTGTCTCTGTAACTCCTTCCATGGGTGTTTTGTTTCCTATTCTAAGAAGGGGCAAAGTGTCCACACTTTGGTCTTCGTTCTCTTGAGTTTAATGTGTTTAGCAAATTGTATCTTATATCTTGGGTATCCTAAGTTTCTGGGATAATATCCACTTATCAGTGAGTACATATTGTGAGTGTTCCTTTGTGATTGGGTTACCACACTCAGAATGATGCCCTCCAGGTACATCCATTTGCCTAGGAATTTCATAAATTCATTCTTTTTAATAGCTGAGTAGTACTCCATTGTGTAAATGTACCACATTTTCTGTATCCATTCCTCTGTTGAGGGGCATCTGGGTTCTTTCCAGCTTCTGGCTATTATAAATAAGGCTGCTATGAACATAGTGGAGCATGTGTCCTTATTACTGGTTGGAAGATCTTCTGGGTATATGCCCAGGAGAGGTATTGCTGGATCTTCCGGTAGTACTATGTCCAATTTTCTGAGGAACCGCCAGACTGATTTCCAGAGTGGTTGTACAAGCCTGCAATCCCACCAACAATGGAGGAGTGTTCCTCTTTCTCCACATCCACGCCAGCATCTGCTGTCACCTGAATTTTTGATCTTAGCCATTCTGACTGGTGTGAGGTGGAATCTCAGGGTTGTTTTGATTTGCATTTCCCTGATGATTAAGGATGTTGAACATTTTTTCAGGTGCTTCTCTGCCATTCGGTATTCCTTGGGTGAGAAATCTTTGTTCAGCTCTGAGCCCCATTTTTTAATGGGGTTATTTGATTTTATGGAGTCCACCTTCTTGAGTTCTTTATATATATTGGATATTAGTCCCCTGTCCAATTTGGGATAGGTAAAGATCCTTTCCCAATCTGTTGGTGGTCTTTTTGTCTTATTGACGGTGTCTTTTGCCTTGCAGAAGCTTTGCAATTTTATGAGGTCCCATTTATTGATTCTCGATCTTACAGCACAAGCCAATGCTGTTCTATTCAGGAATTTTTCCCTGTACCCATATCTTCGAGGCTTTTCCCTACTTTCTCCTCTATAAGTTTCAGTATCTCTGGATTTATGTGGAGTTCCTTAATCCACTTAGATTTGACCTTAGTACAAGGAGATAGCAATGGATCAATTCGCAATCTTCTACATGATAACAGCCAGTTGTGCCAGCACCATTTGTTGAAAATGCTGTCTTTTTTCCACTGGATGGTTTTAGCTCCCTTGTCAAAGATCAAGTGACCATAGGTGTGTGGGTTCATCTCTGGGTCTTCAATTCCATTGGTCTACTTGTCTGTCTCTATACCAGTACCATGCAGTTTTGATCACAATTGCTCTGTAGTACAGTTTTAGGTCCGGCATGGTGATTCCACCAGAGGTTCTTTTATCCTTGAGAAGAGTTTTTACTATCCTCGGTTTTTTGTTATTCCAGATGAATCTGCCGATTGCCCTTTCTAATTCGTTGAAGAATTGAGTTGGAATTTTGATGGGGATTGCATTGAATCTGTAGATTGCTTTTGGCAAGATGGCCATTTTTACAATGTTGATCCTGCCAATCCATGAGCATGGGAGATCTTTCCATCTTCTGAGATCTTCTTTAATTTCTTTCTTTAGAGACTTGAAGATCTTATCATACAGATCTTTCCCTTCCTTAGTTAGAGTCACGCCTAGTTATTTTATATTATTTGTGGCTATTGAGAAGGGTGTTGTTTCCCTAATTTCTTTCTCAGCCTGTTTGTCCTTTGTGTAGAGAAAAGCCATTGACTTGTTTGAGTTAATTTTATATCCAGCTACTTCACTGAAGCAGTTTATCAGACTTAGGAGTTCTCTGGTGGAATTTTTAGGGTCACGTATATATACTATCATATCATCTGCAAAAAGTGATATTTTGACTTCTTACTTTCCAATTTGTATCCCCTTGATCTCCTTTTGTTGTCTAATTGCTCTGGCTAGGACTTCAAGTACAATGTTGAATAGGTAGAAAGAGAGTGGACATCCTTGTCTAGTCCCTGATTTTAGTGGGATTGCTTCAAGCTTCTTACCATTTACTTTGATGTTGGCTACTGGTTTGCTGTATGTAGATTGCTTTTATCATGTTTAGGTATGGGCCTTGAATTCCTGATCTTTCCAAGACTTTTATCATGAATGGGTGTTGGATTTTGTCAAATGCTTTCTCAGCATCTAATGAGATGATCATGTGGCTTTTGTCTTTGAGTTTGTTTATATACTGGATTACGTTGATGGATTTCTGTATATTGAACCATCCCTGCATCCCTGGGATGAAACCTACTTGGTCAGGATGGATGATTGTTTTGATGTGTTCTTGGATTCGGTTAGCAAGAACTTTATTGAGGATTTTTGCATCAATATTCATAAGGGATATTGGCCTGAAGTTCTCTATCTTTGTGGGGTCTTTTTGTGTTTTAGGTATCAGAGTAATTGTGGCTTCATAGAATGAGTTGGGTAGAGTACCTTCTGTTTCTATTTTGTGGAATAGTTTGTGAAGAACTGGGATTAGATCTTCTTTGAAGGTCTGATAGAACTCTGCACTAAACCCATCTGGTCTTGGGCTTTTTTTGTTGGGAGACTATTAATGACTGCTTCTATTTCTTTGGGGGATATGGGACTGGTTAGATCATTAACCTGATCTTGATTCAACTTTGGTACCTGGTATCTGTCTAGAAATTTGTCCATTTCATCCAGGTTCTCCATATTTGTTGAGTATAGCCTTTTGTAGAAGGATCTGATGGTGTTTTGGATTTCTTCAGGATCTGTTGTTATGTCTCCCTTTTCATTTTTGAATTTTTTAATTAGAATGCTTTCCCTGTGCCCTCTAGTGTGTCTGGCTAAGGGTTTGTCTATCTTGTTGATTTTCTCAAAGAACCAGCTCCTCGATTGGTTGATTCTCTGAATAGTTCTTCTTGTTTCCACTTGGTTGATTTCACCCTTGAGTTTGATTATTTCCTGCCTTCTACTCCTCTTGGGTGAATTTGCTTCCTTTTGTTCTAGAGCTTTTAGGTGTGTTGTCAAGCTGCTAATGTATGCTCTCTGTAATTTCTTTTTGGAGGCACTCAGAGCTATGAGTTTTCCTCTTAGAAATGCTTTCATTGTGTCCCATAAGTTTGGGTATGAAATGGCTTCATTTTCATTGAACTCTAAGAAGTCCTTAATTTCTTTCTTTATTCCTTCCTTGACCAACGTATCATTGAGAAGAGTGTTGTTCAGTTTCCATGTGAATGTTGGCTTTCTATTATTTATTTTGTTATTGAAGATCAGCCTTAGTGCATGGTGATCTGATAGGATGCATGGGACAATTTCAATATTTTTGCATCTGTTGAGGCCTGTTTTGTGACCTATTATGTGGTCAATTTTGGAGAAGGTACCATGAGGTGCTGAGAAGAAGATATATCCTTTTGTTTTAGGATAAAATGTTCTTTAGATATCTGTCAGATCCATTTGTTTCATAACTTCTGTTAGTTTCACTGTGTCCCTGTTTAGTTTCTCATTCAATGATCTGTCCATTGGTGAAAGCGGTGTGTTGAAGTCTCCCACTATTATTGTGTGATGTGCAATGTGTGCTTTGAGCTTTACTAAAGTTTCTTTAATGAATGTGGCTGCCCTTGTATTTGGAGCATAGATATTCAGAATTGAGAGTTCCTCTTGGAGGATTTTACCTTCGATGAGAATGAAGTGCCCCTTCTTGTCTTTTTTGATGACTTTGGGTTGGAAGTCAATCTTATCAGATATTAGGATGGCTACTCCAGCTTGTTTCTTCATACCATTTGCTTGGAAAATTGTTTTCCAGCCTTTCATTCTGAAGTAGTGTCTATCTTTTTCTCTGAGATGAGTTTCCTGTAAGCAGCAAAATGTTGGGTCTTGTTTGTGTAGCCAGTTTGTTAGTCTATGTCTTTTTATTGGGGAGTTGAGACTATTGATATTAAGAGATATTAAGGAAAAGTAATTGTTGGTTCCTCTTATTTTTGTTGTTAAAGTTGGCATTCTGTTTTTTTGGCTGTCTTCTTTTAGGTTTGTTGAGGGATTTCCTTCTTGTTTTTTTCTAGGGCAAGGTTCCCGTCCTTGTATTGTTTTTTTTTTTTTTTTTTCTGTTATTATCCTTTGAAGGGCTGGATTCGTGGAAAGGTAATGTGTGAATTTGGTTTTGTCGTGGAATACTTTGGTTTCTCCATCTATGGTAATTGAGAGTTTGGCTGGGTATAGTAGCCTGGGCTGGAATTTGTGTTCTCTTAGTGTCTGTATAACATCTGTCCAGGCTCTTCTGGCTTTCATAGTCTCTGGTGAAAAATCTGGTGTAATTCTGATAGGCTTGCCTTTATAAGTTACTTGACCTTTTTCCCTTACTGCTTTTAGTATTCTATCTTTATTTAGTGCATTTTTTGTTCTGATTATTATGTGTCAGGAGTAATTTCTTTTCTGGTCCAGTCTATTTGGAGTTCTCTATGTTTCTTGTATGTTCATGGGCATCTCTTTCTTTAGATTTGGGAAGTTTTCTTCTATAATTTTGTTGAAGATATTTGCTGGTCCTTTGAGTTGAAAATCTTCATTCTCATCCACCCCTATTATCCGTAGGTTTGGTCTTCTCATTGTGTCCTTGATTTCCTGGATGTTTTGAGTTAGGATCTTTTTGCATTTTCCATTTTCTTTGATTGTTGTGCCGATGTTCTCTATGCAATCTTCTGCACCTGAGATTCTCTCTTCCATCTCTTGTATTCTGTTGTTGATGCTCGAATCTATGGTTCCAGATTTCTTTCCTAGGGTTTTTATCTCCAGTGTTGCCTCACTTTGAGTTTTCTTTATTGTGTCTACTTCCCTTTTTAGGTCTAGTATGGTTTTGTTCATTTCCATCACCTGTTTAGATGTGTTTTCCTCTTTTTCTGTAAGGACTTCTACCTGTTTGATTGTGTTTTCCTGTTTTTCTTTAAGGACTTGTAACTCTTTAGCAGTGTTCTCCTGTATTTCTTTAAGTGAGTTATTAAAGTCCTTCTTGATGTCCTCTACCATCATCATGAGATATGCTTTTAAATCTGGGTCTAGGTTTTTGGGTGTGTTGGGGTGCCCTGGACTGGGCGAAGTGGGAGTGCTGGGTTCTGATGATGGTGAGTGGTCTTGGTTCCTGTTAGTAAGATTCCTACGTTTACCTTTCGCCATCTGGTAATCTCTGGAGTTAGTTGTTATAGTTGACTCTGTTTAGAGATTGTTCTTCTGGTGATTCTGTTACCGTCTATCAGCAGACCTGGGAGACAGACTCTCTCCTCTGAGTTTCAGTGCTCAGAGCACTTTCAGCTGGTAAGCTCTCCTCTTACAGGGAAGGTGTGCAGATATCTTGTGTTTGGACCTCCTCCTGGCCGAAGAAGAAGGCCCAAAACAGGACCTTTCCCAGAAGCTGTGTTGCTTTGGCAGGTCCCTGAAGCTGTCAGCTTCTGTGGTGCACCCTCTCACCTGTTCAGACTAATTTCCTAAGTTCAGCGGATTCCAGGAACCAAGGTGGCACCCTCTGCTCCTGAGCAATGTGCAAGTTTTGATGTGTGATTTAAGCTTTAGTAATGTTTCTTTAACAAATGTGAGTATCTTTGCATTTGGGGCATAGTTGTTCTGAACTGAGACATGATCTTGGAAGTATTTTCTCTTGATGAGTATGGAACGTCCTTCACCATCTCTTTTGGCTAATTTTAATTGGAAATTTACTTCGTTAGATATCAGAATGACTAATCTAGATTTCTTCTTTTTTTTTCCTTTGTACATTAGAGATTTATTTAAATATTTTTCTACTGACATTTCTTTTTTTTAAAGTTATAATTTTCTTTTTTTTTAATTTATTTTTTATTAGGTATTTTCCTCATTTACATTTTCAATGCTATCCTAAAGTTCCCCCATAACCACCCCCCCCAATCCCCTACCCACCCACTGCCCCTTTTTGGCCCTGGTGGTCCCCTGTAATGGGGCATATAAAGTTTGCAAGTCCAATGGGCCTATCTTTGCAGTGATGACTGACTAGGCCATCTTTTGATACATATGCAGCTAAAGACAAGAGCTCCCGGGTACTGGTTAGTTCATATTGTTGTTCCACCTATAGGGTTGCAGTTCCCTTTAGCTCCTTGGGTAATTTCTCTAGCTCCTCAATAAGGGGCCGTGTGACCCATCCAATAGCTGACTGTGATCATCCACTTCAGTGTTTGCTAGGCCCCGGCATAGTCTCACAAGAGAGAGCTATATCTGGGTCCTTTCAGCAAAATCTTGCTAGTGTATGCAATGGTGTCAGCATTTGGAAGCTGATTATGGGATGGATCCCTGCATATGGCAATCACTAGATGGTCCATCCTTTCGTCACAGCTCCAAATTTTGTCTCTGTAACTCCTTCTATGGGTGTTTTGTTCCCATTTCTAAGAAAGGGTAGAGTGTCCACACTTTGGTCTTCGTTCTTCTTGAATTTCATGCGTTTGGCAAGTTGTATCTTATATCTTGGGTATCCTAAGTTTCTGGGCTAATATCCACTTATCATTGAGTACATATTGTGCGAGTTCCTTTGTGATTGGGTTACTTCACTCAGGATGATACCCTCCAGGTCCATCCATTTGCCTAGCAATTTCATAAATTCATTTTTTTAAATAGGTGAGTAGTATTCCATTGTGTAAATGTACCACATTTTCTGTATCCATTCCTCTGTTGAGGGGCATTTGGGTTAGTTCCGGCTTCTGGCTATTATAAATAAGGCTGCTATGAACATAGTGGAGCATGTGTTCTTCTTACCGGTTGGGACATCTTCTGGATATATGCCCAGGAGAGGTATTGCGGGATCCTCCGGTAGTACTATGTCCAATTTTCTGAGGAACCGCCAGACTGATTTCCAGAGTGGTTGTACAAGCTTGCAATCCCACCAACAATGGAGGAGTGTTCCCCTTTCTCCACATCCTCACCAGCATCTGCTGTCACCTGAGTTTTTGATCTTAGCCATTCTGACTGGAGTGAAGTGGAATCTCAGTGTTGTTTTGATTTGCATTTCCCTGATGATTAAGGATGTTGAACATTTTTTCAGGTGCTTCTCTGCCATTTGGTATTCCTCAGGTGAGAATTCTTTGTTCAGCTCTGAGCCCCATTTTTTAATGGGGTTATTTGATTTTATGGAGTCCACCTTCTTGAGTTCTTTATATATATTGGATATTAGTCCCCTATCTGATTTGGGATAGGTAAAGATCCTTTCCCAATCTGTTGGTGGCCTTTTTGTCTTATTGATGGTGTCTTTTGCTTTGCAGAAGCTTTGCAAGCTTATGAGGTCCCATTTATCGATTCTTGATCTTACAGCACAAGCCATTGCTGTTCTATTCAGGAATTTTTCCCCTGTACCCATATCTTCGAGGCTTTTCCCTACTTTCTCCTCTATAAGTTTCAGTGTCTCTGGTTTTATGTGGAGTTCCTTAATCCACTTAGATTTGACCTTAGTACAAGGAGATAGAAATGGATCAATTCACATTCTTCTACATGATAACCGCCAGTTGTGCCAGCACCATTTGTTGAAAATGCTGTCTTTTTTCCACTGAATGGTTTTAGCTCCCTTGTCAAAGATCAAGTGACCATAGGTGTGTGGATTCATCTCTGGGTCTTCAATTCTGTTCCATTGGTCTACTTGTCTGTTGCTATACCAGTACCATGCAGTTTTGATCACAATTGCTCTGTAGTACAGTTTTAGGTCCGGCATGGTGATTCCACCAGAGGTTCTTTTATCCTTGAGAAGAGTTTTTACTATCCTCGGTTTTTTGTTATTCCAGATGAATCTGCCGATTGCCCTTTCTAATTCATTGAAGAATTGAGTTGGAATTTTGATGGGGATTGCATTGAATCTGTAGATTGCTTTTGGCAAGATGGCCATTTTTACAATGTTGATCTTGCCAATCCATGAGCATGGGAGATCTTTCCATCTTCTGAGATCTTCTTTAATTTCTTTCTTTAGAGACTTGAAGTTCTTATCATACAGATCTTTTACTTCCTTAGTTAGAGTCATGCCAAGGTATTTTATATTATTTGTGACTATTGAGAAGGGTGTTGTTTCCCTAATTTCTTTCTCAGCCTGTTTGTCCTTTGTGTAGAGAAAAGCCATTGACTTGTTTGAGTTAATTTTATATCCAGCTACTTCACTGAAGCAGTTTATCAGACTTAGGAGTTCTCTGGTGGAATTTTTAGGGTCACGTATATATACTATCATATCATATGCAAAAAGTGATATTTTGACTTCTTATTTTCCAATTTGTATCCCCTTGATCTCCTTTTGTTGTCTAATTGCTCTGGCTAGGACTTCAAGTACAATGTTGAATAGGTAGAAAGAGAGTGGACATCCTTGTCTAGTCCCTGATTTTAGTGGGATTGCTTCCAGCTTCTCACCATTTACTTTGATGTTGGCTATTTGTTTGCTGTAGATTGCTTTTATCATGTTTAGGTATGGGCCTTGAATTCCTGATCTTTCCAAGACTTTTATCATGAATGGGTGTTGGATTTTGTCAAATGCTTTCTCAGCATCTAACGAGACGATCATGTGGTTTTTGTCTTTGAGTTTGTTTATATACTGGATTACATTGATGGATTTCCGTATATTGAACCATCCTTGCATCCCTGGGATGAAACCTACTTGGTCAGGATGGATGATTGTTTTGATGTGTTCTTGGATTCGGTTAGCAAGAACTTTATTGAGGATTTTTGCATCGATATTTATAAGGGAAATTGTTCTGAAGTTCTCTATCTTTGTTGGGTCTTTTTGTGGTTTAGGTATCAGAGTAATAGTGGCTTCATAAAATGAGTTGGGTAGAGTACCTTCTATTTCTATCTTGTGGAATAGTTTGTGAAGAACTGGGATTAGATCTTCTTTGAAGGTCTGATAGAACTCTGAGCTAAACCCGTCTGGTCCTGGGCTTTTTTTGGCAGGGAGACTATTAATAACTGCTTCTATTTCTTTAGGGGATATGGGACTGTTTAGATGGTCAAGTTGATCCTGATTCAACTTTGGTACCTGGTATCTGTCCAAAAATTTGTCCATATAGTCCAGGTTTTCCAGTTTTGTTGAGTATAGCCTTTTGTAGTAGGATCTGATGGTGTTTTGGATTTCTTCAGGATCTGTTGTTATGTCTCCCTTTTCATTTCTGATTTTGTTAATTAGGATTTTGTCCCTGTGCCCTCTAGTGAGTCTAGCTAAGGGTTTATCTACCTTGTTGATTTTCTCAAAGAACCAACTCCTCGTTTGGTTAATTCTTTGAATAGTTCTTCTTGTTTCCACTTGGTTGATTTCACCCATGAGTTTGATTATTTCCTGCCTTCTACTCCTCTTGGGTGGATTTGCTTCCTTTTCTTCTAGACGTTTTAGGTGTGTTGTCAAGCTGTAATGTGTGCTCTCTCCAGTTTATTTTTGGAGGCACTCACAGCTATGAGTTTTCCTCTTAGCAATGCTTTCATTGTGTCCCATAAGTTTGGGTATGTTGTGGCTTCATTTTCATTAAACTCCAAAAAGTCTTTAATTTCTTTCTTTATTCCTTCCTTGACCAAGGTATCATTGAGAAGAGTGTTGTTCAGTTTCCACGTGATTGTTGGCTTTCTATTATTTATTTTGTTATTGAAGATCAGCCTTAGACCATGGTGGTCTGATAGGATGCATGGGACAATTTCAATATTTTTGTATATGTTGAGGTTTGTTTTGTTACCAATTATGTGGTCAATTTTAGAGAAGGTACCATGAGGTGCTGAGAAGAAGATATATCCTTTTGTTTTAGGATAAAATGTTTTGTAGATATCTGTTAAGTCCATTTGTTTCATCACTTCTGTTAGTTTCACTGTGTCCCTGTTTAGTTTCTCATTCAATGATCTGTCCATTGGTGAAAGCGGTGTGTTGAAGTCTCCCACTATTATTGTGTGAGGTGCAATGTGTGCTTTGAGCTTTACTAAAGTTTCTTTAATGAATGTGGCTGTCCTTGTATTTGGAGCATAGATATTCAGAATTGAGAGTTCCTCTTGGAGGATTTTACCTTTGATGAGAATGAAGTGCCCCTCCTTGTCTTTTTTGATGACTTTGGGTTGGAAGTCAATCTTATCAGATATTAGGATGGCTACTCCAGCTTGTTTCTTCATACCATTTGCTTGGAAAATTGTTTTCCAGCCTTTCATTCTGAAGTAGTGTCTATCTTTTTCTCTGAGATGAGTTTCCTGTAAGCAGCAAAATGTTGGGTCTTGTTTGTGTAGCCAGTCTATGTCTTTTTATTGGGGAGTTGAGTCCATTGATATTAAGAGATATTAAGGAAAAGTAATTGTTGGTTCCTCTTATTTTTGTTGTTAAAGTTGGCATTCTGTTCTTGTGGCTGTCTTCTTTAGTTTTGTTGAGGGATAATCTTCTTGTTTTTTCTAGGGCGTGGTTCCCGTCCTTGTATTGGTTTTTTTCTGTTATTATCCTTTGAAGGGCTGGATTCGTGGAGAGATAATAGGTGAATTTAGTTTTGTCGTGGAATACTTTGGTTTCTCCATCTATGGTAATTGATTGTTTGGCTGGATATAGTAGCCTGGGCTGTAATTTGTGTTCTCTTAGTGTCTATATAACATCTGTCCACTCTCTTCTGGCTTTCATAGTCTCTGGTGAAAAATCTGGTGTAATTCTGATAGGCTTGCCTTTATATGTTACTTGCCCTTTTTCCCTTACTGCTTTTAGTATTCTATCTTTATTTAGTGCATTTGATGTTCTGATTATTATGTGTCGGGAGGAATTTCTTTTCTGGTCCAGTCTATTTGGAGTTCTGTAGGCTTCTTGTATGTTCAAGGGCATCTCTTTCTTTAGATTTGGGAAGTTTTTTTCAATAATTTTGTTGAAGATGTTTGCTGGTCCTTTGAGTTGAAAATCTTCATTCTCATCCACTCCTATTATCCGTAGGTTTGGTCTTCTCATTTTGTCCTGGATTTCCTGGATGTTTTGAGTTAGGATATTTTTGCATTTTCCATTTTCTTTGATTGTTGTGCCGATGTTCTCTATGGAATCTTCTGCACCTGAGATTCTCTCTTCCATCTCTTGTATTCTGTTGCTGATGCTCAAATCTATGGTTCCAGATTTCTTTCCTAGGGTTTCTATCTCCAGCGTTGCCTCACTTTGGGTTTTCTTCATTGTGTCTACTTCCCTTTTTAGGTCTAGTATGGTTTTGTTCATTTCCATCATCTGTTTGGATGTGTTTTCCTGTTTTTCTATAAGGACTTCTACCTGTTTGGTTGTGTTTTCCTGTTTTTCTTTAAGGACTTGTAACTCTTTAGCAGTGTTCTCCTGTATTTCTTTAAGTGAGTTATTAAATTCCTTCTTTATGTCCTCTACGATCATCATGAGATATGCTTTTAAATCCAGGTCTACCTTTTCAGGTTTGTTAGGGTGTCCTGGACTGGGCGAAGTGGGCGTTCTGGGTTCTGATGATGGTGAGTGGTCCTGGTTTCTGTTAGTAGGATTCTTACGTTTACCTTTCGCCATCTGGCAATCTCTGGAGTTAGTTGTTATAGTTGTCTTTGTTTAGAGATTATTCCTCTGTTGCTTTTGTTACCCTCTATCAGCAGACGTGGGAGACTAGCTCTCTCCTCTGAGTTTCAGTGGTCAGAGCAGTCTCTGCAGGCAAGCTCTCCTCTTTCAGGGAAGGTGCACAGTTATCTGGTGTTTGGACCTCTTCCTGGCTGAAGATGAAGGCCCAAAACTGGATCTTTCCCAGGAGCTGTGTTGCTTTGGCCAGGAAGGTGGCCGGTTGTCTGGAGCCGAAGATGGTGCCGCCTCAGAAGCTCTCTGGCTCTCGTGTGTCCCAGAAACGGCTGGCCTCTGTATTCCACACCCTCACCTGTGCAGCCTGCCCTCCGCGGAGTCCCGGAGCCAAGGAGGCTCCCGCCGCCGGGGCCTGAGGCACAAACCTCTCGGGCCAGGCGGACCCCTGTGCTCTCACCAGGAAGGTGGCCGGTTGTCTCCTAGATTTCTTCTTGTGTTTTTTGGTTAGAAATGTTTTTCTGGCCCTTTACTCTGAGGTAATATCTACCTTTCATACTGAAGTATGTTTCTTGTATGAAGCAGAGTGATGAATCCTGTTTTTACACCCATTCTGTTAGTTTGTTTTTTTTCCCCCCTTGGGGGAACTGAGTCAACTGATCTTGAGCGATATTAATGATCAATGATTATTAATTCCTTTTATTTTCATGTTGTTGTTGTTGTTGGTTGTGGTGGTAGTATTGTGTGTGTGTGTGTATGTGTGTGTGTGTGTGTGTGTGTGTGTGTGTGTGAGAGAGAGAGAGAGAGAGAGAGAGAGAGAGAGAGAGAGAGAGAGAGAGAGAGAGAGAGAGAGAGAGAAAGAGAAACTGTGTATTTGCTTCCCTTCTTTTGGTGTGGAATAATTTATTTCCTATGTTTTCTTTGGTGTAGTTTTCTTCAGTGTTCTTATCTTTTAAAGCTTTCGTTTTAGTTTTCTTTCTAGTACCTTCTGTATGGCTGAGTTTATGGGTAGGTATTGGTTTAATTTGTTTTTCTTTTCATGGAATTTCTTGCTTATTTCACCCATGGTGATTGATTATTTTGCTGGGAATAGTAGACTAGACTGTCACCTGTGGTCTCTTCGAATCTGTAAGACCTCTGTTCAGGCCCTTCTGTCTATATTGCAAAGTCAGGTGTAATTCTAATTTGTCTGCTTTTATATGGAAATTGGCTTTTCCCCTGTCACCTTTTAGTGTTCTTTCTTTGTTCTGTAATTTAGTGTTTTGGTCATTATGTAGTAGAAGAACTTTCTTTTCTGCTCCAATCCATTTGGAGTATTATAAGCTTTTGTTTTTTACCTTTATTTCAATTTTCAGGTCTTGAACGGTTTCCTTTACCTGTTTTCTCACCCCCACCCCAGGTTTTCTTGGCATTCTTTAAGGGATTTATTGATTTTCTCCAATTAATTGTTGTTATTTTTTCCAATTTCTTTAAAGAATTTTTAAATTTATTTTTTTAAGAACCCATATCATCTTTATAAAGTTGGTTTTAAGGTTGTTTTCTTGTGCTCCACCTACATTGGAACATTCAGGGCTTCTTATCATAGTATAACAGGGCTCTGTTGACTTCATATTGCTCTGGCTGTTGCTTGTGTTATTACACTGGCATTTAAGTCTACGAGTTTGGGATGACTGTAAGTCCAGGTGCTGATACATTAGTTTGGCTTTATTGGATGGGTGGTTTGCTCTTTTGTTTCTGTTTTGGCTTTAGTCTCCTGCACTTTATGGCCTGAATTTCTGGTGGCTTGTTTGACTTCTGAACCACTATGGAGTGTCTGACATGTCTGACCCCCATTGGGGGTTGGGAGACTGTTCTCTGTGTTTCTGACTGTAGTGGCCTGCACCTGAGCAGCTGAAGAATGATGGACTTGGGGTGGCAGTAAGTTGGGAGGAGGAGGGCAGAAAAATGCTATTTGGGAAACCAAGCCTAGGGTGGCGAGGGGGGTGCGGTGGGGAGTTTAGTTGACAGAGGCTCACTCACCTGTTCTTCTCACTGCTTTGCCAGGTCATGTTGACTATTTTCATTCATTATTTCAATTGTCTTTTTAAAACCGCATATATGTACTGTATCTTCATACAGAATTTACACCTTTTATAGAGATCATAGTTAATTAACTGGAAAAAGTGAGAAACACCTTCAAGGAAATTTCTAGCTTTTTATGTCCAGATTATAAGACCCCTCACTGTTCTTCTGTTGCAAAATTTGTTCAATGTTTCTTTTATATTCACGAGAGCATAAACATTTAACACTAGCTTTACCTGGGATTAAATGCTGTACATATGGTTTACCTTGCCTAAATTATGAAAATGCTATTTGGGGGCCAACTATTTCAATATCACAGCAATATATTTGAATATCCTTGTTACAGAGAATAAAAAATATTTCTAATATCAAACATTTCACAAGTCATAGATCACGTAGGTATTTGTAGTTTATTCATTCACTGGAATGTCTTAAAGAGTTCTCCTATACTTAGAAGTTAGGATTTAGAGGTCAAATGATGGATGCCACAGTCATGAATAAGGTACTAGTAAAATATTTATTAACCAGTCACCAGTGTGCTGTGAAGACTTAATGAGTGGGTCTGTATGGTTATGTGTATGTGTGAACTATGCATATCTATGTTTGTACAATAGCTGATCATTGGGCTTTACAAAATAAATCTCCTGCCAGAACTAGTTTTCCTACTTGAAAGTCTAATCAAAGGCATTGCAATCTATGCTGGAAAACTTTAATATTTAAACCAAAGGGTAATGAAGACTACTGATCATGGAGTGTTAAGTGTTAAGCTTATCATATTGCTTTATTTTATTTCTCACTTATAGATGATGTAGGAGCCCCAGAAATTGATTGGCCAAATTCCCATATTACAGAACAAAGAGTAACAAAGAAATTGTATAACTTTCCTCAACAAGTTTAAAAAACGCCTGGGAAACTCAGGTGAAACCTCAATTACACGTTCCTATATCCAAGTCATTCTACAGAGGTGACATACCAAATGCTCCAGTGACTGATGAAACAATAAAATATTAACAATAATTATATAAGATTATTTTTTCAAGACTACTGTCTTTCTCATGATCTTTCTAAAAGCATTCTTTATGTCCTTATTCCTGAGTGTGAATATGATTGGACTGAGGAATGGGGTAATGACGGTATACGGAACTGCTATGAGTGTGTCATCTCCCCCGGAGTTTTCTGGCTTCAGATAAACAACAGGTGCAAAAACAAAGTGGATGATTGCCACAGTGAGATGTGAGGCACAGGGGGTAAATGCCTTTTGTTTACCCTCGGCTGAAGGGGTCTTGAGAACAGAAGAAAGGATGAACACATAAGTCAGGAGGATGAGCAAGAATGTACCCAGCAAACCAGACACTGACATCAGTGTTACAATGAATTCTGTGAAGTTACTGTCTGTGCAGGACAGCCTCAGAACTGCCCTCATATGGCAGAAGAAGTGTCTGATGAGGTTAGGTATGCAGAAAGACACCCTGAATATCAGTGTTGTCTCAATGAGAGAAATAAGGAAGCCTCCAACCCAAGCAGTGGCCACATGTTGTCCACATGCAACATTGGTCATTAGAAGAGGATATTTGAGGGCATTGCAGATGGCCAGAAATCGGTCATACCCCATCACTGTGAGAAGGATACAGTTTGTTCCTCCAAGGCCCAGGAAGAAACACATCTGCAAGCCACAGCCTATGTCTGAAATGCGGTTGTCTTTGTCCAGTAGATCCACCAGCATCTTGGGGATGATAGTCAGGGTGTAGCAGGTCTCAGAGAAGGAGAGTGCACTGAGAAAGTAGTACATAGGAGTGTGGAGATATCTGTCTGCCCAAGTCAAACCCATGATGGTCAGGTTGCTTGCAAGAGCGACCATATACAGGCAAAGAAAGACCACAAAGAGACAGGTCTGTACAAGTGGGTAAGCTGAGAAGCCTATGAGAATGAATTCCTGTAAGATTGTTTGGTTGATCATTGTTGTTTGGGTTCCTGAAATGTGAAAGAACAAATAAACCTTCAATGCTTCTTACTCTTTCATATATTCAAATAAAATGCATGATATGAATATAAGAGATCATGAGATTATAACATGTAATCAATTTTCTATTCAGTTTGGCAAAACTCAACCCTGTATGTAGACGATACGATTTCCTAGTTATGCATTCATTTATGCAAAAATGTGCTAATTTTAACTTATTATTTCACCAGAAAGTTCACTTATTCTGGTCTTACAATTGTTGACTTGTAATTAAAAACCTTAATGCTATTTATGGATGACCTCTCTTGACTTATTGGTACACCAAAATCCTATCTCAGTCTTAAACATCTATGTCCAAATGCAAAGGTGGCCAAAGTTGTCAAGCTTTACTAACTCAAATAACACATTGAATATCACACAATAATAGGTTGGGACTTGTGTTCCTCACTGTCACCAATGCACTGTTCATTGAAACAGAAGCTAAAGAGAAAAACAATAAAACTTTTGTTTTAATGTAAAAGGTTCTATAGATAATCTGTTAAATCCATTTTGTTGATAACATCTGTTAGTTTCATTCCTGAGATAAGGGCAGGGGAGAAGAAGGGGTCCACAGGATCAGATGTGGTAAAAGACAGGAGACAAGCACAGAGGGCCAGGAGAATGAATGAAAATCTGGAGTTTTCAGGGTGTGAGGTTGGGAGAAATATCTGGGAAATTCCAGAGACCTGGAATGGGGGTGTTCTCTAGAATCAATGTGGGTGAGCTTAGCCAAGATGACCAATATTGGTGACATAGAACCTGAAAAGACCACCTCTTGTAGCTTGGCAGGACCCTCAGTGGAGGGGTGAAGACACCAAACCACCCATTAAACTTTCAACCCCCAGTTTCTAATAGAAATGCAGAAACAAATATTGAGCAGAGACTGAAGAAATCAATGGCTAACCAATAACCAGCCCAACTTGAAACCCATCCCATGTGCACATACCAATACCTGACACTATTATCAAAACTCTGTTTTGCTTAAAGACAGTTGCCTAACATAATGTCCTCTGAGAGGCTCTACTAAGCAGCTAAATGAAACAGATGTAGATACCCACAGCCTAAGGTCAGAGACTCACATTATTAGTTAGGGGAAGGAATGAAGGCCCTGAGATGGGAATTTGACAAGAAGACGACAGAGTGAACTAATATGCACCTCTGAGAGCTCTCAGAGACTGAGCCGCCAATCAAAGAACATACACAGACTGGAATGAGGCCTCTACCACTTATGTAGCAGACATAGAGTTCAGTCCCTATGGCTGCCTTGTTTGGCCTCAGTAGTAGAGAATGTGTCAGAGACTTAATATGCCAGAGAAGGGGAATAGTGAGGTGAAAGGGAGACACCCTCTCTGAGGAGTAGAGGAAGGGAAATAGGGAGGACTTGGAGGGGGGGCAGCATTTGGGATGTTAATTAATTAACTAATTAAAAAAGGAAATGCCTAAGTTTTGCATACAGGTCAGTCTTATGAGGCATTTTTCTCAGTCAAGATTCTCTCTTTGCAGATACATGTAGGTTTGTGTCAAGTTAACAAAAAAGCAAGAAGACTGAAAAACACAAAAGTAGTCTAATGTAGCCATTCCTGTATCTTGTATAATGTTAGGTCTGTTAAGTAAAGACTGCAAATTGACTTTCTAGAAATTTTAGGACTAGGCTTGGATAATTACTTAAAAAACTTTTTGGAGAAACCTGAAATCATCATTCCTACTTAGTCCTAGAACATTAAAAGAAACAGACACACACACCACACACACACACACACACACACACACACACACACACACACACACACACACCGCTTTGGATGTGGATGGATGTTAGAATACCCCAGGATTCTTAGGGTTCACAGGAGTTAGCAAGAGGTCTAAGACTAATAGAGAAAGATTCTGTATGTAAGCTTAAAACAGGAGGCAACTGATATCATGCCTACTTTTATATGCAAGCTCATCACTCAAAAACAAATGCTGTGAAGTCTCCATGTGAAATTCTTCAGTAATTCTTCATTTATTTAATTTCATTTCACCAACTTCCCCAACATGATGCTTGTCTATATAATTAATATATTCAGCTTCCTATTAGGCAGAGATATTTTTCCTGTCTCACATGTCAACACATTTGATAACTAGCATTTATGGAGTGTATATTTCCCCAAATTCTTTCAAGTGTTTATCCATTTTTCACTTCATTGCATAAATATGAGAAGCATAAGACAGCTGTGATCCATGTAGGATGGCTGAGATTAACTTACTTTGGAAATAATTATATCTAGAAAGTGGCATATTTGTAACTGGAATCATACTGTTTACTCTCCATTCTTTCTATTCCCCACTGTTTTCTCCTTCAAGAATGTGACCATGATCATTGTGTCTCTACTCCTCAAGATGACTTTCAAGGTGACACTTTAAGAAGTCAAGAAAATAGTTGAACGAGTGTCCTTGTGAGATAGTGGAGGATCATTAGATGAGGCTAGAGAGCCTTGTGGAAGAGTTGATGGAAGGATTGAGGAACTCAAAGGACAGAGACTTCATAGGAAGACCAACAGAGTCAACTAACCTGGACACTTGGAGGCCCCCAGAGATTGAACTAGCAACCAAAGAGGAAGCCTGAGCTGTACTTCCCTGCCCCCATATATAGCAGACATGCATCTTGGACTTTATTGTGTCCCATGGTAACTAGAGCATGGGCAGTCTCTGACTCTGTTGCTTGTGTACCTGCCTGTAGATCCTGTTCGCCTAACTGGATCAATTTGTCTGGCTTCAGTGGGGAAAGATACATCTAGTCCTGCAGTGACTTGATATGCCATAGTGGGGTGACACCTAAAGGGGGGGTCTAACCTTACTCTGAGAAGAAGAGAAGGTAGAAATTGCGGTAGAAGGTATCAGGGGGGGCTTGGAAGGGGGACTGATATTGGAATGTAAGCACAATAACTAAAATTAACAGCAAACAACAACAACAACAAACAGCAGACAAGAATTCCCAATAAGTGCTGTACAGATAATGTAAGGATCAGAAAGTGACTAATCTAGAAATAGTGTGTCTGTTTTACTTTTTCACTACTATGAGTTTGACCATGTAGAGTAATAGACTTTCTGTAGTGCTTAGATTCAACTTAGGCTACACTAAGCTTCTTGTGGAAGAATCTGTCTTGCCATTGTCAGAAGAGGCATAGAAATATACTGTAAACATATAAACAGTTCCAGAGAGAGAGAGAGTGTACAACCTTGTGGACTCCACTTTACAGCTTTCTTCATTCTATTGTCCTCACATACAAACACTTAGATGTTTCTTTGATTCTTGTGTCTTATTACACCTTCTCAGATCATTCCTCAATCCCTGACTTCCATGGACAATATGCTGAAATTTTCCTTGCTTTGCCTTTCTACTTTCTTTTAGTCACCTTGTCTCAGTCAGTATCTTATATTATGTAAATGCCCATTTCTCTGTTTTTTTTGTTTTTGTTTTTTTTTTTTTTGATTTTTTTTTTTTTTTTTTTTTTTTTTTTACCAAGGCTATGATACTGGGATTGTTTTATAGGAAACCAGGGCCTTCCTTGTGAGTTATTTATTTTAAGGCTCTTTAATATTAAATTCGCTATCACTTTTCTGATTCCAAAATTTGCTTTTAAGCAATTGTTCCATTTCCTCCCTGATTAGGTATCTGTAGTATTCAAGGCTTTCATCCCACTCTCCCAAGGAAAGTTAAGTCCTACTGGGGCCCTTCCATTTTCTGTAAGACACAGAAACACATTACTTCCATTAGTTGATGGAACCTTTCTTACAAATTTATTCCATCTATCATATACACCAAAGCGCTTATACTTTCACTTTACAGCAACTCTACAATAAATTCAATTTTAATTATTCTAAATCAACAGGGTTACATTATTGTATCAACAATATAATATAACACATTTACAAAAGAAGATGCTGGTTTAGCTTCTGTGTCTTTAGAAAAATCCCCGTGCTTTCTCTATAACATAATATATACAAGTAAATGTTAGATTTCATTCTACACGTATAACTTCATTCTATAACACAATTAGGGGGTGAGTATAGTTTGTAAGACCACCTTTAATTTGGAAGTATTTTTCATGAAAACACAAGCATGATTGCATTTATGTGTCTGTCATCATAGCCCTGAGGAAAATGATGCAGGAGAGTTGTGTGAGTTCATAGCCGGCCTAGGCTCAACAGTGAATTCCAGGATAGGACGGATATAAGAAAGCACTACAGTAGAAGGGCCAGCAGTCTCAATTAACCTGGACCCCTGAAATCTCTTAGATACTGAAACACTAACCAGGTAGCATACATCAGCTGATATGTAGGCTCCAACACATATCCAGCAGAGGGCTGCCAGATCAGGGTTAAGTCAGAGAAGATGCACCTAACCCTCAAGAGACTGGAGGCCCCAGGGAGTTTAGAGATCTGGTGGGGTAGGGGTTCGGGATAGGGACATCCTCGTTGAGACAAGGGGACGGGGAGGAGGTATGGGGTGTAGAACCAGGAGGGGATTAAAATCTGGAATTTAAAATAAATAAATAAATAAATAAATAAATAAATAAATAATAAATAGATAGATAGACAGACAGACAGACAGACAGACAGACAGACAGGAAGGAAGGAAGGAAGGGAGGAAGGAAGGAAGGAAGAAAGAAAGAAAGCACTACAGTGTCATTTCCTGCCTTAAAAACAAAACAAAACAAAACAAAACAAAACAAAACAAAACAAAACAAAACAAAAACCATGGCATGAGAGATTGCTCAGTGATTATGAGCATTCGCTGCTCTTCCATAATTGGGTTCCTGTTCCTATCATTCAGGTCACACAGTTTGCCTGTAACTATTCCTCCAGGGAATCTGACCCCTTCTGGATTTCTTTGGGTTAGTCAGATACCCATGGCATAAACACACACACACACACCATATAAATTAAGATTAAAAAATAGGTAAAAAGAAAAGAAGCATTTTAGAATATTCTGCAATGTAAACAAGAGCTAGTATACATTCACAACAGTACGTTCCTTACCTGCTCACAACACTGTGCTGGACTTTGCTGGATGACTCATCATACTATTGTTTGGCTTTCAGATTCTCCCTCTATTCTAGCTGTAGAATTAGGATGAGGCTGTTGGATCCCAATTCATTTTCAGTTCTCTCTGCAATGAATCAACTTGTGTCTATTTTTATTTGTTTATCATTTTTTAAAAGAAAAGAGCCATATACTTCTTCAAGAGAAATGGCGAATATTTCATTATTAATAAAAGAGAGCAGTCACAGGATTTGGAAAATTTCCTACCTTGTTGCTTCATTAGGTTACAAAGGATGTCACTGCTACTGGTAAGTTCTGAGAGGCATTCTTCATGGTTTTTGTAGAAGCTTGTGTTGTTTTTCACTCAAAATAAGAAATGAATGGGTGGGTAGGGAAGTGGGGGGGAGGGTATGGGAGACTTTTGGGATAGCATTCTAAATGTAATTGAGGAAAATACGTAATAATAAAAATATTAAAATAAAAAGAAATGAGTCATAAAAATCACTGTTCTAAGGGTTCAGACTGTTACTTTTATTACTGATATTTTAGTGACCTTAAGAAAGTGACTCCACGTTTTGTATTTCAATTTGTGCAGTCAGCAAATGATTTCCTCATTTGTGTAGATTTAATCTACTCATGTCTCAACATTTGTGTGATATGAGATTAAGTAGTCTGGGATCATGTCTCACCAAACACTAAATGACAGAGGGTAGAGCCTTTTATTCTGCCATTGTGATATTGTGTGATTATCATTAAGTGTTGAGGTTCTTCACCTCTTGAGGTTTGTGCAGTTTTTTTTTTAGAAGAGCCTGGGAGATCCCCGCTGCCTTTCATCAAAGAAAGAAGAAAACTTTTTTTCTCAACTTTATAATTTGCTCTCATTAGTTATAGGGCATGGTGTAACATGTGATCTTTGAAACATTTCTGCAAATCCTTGGGGGTTTGAGATGTACAGAATTCATCAAACCCATAAAACAAATTCTGCTGCTTGCTAAATTTTGTTTTGGCAGGAAGCCTAAAATTTTTTTTTATAATACTAATGAGCAGTTAGTTCACTTTCATTAATGAATATACTGCCTTAAACCAAACTTTATGACAGAAATTTAAAAACAGTTACAGAATGTAAGTTCTTGAAAGGACATTCAGCATTAACATTTATTAGTTACATGAAAAGTTAACAGTATGACTCTACTAAATTAGTATGGATGGCTGATGTAAATAAAAGTATTTGTATGCATTTTAATCGTCTGTTTATCAGTTGAAAGATATCTAGGCTGTATCCATTTCCTGCTATTGTGAAGAGTAGCAATGAGCATGGCTGAATTATCTCTGTTGCAAGATAATTTGAGAATAGGGCAAGTAGTCATGGAATTTGGTCATATGGTAGATCCAGTTTTCTGTTTTTAAGAATTCACACTGAATTCCCAATGGCTATACCAGGTTAGTGCCATAAACAGTGAATGAGTGTTGACCTTGCCTGGCATGCTCACCAGCACTGTTTGACAGCTGTTTTCTTGATCGTAGTCATTGAATTGAGCAAGACAAAATTGCTAAGTATTTCTAACTTGAGTTTCCAAGACTGCTAATACATTTAAATAAATATTCTAGCCATTTCTATTTCTTATTTTTAGAACCTTTTTTCCTTCAGGTATGTAGCCCTCCCCTTTCTTTAAAAGAGTCATTTGTTTTCTTGATTCTTTATGTTTTTGAGTTCTTTTTTATATTCTCAATATTAATTCTCTTTTGGATGAATAGCTGGCAAAGATTATCTCCCATTCTGTTGTCATTCTCGTCATTAAATAGATTGTTTCTTTTACTGTACATAAAGTTTGAGACCCCATTTGTTAAATTCTAGCCTCCTTTTCTGAGCAAATTTGGTCCTATTCAGAAGTAACCTTCTACTCCTGTACATTGTAGGTACTGGCCATGTTTTCTTCTATCATTTCAATGTTCAGATTTCATTGTGAGATTTTGATTTATTTGACTCTTGTGTTGGGTGATAGGTATGGGTCTAACTTCTTTATTCCACATGTGGACATCCAGTTTGTCAGCATTATTTACTGAAGATACTACCTTTTACTCCTGTGTATATTTTCTATGCTCTTTTTCAAAACATATATGGCTGTAATTCCATGCAATCATATTTGTGTCTCTTCTCTTCCCATCTCCACTTATCTTCAAATTCACAACCCCTCTTTCTTTAAATATCATTGTTACATATGTATATATAAACAAAGAAATATATAAATGCAACCTGCTAAGTTTCTTTCATGATGTTTTGTGGGAAGCCACATGTGCCGTTGCTGAGTGGCACTGACTACTGCTGGCCACCATGCATAAGATTGGACAAACAACCAATGTGTACATATGCAGTAAAGTTTTTTGCAAAAACACTGCCTGGCCCAGGCATGATAATGAGGTTCTGTAAGGTACTGAGAGTATAACCAATCAGATGTGAGACATGCAAATGATGCATGATAATGAGGTTCTGTAAAGTACTAAGAGAGTAACCAATCGGATGTGAGACATGCAAATGAGGTATGATAATGAGGCTCTGTGAGGTACTGAGAGAGAGTAGCCAATCAGATGAGGAACATGCAAATGAGGCTTAGTGCATAACCAATCAGGGTATGAGACACGCCTCTCCTAGGCCTATAAAAGCAGCACCAGCTCTGGGCAAAAAGTCTTTTCGCCTCTGCAATCAAGCTCTCCCAATAAACGTGTGCAGAAGGATCCTGTTGCAGCGTCGTTCTTGCTGGTCGAGTCGAGCGCGCGCAAGAAGTGGTGCCGAAAACCCGGGACAAGAAACATCTTCAGGCACGAGCGAAGACCCCCTGCTACAGGGAGGATTCAGAACTGCATCGCGGGGAAGGAGCGGTTAATAAAGGTTCCCGTAAAACAGACTGCTGAGAAGGATCCAGTGTGGATTCAGAACTCTTCAGCTGGGGAGCGGTGTTAATAAAGGTTCCTGCAAAACAGACTGCTGAGAAGGATTCAACTGCGTGGATTCAGAACTCTTCAGCTGAGGAACGGTGGTACCAGTAAGTATAAAGAAATTAAGGTAAGTCTCTGAGAGGTATGCTTTCTTACGCAGTGGGTCTGGTAATTGTTGCTGGGTTTGTGTGGGACCAGCTGTTAAGGAAGGGCAGCGACTTTGTAGGAGTACCAGGAAGGCATATCAGAAACAGAGAGAAAGGAAAAAGAAGACGCGCGCAGAAAAATAAGTAACTTAAGAAATATAAAAAGAGAAAAAGAAAGGAAGCTAAAATATAAAGATACAAAGGATAATATAAAATGTAAAGATACAAAGGATAATATAAAGATATAAAGGATAATATAAAAAATGAAGAACAAAAAATTAAGTCAATTTACCCTCCTCTCGAGGACTTTGACTAAAGAGGCAGCCTTCATCAAAGGCTTAAAGATAGCTCTCAGGGAAAGAGGAGTAACTATTAGAAGCAGCCACTGTGCAGAATTCCTAGAAGAAGGAGAAAAAATGAAAATAAGCTATTTCAGAGCCCTCCTAGGGACAGACAGAAAACGGGAGACGTCCTGCTTCCTCTCTGGCTCCTATGGAAATATTTTTAGCTTCGAATAGGATATCTGTGTTCTATTTTCTGTTTTTTGGTGCACCAAATTGTCTATATGTCTGTCAACTCGTGTTTGTTTTTGCTTGGATGATTGAATGATTGTTGTCCTGTGTTTCATGTTGAAAAATAAAAAAGCAGTCTCAGTCTGCACAGCAAAAATTGACAAGTTAGCTGCACAGTGGCTGGGAGTCAAGTACAGCTGAAAAAGCCCTGCTGAAGGCTGATTGCAAATGGAGCTTTTAAAGGGGCAGGCAGCCTTTTGCTTGTAACAGAAAGTTAGCTTAAAATTGGAAACCCAAGGTTGGAGTTATTCTAAACAACATAAGAAAACAGGTAATATGCAAAAGCAGTGTACAAAGGGTAGAAAGAGTATGTTTGAAAATAAAGTACATATCTTTACAAATAGAAGGAAAACCCTTTCAAGGTATAATGGATACAGGAGCAGATAAAAGCATTATATCTAGTAAGTGGTGGCCTGCTTCTTGGCCTGTTAATCAATCGTCACATAGCTTACAAGGATTAGGATATGAGGCTACCCCAACTATAAGTGCAAAATCCTTACAATGGAAAGATAAAGAAGGAAGGACAGGGCTTTTTCAACCATATGTACTCCCTTTGCCTGTAAACTTGTGGGGGAGAGATGTGTTATCAGCTATGAACTTTATATTGACTAATGATTACTCTCAGAAAAGCAAGGAAATGATGAAAGGAATGGGGTATATACCTGGACTAGGTCTTGGAAAAATTTTGCAAGGTAGAATTTCACCAGTTAAAGCCACAGAAAAGGCAGACAAGAAAGGGCTGGGTTTTTTCTAGGGGCCACTGAAGAGCCTTTGCCCATTCCGTAGCATACGGAGGACATGGTGTAGGTGCCTCAATGGCCTTTACCCTCTGAGAAGTTAAAAGCAGCTAAAGAATTAGTACAAGAACAATTAGACCTGGGACATGTGGAACCCACTCAATAACCCTGGAATACCCCCATTTTTGTTGTAAAGAAAAAGTCAGGTAAATGGAGATTGTTACATGACCTAAGAGCCATTAATGCACAAATGCAAGTTATGGGTCCTGTAAAAAGAGGACTCCCCCTACTCTCAGCTCTACCTAAGGACTGGAGAATTATAGTAGTAGATATTAAGGATTGTTTCTTTTCAATTCCATTAAATAAGAAAGATAAACCTAGATTTGCATTCACCTTACCTTCTATTAATCATATGGAACCTGATAAAAGGTACCAGTGGCAGGTATTACCCCAAGGAATGGCAAATAGCCCTACCATATGTCAGTTATATGTAGGAAAAGCTTTACAACCGGTTAGGGATGGTTTCCCCTCCTTAAAAATCTGTCATTATATGGACGACATTGTAATCTGTGGACCTGAAGAAGAAAGTATACAGCAAGCTTATGGCTTGCTTAATGAAACTTTAAAAAAATAATGGTTTGAGTATTGCACCAGAAAAGGTACAGCAGTCTAATGTTAGTCATTTTCTAGGAGCCACTATTACTTTACAATGTGTCACCCCACAAAAGATTAGTATTAGAAAAGACCATCTAAAGACACTAAATGATTTTTAAAAATTATTAGGAGATATAAATTGGATTAGACCTTATTTAAGGATCCCTACTTCGGAATTAAAACCTTTATTTCAAATTTTAGAAGGAGACTCACATATAACCTCATTGAGACAATTAACACCTGAGGCTTCTGATGTTCTTAGGAAAGTGGAAAAGGCGATCCAAACAGCACAGTTTACTCGTATAAATGAGCAAGAACCTTTGTGCCTATGCATATTATGCACCATCAATCTGCCAACTGCTGTGTTATGGCAAAATGGTCCTTTAGTATGGATACATCCACATATATCCCCTAATAAGACTATAGAGCATTATCCCACCATGGTAGCAAATATGGCCCACAAAGGGATAAAAACTTCAATCACTCACTTTGGAAAAATGCCTGATAGCATAATTGTCCCGTATACTGTCGCACAAATGCAAATATTGTGTGCTACTATAGATGAATGGGCCATTCTTAGATGCAGTTATTCTGGTTTAATTGATAATCATTATCCTAAACATCCGTTATTACATTTTATGTTATTGCATCCAGTAATATTTCCAAAGGTAACGGCTAATACCCCTATAAAGGGAGCCATTGATATTTATACAGATGGATCCAAAACAGGAGTTGGAAGTTATGTAATCAATGAAAAGGCTGTAAGGTTGCAATTTACACCAGGAGCCCCTCAATTGGTAGAATGTTTGGTGGTTTTAGAAGTCTTTAAAAGATTTCTTATGCCCATAAATATTATCTCTGATTCTGTTTATGTAGTTAATGCGGTTCTAGCATTAGAGACTGCCGGAAATTTTAAACAGTCCAGTCCTGTATCTGAAATTTTGATGAAAATACAAAATTGTATTTTGATGCGTGAGCATCCCTTTTATATTCAACATATTAGAGCACATACATCTTTACCTGGACCTATGGTTAAGGGAAATGCAATTACTGACTCAGCCACCAGAGACGTGGTTTTCCTAATTCAAAGTTCTATAGAAAGTGCAAAGAAATTTCATCAACTTTATCATGTCCCTGCTTCTACATTACGACAAAAGTTTAAACTCACACGATCCGAAACCCGAAATATTGTCCTACAGTGTGGTAAATGTGTAGAATTTGTTAATGCACCTTCCGTGGGTGCTAATCCTCGCGGATTGCAACCCCTAGATGTTTGGCAAATGGACGTCATGCATATCCCATCTTTTGGGAAATTACAATATCTACATGTATCCATCGATACCAGTTCTGGTGTCCTACATGCCTCTCCCTTGACAGGGGAAAAAGCAGTTCATGTCCTATCTCACTGCTTAGAGGCTTGGGCTGCATGGGGCAAGCCCCTAGTGTTAAAGACAGATAATGGTCCTGCATATACTTCTTCTAAATTTAGCCAATTTTGCAAACAAATGCAAGTAAAACATATTACTGGATTGCCCTATAATCCACAGGGCCAAGGCATAATTGAGAGAGCCCATCGCACTCTGAAACAATATTTGCAAAAACAGAAAGGGGGAATAGAGGCTATGACGCCAAAGATGGCTCTATCCCTTACAATATTTACTCTTAATTTTTTAAAATTGGATGATGCTGGAAGATCACCAGCTGAAAGGCACGGACAATGGCCTCAATCGCCCAATGAAATGGTCAAATGGAAAAATGTCCTTGATAATAAATGGTATGGCCCGGATCCTATTTTAATCAGATCCCGGGGAGCTATTTGTATTTTCCCACAGGGTGAAGAAAATCCACTTTGGGTCCCGATGCGACTGACAAGGACCGTGAAAGAGCAAGATGAACCCCAAGATGATTCTCCTGCTCCTGATGATTGAGACCGGGATAAGTATACCTTTGTGGGCCATAGTAAGATCATGGCCAGTACCTTTACCGGTATATTCCAATTCTTCTACCTTGCCTTTATTTTTTGCAACGGAATGTTATTTGGATGCGCCTTGTGCACGACAAACTCCTCAAGAGCCACGGGTGTATAATAGTACTAGTTTTCATTTGAATTATACACTATGCTTTGTGCATAATGTGGATAAACCTTTTACACCCTGTATATTTTTAAAGAAAAAGATTATCTCTAATTGGGCAGATCCCATTAGCCAAAATAAGGTGAGCTCTGGAGTGTTGTTTAATGCTTTAACGCAAGTTGCTCAAGGAGCGCAATCAGGCTCAGGTGATGTTGAAAATAATATAACTTCACCTATAAACATCACCACTATTATGATAAAGGGAAAGGTGACCATTCCCAAAAGATCACGATGGCCTGTTGGCAATGCTACTGCTATACGCAGCATGCCTTGGTGTCATCCGGACCTCGCATTTCCTATAGTTTTTTCACCTTGTCAATCAAAAATTTTTCCTCGGAAAGAAATAGCAAAGGGTTTTGTTTTGTCACCCCCACTAGATTTTGCTATAATGAACGATAAAGGAGATGCTACAGGGAAAGAAAATATTTGGCCATATTACCAATGGATTTTAAGCAATGAGGCAGGTGCTAGTACCAGTCTGTCAGCCTTTGCATTGCTGACTGGAACCTTTCATGAGATACTGAATGTTTCTGCCACTCTTTCCAATACCTCTACTCATTTAGATAATGTGACAACTAATAGAATTATCAAAAATATGACTACTTCTCCAGTAGAAGTTTGTGTTAATCCTCCATTTTTCTTTATATTGGCTGAATTTCAAAATAATACAGAATGGTTAGATTGTACAAATGTCACTTGTTTTTTGACGCAATGCTGGAATGGAACCAAATTCTTAGCCTTAGTGGTTCATCTACCAATCTTTGTCCCTGTGCCTGTTGAGGCAGATCCAGAGAAGTTCCCAATAACGAGTCTTATTCGGCAAAAGAGAGGTTTTGGAATCACAGCTGCCATTATTACAGCCATTGTGATGTCCGCGGCATCAGCAGTTACCGCAGGAACTGCTATGGCCCATCAAGTTAATACTGCTGACACCATAAGTCAGATAGCAGAAAAATCCTCTGAAGCATTGCTTACCCTGCAAAAGGTGGATTCTCATATCGCCTCAGGGTTAATGCTAGTGAATCAGAGAGTGGATATTTTACAACATAATATGGAACGGATGATGGATGTCATACAAATGAGTTGTGTGGCATCCACATCGCATGTGTGCATTACTCCCAATAAGTATATTAATAATTCTTTTATTAAAAGTACAGACCTATCGAATTACCTGAAGGGGAACTGGTCGCAGGAGCTGGAGAGGTTGCAGGCGAGACTGCAGATGCAGATCCTGAACCTTAATGGGACCAGAGTGGAACCAGTGACCCTCGGAGACTTTACCTCTTGGTTTACCTCTGCTTTTTCTTACTTTAAGGAATGGGTGGGAGTGATTTTGTTTGGTGCTGCCATATGCTGTGGACTGGTGTTCATGCTCTGGTTGGTATGCAAATTCAGAACCCAACAAAAATGTGACAGGGTGATTGTAACTCAGGCACTTTTAGCTATTGAAAACAGCTCCTCCCCTGAAATTTGGTTATCTATGCTCAAGAATTAGTCAGCATGAGATTAGATGAGAGAGACTCAACGATCATTGATCAGCCCTTGCTCATCAATAGGGTGATCATGATTTCCCCACTAATTCAATTTTTGGTTGGCCTCTTTTGCAGAGTTCGCCCTAGGTCATTTAGCAGTTATTGTCACACAGCACTGCAGTATCCAGAGACGGGCAACTTTCCTCGTGCACAGTCCAACCTAAGACATGGGGCCCGGTGGCGATAGGGTTACCCTATGACGGGTAAGGCTGTGACATTAGAGGAACGACCTAAAACAGGAGCCACGGCGGATGGGCATAATTGCACAGGCCTAGTCCAGCCTCATTTTATTAAAACAAACAGGGGGAGATGTGGGAAGCCACATGTGCCGTTGCTGAGTGGCACTGACTACTGCTGGCCACCATGCATAAGATTGGACAAACAACCAATGTGTACATATGCAGTAAAGTTTTTTGCAAAAACACTGCCTGGCCCAGGCATGATAATGAGGTTCTGTAAGGTACTGAGAGTATAACCAATCAGATGTGAGACATGCAAATGATGCATGATAATGAGGTTCTGTAAAGTACTAAGAGAGTAACCAATCGGATGTGAGACATGCAAATGAGGTATGATAATGAGGCTCTGTGAGGTACTGAGAGAGAGTAGCCAATCAGATGAGGAACATGCAAATGAGGCTTAGTGCATAACCAATCAGGGTATGAGACACGCCTCTCCTAGGCCTATAAAAGCAGCACCAGCTCTGGGGAAAAAGTCTTTTCGCCTCTGCAATCAAGCTCTCCCAATAAACGTGTGCAGAAGGATCCTGTTGCAGCGTCGTTCTTGCTGGTCGAGTCGAGCGCGCGCAAGAATGTTTGTGTGTATAGCCCCAGTGGATACATCTACAATCCAACTCATGCGCTTAAGATTTAGGGAATTTCACTGAAGTGGGAGGAGAAAGATTATAAGAGCCAGAAGACCAGGAAGTCTGTTGGGAGATTGTGTCTCCTAGAAATGATAGAGAAGCTATAATTATGGTACCTATCAGGTCCTGGGCGTTTTTTGGTTGAGATACTATTAATGACTGTTTCTATTTCTTTAGGGGATATGGGACTGTTTAGGTAATTAATCTGATCCTGATTTAACTTTGGAACCTGGTATCTGTCAAGAAAATTGTCCATTTCATCCAGGTTTTCCAGTTATGTTGAGTACAGACTTTTGCAGTAGGATCTGATGATTTTTTTTTTATTTCTTCAGATTCTGTTGTTATTTTTCCCTTTTCAAGTCTGATTTTGTTAATTAGGATACTGTCCCTGTGCCCTCTAGTTAGTCTGGCTAAGGGTTTATCTATCTTGTTGATTTTCTCAAAGAACCAGCTCTTGGTTTGGTTGATTCTGTGTATAGTTCTTTTTGTTTCTACTTGGTTGATTTCAGCCCTGAGTTTGATTATTTCTTGCTGTCTACTCCTCTTGGGTGAATTTGCTTCCTTTTGTTCTAGAGCTTTCAGGTCTTCTGTCATGTCAATTGCACAATGTTTCTGTTTTTATCGTGGAATTTTTTTAATTGGATGTTATTTTCCTCTTGTTTTTTATATTACAGTTTACTTACTTTGTTGAAATTATTGTTAAGTGCATTTTGGTTAAATATCTTTTTTATTAATCCCTTTACCCATGTACAGATGTAAAACCAAAGTGGATGATGACCAGAGTGAGGTGCAAGGCACAGGTAGAGAATCCTTTTTGGTTATTCTCATCTGGAGGAATTTTGAGGACACAGGAAAGGACGAACACATAAGTCAAGAGTCTGAGCAAGAATGTACCCAACAAACCCAACACTGACATCAGTCAAGAAGCTGAGTAAGATTGTACTCATCAGGTTGAGCATTGATATTAGTGGTGCACTGAATTCTGAGAAGTTACTGTCTATGCAGTGCAGTAACTGCCTTCATATGGCAGAAGAAATGTCTGATGAGGTTAAGTATACAGAAAGACACTATGGATACTAGTGCAAGTTGTATAAAAATAGATCAAGGAGTCTCCAACCAAAGCAGAGGCCACAAGCTGTCTGCATGCAACACTGGTCATCAGAGAAGAGAATATCTGAAATTTCCTTAGCACCATTAATGAACTGCAGGGGAAAAAGGTAAAGTCAGTGCTCAACCCAGCCACACTTAGATTGGTTTACATTTCTTAAAATAAAATGTTAAATGAGTATCTTTTGCTTCTACAAAAACTATTGGATTAATAAAAAAAAAAACAAATTAAGACTGTAAAGTCAGATTTTCATGACTTCAAAACATGGTTAATACAAGTTTAACCTCTATAATAAAACCTAAATGTTGTACTTTTCTCGCGAGAGAGAGAGAGAGAGGGAGAGAGAGAGAGAGAGAGAGAGAGAGAGAGAGACAGACAGAGAGAGAGAGAGAGAAAGAGAGGATATCTAAGAGTGTTACAAATGGCCAGGAAGCAGTCATACCCCATGAAGGTGAGAAGGATATAGTGTGTTCCACTAAGGCCCAGGAAGAAACACACTTGCAAGCCACAGCTTGTGACTGAAATGTGACTGTCCTTGTCCACCAGATTCACCAGCATTTTGGGGATGATAGGGTATAGCAGGTCTCAGAGAAAGATAATGCTCTGAGGAAGAAGTAAATAAGGGTGTGGAGAGATCTGTCCACCGAAGTCAAACTCATCATGGCCAGGTTGTCTGCAAGAATGACTGTATGTAGGCAAAAGAAGGCCAAAATAGAGGAAGGTCTGTACATGTGGGTAAGCTGAGGAGCCTGTGAGGATGAGTTTGTTCAGGATTGTGGGCTGATTGTCATTGCCTAGGTTCTTGAAATGAGAAAAAACAAAGAACTAATACATCTTCAATTTTTCTTATCCTTTAATGTATTCAAATGAAATGAATGGTGTGAATACAATGGATCATAAGATTACAACACACAATCAATTTTCTATTCAGTTCAGCAAAACTTAGCCAAGTACATAGTTCAATTTCCTAATTATGCATTCATTCATTTCTTCAGGAACTCATTACTAATGATATGATTATGTCCAGAGGAATCATTCTGGCATATTTAAAACATTTTGTTAGTTGGTAATTTAATATTGGTGAAATACCCCAATTGGTATTCAGTTGAAAGAGCTTCAGATACATTAGCTAAGCTTCATTTGAATAAGACTCTTTACACTGAAATATACTGAGTGAGTTTGTAGCCAGAGCAAATTTATCAGTTGATAGCACATTCCCTGAACAAGCACAAGGACTGGAGTTCAAAGTGTAGCACCAAAATAAAAGCTGGGCAAGCCTGCATCCCAGCACTGAAGATACAGAGAAGGCATCACTGGGCCAATTGTCTAACTAGGCTCTTTGGAACTGGCCATATCTCACCTCAGCAGAGACTTTGCCTCAGTCAATGGACTAGAGAAGGGTTGAGGAAGGCACTTAATGTCAGCTTTGGGCCTTCATGGGTGTGTCCAGTCATGTGCATGTCCACTCGTGCCCGCCCATACATATACGTGAAAATTCATACTCACACATAAACATGAAAATCATAACATAAAATAACACGCTGAAGGATAAATAAAGAGATAGTTAGCTCTAACACAGACACTCTTCAATAAAAAATTGGCTCTAAATATTCATAAAGTAAATGCAGAGACTGATCTATAAGTAATTTGAAGACTACACATGTGCAATGGCTTACAAATGCTAGAGAAACCTGAAGCATTTTTCTTATTGAAGAAGACATCTAGATCCTAAATTATTAAAGAAATATTTAACAACTTGCTTTGATTTCAATACTCTGAGAGGAGGCAAGCACGGAAGGTAAAATACCCCAGCAATCAATTTGAAAATAGTTATCGCACAATAGCTCAGCCCTAAATTGGATTTATGCCCCACTATCAAGACTCTAGATGAATTACAGAAGAGGAGGCAGAAAGAATGCAGGAACTGAATGATGGGAAGAATTCTTTAAATTTCTGCATTATGGACATTATATGGTGATCACAATCATTGTCTCACACCTGCACAAGATCAAGGCAGTCCAAATCCCAGCACATATAGAGCTGATGATCATTAGACATGATTATATTCTGATGATCTATTGGCAATAAATAGCTTCTGGAAAAGGGAAAATTCCTTCTTTATTAAATATTTGGCCACTGGTATATTTTCCATGCTCCAGGGGGAATACCCATGCAATATGGGAGCTCTAACTGGATTTAGTGGACTATCAAGAAAGGAAGATGGGAGAGAGTCTTGGGATCTATGTGTGGGGAGTTGGAAGATAGAAATGGAAGATAGAAACAACTATACTCCATTGCATGCATATATGCAATTTCCAAAAACTATGGAAAAGTACCCCAGGATTCTCAGGGTTAGTAATGACAAGAACACGTGGTGATATTCACACCTAATACAGGCATCCATGAGATCATGCTCATTTTCTGAATGCTCAGATCATCATTAAGAAAGAGACAAAGGATGCAAAACCACCGTGTCAATTTTTCAGTAACTATGATCTATTTAATCTCATCCTCCCCACTACCACAATATGATGCCTGTCTTTATAATTAATATATTCAATTTTATATTATACAAAGTTATGTTTCCTGTCTCACAAGTCAAAACATTTGACAAGTAGTATTTATGGAGTCTACATTTCCCCAAATTCTTTCAAATGTTTATTGATTTTTCACTTCACTGCATAATTATGAAAAGCATAAGACAGCTGTGATTCATGTAGGACAGCTGAGATTAACTTACTTTGGAAATAATTATATCTAGAAAGTGACACATTTGTAACTGGAATCACACTGTTTTGTCTCTAACTCCAAGTTTTTCCACTCCCCAGTGTTTTTTTTTTCAATAATGTGACTATGATAAATTATTTCTGTGTTTCTCAAGGTGACACTGCAGAAGAATTTAAGAAGACAGGAATCCCCAATAAGCATTGTCTGGACAAGTTAAGGATTAGAAAAAAATCCATAGATAATGTCTGCTTTACTTTTTCACTATTGTAAATTTTGAACAGGTACAGTAACAGAATTTCCACAGTTCTTAGATTTAAATAAGACTAAATTAGCTTATGGCAAAGTCTTGCCATTGTCAGAAGAGGCCACGAAAAATAATGTAAATATAAAAGTGGTTCCCGAGATAACCTAGGACTCTGTGGACTCCACCATTTATGTTTTTTGATTCTTCTGTCTTTTTACACCTGCTTCAGTAACTCTTTCCATGTCATGCATGAACAACATTCTCTAACTTTCTTTCTTTTCTGATCCATTTTCCCTTTCTTATATTGTTTCAGTACCTTCTCATCTGTGAATAATTATTTCTCGGTTAGAAAGTAGGTTTCTGCTCTCTCTCTCTCTCCCTCTCTCGGTGTGTGTGCATATATATATATATATGTATATATACACATACACACATACATATATATACAGATATCACATATATTACATATGTATGAACATATAGTTTATATATTATGTATATTTTACAGAAGAATATATGTGACAGAGGATAGGCATGAGCCTCTTTAGTATCTGCATATGTTGTAGATTTTTGAAGTCTCAATATCTGCTTCCTCTGTATTATAACATTTACTCTTCTTATTACTTAGGTCCTTAAAAGGCTCTTCTGTTATCTCGCTCATTCAAATATATATAGATGAAAGTCAGTAGAACATTACACACAATACCCTAAAATTCTCTGACTCTTTATGTAGCAACTCTGTAAGGAAGCTATTTCTAGGTATTTAAAATGAGATAAACTTACTTCATTAAATGAAAGTAAGAAAACACTAGCAAAAAGGATGTTTAAATTAGTCTTGGTATGTTTAGAGGGAATTCATGATTTTTCTATAACATATTATGAATGTATAAGTAAGTGCTATACTTTGTTAAACATGTATAGTCACCTCCAACCCAGCCATGAGATGGCTGTTATTTTCAAAGTTGTCATTAATATAAGAAGCATTTTGAAATGCAAACACAGGTGTGGTGGTGCAAGCCTGTCATCCTGTAATTAAAGCACTCAGAAGGCTGAAGCAGGAGAGTTGAATGTATTCAGGGCCTGCCTGGACTGAACAGTAAGTACTAGGTCAGCATTGGTTAAAGTATAATATAATGGTTCACTTGTTCTTAAAAGAACAGGAGAGATGACTCAACAATTAAGGACCCCTGCTCAGTTCCCAGCACCCACATGAAGCAGTTCACAAGTGCCTATAACTCCAGCTCCAGTTATTGGATCCCACATCTTATTCACCTATTTCTGAAGTTGTCACTAAACTGAGTGTTTCCAATCACATTTGTGTTATCAATGTATAGGCTAGGGAATTGTAGACTCTCTTCAATGTCAAAAGGAAGTAACGAGTAGGGAAGCAGGCAGGGCTATCCAAAAGACAATTTCTGTCTGTGGTGACAGCTAATTATGAATAAAAAAGAGTCAGCCATCTAGAATATTTTGATACCTCTCATGTAATAAAATTCCAAAGCCAAGTCACTGTCACAAGTATACTCTAAAAGACACTCTTCATAATTTGGGGGGTCAGGATTTATTATCCTCCACAATTGAGAACTGGCTTATTTTGCCTCCACATTCCTCATTCTTAGGCATCTTAGGGTTACTCTCACAGATTCCTAGGAGTTTCTATTGCCCTAGGTTTCTAGCTTGTCCCTGAGATACGTTGGCCCATTCTAGTTGTGTCTCTTAATACTCTCTCCTTCTGTCCTTCCCAACATTGATCTCTCCTGTTCCTATCCCCACCCCCTCCCCAAGAAGTCCCATCCTTTTCACTCAGCTTCTTTTGGTTTGTGGATGATAGCATGGTTATCCTTTACTTTAGGGCTAATATACACTTATAAGTGAGCACATACTGTGTTTGTCTTTCTGAGTTTGGTTTATCTCACTTGGGATGTGTTCTCCTACTTTCAACCATTTGCCAGCAAATTTCATGATGATATTGATTTTAATAGCTGAGTAATACTCCACTGTGAAAACATACCACATTTTCTTTATTCCTTTTTCGGTTGAGGGACATTTATATTGTTTCCAGTTTCTGGCTATTATGAATAAAGCTGCTATGAACAAGGTTGAACAAGTGTCCTTGTGGTAGGATGGAACATCTTTTGGGTGTATGCTCACGAGTGGTATATCTGGGTCTTAAGAAAAGTGAAAATCTCAATTTTCTGAGAAATTGCCATGTTGATTTTCAAACACACCTGTTCGTGGAACATCATATTGCTGCTTTATTTAGTTTCTCACTTGTGAGTTATGCAGGAGATGCAGAAATTAATTGGAAGAAGCCCCATATCATCAGAAGAAAGGGAAATGAAGTATTTGAATAACTTCCTGAGCAAACCTAGAAAATGCCTGAAGAAGCTCCGGTGAAACCCAGTTGCTTGTTCCTATATCCAAGCCATTCTACAGAGGTGATGTAACCAGTTCTCCAGTTCTGATTAGTAAAGAAATAATATATTAACAATTACAACTGAAAATTATTTTTTCAAGACTACTGTCTTTCTCATGATCTTTCTGAAAGCATTCTTCATATCCTTATTCCTGAGTGTGAATATGATTGGACTGAGGAATGGGGTAATGACGGTATATGGAACTGCTATGAGTGTGTCATCTCCTCCGGAGTTTTCTGGCTTCATATAAACAACAGATGCAAAAACAAAGTGGATGAGGACCACAGTGAGGTGTGAGGCACAGGTGGAAAATGCCTTTTGTTTACCCTCAGCTGAAGGGATCTTGAGGACAGAAGAAAGGATGAACACGTAAGTCAGAAGGATGAGCAAGAATGTACCCAGCAAACCAGACACTGACATCAGTGTTACAATGAATTCTGTGAAGTTACTGTCTGTGCAGGACAGCCTCAGAACTGCCCTCATATGGCAGAAGAAGTGTCTGATGAGGTTAGGTATGCAGAAAGACACCCTGAATATCAGTGTTGTCTCAATGAGAGAAATAAAGAAGCCTCCAACCCAAGCAGAGGCCACAAGTTGTCCACATGCAACATTGGTCATTAGAAGAGGATATCTGAGGGGGTTGCAGATAGCCAGAAATCGGTCATACCCCATCAAAGTGAGAAGGATACAGTTTGTTCCTCCAAGGCCCAGGAAGAAACACATCTGCAAGCCACAGCCTGTGACTGAAATGCGGCTGTCCTTGTCTATCAGATCCACCAGCATCTTGGGGATGATAGTCAGGGTGTAGCAGGTCTCAGAGAAGGAGAGTGCACTGAGAAAGAAGTACATAGGAGTGTGGAGAGATCTGTCCACCCAAGTTAAACCCATGATGGCCAGGTTGCCTGCAAGAGTGACCATATACAGGCAAAGGAAGACCACAAAGAGCCAGGTCTGTACAAGTGGGTAAGCTGAGAAGCCTATGAGAATGAATTCTTTCAGGATTGTTTGGTTGATCATCATTTCTTAGGTTCCTGAAATATAAAAGGACACATAAATCTATGATTCTCCTAATTCTTTAATATAATTAAATAAGATGCAAGGTACGAATATAACACATGGTAATATTACACTCAATTTTTCATCCAGTTTAGCAAAATTTATCCATGTATGTAGAGGATGTGATTTCCTAGGTATTCATTCATGTATCTCTTCAATAATATCTTAATTGTGACTTACTATGCCACAAGAAAGTTCATTTACTCTTGTCTTACAAAGGTTGACTATCAATAAAATTTCCTAGTGCTATGTTTGGTTGACCTCCCTTGAGTTGTTGGCCCATCACAATGATGTCTCAGTCCTAAATATCTCTGCCCCAAATACAAGGGAAACCAAGTTTGTCAAAGTTTACTAAAGCTCACACCACATATTGAGCCCCACACAACAGTTTTGGGGGCCATCAACACTCCACTCTCACTAAACAATAAAACTTTTTTGTGTGTGTGAAATGTTCTGTGGATAGCCATTAAATTCATTTTGTTATAACATCTGTTAGTTGTGTTCTTGGGAGAGGAGAAGAGGATGGGAATGGGGAGAGCGGTATCTGATGTGGGGAGAGGCAGAAAAGACCCCAAGAGGACCAGGAAAATGAATGGAAATTTGCAGCTTCTGGGGTGTGGGGTGGGGAGGAATATCTAGGAAATCCTAGAGAAGTGGAATGGGGCAGGCTTGCATGAGTCAAGGCAGGAGCTGAGATGCCTAACAGATACCTCTACATGAAACATGAAGAGGCCCACCTCCTGAAGGTTAGCAGGACTCCAAGTATAGGGATGAGGACATTAAATCACCCACTAAACTTGCAGCCCCAAATTTGTCCTGTTAAACAGAAATGCAGAAATAACAATGGAATGGCCAACTAATAGCCAGTCCAAGTGGAAACTCATCCCACGGGCAAGCACTAATCCCTGATGCTATTAATGAATCTCTCTTATGTTTTCAGAGAGTAGCCTACCATAGGTGTCCTCTGAGAGGATCTACTGAGCAGCTGATTGAAACAGATGTAGATACCCACAGCCCAACATTGGACAGAGGTTAGGTACATTTACGAAAGAGTTGGGTGTTGGACTGAAGGCTCTGAGGGGATGGAAACCCCACGAAAGGACCAACAAAGTGAACTAATCTGCACCCCTGGGAGCTCTCAGAGACTGATCCAGCAACAAATGAACATACACGGGCTGGAATGAGGCCCCTACCACATATGAAACAGATGTAGAACTCAGTTTCTAGGGATGCCTTGTCTGGCCTCAGTGGTAGAGGATGTGCCAGACACTTGATGTGTCAGAGTGGAGGCCAGCATGATGGGCAGGAGAGCCCACCCTCTCTGAGGAGAAGGGCAGTGGAAATAAAGGAGAATCTATATGAGGGGGAACTGGGAGGGGCAGCTTTTGGGATGTTAATTAACAACTTAAAAAAAGAAAATATCTAACATATTTCCCTACAGGCCTGTCTTATGGAGACATTCCTATCAATCAAGATTCTCTCTTCCCAGATACATGTAGATCTGTGTCAAGTTAAGCAAAACCCAACCAGAACACTGAAAAAAACACAGACGTAGTCTATCATAGCCATTCCTACAAAATGTCTGTTCAGTAAAGACAGAAATTTGATTTTCTAGTAATTTTGGGACTAGGCTTGGATAATGATGAATGACTGAAGAAATCTGAAATCATTGTTCCTACTTGAGGAAGAAATCAAGGTCTTAAGTCATTAAAGGAAATACACACACACACACACACACACACACACACACACACACACACACACACTTCTCTTTGGTGATTCTAAGTGGAGAGATGGATGGACACTAGGATGCCCCAGGATTCTTAGGGATCAGAGGAATTATCTAAAGGTCTAAGACTAATAGGGAAAGACTGTATATAAGTTTAAAACAGGAGGCAACTGAGATCATGTCTATTTTTAAATGGCAAGCTTGTCATATAAAGACAAATGCTGTGAAGTCTCCATTTGAATTCTTCAGTAATTCGTCATCTATTTAATCTCAATTCCCCAACTTCCATAACATGATGCTTGTCTATATAATTGATAAATTCAGCTTCACATTAGGAAGAGTTATTTTTCTGGTCTCACATTTCAATATATTTGATAACTAGCATTTATGGAGTAAATGTTTCCCCAAATTTTTCAAATGTTTATCCAGTTTTCACTTCACTGCATAAATATGAGGAACATAAGACAGCTGTAATCCATGTAGGACAGCTGAGATTAATGTACTTTTGAAGTAATTATATCTAGGAAGTAGCATATTTGTGACTGGCATCACACTGTTTCCTTACCATTCTTTCTACTCCCCATTGTTTTCCTCTTCAACAATGTGACCATGATCATTATGCCTCCACTCCTCAAGGTGACTTTCAAGGTGACAATTTAAGAAATCCAGAACATAGTTGAACAAGTGTCTGTCATCATAGCCCTCAGGAAAGTGATGCAGGAGGGTTGTGTGAGTTCACAGCCAGCCTAGGCTCAATTCCTAGTAAGTGAATGCAAGTGATAGGATGTGTAGAAGAAAGCACTAATGTGTGAATCCTGTCTTTTTTTTTTAAACCATGGCCTGAGAGTTTGCTTAGTGCTGCTCTTCCACAGTTCCGTTCCTATTCCTATCATTCATGTCACACAGTTTGCAATTGCCTGTAACTATTGCTCCAGGGGATCTGATTTGATGCCTTCTGGATTTTTTGGGGTGAGCCATATCCTCATACTCATGGAGTAAGCACACACACTCACATACACACACACACACACACACACACATACACAAACACACACATGCACATGCACACGCACATGTGCACGCACACAGAGCATATTAAATAAAATTAAAGTAAAAAAATAAATCTTAAAAATTAGAAAATAAGAAAAAGATAGAAAAGAGAAGAAGCATTTCGGAATATTCTCTGATGTAAACAAGAACCAGTACACATTCACAATGGGCCTTTCCTTATCTGCTCATAACTTTGTGCTGGAACTTTGGTGGACAAAACATCATACTGCGGTTTGGATTTTAGACTCTCCCTCTGTTCTAGCTGTAGAATTAGGGTGAGGCTATTGGATTCCAATTCATTTTCAACTCTCCCTGAAGTTAATCAATTTATGCCCAATTTTATTTGGATTATCATTTTCACAAAAGAGCCATATACTTTTTCCAACTTTAAAGAGAAATGGCGAGTGAGTGAAGGCAATTCTTTTTTAATAAAAGAGAGCAGTCACAGGATGTGGAACTTTTCTTACCTTGTTGCTTCATTAGGTTACAAAGGATGTCACTGCTACTGGTAAATTCTGAAAGATACTCTTCATGGTGTTTGCAGAAGCATGTGCCCTTCTCCACTCAAATGAAATATAAATTGATTTATATAAATTACTGACTGGCCTGAGGGTCAGACTCTTACTTCTATTACTGATTGTTTAGCAGCCTTAATGAAAATGACAAGACCTTTCCTATTTCAGTTTGTGCAGTCAGCAAGAACATGCTTTTCCTAGTTTGTGCTCCTTTAATCTACCCGTGGCTCAGAAATTGTGTGAGATAAAATTAAAGGATTAAGTATGTTGGACTCATTCATCATCGCCCACTAACTGACAGTGGGTTGAGCCTTGGTTTCTGCCAGTCTGTGATATTTTATTTTTATTATCAAAGCTTGACATTCCCTACCTCTTGAGGTTTGTGTGGTTCTGGTTAGGAGAGCCCTGGAGGTCCCTGTTGTCTTTTATCAAAGAAGGAAGAAACCTTTCTTCCTCAACTTTATAATTTGTTCTCATTAGTTATAGGGCTTTGGGTAACATGTGACCTTTGAAACATTTCTGCAAATCCTTGGGGGTTTGAGGTGTGCAGAATTCATCATGCCTATAAAACCTTTTTTTCTGCTGCTTGCTAAATTTTGTTTTGGCAGGAAGCCTAAATAAAGTTGAGAATCCTAATGAGCAGTTAGTTCACTTTCATTGGGGAAGATACTAGCTTAAACCAGACTTTATGACAGGACTTTAAACACAGGGACAGAATGTCAGTCCTTGAAAGGACATTCAGCACTAACTTTCATTAGTTACACGAGAATTTAACAGTATGACTCTACTAAATGACTATGTAGATGGCCAATGGAAACAAAAGTATATATACACATTTTAATAATCTGTTTATCAGTTGAAGGATATCTAATCTTCTACTTCTTGAACTGCGAATAGACTAGCAATGAGCATGGATGTTGAGTTCTTTGGGAATAGGGAAGTAGTCATGTAATTTGGTCATATGATAGATCTGGTTTTCGATTTTTAAGAATTCACACTGATTCCCACAGTGGCTGTAACCAGGTTAATGCCATAAACAGTGAATGAGTGTTGACCTTGCCCAGCATCCTCATCAGCATTTGTTGTCAAATGCCTGTTTAGCTCTTGAAAATCAATGGACATGATGATTGTCATTAGTGCTATATCTAATTGGCTCTGAGGGCTTGCTACAGGCTGTGTTACTGTCTAAATGCATGATGCATGTATCCACAGGAACCCTATGTAGTAGGTCCTCCTGCACACCCTTTTACCAGTAGGCAACACCAGAGTGCCAATAATCATCCAAGGTTATGCAGCTATTCGCCATTTTGACTGGAGCAAGATGAAATTGCTAAGCATTTTTAATTTGAGTTTGCAAGAATGCTAAGGATGCTGAACACATTTAAACACCCTAGCCATTATTATTTATCATTTTGAGAGCTTTTTTTCCTAGATAACTACCCCCATTAATTACTTTCTTGATTTATTGTGTTTTGTTCTGATATCCTGAATATTAAGCGTCTATTAGATGTTTAGCTGGTAAAGATTATCTCCCACTCTGTGGGCTTTCTCTTTACTAAATACATAGTTTCCTTTGCTGTACAGAATGTCTGGGGCCTGCTTGCTAAATTCTGACTTTACTTTTTGAGCAAATTGGGTCCTATTCAGAAGTCACCTTCTAGTCCTATACCTTGTAGGGACTGGCCATGCTATCTTCTGTGAGATTCAATGTCCAGGTTTCACTTAGAAATGTTTGACTTATTTAGAGTTGACTCTGGTTTGGGGAACGGATATGGGTCCTACTTCATTTTTCCACTGTGGACTTTCTGTTTTCCTCGCACTATTTGTTGAAGATATTGTTTCTTATTCAGTGTGTACTTTTATCCTCTTCTTCGAATACTAGATGTGTGTTATTACATGCTATAATATTTGGGTACCCTATTTACTTTCACTGACCAAAATGCCCATTTTATGCCTGTATTATGTTATTTTTATTACTACTGCGCTCTAATTTAGCTTGAAATCTGGTATGCTATTCCTTTCAGGACTATTGTGTTGCTCAGAATTGTTGAAGCTTCCCTGGGACTTTTGCTCTATAAGAATTTTACTTTTTTTTTTTTTTTTTTACAGATTCTATAAATAATGTTACATATAATATGATTGAGATTTCATTGAATCTATAAATTGGTTTGGAAGGATGGTAATTTTCTCAATATTAATTCTATTAATGCATAATCATGAAAGTTCTTTCCATCTTTTAGTATTTATCTCAATTTCTCTATTTAGAGGTTTAATGCTTTCATTGTACAACTATCATTTTGGAATGTTTCAGAGGCGGCTGTGAATGGCAATGTTTCTATGATCTCTTTCTCAGCAGTTGTGTTTTTGGTTTGTAGAAAGGCTACTGGTTTTGATAAGCTGATATCATATCTTGAGACTTTGATGAAAATGATTACATTTAGAAATTTTGTATTATATAATTCCATTTTTTCTGTAATAGGTAATTTGAGATCTTATTTTCCAGTTTGCATCTTGTTAATTTCTCTCATGATATTGCTCTGCATAAACTTTCAAGCACTATATTGAAGAGAATTATGGACCATGAACAGTTCTGTCTTGTTCCTCATTTTAATAGGATTACTTCATGTTTTTGTCTGCTTATAATGTTGTCTATGTGTTTTCCACATATAGCCTTTCTTTATGCTGAAATGTGTTTCCTTCAGCCTTGCCTTTTACTACAAGGATATATTGTATCTTCTTGATGGCCCTTTCTGCATATATTAATATAATATTATTTACTTCTTTAGGACTATTTGGTATTATTATACTAATAAACTAAATATGTTGAACCATCTCCATATATCTTGAATAAAGCAATCTTGATTGTGGAGGGTGATCTTTCTAATATATATTTGTATTTTGTTTATAACTATTTTAAATAGTTTTAAATGATTTATTTATTTTATGTGTATGAGTCTTTTGCCTGCATATGAATATATTCACTGCTGCATGTTTTGTGCCTGTCCGGGTCAGAAGAGAACATCAGATTCCTCAGAATTGAAGTTGAGATGGTTGTGAGACACCTGTGAACTCTAGGTAGTAAACCAAGGTACTCTAGGAGAGAAAGTATTCTTAATTTCTGAGACATCTCTTCAGCTCCTTCTTTGTAATTATTTTGTTGAGAATATGTTATTCATTATAGGTATTGGCCTATATTTCCCTTTTGAAATTTTAAAAATTTTAACTGGAATTTTATTGTCCTCTAATATGTCTGAAACAGAAGTGACAGAACTTAGCCTGTTCTTTCCAAAATCAGGAACCAGAAGGGCCAATAGGCTGCCTTATTCTGTTTTATAAACCCAAGGTCCAATAATTTTAGATACAAAATGCTGAAATGGTAATATACCTGTCTCCTTGCAGTGTATGTACCTCATAAATAGCACACTGTCTCTAATGATGGGCATGTCTAAGTATGCAGTACATCTTACCATCTTTGTCCCCTTTACCAATTCTATGTGGTTAGTAAAGAAGAAATTACATCATAGAGAGGTTAGGCAGTTTGTTGAAGGACTTGAAGGACAATGGCAAACTAAATACTTAGATTTGAACTCAGGCATTTTAGGAGGAGAGCACACATGCATAACCAGATAGAGATGAGTTTCTTTTTTTTAAATCAATTAACATGTCAAGACTGAGTGACTGAGGATTTGCCATACCTATTTAAAACCTCCTTAGATTACCAGAGCTCATCACCCAAACAGGGAGTCATTGATCTAGTTCATGCACTTCTTGTTTTACACATCCCTGTCCTTACTCCAAGGGTTGGTTTACCAATGCATAGCTATGCCATATAGTTGCTGTTGTGGTATTCTAATTGTGTTTTTCCCACAAATTCTTTTTTTTTCCATTTTTTATTAGGTATTTAGCTCATTTACATTTCCAATGCTATACCAAAAGTCCCCCATATCCACCCACCCCCACTCCCCTGCCCACCCACTCCCCCTTTTTGGCCCTGGTGTTCCCCTGTACTGGGGCATGTAAAGTTTGCAAGTCCAATGGGCCTCTCTTTCCAGTGATGGCCGACTAGGCCATCTTTTGGTATATATGCAGCTAGAGTCAAGAGCTCCGGGGTACTGGTTAGTTCATAATGTTGTTCCACCTATAGGGTTGCAGATCCCTTTAGCTCCTTGGCTACTTTCTCTAGCTCCTCCATTTGGAGCCCTATGATCCATCCATTAGCTGACTGTGAGCATCCACTTCTGTGTTTGCTAGGCCCCGGCATAGTCTCACAAGAGACAGCTACATCTGGGTCCTTTCTATAAAATCTTGCTAGTGTATGCAATGGTGTCAGCGTTTGGATGCTGATTATGGGGTGGATCCCTGGATATGGCAGTCTCTACATGGTCCATCCTTTCATCTCAGCTCCAAACTTTGTCTCTGTAACTTCTTCCATGGGTGTTTTGTTCCCAAATCTAAGGAGGGGCATAGTGTCCACACTTCAGTCTTCATTCTTCTTGAGTTTCATGTGTTTAGCAAATTATATCTTATATCTTGGGTATCCTAGGTTTGGGGCTAATATCCACTTATCAGTGAGTACATATTGTGTGAGTTTCTTTGTGAATGTGTTACCTCACTCAGGATGATGCCCTCCAGGTCCATCCATTTGGCTAGGAATTTCATAAATTCATTCTTTTTAATAGCTGAGTAGTACTCCATTGTGTAGATGTACCACATTTTCTGTATCCATTCCTCTGTTGAGGGGCATCTAGGTTCTTTCCAGCTTCTGGCTATTATAAATAAGGCTGCTATAAACATAGTGGAGCATGTGTCCTTCTTACCAGTTGGGGCATCTTCTGGATATATGCCCAGGAGAGGTATTGCTGGATCCTCCGGTAGTACTATGTCCAGTTTTCTGAGGAACCGCCAGACTGATTTCCAGAGTGGTACAAATTCTTTTTTATTTAAAGGTTTGTATTTGTACTGTGAACTGCATTCCAGTTTTTGCAAGAGCTGTAAACAGTCTTAACTACAGAACAACCTTGTCAACTCCTCATAATCATTAGATTTTTGGGGGTCAAGGAGGGCATCTGCCTTGTCTTCCTGCTGGCGCCTTAAATAGGAGTCTGCTCAAGAAAGAACAGTCAAGTGGGTGCTAGCTGGCTGATGCATTTTCACACTGAAGTCAGTGTCCTTGATATTTTTCACTTCTTGTCTTGACCTGAATGGTTACCTGCTTTTGGTTCAAGAAAAAAATAAATCTGAAAGAAATAAATGGAAACCTGGGACTCACAGAAAATGCCACTCAGAAAGAGAGAAGGATGGAGGATTATACAAGCTCTGGCTTGGGCACAGAGAGAGATTATTACTCCAGGAAAAGAAAAATGGGACTTTAAGAAATAATGTCATCTATGATCCTTTCCCTCCCTCTTTTGAGGATTAATTTCTCTCTGACTAGAAAGGGAGAACCAAGTGGAAAATTTCCCAGGGACAATACTCAAATGGAGACAATCTGGAAAACATGTATCTCACATCTGATGTCTTAACAAACAAAGTAACAGTTACTCAAATTTAAAGGTAATCATAAATCGATAATAAAACTTAATAGAATGGAAGTGATACACAATAGGCTGTTTATAAATAAGTCATACCAGGTACTTTCCCTGCCAGAGAGAATGGGCCTTCAGCAAGGGCTCTGACCATGGGACCAGGTGAGGACACCATCCTGTATCCCTGGTCCCTCAAAGAACAATCTGCTCAGGAGAGTGTGCGAGCTGCAGAAGCAACATAGCTTCTGGGACAGGGTCCCTTTTGGGCCTTCTTCTTCAGCCAGGAGGCAGAATCTGGGCTCCAGACCTCTGTGCACCTTCCCTGTAAGAGGAGAGCTTGCCTGCAGAGAGTACTCTGACCACTGAGACTCAGGAGAGAGTTGGACTCCCAGGAGTGCTGACAGAGGCTAGCAGAATTACAAGAGGAACAAGCTCCAGGCAGAGACAGCTAGAACATCTAACACCAGAGATTACCAGATGGCGAAAGGCAAATCTTACTAACAGAAACTAAGACCACTCAGCATCATCAGAACCCATCACACCCACCACAGCGAGTCCTGGGTACCCCAACACACCTGAAAAGCAGGATTCGGATTTAAAATGTCTCATGATGCTGGTAGAGGATTTTAAGAAGGCCATTAATAACTCACTTAAAGAAATATAGGAGAACATGGCTAAACAGGTAGAAGGCCTTAAAGGGGAAGCACAAAAATCCCTTAAAGAACTACAGGAAAACACTGCTAAACAGGTAGATGTCCTTAAAGAAGAAACACAAAAGTTTGGAGCTGAGATGGAAGAAAGGTCCATCCAGAGACTGCCCCACCTGGGGATCCATCCCAAATACAACCACCAAACCCAGATACTATTGCATATGACAGCAAGATTTTGCTGACGGGACCCTGATATAACTATCTCTTGTGAGGCTATGCCAGTGTTTGGAAAATACAGAAGTGAATGCTCACAGTCATCTATTGGATGGAACACAGGTCCCCCAGTGGAGGAGCTAGAGAAAGTACCCAAGGAGTTAAAGGGGTCTGCAACCCTATAGGAGGAACAACAATATGAACTAACCAGTAACCCCAGAGCTTGTGTCTCTAGTTGCATATGTAGCAGAGGATGGCCTAGTTAGCCATCAATGGGAGGAGAGGCCCCTGGTATTGCGAAGATCATATGTCCCAGTACAGGGGAATGGCAGGGCCAGGAAGAGGGGGTGGGTGGGTTGGGGAGCAGGGCAGGGGGAGGCTATAGGGGACTTTTGGGCTAGCATTTGAAATGTAAATGAAGGAAATATCTAATATAAGTAAATAAATAAATACATAAATAAATGAATAAATAATTCACACCAGATATACCAATTGATTGACATTAGTGAAAGCCAAATAGAAAAAAAAATGTTCTTTTCCAATGCAAATGAAAACTTTAATAGACTGAGAATAACATTCCTAACCAGTGTTACAATTCTTGGGTACTAAATTATAAAATATACGAAGAAAAAAGAAACCAGTTAGAGGTTCACTATATTTTTCCTGACCTGAAGTAAAAATTGGGCATAATATAGTTTATGTCATACTCTGTGTTATAGCACCTAGGGTAGACATGTTTGATTTTTAAGCTACCAAACTTTAAGATCCATAAACAGCCACTCACTTTACAGATGAGGCATCTTGTGGCATCTTATAACTGAGGGAGGAGTCTGAACTAGGAGTTCTAAAGCGCACTGTATAAGCTTTGCCTGTGAAGATCATTTCTAGACAAGAGAACCAAAGAGCTTCAGATTTGCATTCCTGTCTTCCTACAGTTGCAGGTGTGGGGTGAGCATGCAAAGAGCACTAAGAGCAAGGAGAACTGTAACCTTAGTCTGCTGAGAAAGACACAAATGGGATGTAGTGGTGGGAAGGCCATTGGAATATTAAAATATTATATTAGGTTGTTTAAATACAAAAAAATTATCTGAACGTATTTCAAATAAACTATGTTCACAAAGGATGAGAACAGACTCTCAAGACTGATTCTCTACTTAGAGGGCTCATTCTCTATGTGGCTTTCTCAAGGTATACATGGCCTTTTGCTTCTTTTTTCTGTTCTCGAAAATAATATTTTTATTGATTCTTCAGTAACTTCATACACGTTGATCACACTCATTTCACAGGCAGACCATGTCCAGACCCCCTCACTTGTGTCTTTTGCCCCTTCAACAGGATTTTTTTTTCCAAGTCCAATTTGCTTCTTCAGAGACTTGAAGTTCTTGTCATACAGATCTTTGCCTTGCTTGGTTAGAGTCACACCAAGGTATTTTATATTATTTATGACTATTGTGAAGGATATCATTTTTCTAATTTCTTTCTCATCCTGTTTATCCTTTGAGTAGAGAAAGGCCACTGGTTTGTTTGAGTTAATTTTATAACCAGACACTTTGCTGAAGTTGTTTATCAGGTTTAGGAGTTCTCTAGTGGAATTTTGTGGGTCAGTTAAGTATACTATCATATCATCTGCAAATAGTGATATTTTGGCTTCTTTCTTTTCAAGTTGTATCCCATTGACCTCCTTTTGTTGTCTAACTGCTCTGGCCAGGACTTTGAGCACTATATTGAATAGGTAGGGAGAAAGTGAGCAGTCTTGTCTAGTCCCTGATTTTAGAGGGATTGCTTCAAGTTTATCAACATTTAGTTTGATGTTAGCTACTGATTTGCTGTATATTGCTTTTATTATATTTAGGTAAGGACCTTGAAATTCCTGATCTTCCCAAGACTTTTACCATGAAGGGGGTATAGAATTTTGTCAAATGCTTTCTCAGCATCTAATGAGATGATCATGTGGTTTTTTTCTTTGTTTATATTGTGGATTACCTCGATGGATTTCCTTATATTGAACCATCCCTGCATTCCTGAGAGATGGATGATTGTTTTGATGTGTTCCTGGATTTGGTTTGTGAGAATTTTATTGAGTATTTTTGCATCAATATTCGTAAGGAATATGTGGCTCTCAGTGGAATCCCAGACCAATGTAATCCATTGAGAAGGTCCAATCCAAAAAGTGAACCTTCTCCATCTCACGTATCTATCCTTGCCCAGAGCCAGGGCAATACTGAGGCAAGACCTTGTTTCTGGAGATGAGTGTATTCTGATAAGCTCCAGGCAGCTTCACACCATCCTGGTGACTCCATTGGGTTAAAGACTTGTTCCACTGTTAACGTCTTTCATGCCTGTCCCCACAATCATGTCTCCAGTCTGTCTCTCTCCACAGTGCATGCTCCTCCATCTCTCCCATCTCTCCATCACACATTTACCCATTGCAGAGGCTCCCACAGTTCTGAAAATCCACGCAATGTGTGGCAGGTTGGGTTTCACTGCCTTATGCTTCTTAAGCCTCACTTGTGAAATAAAGGTAGTGATGGTACTTGCCTTAAGGGCATTTACTTGTTAAATGAGTTAATGCAGTGAAGCAGTTAGCATAAGGCCTGGTAGATACTGCAACTACTGACGGCAGCCTATGACTGGTAAACTGCGTGTTTCCTATGGAGTTCTTGATGTCAGGGAAAAGAGACTTAGGTGGAAGTTTTCCCAGAAACAAAATTTGAATAGAAAATTGATGCCAAATGTATTTCTAGCACCTAATATTTTATTGACATAACACTGCACTGAGCTGATGGGGACGATCATTAGACTCCAGTAGCACTTAGGAACACTGTCCTCACCAGAGAGAAGCAGTTCCCACATCACTCTCAGGCCTGCAGGGATAGGGTAGGAACCAGAGGTCAGTTACAGATGTGGCTCCAGACAGAAATCAGCCCACTGGCCAAATGTAATATGGACTGGGGTTGTTTTATGCTTCCTTACAGAACCGAAATGTGGAAACAGCTTACTCTTAAAGGTTTCCCTTTAGTCTGTCAGCAGATAAGACATGAGGTCTTGGCCTAGCCCAGAGTATTTGCATTTTAATAAGTGAATTGTGAATCCTACTCTTTCAGAACTGTGGTTACACTGTACTGTGACCAAAGCTAGCTCTGATTCGGAGTTGAAAAAAATGAGAGAGAGCTCTCAGTGGTGGCTCATGATGTAATCTCTATACTCAAGATGCAGATGTAGGAGGATGGCTGCATTTTTGAGGCCATCCTGGACTACAAGGTAAGATTGTCTCAAACAGAAACAAAAGCAATGACTAGGGCTGGAGAAACAGATCGGTTAGTGAAGTGTTTCCCTTCCAAGCATACAGGCTGTGTGATCTTCAGCATCCACATAAAAGCTGGGCACAATGGCACCCTACAATAACCCCAGGGATGACAGGTGGGCACCGAAGACCATTGAGGCTGTCTAGCTAAATTGCTAGATAAATCAGTGAGGTTCATGTCTCCAAAAATAAGATCATTATTGTAGAAAAATAAACCTGAATATTGACCTCTGGTCTCTCTGTAGCATACACACACACACACACACACACACACACACACACACACACACACACACACACACACACACACTCTACAAGCAATAGCAATAAAAAAGGAGGAAAGAAGATCTGTAGAAAGCCTTAGGGAGTGTGTGTGTGTGCATGCATGCGTGTGTACCTGTGACTGCTTGTCTCAGTAACAAGTTTAAGGAAGATATTTGTGGAAAAGTAAGCAGCCAAACACCCAAGGCACCAGGGCAGCCTTCCATGCTACAAACTGCCCTGCTTCTGGACATCATTTTGAATTTTATAATTTTTTCTCTTGACTTTGGCAAATAAATGCAAAAGCAGTTTTTGCATTTTCTCATATATCCCTGATTTTACAGAAAAGAAGCTGCCATGGGTATTGAAGGAGGGGCACTAGTTCCCTTTCTTGGAACTGAATCCTTCCATCTTTAGGTTTCAAAGAACAAGATCAGCAGCAGCTACAAGGGTCAGCACACTTGCACCTCACTCATGGTAGACTGTGTGTGTGTGTGTGTGTGTGTGTGTTTCATTTCATTTTTTATTGGATATTTTCTTCATTTACATTTCAAATACTATCCCCAAAGTCCCCTATTACCCCCACCCCTGCTCCCCAACCCACCCTCTCCTGCTTCCTGGTCCTGGTATTCTCCTGTACTGGGACATATGATCTTCGTAAGACCAAGGGTCTCTTCTCCCATTGATGACCGACTAGGCCATCCTTTGTTACATATGCAACTAGAGACACAGTTCTGGGGGGTACTGGTGTGGTTTTTAATCACTCATCACACTTCCACTTCGTTATAGAATGTTCCTATTTTGTTACTTCCTCATTTTAAAATCCTGAGTTGTTTTGGTTTAAAAATATCACTCTGTGTAGGCAATACATCGAGGTAGACCCAGCCTTAGGACTCTGGAATTTATGTAATTTTGGGATCTCTTCCTAAAAAGTGAATAAATAGAAAATTATGATTACAATATTAGGTGTTTCGATGATGACTTATTTGAAACAAGTAAATGAACCTCGACACACTAAAAGGAGCGAAACCTGGTAACACAAGCATGAAATCCAGGGAAGACTAAGTTGTTGCTCATAGACAGTCTTCCATAGTATTTTCCTTCTTCTACAAGTTTTTACTTTGTATTATTTGATCTTGTCTTTATTGGAGAATAATTTTCTAATACCACTTTAGCAGGGAATCTTCAAGTATAATTCATTCCTCTAGCATCCTTGATCAGTGTTTATTTTCCATTATTGCAGCTGGAGTGCATGGCAGTTGCAATTTCAACATGTGATATTATTGTTTGTAGAGTTGCGGGCTTATGCTCACACATGCAGGTGTTCTAATACATCTGGGTGCTTGAATCTCATCACGAAAGCTAAAATCATTGCGATGCATTTACAATTTTCTACTCTGTATGATTGAATAAGTTCTTTGTGAGTGTGCGGTGGGGGGAACTTGTATTTTCATTAGGCATTGAAAGAACTCAAATCTTATGCTAATGAAACTAGACATATCTGAAGCTTACATTTTTTAAAAAAGATTATCTTCTCAGGTCAAAGAATTCATTCTTGTCTTTCCATCTCTGCCAACAGATGTGCAACTCCCTACACTGACAGAAGTATCAGTCTGCAGGGTGTTGGTTGGCCTTCTATCTCTGAGCTGTGAAGGCAGGAGAGCCAGCTTTGGAGGAAGGTCTCACACCAACACTAGGAAGGACTAGAGTAGATCACTACACAGGAGAGCTACTTAAACCATCTATTGCAGTAACGCTGAGCTAAGCAGCTCTCAGCTAATGCTCTCCATGCACTTCCTCTCTCTCTGCTTCCTAGCTACCATGAGGCAAGTAGATCTGGTCTGCACACTTGCTGTGATGTTCTGCCTAATCACAGGCCCAAGGCCAGAGGGCAAACTGACTAAAACCTCACAAACCATGAGAAAAATAAAAGTTGTATATTTTTCAGTTAAGAGTACCTAGACATTTTCAAAACAGGAACAAAAAGTTTACTACCACAGACATCTTTGTTTTATTCTTTTTTTATTATTCATTTTATTCACTTACATTTCAAATGATATTCCCCCCTCCAGGTTACCCCTCCACAAACCCCTTCATCCTATTCCCCCTCTCTCCCTTCCCCTTTGCCTCTATGAGATGCTCCTCCACCCATTCACCCACTCCCTCCTCACCCCTCTAGCATCCCCTACACTGGGGCATCAAGCCTCCCTCGCCTCCCACTGATGTCAGATAAGGCCATCCTCTGCTACATATGTATCTGGAGTCATGGTTCCCTCCATGTATACTCTTTGGTTGATGGTTTAGTCCCTGGGAGCTCTGGGTGGTCCAGTTGATATTGTTCTTCATATGAGGTTGCAATCCCCTTCAGCTCCTGCAGTCCTTCTTCTGGCTCTTCCATCGGGATCCCTAAGCTCAGTCTAATGGTTGGCTGCACAGATATCTTAATTTTGTATATTTCATAAAAATGTAAGATTTATTTAGTGCTTTGGTGTCTTTAAGTGAGAAGACAGGAAGCCCTGACCCTCGTTAACCTCACTGTAACTATCTATTAGTCAGTTTCTGGTCTGTAGATGTCATATCAGATCACCACAGGGTGTTGTGATGTGAATGAGAACAAACAGGGCCATTGGGAATGGAAATCACTGGTCTAGGTTTGTGGAAGGAAAGTGGGCCCAGAAAGCTACACAACACACACAGCCCGGCCCAGGGGGATCCCTCGCAGCTTTGTCTTTGCCTCAGCCCAGACTATTAAGACCACAGACAGTAGAAGTTCAAGTAAAAAACTTAAGGATCTGGCATGGGAAGAAAACTCGGGATCTAACATTTGACTGGAACATTGTAATGCGTAACTGCTAAAAGTCATGGTCAGAATATTCAGGAACTCTCCTTGCCAGTTCTTTAAGCTCTTGTCTCTCACAAGCATGGTTTGCTGGACTTTTGTTTTGTTTTAGATTGTATTTATTTATTTATTTATTTATTTATTTATTTATTTATTTATTTATTTATACATCCTGACCCCAGTTTCTTCTCCCTCCTTTCCTTCCAGTACCTTTCATCTCCACCTCCTTCTTCCCACTCCCTTCTTACTTTTCAGAAAAGGGCAGGCTTCCCATGGATATCAACCAGCCATGACTTACCAAATTGCAGTAAGACTAGGCACCTCCTCTCATAATAAGGCTGAACAAGGCAACCTAACAAGAGAAAAGGGTTCAAAAGCGGGCAACAAGAGTCAGAGACAGGCCCCAGCTCCCACTGTTAGGAGTCACACAAGAAGCCCACGCTTCACAACTGAGCCTAGGTCAGTGCCATCCAGGCTCCCTGTTTGGGTGGTTCAGACTCTGTGAACCCCTCTAGACCCAGGTTTGCAGATTCTGTGGGTTTTCTTGCAGTGTCTTTGATTATTCAGGCTCCTACTTTCTTTCTAACCCTCTTGCACAGGATCCCCCAATCCCCACCTAATGTTTGGTTGTGGGTCTTTCCATCTGTTTCCATCAGTTGCTGGGTGAGGTCTCTGCTGACAACTGGGCTAGGCACCAAGCTGTGAGTATAGCAGGATCTCATTAGAAATAATTTCATATTCTCTCTCTCTCTCTCTCTCTCTCTCTCTCTCTCTCTCTCTCTCTCTCTCTCTCTCTCTCTCTCTCTCTCTCTCTCCAGTTCTGTTTGGGGGCATCTCTGGGACAAACTAAAATCCTAGTGAAATGGAAAGTCTCATGAATCTATGAGAGTAACCCTAACTAAGACTCCTAGTCATGGGGGACAGAGAGCCTGAACAGGCCATCTCCTGTAACCATATAAGACCTCCAGTAGAGGGACTGGGACATCGACCCAGCCACAAAAGCTTTGACCTACAATTTATCCTGCCTGCAAGATGTACAGGGGTGAAGATGCTGCAGAAATTGTGGGATGGACCAAGCAATGACTGGTCCATCTTAAGGCCCATGTCATCAGAGGGAGCCCATCCCTGACACAGCAAAGAGGCTAAATCCTAGATCCTGGATAGCCTATGGACCTAGGATAGAACTACATTTAAAATTATAGTACATGCATAATTTCACTGACAACAAAATAAAGACATAAGTATAAATATTACAGATTCTCATGTGATTTGTTAATAAGTTACCATTCTGCATTTCCATTTTTAATTATAATTAATTTCAATTTTCTTATTGTACCTCTGAAGGAGCATTTAGAATGCTCAAATAAAGGAACAAAACTCACTCACTATTAAGAGTCTCCAAACATAAAACAATACTCTTTATCATTTCTAATACAAAGTCATATTATAGAAAAATACATGTAGAAAATCCTATTTCCATATGACCTAAGGACCAATAACTAATTAGAAGCAATGCATAACAGTCAAAATAAAATGCAAAATTGTCCTCTTAATTTTTTATATTAGATTCGTACTACTATTTTACTAACTACTAACTATTTTACTAATTTACTAACTATTTCAGTAATGTCAGAATACTGATATCTAAAATAAGAAGACTAAATATAATTGTTAAGGTCTGTCCCATTAAAGTTAGGATCTGAACATAACTTTTTCATAAATTATGTGGTTTAATCTCATAAAAAGCAGAAGTTGAGCTGTAAAGTTCATCAACACTACATTGTACACCACATTTTCCAAACAGAAAATTCTAGCATAACTAAAGGAAATGAATTAAATAAAGTCTCAGATTTGACCCTGATCCTTCTGCCATTCAACCCAGCACAACATTTAGTTTCAATAGAACAATAAAGTTTATCATGCATATACATTTTTATATAGTATACATATTTATGTGTCCAACACATCATTATTGGTTGCTCATACAAACAGCAAAAAGACATTACATTTCCATCTATGATGAGTCTCCTGTCAGCTGACAGAAAGAAAGCAACTAAATCAGAACTGCTTCATTTCCTTGAAGTTTTCCAAAAGTTAATGATGTCCCTGTGTGGAAGTGCAGGGCAATCTATTTTAAAGGGGGGGGGGGCTTTCAATGGGAACAGCATTAAAGAATGAGATAAGATGCACACACCAAAAGCTGAGATGAGAAAACTTCAAACAGTGGAGAATTCAAAGTCCCCACAACAAGAAAAAACATTGTGACCCAGGAATTAAGGGAACAGTGAGATAGAAGCTTGGTGAGCAAAGAGGCAAATGCATAAAATGAGATGGAACTGAGAATGGGGACAGATTGTGAGTGTCTGAAGAACGTGGCAAAGACTAAGGATTTCTTTAAATGGTCATGAAATGACTATTTACAGCAGGGGAAGTCGCACACATGTAGATAGACGTGTTTGCCTGTATAAACATGTATTCCCTCGGTTAAGACATTTGGAAGACTTTTAAATATAGATATTATATGTATATATACATATTAAATGTATACCCACATTTATATGCATAGATATTGAAGCAGATATGCACACAGATGTATCTGCAGTCAGATGTATTACAGATTTCCAGTGTCTTAGAAGATTGTTAAAATATGATTTAATTGACAATAAAATATGATAATAAGTTGTCTTAAAAAGATGATAGTAAAGGGTTCATGGGTCCAAGGTGAGCATTAAGAGGATTTACAGGCAGATTGGAAGATAAAGAAATCATAAAAGATAGTTCCTAATTTTCTACCTTTAATAACTGCAAATGATGAGATCATGTATTCATGAAGGCTAGGGAAGGACGATAGCTTAGAAAAGTATCCATTTTAGGGAGGAAAATGAAGTGCTCCAATTTAAAGGATCTTGTGCTCTTTTTATACAATGCTAATGATAAATTTAAAGTTTTGAAAGAATAAATGTTTTGACTAGAAATGTAAATGTAAATCACTGGCATGCATCTGAAGAGACTGATTAAGATGAAGTTGGCTAAAATATAAAGTAAGAGAAAGAGTAAAGACAAAGCAAACCCCAGCATGGAGCAGTAAGGAAGGCCAACATCTCAAGGATGGAGGAGGGGACAGGTCAAGAAAGGATCCTAGAGGAAACAGCTCATAAGATAAGAGGGTCTTCAGCAGGGCTGGAAAGAGAGCACACTTCTAGAGAAATGGTTCATTTCTGAATCTTGCCAAGAGATGAAGTAAGATGAGAAGATAAACTGTGCCTGGCAATGTGGAAGTCTCTGGGAACTAATGATGGTGATTTCTGTGGGGGAGTGCATGTGGAAGTCAAGCTGAAGTTGTCTACAGAGAACAGGAAGGAAGGAGGAAGAAAGAACTCTTGCAGATAGTGTCAGAGAAACTTTCAAGTGGGCTGGAGGGGTTGGAGGATGTAGGGACAAGGTGAGTTCTCATTTGAAAAAGATTTAGATGGCATCTCTTAGTTTATGGGCTAGGTCTAATAAGCTGAAGAGGTGGGTAGGTACTTGAGTTAAGTCCTTCTGCAAATGAAAAGAAAGATAGTTTTCCTCAATGGATTAAAATACATTTGTTTCTACTATAACACTCTGCATAATATTAGTTTAAAAAAATTTTTTGCAGCTTGTAAAAACACACTAAAAACAACAAGTCCTTAAGAAAAACATATCAAATTATGCAAAACCCATCATTAGACCATTAACATTTTAATTTCAATGAAATAATTGAACATCTAAGTTAATGTTAAATAAAACCAACAATATATAGAGAGATTTATCATTCCTATTGGTTGATAAGGGAGAGACAGAGATAAGATAAAATACATAAAATCCAGAGGGAAAATATGTAAATTATTCTCAGGTCAGATTAGTGTTCAAACTTGACCAAGAAGTAAACCTTGGAGTATACTTAGTGTATTCCACTGGATAAGGAATATTTGTGTTCAGCAACTATTCCTTGGTAGAATAATGTATTATTATGCTATGGAGACTAAACCTACTTCTACAGAAGACTAGCTGAAACAACTAGCCTTGTGGGACTGAGCCACTACTAGATTCTTGGACTTCCCATTCACAGCTGACCATTATTGGGTTAGTTGGACTATAGATTGTAAGTCATCACAATAAATTCCTTCAATATAGAGAGACATCCCATAAGATCTGTGACTTGAGAGAACCCTGACTAATTCAAGGGGCATACAGAGAGAATGACTGTACCCTCACCCAATAGCTTAACCACTCCCTCCTGTACCTCCCAGCTAATTGTGTAGAATTCTGCCCTAATTGAACATTGCCTTGTGGTTTCACAAAGTCTATACAAGGTAAACTGCACTGAGAATTCCATCCGTGTAGCGATGGGAAGCCAGCATCCATGCTAGGCGATGCTTTCAAAGGTACAGCTACTTTGGGTTACTCATAATCCTGTACGTATCATCTAACATGAGCTTTCTAAGTATGCAAAAACCCCATAGGTTACCCAAACTGGATTTTGGTGAGATCATACTTTGGCCTGTGAATGACGTCCTGGAAGGATGAGGTAGATACTTGTCTGTGTCTCCCCAGGGAAGGAGCTCCTGCAAAGATACACAAAACAGTTATCTCCATACTCTCTCTTCCTGGTGGACATGTGAGCATAGTGTATTAAAGTGCATGCCATCAATTATTTATTGTTCTCATGGTGCTTCAGTCTTAACTAATCATAGCATGTATCACAATATAGGACAAGAGCATATTTTCTTATCTGGTTTCTCATCATATACTCAATTGAATTGAATGTCTACAAATATACAATCAATTTCTTTTTACCTGGAGCTTATCACAGTGCAGGGATTGTTTAAATTTCCCATAAATACTTATTTTTTTAATGTAACTGAGAAAATTTTTATTACCATTTCTCAAAGGTTGAAGGCTTTATGTTTTACTTCTTTTTTTTTAAAAAAAATATTTTTTATTACGTATTTTCCTCAATTACATTTCCAATGCTGTCCCAAAAGTCCCCCATACCGTCCCCCCCCAACTCCCCTGCCCACCCATTCCCACTTTTTGGCCTTGACATTCCCCTGTACTGGGGCATATAAAGTTTGCAAGTCCAATGGGCCTCTCTTTCCAGTGATGGCCCACTAGGCCATCTTTTGATACATATGCAGCTAGAGTCAAGAGTGTTGTTGCACCTACAGGGTTGCAGTTCCCTTTAGCTCCTTGGGTACTTTCTCTAGCTCCTCCATTGGGGGCCTTGTGATCCATCCAATAGCTGACTGTGAGCATCCACTTCTGTGTTTGCTAGGCCCTGGCATAGTCTCACAAGAGACAGCTATATCAGGGTCCTTTCAGCAAACACTTGCTAGTGTATGCAATGGTGTCATCTTTTGGGGGCTAATTATGGGGTGGATCCCTGGATATGGAAGTCTCTAGATGGTCCATCCTTTTGTCTCAGCTCCAAACTTTGTCTCTAGATGGTCCATAAATACTTATTAGAGAGATAAATGAGCAATTAACACACTGATGATTCTATGAAGATACTGCAACCTTATACATCATCTTGTCTTCTGTCAGGTGAATGAATATTTCTAAACTATGTCTACATGTTAAAGAACACGAGAGAGCACTTGACCACTCTTGATATCCAGCTTGTCATCCATTTTTGGAGCTACCAGTCTTGTCTGTGCATTTGTGCTTAGGAAAACCAGTCCCTCAGACATATTCTATAGTTAATTTCTATGGTAATTAGCATCATAGACTGTTTTCCTTTATGACTGATAGCCTCTCAGTCTTTTTCAGAATATATAAAATGACTTTATATTCTCCTTTCCACTGTTCTAACTATGGGATATGTGACTATAAATTTAATCAGCTGGAAATATAGCACCATAAAGTGAATAAATGAAAGGGAAGATATAGTTCCCTGTTCTGCCAAGTCCCAATCTGTAGACATACACTATTCCAGTCAGATGGCTAAAGATGTCTCCTTAGTTCAGCCTTTTATGATTTATTTATGATCAAAATCCCCATTGTCTAAAAATCACAAGCAGTTCTGTTCTACATGGATCATTCATGGTGGTCTACCTGGATGCAAATATTATTTTGAAACAATGTTTAAAATGTGTGGCCCAGATGAGAGGACAGAACAGATTCTTTAATTCTGCATCATTTCTTTTTCTCTTCTGAGAGTAATCCCCCCCCCATTTCTGGTCTCTCTGTCATGCTTAGGAAATCACATAAATTTGCTTAAGTTTGAAGTTACAATCCTGTCCCATGATATAATTCTTTCATTTTATATCATTGCCAATCATATTGGCGAAGTTGGTCGGGCCATGACTATTTGTAGGCAAGTATCATTAACAAATCAAAGGTGAATACATTTACTTTATTCACTGAATATAAGGGAGGAGCAGTTGTATGATTAAATGTACATGAGGATTCGGTGTCTATTGCATTCGTAGCTTACACTGCACGTAACTGATGCAAGAAATTCCTATATGAAATATAAAATTTCATTGAATAGATAAGTGAATAAAATTATTGAAGAACTAGTGTCGTATGCTTTATCATTAAACTTTTTAAAGTTAGTTATGAAATGATTAGATTATGAGGTTGAATGTAGGCATAATTTTTTGCAACCTACTCTAATAAGGGTTCAACTTTACTTCTAGACCACCATCCAGCAGACATAGTGGAAGAGAACAGTTATTAGGATGTGGGGGAAGTGGACCTGCTCAGCAATAGTGCTTTGTGGGTGAGCTCCATCTTCTGGGGCAGCAGTTCAGTCCCAGAGCAAACACCAAATACAACTCAGCAGCTTTAGACCAGTTCTCTCAGCAGGCAGAGCTCAGGCACAAAGCAGCAGCTCCAGGCCAGTCCTCTCAGCAAGCAGGCACCAGGCAGATATAGTTTAATCCTGAAGAAACCTCTAGGCTCCCCAGACAACCTGAGGTGAGTCCGCAGAAGCAGCAAGAAGCCACAGGAACCATCTGAGCAATTCTAGGGTGGGTTTCTCTCAATGTCAAAGTTATCACAAGTTGGGCTCAACAATGCTATGTAAGGCAAACCAATATGTTCGAGTCTTTAGTGAAGAATAGTGAGGCACAGCAAACCAAGGCTCAGGGCTCTTCTCCCACTGTCTGTGGGGTCATATTTATACTCCTTTATCAAGGAGTATATTTATATCCTTTCACATGTCTGCTATAGCCAAACATCCTTTCACCTGTGTCTGCTGTAGGAAAAGTGTTTCACTTGTCTGCTTTAACAAGACATCCTTTCACCTGTGTGCCCCAGCAAAATATCCTTTGATATAACTAACTTTCCAAAGAACTAGAAGTTCCCACTTCAGTTGATGAGAGAGAGAGCAGTTTAAATGGAAGATCAGGCTGTTACCTCTGAAATCATCTGACCTTTTGAGGCAATTTAAATACAACTGTTCAAAATTAACACTATGGTTCGTATTTATGGTTTATAGTGTGACCTTAATGTCTGGGGTGTTTCATGTAGTTATTTGTTTTTTGTTAAGAGAGAGAAAGAACATGAAGTTGGGTGGATGGGAGTAAGGAAGCCTCTGGGAGAAGTTGGGGAAGAGAAAAGGCTGTTACCAAAATATATTGTATGGATCACAAAATAAAATAAAATAAAATAAGTTCATGAAAACTTTAAAACTAGCTTTGCTTAGAGTTGAACAAACAAGCACTATGTGCCCGTTTTTGTTTTTGTTTATTTTTTAAATTAAAATATAGTTATGGCAGTTTTTCCTTCCTCCTCTGGCCTCTGGTACCTTCCATATATCCCTAGCTCCCTCTGAATCCATGTCTTTTTAGTCTTTAATTATTATTGTTAAATGCTGTATGTGCCCCTTAATTAAGTCTCCTAGGTAAACTATAGGCTGACTAGTTAAAGTTGATCATCTGATAAATAATAAAGACATTTCTATTGTAAGTTTATCTGGCACTGGGGCATCTGCAGGCATATGTACACACATAATTTGTTAATAAAACAAAAAATTTAAAAGGAGCCCTTATGCTGATAAATTCTCGACAGTAGAGACTATGCCCACAGATTTCATGTGGAAATGAGTGTTTTGTAGAAAACTGGATCCGAGCGCACTCATGATATACTCTATAAATTACTTCTCTATACTTTGTCTGGTCACTGACACTTTGAATAAAATTGAACTTAAAAGTGTTGAAATTGACTTGATAGATAAAATCTGACGACAGCATGGTTTTCAGACTATGACACCTATGGTGCTGGCTACTTTTTTTTTTTTTCAGAGTTATAGTGAAAATCAGGAACAAGAATCAAAGTAAAACAAACAAAAGCCTTGGAAATCTAAAGATTTGGCCAAAATAGAAGCACACATATAGTTGGAGTCAAGAAAAGTGTGGCTGCTGGAAAAAAAAAAAGTATTTTTTAATGAGCAAGTACTTTGTGCTGGGCCCATAGAAAAACTGACATGAACATAGCTTAAGTATTGGCATTACCCAGCCCATTACATGGTTAAGAGAATAAAAGTTTTAGCTCATTTGAAGGGTTTGATGGTTTGCTTTGAGAAGACAGTTTAAACGTGCCCCCAGAGAACTTTTTCTTGAGATTAACTCTTCAGGCACTCAGAGATCCCTGCAGCCACGATCCAAGAGTGCATAGCGACTGCACAGCCTCGGCACCATGCATTTGATGCTGGTTTCCTCTTCATACAGAATACAGGAGCTACAGCTTCCATCTAGATCTCAAAGGAAGGCTGGAAAATCAGACAGTGGCAGCTTCTGGACCTCTGCAATGCAGCTCATACAGAAGTTATGTAGGGCTGGAGAGATAGCTGGGTTCCATGCCTCTCCAGCACACAGATGGCAGCTCATACCTGCCTATTTCTCCAGTTTCAAGAGATCCAATGCCTTCTTCTGTACTCTGAAGGCACTGCATGAACAGGAAGCACAAACATACAGGCAAAATACCCATACACATAAAATAAAGATAAATAGATATATACACATAAAGTAACATAATCGTATTATCCTAACTTAATCTAATGTAGTTGCTTCACAAAGCCCTCACCTCTAAATACTACTAACATAAGAATTTAGGGATTAAAATGTTAACCTTTGAACTCTGAAGGGCATTTCCATTCAAAGAGTAGCACAACATAAATGATCATTATCCTACCTTGTTATATAAGTGAATAAATGCTTTTAAGAGATATAGCCATATGAATACCTACAAAATGTTTTAAAACCATTAATGATGGACACTCTGTCTCTCTTTCTCCCTGACTCTACACCTCTCTCTCTTACTCTCTCTGTTAATACAGTGTCTTGGAGCCAGGTTATCCTTGAACTCCCTAAGTAGAAAAGGATGTCGTTGAACTCTCGATTGCCCTGCTTCATCCTGTGTGTGTCACCATGCCTGGCTCAGTAATGTTGATTTCTAAGTTAGTGATCACCAGTGGTCCATGTCATCCTTTTTCGTTTATGCGTCTCTGTGATGAAGTGCACTGTGTTGATCACTAAAGAGGAAACTGTGTGGTGCTTGCCATGTCCTTAGTCCGTATTCAGGATTGTTGTGGCAATTTCCTGTAATAGAGCAGAGCTGAAGCGATTCCTCACAGGCTCCCCATGGGACCAGTGATCATCTTTGTGGGGACGACCACCAACCCGTTGTCTTTTCATTTTATTTCCAGGAAGTAGCAGGAATAAGCCAAAGGGAACACAGGAAGAGGTCTAAGATTGACTCCTGCCTTTTCCCAGTGTGGGTGACATTTTTCTGTAAATGGCTGTAAAGATGAGGCATTTATCAGTGAGACCTAAGGAAATCAACTGAGGGTTAAAGCTGAGCCAGACAAGCCCTGGCCTCCAGTAATCCAATGCAGCAACCGGATCTTACTTATTTAATAAATTTTATGAAATAAGCTGCTTTCCAATACAGACAAGTTAACATTTAGGGCCTTCCCTCAAGTTATCAGTATTAATTGGTGCACTTCCTCGAAATTCAATGCAGCGTCAGTTTTGGAAACCTGGAGAATTCTCAAGTCAGTAAAGAAATGAAAGCGTCTCCTCTGGCAGCCACAGAACTTCTTAATGAAGCCCAGGAGACTGGCAGCTCCATCCTTTGTCTCTTAAGACCCCTAAGGAATTCGCCAAAGAAAGATCCCCAGGAGATGAGTGAAGAGATTAACTAGCTAATGGAGAAGCTATCAAAGCTCCTGAAATTTGCAACCTAAGAGATCATTTCTTTTCTTCTTCTACTATAAGGCCAAAGATGTCAACTCACCATATCTGTAGGGACAACAGTAATTTGCCTTATCCTTTTGATACCAGAGAGCTAAATTTTCTTCATTTTATTAGTCTTAGCTTCCATTGTAAACACCTCCTGGATGTGGGTTTTGTTGATCTGTATTTGTTTTCAGACTCAGTTCTTTCCAGAACTTTGTAAAAATTTCTTCCAGAATGCACCTCCTTCCGGTTCCCACTGCCAAGGTCAGACACAGTGATAAATGAGAATGAAATACCAAGTGTGTTTTTCAAATGTTTGCTATTTTCCCTTTATAGTTTTCAGCATGTGGTTTCTTCTATAGACTCTTCTGTCTGCTAACATTATATCTTATCGTGCCCCTTTGCTGTGGTTAGTAGACTGAAGAACATGAAATCTAGTGGTGGTATGATAATAATCATCAGTATGTGAAATACTCTCATATTAGAAGACCCAGAAAGTGGAATGATTTGGGAGGTGGTAATTAGCAAGGAACTAGATATTGAAACAGTAGAAAGTAATGTTTTCCAACTATTAAAGACCAAAAATGTAATTGATGCTAATAATGGAACAGTATACATCTCTGGAAATTAAAGGAATGAGATGGCTGTACTGTTACCAGAAGCATTCAAGACATATCCTCCAGTGGAAGAAGATAGACAAGAATTGTTATGTATAGTCTATTATGTTATGTAAAATTGAAATGATATAGAACTATGTAGGGTTATATAAAAATAAAATCCAAGAAAGAAAAGAACAAGTAGAAATAAAGAAACCAAGGAAGGAAGAAAGGAAGGACAAAAGAAAGGCAGGCAGAAAGTGAGGGAGGGAGGGAGGGAGGGAGGAAGGAAGGAAGGAAGGAAGGAAGGAAGGAAGGAAGGAATAATTACCTACAGACCAGAGTATATGGAGGAGAAAACTAGCTTTTCTTTTTACACATCCCTACAACTTGGGAACATATGTAACTTCAAAGTGTAGTTTTATTTTTCTAAACACACATAGACCTTTCTTGTTAAGGAGGGCTACCAACTTATAAGATAATACGTTTCTAATCATTGGAGGCACTGAAGCAGACTTTGGGGGACTATAGAGGAAGAATGCTGTGCTTTGAAAATCGCCTTCTAACTCTAGGGTCCAATGACTCAGTCATATTTGAGAGACTCAAAACTTCCCAATACATTTCTCTTTCTTAAATTCTGGCTTCCAGTAGGAAAATCCTGGTGGATGAAGTGAGTGGGATTAGCTGCTTGCTCAGAATTGAATTTTCAATCTAGGAAGGACGTTATTTCTGGAGAAGAATTTCTTTAAAAAATTTTAGGAGCTGAGGGGCAAGAGGTCATTAAAAAGGTAGTGTTGGAGATTTTCAGTGAATTTTCTTCATTTTAATGTTATTTATGTTTTTCAATGTTTCCTTTCTTTTTGTAAAAACTTTTTTATTTTAATTTTTAAATTAAAGTATAATTACATCATTCCCAACCTTTCCCTTTCCTCTTCCAAATCTCTTCATGTCTCCCTAGTTTTATCTTTCAAATTCATGGCTTTTTTCCCCCCATCAGTTAGCATTGTTACACATACATGCGCAAATGCTGCTGAGCCTGTTTCGTGTTCCATGTATGTATATACTTTACTTTTTCATTTTCATTCTTTTTTTTGTTTTGTTTTGTAAATTGCAGTTTCTGATCTTCCTATTCAAATTTTCCATGTTTGCTCTCTTTATCTATGAACTGTCCACAAGGTTCTCATCAGATGCTTATTCATAATTGTATTAATTTTCAATTAATTGTTAATTCACATTGTTTTTGGCCTTGGCTATCATAGTTAAAATAAATACAGGCCATTCGGGCCTTCATCTTCAGCCAGGAAGCAGAGTTGAGACCCAGACCTCTGAGCACTTTCCCGCCAGAGGAAAGGCAGCCTCCAGGGAGGGCTCTGTCCACAGGGCCAGGTGAGAACACCATCTTGTATCCCTGGTCCCAAAGAGACCAGTCTGTGCAGGAGAGTGCACAGGCAGCAGAAGCAACATAGCTTCTTGGACAGGGTCCCTTTTAGGACTTCATCTTCAGCCAGGAGGCAGAGATGAGTTCCAGACCTCTGCACACTTGCCTGCAAAGAGTCCTCTGACCACTGAGACTCAGGAGAGAGTTGTACTCCCAGGAGTGATGATAGAGGCTAACAGAATCACAGGAGGAACAAGCTATATATCTACTATATTAAAAAACCTCAAAGACAAAAGCCACATAATCAACTCCTTAGATGCTGAGAAAGCATTTGACAAAAGCCAACACCCATTCATGATAAAAGCCTTGGAAAGATCAGGAATCCAAGGCCCATACCTAAACATGATAAAAGCAATCTACAGCAAACCAGTAGCCAACATCAAAGTAAATGGAGAGAAACTGGAAGCAATCCCACTAAAATCACCGACTAGACAAGGCTGCCCACTCTTTCCATACCTATTTAATACCTAGTACTTGAAGTCCTAGCCAGAGCAATTAGACAACAAAAGGAGATCAAGGGGATACAAACTGGAAAGGAAGAAGGCAAATTATCACTGTTTGCAGATGATATGATAGTGTATATATAACTGACCCTAAAATTCCAACAAGGAACTCCTAAGCCTGATAAACAGCTTCAGTGAAGTAGCTGGATATAAAATTAACTCAAACAAATCAGTGGCCTTTCTCTATACAAAGGATAAACAGGCTGAGAAAGAAATTAGGGAAACAACACCCTTCACAATAATCACAAATAATATAAAATACCTTGGTGTGACTCTAACTAAGGAAGGGAAAGATCTGTATGATAAGACCTTCAAGTCTCTGAAGAAAGAAATTGAAGAAGATCTCAGAAGATGGTAAGATCTCCCATGCTCATGGATTGGCAAGATTAATTTAGTAAAAATGGCTCTCCTGCCAAAAGCAATCTACAGATTCAATGCAATCCCCATCAAAATTCCAACTCATTTCTTCACAGACTTAGCAAGGGCAATTTGCAAATTCATCTGGAATAAAAAAAAATCTAGGGTAGCAAAAACTATTCTCAACAATAAAAGAACCTCTAGTGGAATCACTATGCCTGACCTCAAGCTGTGCTACAGAGCAATTGTGACAAAAACTGCATGGTGCTGGTACAGCGACAGACAGTTAGATCAATAAAATAGAATAGAAGACACAGAAATGAATCCACACACCTATCATCACTTGATCGTTAACAAGGGAGCTAAAACCATCCAGTGGAAAAAAGACATCATTTTCAACAAATGGTGCTGGCACTACTGGCAGTTATCATGTAGAAGAATGCAAATTGATCCATTTTTTTTTTAATTGATCCATTCTTATCTCCTTGGGCAAAGCTCAAATCTAAGTGGATCAAGGAACTCCACATAAAACCAGAGACACGGAAAACGATAGAGGAGAAAGTGGGGGAAAGTCTCAAAGATATGGGCACAGGAGAAAAATTCCTAAACAGAACAGCAGTGGCTTGTGCTGTAAGTTTGAGAATCGACAAATGGGACCTCATAAAACTGCAAAGCTTCTGTAAGGCAAAAGACACTGTCAATAAGACAAAAAGGCCAACAACAGATTGGGAAAGGATCTTTACCTATCTTAAATCAGATAGGGGACTAATATCCAATATATATAAAGAACTCAAGAGGGTGGAATCCAGAAAATCAAATAACCCCATTAATTAATGGGGCTCAGAGCTAAACAAAGAATTCTCACCTGAGGAATACCGAATGGCTGAGAAGCACTTGAAAAAATGTTCAACATCCTTAATCATCAGAGAAATGCAAATCAAAACAACTCTGAGATTCCATCTCACACCAGTCAGAATGGCTAAGTTCAAAAATTCAGGTGACAGCAGATGCTGGCGAGGATGTGGAGAAAGAGGAACACTCCTCCATTGTTGGTGGGAGTGCAAGCTTGTACAACCACTCTGGAAATCAGTCTGGCGGTTCCTCAGAAAATTGGACATAGTACTACTGGAGGATCCCACAATATCTCTCCTGGGCATATATCCAGAAGATGTCCCAACTGGTAAGAAGGACACATGCTCCACTGTGTTCATAGCAGCCTTATTTATAATAGCCAGAAGCTGGAAAGAACCCAGATGCCCCTCAACAGAGTAGTGGATACATTTACAGAATGGAGTACTACTCAGCTATTAAAAAGAATGAATTTATGAAATTCCTAGGCAAATGGTTGGACCTGGAGGGCATCATCCTGTGTGAGGTAACACAATCACAAAAGATCTCAAGTGATATGTAATCACTGATAGGTGGATATTAGCCCAGAAACTTAGTATAGCGAGATATAAGATAAAATTTGCAAAACACATGAAACTGAAGAAGAACGAAGACCAAAGTGTGGACACTTTGCCCCTTCTTAGAATTGGAAACAATCACCCATGGAAGGAGTTACAGAGACAAAGTTTGGAGCTGAGACAAAAGGATGGACCATATAGAGACTGCCATATCCAGGGACCCATCCCATAATTAGCCTCCAAACGATGATACCATTGCATACACTAGCAAGCGTTTGCTGAAAGGACCCTGATATAGCTGGCTCTTGTGAGACTAGGCCAGGACCTAGCAAACACATAAGTGGATGCTCACAGTCAGCTATTGGATGGATTACAGGGCCCCCAATGGAGAAGCTAGAGAAAGTATCCAAGGAGCTAAAGAGATCTGCAACCCTGTAGGTGCAACATTATGAAGTAACCAGTACCCCGGAGCTCTTGACTCTAGCTGCATATGTATCAAAAGATGACCTAGTGGGCCATCACTGGAAAGAGAGGCCCATTGGACACACAAACTTTATATGCCCCAGTACAGGCGAACGCCAGGGCCAAAAAATGGGAATGGGTGGGTAGGGAAGTGGGGGGGAGGGTATGGGAGACTGTTGGCATAGCACTGGAAATGTAACTGAGGAAAATACGTAATAAAAAAATAATTTAAAAAACAGAAAAAAAGGAAAAAAAATAAAATGTAATCTCATTCCTAGAGAAAGTGGAAAATACATACATTTTTTGCAATAAAAATGAGAAGTCATCTTACTTCTCTTATATATTGTGGCCATTGATACTTCCCAGGTAGTTGTAATATAGAACAAATCACCCTAGTTTTAGAAGGAAATGATTGCATGAATGTGAGAAAATCACATAGACTTTGGTGTCATAATTTTCTTATTGCAAGACAGGAGTTACAAATAAACTAATATATAGGGTGTTAATAATGTTGAGTAACATATGGAAAAAATTAAAATGCTACAAGGGACTGCTTATCATTACTCAATTATTTTTTGTGTTTGTTTTTGTTTTTTGTTTTGTTTATTAGGTATTTTCTTCATTTACATTTCCAATGCTATCCCAAAAGTCCCCCATACCCTCCCCCCCCCCGACTCCCCTACCCACCCACTCCCACTTCTTGGCCCTGGTGTCCCCCTATACTGAGGCAATTAAAGTCCACACTTTGGTCTTCGTTCTTCTTCAGTTTCATGTGTTTTGCAAATTGTATCTTGTATCTTGGGTATTCTAAGTTTCTGGGCTAATATCCACTTATCAGTGAGTACATATCACGTGAGTTCTTTTGTGATTGGGTTACCTCACTCAGGATGATGCCGTCCAGGTCCAATCATTTGCCTAGGAATTTCATAAATTCATTCTTTTTAATAGCTGAGTAGTACTCCATTGTGTAAATGTACCACATTTTCTGTATCACTCAATTATTTTTAACATAAATGAATTTTGATTCTAAATTACCCCTCAGTGAGAGAAGTTAAAAGACTGGTTCCCCCACAGCTATTTAATGTATAATCATGAAGAAATTAGAAAAGGTAGCTTACTCTAGTAAGACCAGATACCTGTGAAATTTATATGTAACCAATGCTGAAAAAGGCATGGAGATGCACACAATCCAGGAAAATAAGTTGCTGGGCAACAGGGAACTTGATTGACAGATTACATCTAGTACAGAGAAGAGTTTCTGAGGAAAAGGAGGCATCTGTCAATATTGAAGAAAGAGGGCAATATTCTTTGTTTTAAAAGTGGAATAGGGGACAGTCAGGCTTGCAAATGCTGAATGATCTGTGGAAATGTGTTCATGTAGCAGACAAGTGCATGAGAGAGTGCAAATATTTGTAAGGTGCTGGGGCAGCCTACATTCCTTTTTACAACAACACAGAAGTACAGTCCTTTATGAAGACAATAAAAATAATGTATTTTAAACAAATTCTTGGTAACAAGTTTTGAAAAAAGCTCTGCCTTACCTTTATAAGTAATAGGATGAAATCTAGTACAATCCCAATCCATCTTACTTGGAACACGAACCATCCCTTCCTCCACTGTATCACTATTGTACATGTTACCCACTGATACTGCATTGCATCAGTGTCTTGAGAACAAAATGCAGACAACACATAACTTTTTATTTATATATGTTATAATTGTCCTATTGTATCAGTAGAGTTTTTGTCTTTTCAAATGTGTATGTATGTATGTACTATTCATGTGTGTGTGTGCATGTTTGAATGTATGTGGATATATGTGAGCTTATCCATACATGTGGTGTGTGTGCATGTGAAGTGTAATGGTGGTATTGGGAATCTTCTTTGGCCACTCTTCTACCTTATTTTTAAAGGTGGAGTCTCCCTACCAAACTCAGAGCTTATAAATACAGCAAGTCTCTTTAGCCACATTTGCTCTGGGGATTCCCTGTGTCCACCACCTGAAGATGGAATTACAGCTGGGCTGCCTTCTCCTCCCAACCTTCACAGGGGTCTTAGGGATTGAACTTCAGTCTTCACACTTGTATGACAAGTGCTTTATCCACTGAGAATTTTTATATCGTTAGCTATTTTGCTAATCTCTCCATATGGTTAATTTATAAATCATGCTGTATCATAAACATGTTTAAGTTGAAGAATATATATATATATACACATATATATGTATATATATATAGATACACACACACACACACAAATATATATATATAGTTTAGAGCTTCTATACTTCAATTTTAGGTACCCATGGAAGGTCATGAAACATATCCTTCTTGGATAAGTCTATATAGTCAGTCAGAGTCTGGATGTCTTTCCTTTTTCTATTGAAAACTATTTTTTATAATATATAATCTGATCACACTTGCTCCCTCTCACAACTACTCCCAGATCATCCTCACTTTCTCACCCACCCAACTCCACCCTCTCTCTCTTTAAACAAACACACAAAAGTAAAACAGACAGATGAGAAAACAGGAAACATGTACACACACACACACACACACACACACACAAACACACCCCTCCCGAAACACAAGAACAGAAACCAAAATATAAAAGTAAAAGGTCTGGGTATTTTTTGAATGTTCAAAAATAATTTATTCCCTATCATTCCCCTTATCCTCAGAGAAAATTGCAAAATATGATGGTAAGGTTACATTAAAGAATGACTCAAATATACTAAAGTTTGGTTCTTGTTTTCATCTTGTACGTATTTTCTTTTAATTAAAACTTAATATCTTTTTGTGGTGTGAGAACCTGAGCCCTGTGTCTTGCACATGCTAGGCAAATGCTCTCCCACTCAGCTCCACTCCCTCCTTCTCTCTTCAATCTTTATTCTGCTGTATCTTTTATTGGTCCCCTAGGTTGCCACTAGAGTAATGACCAGATGCAGCTTACAAATGGGGAAACACTTATGAATCATAAGCAAGGATAGAATTTATTATTACCACTTCATTTATGGCAGAAAAGTGGGTTGTATGGTGCCTATTTGAATGCTGGGCTGAAAGATCACCATAAATGTCACACAGATATTGAGTGTGAGCCTCTAAGAGGACACAGCTGATGTCCAGTCCTACTAGAATTGGTCAGAGCTCCCTCTCCTACCTAGCTCCACTTTTTTCTTTGGAAGTGATGGGAGTAACAGACACCGATTGCCCCACAGAAATATCGCATATAAACATTCTCACATGCCTTGGAATTCTGTAAATGTTTTTCCTCAATTTTTCTGAGTCTCATTAGAACCAGTCATGAGTCTGGATCGCCAGTATTAAGCAACTTAGCCACATTCAGTTCATAACTTCACCACATGTTCTGAGGAGTAACAGAGATGTCTGAAAAAAGGTGGTTCTGAAATGAAATATGTTAATGCTATGCTTTAACTCATTCCTGATGCTGCTGAAATGGGAATTTAGCCCATGATTTTCATTCGTGTCTTTGTAGAACATAATCCAGTACTCATATTTTATCCTTATCCTCTTCTTTGCTATACTGACAATATTATTTTGTGTTAATCATTAGGTGTTTACTTTAACACACTGATTCTTAACGTTTGGGTCATTGTCTCTTTGAGGTCGAATGACAGGAGTTGCATCTAGGATATCCTGTATATAAGATATTTACATTATGATTCGTAACAATAGTGAAATTACAGTTGGAGGTCACTGCAACATGAGGAACTGTAGTATTAAAGGGTCGCAGCATCATGAAGGTTGAGAACTTTAACTTTGAATATCTTTCTACACAAGAATCTAAGGGTTCCCTAACCTCTCAGCTAGTGCCCTTTAAACGGGAAGGTTACATTCATGTTTGAGAAAGACATAAGAGAATGATTTAGCCTGGTGAAGAGTCTGAATGACTGGAGTGTTTTGTGATCCATTCAAAGTTGAAGAGAAAAAAATCAGTCTCTCCTTTTCAAGAATCCCACTGAAAATGCATGGGAAGCACACTGCAGCTTAGTCCTGGGGCCTCTGTGTCTCTGGTCATAGTGTGAGAGCCAGAGTTATGTTTTAAGTTTTAATTACTGTGCCTAAGAGATCCACAAAACAAAAACGCTTCTAACCTGCAAGCCCCTTGCTGAAGGACATGTACTTTCTGAAATGGTGCAGACCACATGGTTTTGCTCCCCTAAACAGGTTTTTTTTTTTTTTTTGACTCAACTACACAGGATGTGTTTGAGCACAGATGGGCAGGGGGGATGGGCAGGAGACAAAACATCAGGATGTATGATTTCCCCTTGACCTCATGGGTTTGTCTTTATAATTAACCTCTGCAAAATGTGACTCATTGCCATTTGCCAGGAATCCCAGAATGGTCCTGACCAGAATCCATCCTCCTGGCCAGTATTTAATTAAAGCTTCCTTCAACTTTGGCTCAAAAATGGTGGAACTGGTCTTTCTCTTCTGATTCTTGGGTTTAACAGTAGGAGGGGCTAGAAGGAACATGCATGCTTATCCTAGAACAGCTACTTCCCAGGGAAGATAAGAGTGAGTGTGAAGAAACCTTCAGCACAGCTGGTCTTTGTCTATTTTGGGGTTTCCCTAAACATACCTTTGCAAATAGCTTTCATTCTTTTCTGTGTAGGTGAACGGGCATTTTCTCAACCCTGCTCCTGAGAAATCCTCTTTTTAAACTCTCTTTTGAGGTCTGACCCCCTCGGATAGTCTGTTCCTGAAGGCCTCTCCCAGCAGTCACATTGTGCTCACAGGTTTCTGAATTTGAGCACACAGAACCACCACAGGGTCTCCTCCAGTCACACAGAATCCTCCAACTTGGGTGCCCAGTTGAGAGAGGAGTTCTCTAGGTGTTCCCCTAGTTCCTATGGTTTGATGCTGTAGACAATTACGGTACAGTTCACCCCAATATGTACAACCATAAATAACACACAGTAATGATGCTCATTTCTTTGCTTTTTTAATGCAATGCACATTATCATTTTAACAGAACCAAAAGCAGACTTATATTTCATAGAGCAATTAGCTTAAGGCCACAGTTTGGGCTTAGTCACCACATAGCCATTGTCTTCATAATTAAGAGCTTGCCAGTTTATAAGGTTGCCATTGTTACAGCTGTCTGATACCTTTTCTAGGGGGACCACATGGTCCCACAAGGAAACATCCCATATCTCCCCAACAAAGGATTGCTTTGCATCAAAATTTCCCCCATAGGAATCCTGCTCTTGTCCTAGAGTGATCATTGCATCACCCCCCACAGTGTATCCCTTCTTCAAGCCTTTCCTCCCCAGTGGTTTTCCATTCAGCCAGAATTCTGCAATCCCAGAGCCAGACTCCCAGTTCACACAGATACGGGCCGGATCAGGAAGATTTGTGGGTGCTTTGAAAGTGGCTACCATATTCCCAACATAGAACATGTATTCTCCTATATTTTCCACAAAGAGAAGAATCTCATTGTCCTGGTTTCTTGTGTTGTAGGAGAAGATGCTGTAAGGGCGCGTCAAGTCTGTGAAGGTCTTCATACACAGAGTGAAGTTCTGCAGTGACTTCCTCACCTTCGGTATCAGGGACACATAGGCAGTGGATGATTCTTGAGGGAAAATAAATGCCTTTCCCTTCATGTCTGTGGAGGAAAAAAAAAAAGCCCAGCAAGACAAACATTCTATCAACTCTGATATTTGATTTGTTCTTTTGTAGCCCTAGAGCTGCTTCCTGGAAGAACACGTTCAGCACATTGGAGCACACAGAGAGCCTGTGAGTGTTTGAAATCAGCAATAGTAAATAGCTATACAGTGTTAAAGGCAGGCCTGGAAGAGGTGGTCCATGTCTGCGGTCTCAACACTGGAATGGTGGAGACCTGCTGCCCTATGTAGTGAGTTCGAGAACAACCTGAGCTTAAGAACCTGTCTCCAACAAACAAACAAAACCAAAACTAACAATGAACAGATGGATTTGGGTTCAGTTCATTTTCTACAAAATTAAAGATTCCCTTTACCAACTCTACCTCCATCATCTTTGACACAGCATCTAGATAAAAGAAGTGACAGAAAATTAAATGTAACTGAAACATGGCAATGTATAAAGCCTGGGGTACTGCATATTCTCTTACCACTGACCCAGTCATGTTATTTCGTCTAGAGCCCTGCAGCTAGGGTTAATACATCCCGGACCTTGGTATGATGGACCATCAGAGTCATGTAAATGACTTGGTCCAGTCCATGCTAGTGCTGGACCTCACCTTCACTCTCTCCTGCAGTTCCCATGTTCAAGGAAGACCAGATTTTATGACAGCAACAAGATCAAGGGAATATTTACTATGGATTTATTTTGTCTTAAGAGCCATTCAAAAAGATGAAACTGTAATTATTATAAAATGATTCTTTTCTGGTTCAGAAAAGTAAATTTAACAAATGCTGCAGTCTGGAAGGCCTTCATGGACCTCACCTGCCCTTACAGCATCTTTTCCTATCCTGTTGTTCTCTTAAATGAAAAGTTACGGTACTCTCATCTGAGAAACAAATGCCATTCTCCTTTCTTGAACTCAGAGACTTCTTTACACATTAGTATAGTAAGGTATACCATTAATCATCATTTTATGTGGTAGTTTTTAACATGTGACTTAACTTAATTCTCTTCCCTTGGGGTAAGAGCTGATTCACTGGCAAGGAGTGGGACACAATGGAAGGATTTCTAGGATCTGATTATAAAAAGGTTGTGGCTTCTGAACTGAACATTTCTTCCAGCTATGTGTGGCAGCTATTTTGTAGAAAGGGTCTCAATGACAGGAAATTAAGAGTGGTCTTAACAGACAATGAAGAACTCATATTCCCTGGCCAGCATCTTGAAATAAACTGAAATTGATTAACCATTCAAGTAAGCTTGAGAGCAGACCGTCTGCACTAGAACCTTCAGACAATGCTACAACCTGGGTTAAAAGACTGCAATCCCATAGAGATCCGTGCTTGGGAACAGGAGCTAAAGCATTCTCTGTTTTCTGTTGTAAAAGATACATAAGATGGTAAATGATCACTCTTTCAAGCTGCTAATTTGGATCATATATAGAGTAAGTAACTTCCACACACCATTCACTCACAGTTTCTTGAGAACCACAGCAGCAAAAGGTGTTGGACCTCCCTATGTTCTGGATGTGGAAAACTTTCCAGCTTGGCTCAGGACCTACCTGTTTCTGCTACACTTCCTGAAAGAACAGAGAGAAACAGGATGCCCACAATAAGCTTCTCCATTGTGCTCTTCTTGGACAATTCCAGTAGTGGGAGATCAGCAACCCTCATCTCTGTGGAGAAACCTCTTGCTGTGTAGCTCTTATATTGCATTCATTGGGACAACACCCTTGTTTTCACAAAAGAAACAAAGTTATAAAAAGTTAATATTAACTGAACAATACATGGTTTTAAAACTAATGTGGTAATCACCTCAAATCATGTAAAAATTCTTAGATAAACTCTAACCACACAGATGGAAGACTTGCATTATAAAGACTTCAAAGCACTGAAAGGAACAGAAGATAGCAAAAGATGGAAAGATCTTCTGTCCTCATGGACTGGTAGGTTAGTATAGTAAAAATGTTCATCCTATCAAAATCAGTCTATAGACTCAATTAAAATTCCAACACAATTCTTCACAGAACTTGAAAGAACGATTTTTAGCTTCATATGAAAAAACAAATCACCCAGGATTGCTAAAATACTTCTGTATAATACCGCTGGAGGTATTACCATTCCCAGTCTCAAATTATAGAGAGCTATAGAAATAAAAACAGCATGGTGTTGGGAAAAAGGACACATGTTGATCAAGGGAATAGAATTGATGACTCAGACATAAGTCAACACATCAATATACACCTGATTTTTTATTAAGAAGCCAGAAAAACACTCTGAAAAATGGCAGAATCTTTAACAAATTGTGATGTTAATCTGGCTGGGTCTATGTAAAATTATTTAAATAGATACATTCTTATCACTCTGCATATAACTCAACTCTAAATGGATCAAAGACCTCAACATAAAACCAGATGCACTGAACCCGATAGAAAGGAAAATGGAGAATAGCTTTGAACTCATTGGCACAGGAGAAGACTTCCTGAACTGATAGCACTGATAACAACAGGCACCAAGATCAACAATTGGTAAATGGGACCTAATGGAACTGAAAAGCTTCTCTCAGGCAAAGGACATCATTCAGAGAAATCTACAAGCTACAGAATGGAAAACAATTTTTAAGAATTCCACATCCAATAAAGGACGAATATCCAAAATGCTTAAAGAACTCAAGAAACAAGATAAAAAAAAAGCAAAAAAAAACCCCAATAAATAATTCAGTTTAAAATTGGGGTACAAATCTAAGCAGGGGACTATCAAGAGAGGAATTGCAAATGACTGAGAAATAAAGAAATGTACAACACTTTTAGCCATTTGGGAAATTCAAATCAAAACTACTTTGAGATGCACTCTTACACCTATCAGAATGAGTAAGACCAATAACACAAATGACAACTCACGTTGGTAAGGACGTGGAACAAGGGAACCACTGCTGCATTGCAATTGGGAGTGAAAACTTGTACAAGCCACTATGGAAATCAATATGGCAGTTTCTTAAAATATTGGGAATCTGCATCAAGACCCACCTATACCATTCTTGCCCATATATCCAAGGGATGCTTCATCCTACGATATAGACAGACACTTGGTCCACCAAGTTCACAACTTCTCTGTTCATAATAGTGACAAAATTGGAAACAACCTACATGTCCCTCACCAAAGAATGGATAAAGAAAATATGTGTAAAAGGAATTAATCATTCTTTCTAGCCTGTATAAAAGGCATACAATCAGGGTGTTTTATTCATAAGCCATAAGCCTATATTGGGCAAGTTTGCAGCTATTCTAGCTTATTTCCCAGGCATATGTTTCTTGTCATTTGATGTTTTTCCTGGCTATGTGCTCATGGTCCCTCTCCTATCATGGCAGCCTCCTCCCCTCTCCATGTCCTTTATTCTCATTCTTGGTCTCTTCTGAGATCCCTCATTTGATTGTGTTGTCACAGTTTTCTTCCTCTACTGCCCAGTCACAGGCTCTATCCTCTTATTGACCAGTTAAATTGAGGACCAAGGTATACATAGAGCATCACTGGGTATGTGTGAGGATCTGCCCATCAAGCATATTTTCTCAGCAGATATTGGGCGTCAGAATTTAGCATTTATATACAATTAGCACCAGACCAATCCCCTACAAATGTGGTATGCTTATACAATAGGTATTAACTTTTAAAATATAAAATAATGAAATCCACAAGTAAACAGATGGAACTAGAAATGATCATCCTGAGTAAGGTAAACCAGCCCCAGAAAGACAAATATGGTATATATTTACTTATATATGGATATTAGCTGCTAAGTCAATAATTATCAAGATACAGTCCATAGAACCACACAGGTTAGGCATAGAGTAAGGGACTGGAAAGAACAACTAGATCTCACTGATAAAGAGAAATAGAATAGTTATGGATGCTGTGAGTGTGGTCAGGGAGCTAGAACAGGAATACCAAGTCAGAAGGGGTAGGGGAGAGAGGGTGAAGAAGGAAATATGAAGAGAAATAACTACAATTAAGGACTATTTGAGGAGTACTATAGAAACTTGTATAGTAACAACTTCCTAAGTATATGCATATGCAAAGTTGATATCAATTAAATAGTCAAATAATGAAGGATACAAAGCCCCAAGTAATCATTTTTTGTCACCAAATGAAGTTTCCAGTACCAGGACTGTAATACATTGAATTAGTTCTTCGTCAAATGGGTCCCATAGGAATCCCCAAGCAAACTAACATATTGCCAATATTAGAGGTTTATAGAAGACTATACCTGCACAACTCAATGAGCATGAACAAGTTGAGTTTAACTCTATATGCTAGCACCTTTAGTACAGAAAAGTACTCTGCACACTACTAAAGAAAAAAGGTAAACACCAATCCTGACCCAAACCCTTTGATCTGCAATGGTGTCCTTTCTGTAATATATGCTAGTGTCAAGATGGCCCAAAGTTTCTGGGAGTAACTAATAAATTTATTTGACTGATTTGACTCTAGTAATTGTAACCTGTACTAGATACTGGTTGGGTGTCTAGATACTGAAACACTACCTGAAACTAGATACTGGTCCTTAAAAGGTAGCAGTATAAGGAATCCTCATAACATTCTGCTATACTTACAGGTCATCATTAGAGAAGCTGTCCCCCGAAGTCAATGGGAACAGATACAAAGACTCACAGCTAGACATTATGCATCGATTGCAAGGCCTTGGATCACTCAGCCTTAAAATGGGATGGATTCATCAAATCTCTACCATTAGGGAACAGGGAACTCTGCAGATGAGGAGGTGGGGATGAAGGAATCCAAGGAAACAAGGCCCTCTAAACCAACATGAGCAACATTCATGTCAACTCCTGTTTAATGTTTGTATGGAATTCCCGAGTGGGTAAATAAGTGGGTCTCTGATTCTGTGCCTTCTCTTCAGCTCTTTTCCTTCTGTTTGCTCTGTCCAATTCCGATCTGTTCACTTTTGTTTTATTATATTGTGTTATATTATATTAATTATACTTTATTTTATTATTAAAATGCAAAATAATAAAACCAATGTTTTTACTTTGTAAACATTTGCTTTCTATTATACATCTTTCTATTATAAGTATTTTCTTTTCTTTTGAGCTGCCTTGGCCATGAACCTTCTAACCCCAGGTAAGAGAAGCTATGTCCTCTTGAAGGGATATAGTTCATATTTTGTGTTAAGAAAATTGTGGTAGTCTGTCATACAGTAGATCTTGAGTGTCTCCCAAAGGTCCATATTTGATGCTATTGTACGGTCATGGAATCCCTGAAGAGATAAAACCTAGTGGGAAGGTTTAGATCTAGAATGTAGACTAATAGTGCCTTTTCTCTCTTTGCTTTCCAGCTTTTATGGGGTTATCAGCTTGCTTCCCTAGGGCTCCTCTCAAAGATTTACTGTCTCACCATGGACCCCAAAGCAATATGTCCTGCTGACCATAGACTGAAACATCTGAGTCCATGAAACACAATAAACCTTTCCTGTTTTTAAGTTGATCAAGTCATGTATTTTGTTATACTAAGGAAAGTCAGACTAATTAGAGTCCTTTTGTTTGGACTATAAGATTAATATACTTTTAGAACATTTATAAAACCTTTTTCCACTCTTTGTTTATGGTCTGGGGTATAACTGCACGAGGGCTTTAATTGATTCACATGATGGTGGAGTTACACAGATATGCAGTAGGAGTTGCCAAGTTCCCTATAAAAGAACTGCTTGAGGTTGAGGGGTAAGATGGTGGCTTGTGTGTATCTGGAATCAAGTCACCACCATTAAAGTATGGGCTCAAGTAAGATATCTGTGAAGTTGGATATTTTGACCCTTTCTGAAGACATCAAAAACCTTTCCTAAGCATAAAACAATACTTAAATTCAAGGTACACTCCAGCTATGCCATGACCTAAATCTATGATTTATAAACCTGACTATATTTCATTGAGATATGTGTTTAAGTTTACAATAAAACCACTTAAAGTTCCATTATTTGGTTGTTCCTTTGTCACTTATTAGATAGTTTATAACTTTAAAGTCAGTAATATGTGGGCCAGGTGTGTTTATTTCTCTAGTTCAATCTCTTGATCCTATCACCGTGATTGAACTCATAATAAGAACTCTAGAATTATTTGTGGAATGAATGCCTGTTGCATTTCACACTGAATGAAAATAACTAGTGAATATTGAATATGTTTCTGCTTTGTGCTTACAAAAGCCCATGTGATTCTGGTGGTCCATTTTCACTTTATTATGAGTGCAATGAAGCACATTGAAACTCAGTTTTAAAAGACAATACTATTTATTTATCCACAAGTCTGCAGGTTGGTGATTTGAGCTCTAATTCCTTTGTGCTCAGTGGAGTGGGGTGATTAGTGAGTGATCTAGTTGGTACACAGCAAAAGCACATGAATCAGAAATGGAGTGGTTTGAATTTCAGCACCTATGATTCTTGTTTGTGTTATTTCAGAGTAACCTAAATCAGTCTTGCTTTCTCTGTCTCTTTATTCGAAACTACATTCATGCCACCAAATTAAAGGAAACCCCAATTTTACAAACAAAAAACAAACAAACAAACAAAAAAATGTGGTGTCTTGCTTTCTCTGTCTCTTAATTCGAAAACTACATTCATGCCACCAAATTAAAGGAAACCCCAATTTTAGAAATAACTTCAGAATGTCTTTTTGCACAGTACAAATAAATAAGCTATTTTGTTACATTATCCCAATGTTATAATTAAAGGTTAAGTTACAAACTAGTTTTGTTCTTTATTAATGATCCATAAAGCATATTTTAAAAGATAAATCTGAGTTATTCACATTAAATAAATGTTTCATTGTATCAAATGAACATTAAATTAGTTAGAGAAAGAATGAGCATAATTTATAGATACAATTAAAATAACATTTTGCATGTCACATTTAATTTGGGGTTGGCATTGTGTATATTAAATAAGTGAAGATAAAATTATTTTTGCTATATCAGAGAGGCACAAAAATAGTTTTATCTTGATTTCTTTGCTGATAATAGAGCTTAAAAATACAACTTTTAAAAAATCCTCATGATTAGTTTCTAAATCTTTGCTAGAGACCTCCCCAGGTGCTATATGGAACATATAAGGTTTGGATATTTCTGACAGTAAGTATGAGTAAGTTTTAAAAATGATATTTGCATAAATTTAAAGTAATGATGTGTATCTATACAGGTATATGTACAAAAGTATGCACATGCAAAAGAATAGTCAGCCATATTCATTTTAGTGGTTTTTCTGAGGAAGAAAAAGGAAGGCAAAGAATTGTAACAGTTTTCTGACTTACCAGCAAGCCCCCTGTCCCAGAAAAAGAAGCAGGGGTATGAGTGTGATAGGTGTGGAATTAGATATGAGCCAGCAAAAAAAAAAAAAAAAAAAAAAAAAACCAAAAAAAAAAAAAAACCCCAAAACAAAAAACAAACAAACAAACAAAAATGCAAAAATGTGGTATCTGCATTGGGGTGGCTGAGTTTCTTGGCTAAGGAAGCTAGAAAGAATCAAGAAGACCACAGCTGTCCTAGGTTAGCCACCTCTTGATAACCAGGACCCCTCCTCACCCTACATCCATACAGCTTTAGAGTTGTGTTTAGGTTCTCCCTGCTGTATCAGAAGCTAAAGCATCAGGAATCATTCTTTCCAGATGCCACCCATACATACCTGTGAATGGGCTGCTTCCTCAAAAGACCCTGGCTTCTTTATACTATAATTTGCACTGTGGTTTCAAAACATCTTTTCTCAACTTCCACCCTCACATCTACTACCTGTGGATTCTTTTTTTTTTTTTTTTTTAAGATTTTGGGAATAAGAACTCTAAAGGAAGAGCAGATTCATCATCATGATTTAGGAGAAACGAAAGGATCCCCTTTTCCCCCTTTCCTCCATGAGTAACTTCTTATAAGTCCACTATGCAGAACCCAAAGGTCTATTCTACTCCTTTGAACCAATTCACCCCAGTCACTCTCTAGAGGATATTATTTTTGTCTTGTTAATAAGTCTTTGCTTGCCCTTCTGCTTGGTCCTTTCTGCTGGGGCAGACTCTTAGCTGGTCTGCTCCCATGAAGACACCATATCCTGATCCATTCTAGAGAACCTGCTGCACTCAGAGTAGTTTAGGATCAGCTGCACTGAGAACAGTTGGACAAGAGCTTGACTGCTCCACTGAAGACCTCCCTGGAGATCTACTGCAGCCAAGGCAACAGATCAGCAGCTCCTCTGCCCCTGTGAAAAGCCCCCAGTTGGAAGGTCCCACAGATGGTCTGCTACAGCCAAGGCTCAGGCCTAATGAGAAGACCTGTAGCAACCCAGGGACAAAAGAGTCAGACTCCAGACAGTCACCCAGACCAACAAATACCAGGGATATCCACATGGCAAAAGGCAAGCACAAGACCATAATCAATAGAAGCCAATATATGTGGGCATCACCAGAACCCAGTTGTCCCACCACAGCAAGCCCTGAATACAATAACACCCCTGAAAATCAGGAATCTGCCCTAAAATCCTATCTCATGAAGATAATAGAATCATTTAAGGAGGATATCAATAATTCACTGAAAGCAATACAGAAAAACACAGGTAAACAGGTGAAGAAATTGAATAACGCAATCCAAGATCTAAAAGTGGAGGTAGAAACAAATCAAACAGAAATGGAAACAAACCTGGAAGTGGAAAAACCTCATTTTTCAAACGAGGAAAGAGGTCAGGAATTACAGTTATAAGTATCACCAACAGAATACAAGAGATAGAAGAGAGAATCTCAGGCGTAGAAGATACCGTAGGAGAGATTGACACAACTGTCAAAGAAAATTCAAAACTTAAAAAACTCCTAATCCAAAGCATCCAAGAAATTCAGGACACAAGGAAAAGACCAAGTCTAAGAATAATCTTCAATAAATGGTGCTTATCTAACCAACTGTCTGTATATAGAAAAATGAAAATAGATCCATATTTTTCACCTTGAACAAAGCTGAAGTCCAAATGGATCAAGTACCTCAACATTAAACTAGATACACTGAATCTAATAGAGGAGAAAGTGGGAAAGAGCCTTGAACTCATTGGCACAAAGGGAAATTTCCTATACAGAACTCAAATGACTCATGCTCTAAGATCAACAATTGATAAATAGGACTTCATGAAACTAGGAAGGTTCTGCAAGGCAAAGGACATAGTCAGTAAGACAAATCAGCAACTTACAGATTGGGGAAAAATCTTCACTAAACTCAAATCTGATAGAGGACTAATATCCAAAATATATAAGGAACTCAAGAAGCTAATCACACACACACAAAAAAACATCCAATCAAAAAATGGGGTGTAGAACTAAACTGAGACTTCACAACTGAGGAATCTGGAATGGCAGAGAAGCACCTAAAGAAATGTTCAAAGTCCTTAGTGATAAGAGAAATGCAAATCAAAATGACCCTGAGATTCCTCCTAATACCAATCAGAATGGCTAAGATCAAAATGTCAGGTGACACTATATGTTGGCAATGATGTGGAGAAAGAAGAAGACTCCTCATTTGCTAGTGGGATTGCAAACTGGTACAACCACTCTGGAAATCAATCTAGAGGTTCCTCAGAAAATTGAAATAGATCTACCTGAAGACCAAACTATACCACTCTTGGGAATATATCCAAAAGATGGGTATACTATACCACAATACTACAGGGGCACGTGTCCCACTATGTTCATAGCAGCCTTATTTGTGATAGCCAGAAGCTGGAAACAACCTAGGTGTCCCACAACGGAAGAGTAGATATGAAAATGTGGTTCATTTACACAATGGAATAGTACTCAGTTATTAAGAACGAGGACATCCTGAGTTTTGCAGGTAAATGGATGCAACTTGGGTGAGAGACTCTTAGGACTCAAAGGGAGGGACCTTAAATGAAATGGCCGACAGTAGGGAGAGGGAACTTATAGAACCCATTTCCAGCAGGAAGACAGGACATCAAATGTATGTGTGTGTGTGTGTGGGGGCAGCCCACAGTCAGAACTCTGACTGGTAATTGTTCCTGTCTGAAAAAATTATATGGATGGAAATAGAGAGGAGGCTGAGGGAAAGAAGGTACAGCAACAGGCCCAAAGTTGAATCCAGCTCAAGGGGAGGACACAAGGCCTGACACTATTATTGAGACTATGGAGCACTCACAAAAAAGGACTTAGCATGATGGCATTCCGAAAGACCCAACAAGTAGCTGAAAGAATCAGATGTAGATATTTGTACCGAACCAATGGACCGAAGCAGCTGACCTCTTGTTGCTGAATTAGGGAAGGCTGAAAGAAGCCGAGGAGAAGGGCAACCCCGTAGAAAGACCAGCAGTCTTAATTAATCTGGACCTCTGAGATCTTTCAAACACTGGACCACCAAGCAGGCAGCATATACCAGCTAACATGAGGCCCCCAACACACATACAGTAGAGCATTACTGGGTCTGTGTTCATTCAGAGATGATGCACCTAACCCTCAAGAGACTGGGGGTCCCAGGGAGTTTATAGGTCAGGTGGGGTGGGGGGTGAGGGCATCCACGTGGAGAAAGGGGGTGGGGAGGAGGTATGGGTGGAATAGTTGTAGGGTGGACGCGCGCGCGCGTGCATGTGTGTGTGTGTGTGTGTGTGTGTGTGTGTGTGTGTGTGTGTGTGTGTACGCGCGCGGGGATAACATATGGATGTTAATTAATTAATTAATTAAACAAGTCTTTGCTTAAACATACCATATTTATAGGGTGAATATTTTCCATCAAGAACATAAAACCAAAGAGAAACTTTCGTTTAATAGCAAATCAATTAAGACAAATGTGTCTAGGCAAATGTTGGTATTCTGTCTAAACTCCACTCCCACAATTCCTGGCAGCAGCCAGGTAAGCTCCTCCCCACAGTTACCTGGCAACAGCCAGGTATGCTTGGCCCAGTATAAAAGGGGCTGCTTGCCCTCTCCTCTCTCTCTTACCCTCTTACACTCTTTCCTCTCTTTTGCCTCTTGCCCCCTTTTGCCCCATCTCTCTCCACTCCCTTGCCCCCTCTCTCTATGTGGTCATGGCCAGCCTCCACTTATCTACTCTCTCCTTTTCTCTGCCTCTCTCTGCTTCTACTACTCTCTTAACTCTCCTCCCCATGCCCTAAATAAAGTCTATTCTATACCATATCTGTGTGTGTCTGGTCCCTCAGGGAGAAAGGATGCCTTGGCATGGGCCCACTGAGTCATCCCTTCCCCCACACCCCACCAGAACACATTCTTATAGCTCTTTCTCTTTTTATGATCACAACATTGGTGCATCATGACTCGGATCCAGAAACTCTTCAGGTTTGCATCCCATGTCAGTCACAATCATGCTCGCTAGCCCAGATCTAGTAAGCCCTGATTCCCACTGGTCAGAGTGACCATCAGCATGGTCTCAGAGAAGAATTCATGAGCGCAGAGCTACCCTTGTGCTTTCCCTTGGGTGAGATTTCCCTCTCTTCTTTCTAGCGGCCAAGAATTCCAGGCCAGGTCTGGAAGCCCCCCAAGTGTCTCGCCCTTGGGTCAGTCTGCTATAGCTTAGAGTTTCTTCTTTCCCCTCTCTCATCTGCCACCTGCTGCTCCAGCTGGCTTGCCTGTAAAGCAAGTTTGGCTCCACTCCTGCCATGGACGCTGCTTACTGCCCTGCCTCTCTGCTCCTTGGCTCTACTCTCACTGTGGTAGAGGTGGGTCTGGCTCCAAAAAGCTGCTTTCCCACCTCTTTCTCTCTGCTTCTCTGCTGGATGCTTGGGTGCGGTGGGACACAAGGATGCTGCTAAGATACTTTGGGCCCTTACTTTCCCCGCCCACCACGGACTCTCTGCGACTTCCAGCTGCAAATAGAAAGCCCCGCCCCAACAGAGTCACAGACCCCTGTGGATGAACTGCCTTGGCTCTGACTGTGGCTGTGACTGGCCCCAGGGTGCCACAGGCACACTGGCCACTGCCCAAACTTGGTGCTGCCTTGTGGGCTATGCAGTCAAAAAGGCCCAAGTGCTTACCTATCCGTGTGCTCAGTTTATAGTTTAAGTCACAGGCTTAAACCTGCCTGGACAAACTCTTTTTCTGTCACCACTATTTTATACCACTGATGCCAGCTCTCTTATTCTGGTTCTAGCCATATGCATCTTTGCTAAAGTTAGCTAAGGATTTCATTTCTATCCTGTCTCAATATGATTTTTACTACGGTCATTAAATTCTATTCTCCTATAACCAATCTATATAGTGCTCAATCTTGTCAGAAGTTTGTTAACGGTTAAGTTTATGACTGACAGAATTCCCGAAAGCCTCTAAGGTTTCTCCCATAAAGTCTCAGAAGATGTGGACACAGCTACAGGATGCCGCCTGGATGGTGATATGATAATCAGTGAAATACGCAGTGAGCAAAACTGGGTACTCTGAGTCAAATGACTTAACTAAGCCAAGGTAAACCATTTCTCATGTTCACATGTATCCGTTCCACAGAGAAAAAGCCCTGCATCTTCTATGCTTCAAAGCTAGACTGACAGTCCAAGTTGCCATGGAGACCATGGAGAGCACAGAGAACTGTTGGTTAGTGGACTCTGTCATTTTTTAAATAATATATAACTGGTATATAACTGCTAGATTTTTGTTTATTTCCCCGACTTCTGACTACATTGACAGCTAAGACAGTAGCTAGAAAATAAGCTTTACAGGTGTAATCTGTTTTCTCCTTACCTAAACCCCGTTTCCATTAATTAAATCTTCATCCTCTTCTTGCTATGCCACTGTCCTAATATTATCTGAATTATTATAAATTTGCCTAACTCTGATGAAACATTCCACTATATGATTCAACATTTTAATCTTCTGCTCCACAACAGGCTCATCTTAAAGACTACTCGTGTTGCTAACTCATGTTATCTTTTTTATAAATTTATAAGCTGTAGGAAGCCTATTCAGATCTACTTCTTATGGACCGAATAGATTCCATCCAGATAAGTACATCTGTCCAAAGTTCCCACTTGTTACCAATTCCAAACGGTGGGATTCCTCTGAGTTTCAAATGTACATCTTAAAATTTTTTTCTTTCTCCCAAACATACTTAATCTTATTCTCTACCTTTAATAATGTGTTCCAACATCTCAAGTCCAGGTGCTTGCTACATCTAGGACAGCTCCAGAGAAGCAACTTCCAGAGGCTCCAATCTTCTCTCACAGACACACGCTCCTACTGGACCTGTTGCTTCTGACTTATCCTCAGATGGCTCCACAGACCCTGGACAGCAAGGACAGCAAACTCTAAGACTGTACAAACATCCCCCATCCTTCTAGGTTCCCCAGAGACACCATCACCAGATATCACAATGACCTTATTCCTACTTCATCACCTTTTTCTAATTTTTTTTTATTAAATGAAAACAGGGGAATGTTGGTATTCACTCCACTCCCACAGTTCCTAGCAGCAGCCAGGTATGCTCCTCCCACCCCCACCCCTCCCCAGTCACCTGACAACAGCCAGGTAGGCTTGGCTTAGTATAAAAGGGGCTGCATGGCCCCTCCTTTCTCTCTTACCCTTTTACACTCTTGCCTTTCTCTTGCCTCTTGCCCCCTTCCGCCCCCTCTCTCTCCATCCCCTTACCCCCTCTCTCTATGTGGTCATGACTGGACTCCTCTTTCTACTCCCTCCTTTCTGTCTCTTTCTGCTTCTACTACTCTCTTAACTCCCCTTCCCATGCCCTAAATAAAGTCTATTCTATACTATACCTGTGTGTGTCTGGTCCCTCAGGGGGAAGAGATGCCTTGGCATCGGCCTGCTGAGGTGCCCCATTCCCCCACATCCAGCCAGAACATATTCTTATAGCCCTTTCTCTTTTTATGATCACAACAGCAAATACTTATGATTTAATTTATAATTTGTTAACTTTATCATTTGTAAATTTAAACGTTTTGTAATTGTTATAGTTACTTTTAAAGGTAATCTTCATGTCACTTTTCTAATTTCCTCATTAACTTATTTAAGTTCAATATGAGTGTTTCTTTGATCCATAGTTTAATTAGTGATTAATTTCACGTGTACATAGTGTGAAAACTATATATGACTAAGAACAAAAAGAATATGATGTTCAATATCACCACTCATTTAGCAATGCTAGTACCCACAAGTGCCTGTCATGGATAGCCCTGTTCAGACAGTGTGCAATTAAAGAGCTTTTCTAAGTTCAAGTCTTAACAAGGTCAAGAATCAGCGAGTGTTACCTTTGGTTCCACTTGAAGCACATGGCTAAACCATGGACAATGTCAGGCTTCTATTGAGCGATCAGTCTTTCACATTCCCACATTGTCCCAAGATCCGGAAATTCAGCATCAGAGATATGGTGACGGTGAACCTGCTGCCCACTCCTTGGTCTGACATTGCTATCCTGTCTCCATCTACATGGACGTGAACAGACAGGGCAGAGCACAGACACTGAAGCTCGGGGCTGTTCATTTTACTAGAATTTCATTTTTTAAATTTAGTTTCTGTGAGCTGCTTAGTGTAGATAGATGGTAAATGAACCTCTCTGCTTAGGATGACTGTAGCTGCTGAGAATCCTCTCACTCTCTGTTCATTAGCAGGGGTAACATAGAACGATTCTGAGTAGTCAGGTATGAAAAGAGAAGGAGGAGACGTAAACTATATTGGTGCTTATGAAGGAAGAATTAGAGTCTGCATGGAAAGAGGAAGTAGAAAATGGAGGAAATGCCTTTGAACATTAGAGATCATTAAGACCAGAGAAAAGAAGCTGTTTTAGCTGTTGGGTGAGAATACCATTGCTTTTTATTAAGAGATTGCAGTGGTGTGAGGCCTATGTGCTGGAGGGAAAGACTCTTCAAAGCAAACAGCCTCCACTAGGCTCTTTCTAACTGTGTGACCTTCAGGGTCTCACACACTCCTGTGAGCCTCAGTTGTTTGTAAAATAGAAATGGAATAACTAGTTACAGACTTGTTATAAATATTGCATGACATTTACTGCAATGTTACATCATTCAAATGCTAAAAAATATTAGAAGTTAAAATAAAAATGTTCAAATAAAAAAAAAAAAACAAAAACATTCTACCTCCAGCTCAGAAGTGATCTATTTCCTCCCTTAATGTAGATTTCTCAAATAACAGCATTTTCATCAAATGTGATTTCAAACTAAATCACAAACCTGAACAGAAACAATTGGCAGCATAGAAAAATAGTTGAAATGTCTAAAAATTATATTTATTTATATTTATTATATTTATGATAGGAAAAGGCCGTGAAGCATCTTAAAATCTTATCATGTCTGTAGCTGGGTATGAATATGTAGAAGAATGAAATTGGACATAATCATTTACCATACACAAAAATAAACTCAACACCAAATAAAGATTTCAATGTATAGACCAATAATATTAAATACCTACAATTAAAAAATCAAAATAAGAGAAATCTCTTTTGTATCAACTCTGTCAATGCCATTTTGGCAATGGCAACATGGACAATAAGAGCCCAAACTAAGCAAATGGTACAACTCCTGTTTTTATATGGGTAGGACAAGCTTTCCATTGTATTGGAGGTGTTTCAAAGAACAATCACATGGTCCACCTGACTCTTTTGGGCTGTATACCCAAAGGAAGTAAAATCAACATCTCAAAGAGGTATCTCAAGTTCTACATCATCATTCACAATAGTCAACATGAAAACTGTCTGTTGACAAAGAAGTGAAGACCCTGCGATGTATACTGCTTGACCCAAAATAAATCTATCTCTATTCACAATAATATGGATACATTTATTTTAAAGCATTATTATTGTGTGTGTGTGTGTGCATGCGTGTGTTTACTTGAGTGTCACAACATATATGTGGAAGTCAAAGGACAATTTGCCAGAGAATTGTTTTCTCCTTCCACAGAGTTGGTGCAAGGGGCTGAAGTCAGACTGTCAGGTTTGGAGGTAAGTGACTATGTTTGCTGAGCCATCCCACCATCCTGTAGGACTCTTGTTAAATAAAATATTTACATATAAACATACTACATGATCTCACATATGGATACTTTTTAAAAAATAAAATATAGAAACAGAGAGTGGTTATCAAAGGGAGACCGGAAAGGGAAAAGCTCTGAACAAGGTGTGCAAAATTGCACCACATAAGCTACTAAGACTGCAGGCCTGATGTATAGAAGAGGAGCACTATCAATACAATGACTACATGGACTAAGGGGGGAATTTTATAAATTCTATATTGTATGTTGAAAGTTTGCAGAGAGAACAGGTTGATTTCTGGTTTTCACATGTACCCATATAGACCTGTAGGCCCACAGAAGAGCATATATATTGCATATTATCACACACACACACACACACACACACACACACACACACACACACACACACACACACACACAATCACAGGGTAAAAGTAGGAAAAATTTGTCTCAAACAAATTCTTTCTATGGTTAGCTCAGTTTAGGGAAATCAAGCATGATTCAACAAACCTGCAGTCCTAGCACGTTGTCCTCCTGGAATCAGAAAGATCAAGAATGTGGCTGCCATTGGCTACACAGTAACATTTTGTTTCAAAAAAAAATCTGAAAATCCTTCATTTAGAAGACAACACTTTGGTTTTGTAAATTATAGGGAAAAGTGTATTGTGTTCATATTTGGCCCAAAGAAGGTTTTATTTTTCCTTAAAACCAAAGGAAAACTGATGAATGTGTAGTGACTGACCCCTGACTTTGACTAAAGAATAGGTTTATTAGAGTTGAGCCTCACCATTGGATTAAATATTGATGTTACCTTCTTTTCTTGCTAGGAGATGAACAAGAATTGGGGCAGCCATGACACATTGAAGAAGGAGATCCATCAACTGACATTTTACTTCTTATTCCTGCCCCTCTAAAAAAAGAGCAATAGCATCTGGAAGGAATCTACTCACTGTCTAACATAATCAGCTCCAAATTTATTTATAATTAGCCACATTCCACCATCCAGGTAGTATTTTATAATAAGAAGATGAATGGCACAGATACCAGGTGTGAGAGAAACAGAGGACAGATGGGATTCTGCACGCTTTGTTCATTAAACTCAATAAACCAACCATTGTTATGTTCCTGCAATTGAGCTGATACACTCAAACAAATATGATAAGATGTTACCTTAAAATACCCTCAATTTCTCTATCATGTGTAAATAGGAGAACACACAAGTGTAAATCCTATGTAAACTCCAGCATATAACATAATAGGACATTAACATATGGTCAATATAAAGTTGACAGGATAATTTCTTCACCTTATCTCTCTTCTATGGGTATTATTTATGTGTTCTGGTTCTAGAGAAATTTTATACAACAGCCTTCATCATGGCTACAGCCTCTTGTACAGTACTGGAACAGAGCAATAAACTCCTTTTATATTCGCATAACATTGAAGGACTTGGTCTGCATGCTTGGCATAGCCATTGTCAAGCCTATCTAACATATTTTTTTGCTTCAGTCCCTGTGCACCAGCAGGAGTCAACACTTAGTCCCAAAGAACTAGTAGTTCAAGAGGACTGGGTCATCAAAAGAACTTCAGTTGAGAAGAAGGCCAGGATCACCTTGCGTTAGGAATGGGGCATTTTATAGGCAATATGATGGAGACAAGCTTTTGCTGGGGCAATTTGGATTAATCTCAGAGACCCATCACTCTCCTCAAAGGAGACTTCATCACCTATACTGGAAATTTCATCAGACACTAGTGAACTTTCTTGCAATAGTTTTTTGTAGTGTCATTTAAAAATATCTAAGAAAGGTATGGGAATAGTACCAAAAAAAAAAAAAAAAAAAAACTTCCCTTATGCTTATGCTGTAATTTTTTGCTGTGGTAAATATATCTCATATGAAGTTTAGTTTTTACTTGAAGTTTACATCAGTGGCGTGAAATCTAGTCACAATGTTGTGTAAGCATCAAGCCCATTTCCGTGACAATTTCTTCATCAAATGGAAACAGTATGCTTACTATATGCTAGCTCTCTCTTTCTTATTTTTACCCATTCACTGACAATCATTTGACTACTTTATCTTTTTTCCGTGTCTATTTTTCTATTTTCAGATTTCATATAAATGCACCCTAAATTATGTGCTCTTTGGGTGACTGGTTTCACTTAGCATATGATTTTAAGTGGTTTTGACCTTAGATATACATTTTAATATATATCAGATTTCTTTTTAAGGATAGCCTCTATTCTATTCCACTAAATCTATATATCACATTTCCAATTTTTTCTTTTCTTTAAAACATGTTTATGTATTTTAATCCCAAATGCTGCCTCCCTCCAGGTCCCCCTTCTCAGGGTTCCTTTCCCCTCCCACCTCCCCTCTGAGAGGTTGCCTCCCCCAGGTAACTTCTATATATACCACATGTCTATCCAGTCTTTCACCTGTTGATGGATACTTGGGTTGGTTTTTAAAAAAAATTTATTTATGTTTATGTGTATATGAATGTGTATGTGTGGAAGAGAGAGAGAGAGAGAGAGAGAGAGAGAGAGAGAGACAGAGAGAGACAGAGAGACAGAGAGACAGAGAGACAGAGAGAAACAGAAAGACAGAGTTAATTTTAGTTGCAGGAGGCTTTTTGTGTATTGTAGGTGTTTAATTCAATGTCAAATATTAATGCTTATAGATATATGCATACAAATATATGTACGCACACATGTCTCAATGTCATAGGATATTTTATCACTCCTTCAGTGTCCTCGTATGATGTATGAGAGGTTCTAATCTTGGTAAAGCCTAAAGTATCTCTTTTCTCTTTCATTGCCTGGACATTTGTTTCACATCCTGAAAATCACTGCCAAATATAGAGTGCTGAAATTTTTTCCTGTGTCCAATTTTAAGAGTCGTGCAGTTTTAGCTTACATTTGGGCCTTTGATGCATTTGGAGTTCGTTTTTAATAGGACTATTTAGTCTGTTTCCATTGATATAATTAGTAACCACAGACTGAATAATCTGTAAGAAGAGAAGTTTATTCAACTTGTAGTTCTGAAGGCAAGAAGCCCAAGATCACAGAGTTGGTCTCTGGGAGTCTGGGCATGGAGAGAGCAGCGTGTGGCAGGCAGAATGCTGGTTGAAAATCAGTTAGCTATTTATGGTTTATGATTTTGTGTGTTATATGATTTTCAAATAAAATCAGTGAATGTTACAATTTGACCACACTTGTTTTAGATGCTTCTCTTTCTGTTCTCTTCTCTCTAATCATCTGTCCTATGCTCCACACATTTCTGTCCATGTTTGAACTACTAGAGAAAAATGAAGATGAGAGAGATCTATACTCATGAATATTTCAGTATGCATTTCTTTTTTTTCCATTTTTTATTAGGTATTTAGCTCATTTACATTTCCAATGCTATACCAAAAGTCCCCCATACCCACCCACCCCCATTCCCCTACCCACCCACTCCCCATTTTTGGCCCTGGCGTTCCCCTGTACTGGGGCATATAAAGTTTGCGTGTCCAATGGGCCTCTCTTTCCAGTGATGGCCAACTAGGCCATCTTTTGATACATATGCAGCTAGAGTCAAGAGCTCCGGGGTACTGGTTAGTTCATAATGTTGTTCCACCTATAGGGTTGCAGATCCCTTTAGCTCCTTGGCTACTTTCTCTAGCTCCTCCATTGGGAGCCCTGTGATCCATCCATTAGCTGACTGTGAGCATCCACTTCTGTGTTTGCTAGGCCCCGGCATAGTCTCACAAGAGACAGCTACATCTGGGTCCTTTCGATAAAATCTTGCTAGTGTATGCAATGATGTCAGCGTTTGGATGCTGATTATGGGGTGGATCCCTGGATATGGCAGTCTCTACATGGTCCATCCTTTCATCTCAGCTCCAAACTTTGTCTCTGTAACTCCTTCCAAGGGTGTTTTGTTCCCACTTCTAAGGAGGGGCATAGTGTCCACACTTCAGTCTTCATTTTTCTTGAGTTTCATGTGTTTAGGAAATTGTATCTTATATCTTGGGTATCCTAGGTTTTGGGCTAATATCCACTTATCAGTGAGTACATATTGTGTGAGTTCCTTTGAGAATGTGTAACCTCACTCAGGATGATGCCCTCCAGGACCATCCATTTGGCTAGCAATTTCATAAATTCATTCTTTTTAATAGCTGAGTAGTACTCCATTGTGTAGATGTACCACATTTTCTGTATACATTCCTCTGTTGAGGGGCATCTGGGTTATTTCCAGCTTCTGGCTATTATAAATAAGGCTGCTAAGTGGAGCATGTGTCCTTCTTACCAGTTGGGGCATCTTCTGGATATATGCCCAGGAGAGGTATTGCTGGATCCTCCGGTAGTACTATGTCCAATTTTCTGAGGAACCGCCAGACTGATTTCCAGAGTGGTTGTACAAGCCTGCAATCCCACCAACAATGGAGGAGTGTTCCTCTTTCTCCACATCCACGCCAGCATCTGCTGTCACCTGAATTTTTGATCTTAGCCATTCTGACTGGTGTGAGGTGGAATCTCAGGGTTGTTTTTATTTGCATTTCCCTGATGATTAAGGATGTTGAACATTTTTTCAGGTGCTTCTCTGCCATTGGGTATTCCTCAGGTGAGAATTCTTTGTTCAGTTCTGAGCCCCATTTTTAATGGGGTTATTTGATTTTCTGAAGTCCACCTTCTTGAGTTCTTTATATATGTTGGATATTAGTCCCCTATCTGATTTAGGATAGGTAAAGATCCTTTCCCAATCTGTTGGTGGTCTTTTTGTCCTATTGACGGTGTCTTTTGCCTTGCAGAAACTTTGGAGTTTCATTAGGTCCCATTTGTCAATTCTTGATCTTACAGCACAAGCCATTGCTGTTCTGTTCAGGAATTTTTCCCCTGTGCCCATATCTTCAAGGCTTTTCCCCACTTTCTCCTCTATAAGTTTCAGTGTCTCTGGTTTTATGTGAAGTTCCTTGATCCACTTAGATTTGACCTTAGTACAAGGAGATAAGTATGGATCGATTTGCATTCTTCTACATGATAACAACCAGTTGTGCCAGCACCAATTGTTGAAAATGCTGTCTTTCTTCCACTGGATGGTTTTAGCTCCCTTGTCAAAGATCAACTGACCATAGGTGTGTGGGTCCATTTCTGGGTCTTCAATTCTGTTCCATTGGTCTACTTGTCTGTCTCTATACCAGTACCATGCAGTTTTTATCACAATTGCTCTGTAGTAAAGCTTTAGGTCAGGCATGGTGATTCCACCAGAGGTTCTTTTATCCTTGAGAAGAGTTTTTGCTATCCTAGGTTTTTTGTTATTCCAGATGAATTTGCAAATTGCTCCTTCTAATTCGTTGAAGAATTGAGTTGGAATTTTGATGGGGATTGCATTGAATCTGTAGATTGCTTTTGGCAAGATAGCCATTTTTACAATGTTGATCCTGCCAATCCATGAGCATGGGAGATCTTTCCATCTTCTGAGATCTTCTTTAATTTCTTTCTTCAGAGACTTGAAGTTTTTATCATACAGATCTTTCACTTCCTTAGTTAGAGTCACGCCGAGATATTTTATATTATTTGTGACTATTGAGAAGGGTGTTGTTTCCCTAATTTCTTTCTCAGCCTGTTTATTCTTTGTGTAGAGAAAGGCCATTGACTTGTTTGAGTTTATTTTATATCCAGCTACTTCACCGAAGCTGTTTATCAGGTTTAGGAGTTCTCTGGTGGAATTTTTAGGGTCACTTATATATACTATCATATCATCTGCAAAAAGTGATATTTTGACTTCCTCTTTTCCAATTTGTATCCCCTTGATCTCCTTTTGTTTTCGAATTGCTCTGGCTAATACTTCAAGTACTATGTTGAAAAGGTAGGGAGAAAGTGGGCAGCCTTGTCTAGTCCCTGATTTTAGTGGGATTGCTTCCAGCTTCTCTCCATTTACTTTGATGTTGGCTACTGGTTTGCTGTAGATTGCTTTTATCATGTTTAGGTATGGGCCTTGAATTCCTGATCTTTCCAAGACTTTTATCATGAATGGGTGTTGGATCTTGTCAAATGCTTTTTCTGCATCTAAGGAGATGATCATGTGGGTTTTGTCTTTGAGTTTGTTTATATAATGGATTACATTGATGGATTTTCATATATTAAACCATCCCTGCATCCCTGGAATAAAACCTACTTGGTCAGGATGGATGATTGCTTTAATGTGTTCTTGGATTCGGTTAGCGAGAATTTTATTGAGGATTTTTGCATCGATATTCATAAGAGAAATTGGTCTGAAGTTCTCTATCTTTGTTGGATCTTTCTGTAGTTTAGGTATCAGAGTAATAGTGGCTTCATAAACTGAGTTGGGTAGAGTACCATCTCCTTCTATTTTGTGAAATAGTTTGTGCAGAATTGGAATTAGATCTTCTTTGAAGGTCTGATAGAACTCTGCACTAAACCCTTCTGGTCCTGGGCTTTTTTTTGGCTGGGAGACTATTAATAACTGCTTCTATTTCTTTAGGTGATATGGGACTGTTTAGATGGTCAACTTGATTCTGATTCAACTTTGGTACCTGGTATCTGTCCAGAAATTTGTCCATTTCATTCAGTTTTTCCAGTTTTGTTGAGTATAGCCTTTTGTAGAAGGATCTGATGGTGTTTTGGATTTCTTCAGGATCTGTTGTTATGTCTCCCTTTTCATTTCTGATTTTGTTAATTAGGATGTTGTCCCTGTGCCCTCTAGTGAGTCTAGCTAAGGGTTTATCTATCTTGTTGATTTTCTGAAAGAACCAACTCCTCGTTTGGTTAATTCTTTGAATAGTTCTTGTTTCCACTTGGTTGATTTCACCCCTGAGTTTGATTATTTCCTGCCGTCTACTCCTCTTGGGTGAATTTGCTTCCTTTTTTTCTAGAGCTTTTAGATGTGTTGTCAAGCTGCTAGTATGTGCTCTCTCCCGTTTCTTCTTGGAGGCACTCAGAGCTATGAGTTTCCCTCTTAGAAATGCTTTCATTGTGTCCCATAGGTTTGGGTATGTTGTGGCTTCATTTTCATTAAACTCTAAAAAGTCTTTAATTTCTTTCTTTATTCCTTCCTTGACCAAGGTATCATTGAGAAGAGTGTTGTTCAGTTTCCACGTGAATGTTGGCTTTCCATTATTTATGTTGTTATTGAAGATCAGTCTTAGGCCATGGTGGTCTGATAGGATACATGGGACAATTTCAATATTTTTGTATCTGTTGAGTCCTGTTTTGTGACCAATTATATGGTCAATTTTGGAGAAGGTCCTGTGAGGTGCTGAGAAGAAGGTATATCCTTTTGTTTTAGGATAAAATGTTCTGTAGATATCTGTCAGGTCCATTTGTTTCATAACTTCTGTTAGTTTCACTGTGTCCCTGTTTAGTTTCTGTTTCCACGATCTGTCCATTGATGAAAGTGGTGTGTTGAAGTCTCCCACTATTATTGTGTGAGGTGCAATGTGTGCTTTGAGCTTTACTAAAGTGTCTTTAATGAATGTGACTGCCCTTGCATTTGGAGCGTAGATATTCAGAATCGAGAGTTCCTCTTGGAGGATTTTACCTTTGATGAGTATGAAGTGTCCCTCCTTGTCTTTTTTGATAACTTTGGGTTGGAAGTCGATTTTATCCGATATTAGGATGGCTACTCCAGCTTGTTTCTTCAGACCATTTGCTTGGAAAATTGTTTTCCAGCCTTTCACTCTGAGGTAGTGTCTGTCTTTTTCCCTGAGATGGGTTTCCTCTAAGCAGCAGAATGTTGGGTCCTGTTTGTGTAGCCAGTCTGTTAGTCTATGTCTTTTTATTGGGGAATTGAGTCCATTGATATTAAGAGATATTAAGGAAAAGTAATTGTTGCTTCTTTTTATCTTTGTTGTTAGGGTTGGCATTCTGTTCTTGTGGCTGTCTTCTTTTTGGTTTGTTGAGGGATTACTTTCTTGCTTGTTCTACGGTGTGATTTCCGTCCTTGTATTGCTTCTTTTCTGTTATTATCCTTTGAAGGGCTGGATTCGTGGAAAGATATTGTGTGAATTTGGTTTTGTCATGGAATACTTTGGTTTCTCCATCTATGGTAATTGAGAGTTTGGCCGGGTATAGTAGCCTTGGCTGGCATTTGTGTTCTCTTAGTGTCTGTATAACATCTGTCCAGGCTCTTCTGGCTTTCATAGTCTCTGGTGAAAAGTCTGGTGTAATTCTGATAGGCCTTCCTTTATATGTTACTTGACCTTTCTCCCTTACTGCTTTCAATATTCTATCTTTATTTAGTGCATTTGTTGTTCTGATTATTATGTGTCGGGAGGAATTTCTTTTCTGGTCCAGTCTATTTGGAGTTCTGTAGGCTTCTTGTATGATCATGGGCATTTCTTTCTTTATGTTTGGGAAGTTTTCTTCTATTATTTTGTTGAAGATATTAGCTGGCCCTTTAAGTTGAAAATCTTCATTCTCATCAATTCCTATTATTCGTAGGTTTGGTCTTCTCATTTTGTCCTGGATTTCCTGGATATTTTGAGTTAGGATCCTTTTGCATTTTATATTTTCTTTGACTGTTGTGTCGATGCTCTCTATGGAATCTTCTGCACCTGAGATTCTCTCTTCCATTTCTTGTATTCTGTTGCTGATGCTCGCATCTATGGTTCCAGATCTCTTTCCTAGGGTTTCTATCTCCAGCATTGCCTCGCTTTGAGTTTTCTTTATTGTGTCTACTTCCCCTTTTAGTTCTAGTATGGTTTTTTTCATTTCCATCACCTGTTTGGATGTGTTTTCCTGTTTTTCTTTAAGGACTTCTACCTGTTTGGTTGTGTTTTCCTGCTCTTCTTTAAGGGCCTGTAACTCTTTAGCAATGCTCTCCTGTAATTCTTTAAGTGACTTATGAAAGTCCTTCTTGATGTCCTCTATCATCATCATGAGAAATGTTTTTAAATCTGGGTCTAGATTTTCGGTTGTGTTGGGGTGCCCAGGTCTAGGTGGGGTGGGAGTGCTGTGTTCTGATGATGGTGAGTGGTCTTGATTTCTGTTAGTAGGATTCTTACGTTTGCCTTTCGCCATCTGGTAATCTCTGAAGCTAGCTGTTATAGTTGTCACTGTTAAGAGCTTGCTCTTCAGGTGCCTCTGTTAGCCTCTATAAGCAGACCTGGGAGGGTAGCTTTCTCCTTAGTTTCAGTGGGCAGAGTATTCTCTGCAGGCAAGCTCTCTTCTTGCAGGGAAGGTACCCAGATATCTGGTGTTCGAACCAGACTCCTGGCAGAAGTTGTGTTCCACTCACTAGTGGTCTAAGGATCCCGTGTGGAATCCTGTGTCGTCCCTTGCGGGTGTCAGGCGACTCCGCTGGCAAGTTACCATGGGGCTCGAGTGGAGCGGAAGGGGCTTGTGCCCCAGGTCAGGCCCGGGTAGTCTGCTTCCCTATTTCCCGCGGTCTCAGGTTCCGAGCGATTGGATTGGGGCAGGCACTGTGTTCCACTCATCAGAGGTCTTAGGATCCCGTGGGGAATCCTGTGTGGGCCCGTGCGGGTGTCGGGCGAGTCTGCTGGCAAGGTACCCTGGGGCTCGAGTCAGTATGCATTTCTTAAAAAGCAGGCCTAGTCTCTTGTACTGTGCATTTCAATAGGAGTCATTCCTAAGGGGACAGAAATTGGTTACACAAATGAAAACTCAGTTATTGCAATGACTGTAGCCCTCTAAAGTTCAATACTATCCAATAAAATCTCATTTTAGTGCTTAACTTCTCATATACAGAGAAATTAATTTCATCTAAATATCATTTGATTAATTTAACTTATCTCCTTGGAGAAACAATAGTGGCTAAAGAATTGAGAAATACATATAATCATGCCATAATAACCAAAATGAGGAAATTAGTGTTGTTGAAATGGCCTAATACAATGCAAATTTGTTTTTACACTTCACCAATTAGTCCATTGTTACTGAATGAAATACTAAATAAAGCCCCCATCTCTTGTTTTGCATGCCATTGCCATGGCTCTTGTGTGTTTTTCTTCATCTGGAACGTTTCTTCAGTCTTTCCCTTTATCTCACCACACTGATATTCGACAAGGATCTATTGACCAGTTTTCCCCCCACAGAATGCCCCTTAGCTCAAATTCATCAGATATGTCTCATGACCAGAATCAAGATCTGAGCCTCTGGCAGAAATTCTGATTTGAGAAGTGTACATTTTCTATTTCCATTCTAAATGGGAAGCACTTTTCTAGGCACTGAAAGTTAGCTGAAAACATTCGTGATGACAGATACGTTTAATTAACTGTGTGCATTGGATAAGTTATATTAGATTACCATGCTTCAGAATGTTATGCTGATGGGAAAATAAAAACCAGCTGACTCTCAATAATCTCATCTTTAAAATCAAGGATAAGCATAGTGTGTGTATCCAAGAGTTACCATGAAAACTAATGCATAATGCACGAAAATTCTCAGCCCAGAGCCTAGTGTTTATAAATACGTTATATTTCTTTTGTCTTTAATAAAACACTTTTAAAATAGCATTTATTAAATGTGATGGAGCACCTGTCAAGTTAGCTGAGACTCTGTGTCCTAACACCAGTATTACAAAGAAAAAGTCAAAAAAGAAGAAAAGGAAGAAGCGAGGCCAAGTTGGGAAGATCCCTGTGCACTGCAAATTCTAAAATTTTTCAATTGTTATTATGCTTTAAAAACTAATGATCATCAAGCTGGAATAAAGAATAGCCCTCTGTGGACATAACAGGGCATCTGAGTGTTCTGGATTAGGCCAGCTGCGAAGGATGCTTCTTTCTACTATAATTAAGTCTGTGTACCTGTCTGAGCCTCAGATGAACTGGGAAGAGCTTATGGCATTAGGGGTCTGGTTAGACTCAGAGCAGATTTGCTGAGCAGCTAATGAAACTTAAGCTTCTTTCTCATTTGCTCAGACCTCTTGTAAGAAACCATCATTTCTCGTTCCAGCTAAACATTCATTTTCTGGTATTCAAAACCCAAATCCACTCCTTGTCAGCTGCCTTTACAAGAACCAAAGTCAAATTCTCTTCTGCCCATTTTACTTGAGAAAAAACCAAAACAAAACAAAACAAAAAAGCACTCTGGGTTTGGAATCTCATTTCAGACCCTTGTCTCAGAATTCTTTGATGTGACATACAGCAAATAAAATGTTCTGGAATGAAGACAACACCATTTAGAGTAACTCTTTTTACTATTTGTCCCTTCAACTCAAACAAATTGCCTTTCCCATAATAAAATGGCCTTTTAAGCCATTTTGTGTGGTTGAATGCAACCTGGGTCATTCTTTGGAGAGGGGTAAGTATGCCAAGATATTACAAATTGAAAAAAAATGACTTAGATTATAATGCCCCTCTGGAAACAGAAAAGAGACAGAGATGGTACCGAGATAAGTAAGGAAATGCCAGCTTATGGAGGTGAGTGGTAGAATGGCCGCTTGCAATAAAATCAGTGATCTCATAATTTGGTAAAGAGTTGACCAATGCTCATTTGGTCAAATTTGGCAGGATGAGGTTTCCATATAAGATTCCTCCATCTTTCCTACACATTCTGCTTTTAAAACAATGTTGTGCATGGAAGTGTTAATTTAATCGTATCCTTTAGTTTGTACAGTTAATGCACTCTAATAAAAATAAATAAAACTTTGCAAGAACGGAAGCTATCCTGCTGACATTCTTCTGTAGCAATCAAGGGAAATGGCCTGGATTCCTCTTTGGCACTGATGCAAGATCAAGGAATGACAAACATCCCTGAAGCAGGGGCAGAGGAGAGGAATGGGAATCACAAAATTAAAACAAAATGCAGGCACAAAAGCAAAAAGTTGTGGTGAAATTGTAAAAATTAGAAGAGAGCTTTAGATCACCCTGTCAGTAAAAGAAAAGCAGATTTCAGTTGGTTTTAAGGAATTACATGTGTATCAAAGCAAAGACTGGTCCTCACGTCTGGAATAAAGCTGTGAAAGAATCCTAGGACACCGGACAACCAGTGTTTGGCAAAGGTTGGGATAACCTTTCCCTAGAATACTGGGGACATCAGTGACCAATAGCAGGAGATATTTTGTAGTTCATCCACCAATGCCCCACACTCCTCAATCCCCACCCCACCCCCTCACACACACTGCTGTCTTGTGTTTGCGTTAATTTTCTTGGGAAAGAAAGATAGTAAGCTATGGAATGCAGAGACAGAGGGCCAATGAATGTAGACCATGCCAACAGCTGGGTGACTTCCGTTCAGGTACCAGTTCTAAAAGAATTCTAAGTGGCTCTGGGAAGCAATTCATTTTAAATTCTCAACCCACAAACATTCAGAACACTGCCTCTCGATGTTGGCCAGCCTCTTAGGAGTGGGCCCTTCATTTTCTTTTTTTCTACAGGACACCATTTTTGCTTGGTTTCATTTTGCTTTCTGTAGGTGGACTGTTAGCTCTCAATCATTAGTGGGTCCTTTTAACCGGACTTATGCCTTGCAACCTGCATTTAATGCCCCCACTTCCATCACTGTTCATAAAGTCTCCTTTCTTATCCCTAAAAAGTGTCCTTGTTACTGTTGGTATGATGATTGTCCACTCCTTTTTCATTCCCAGGTTTTTATCCTAATTAAGGCTTAAGTAGAAATACCTGTTCCCACCAATCTCTCTATCAATGAACTACACTTTGAGGACCATTTCTCTCCTATAACCTACCCAATTCTCTGTTTCCTTCTCACCAGCAGAAGTGGGGGTGGGGATAACAATGTGAGTAAGCATTGGAGAATACCCCAAAAGAAGCTGATGCAAGCCAGAAGGCACAATGCTGGTATTTCCCCCCACTGTAAGAGTAAACTTACAGGACTTGGTGATTAAACAACCATGTCCCATTCAGCTTCATAGTTAAGATAAAGTAGCTCCCATTGTTTGAGAGAGCTGGTTTTATATTACTGGGAATTTTCTTTTGTTTGTTTATATTGATAAGAAGAGGCAGGTGTTACATACTGGTAGTAAAAGATTACAAGTTTTGCAAATAGGGATCTAACTTTAATAGCATTATAAAAGAGCTTTTTTAAAGTGATATTGCACGTTTTAAAGTTTGGTTCTTTTTTCCAAAACAGTCTCTCTCTCTCTCTCTCTCTCTCTCTCTCTCTCTCTCTCTCTCTCTCTCTCTCTCTCTCTCTCTCTCTCTCTCTTTCTCTCTCTCTCTCTCTCCCTCTCCATCTCTCCCCCTTTCCTCCTCTTTCCCTCACCCCTCTCCCCTTCTCTCCCCCCTCTCCCTTCCTCCATATCCACCCCCTGTCTTGTCTTTTTCAAGATAGGGTTTCTCTTTGTATGTCTGGCAGTCCTGGAATTCACTCTATAGACCCAGGATGACTTTGAACTCAGAGACCTATCAACCTCTGTCTTCTGAGTGCTTGCCTCTTGAGTGCTAGGATTAGAGGTATGAATTGTGTTTCTTATGTAACTCCTGACCTAAGAAAAACTTCTAAGCAAATGTTAGCAAACTTAATTGGAGTTGTTCTAAGCAAAAGCAATGAAAATTGGCATCTATTCAGCTGACCTTTGAAAATATCATATCTTAGGGAAAGATATTTTTTTTCACCAGACAAAACTTCTAGGCACTGGAGTCACTTAGAATAATTACTTTTGAGGCTCGGATGGTGCTTTGCTCAAAGCTTGTGTCAGCTATCCAGAACCTCAAAATGAGTCAATTTTCTTTATTGAATACTCTAGCAGATATAATTTTGAGAAGGTTTTAACAAAGAGATTTGTACTACATTTAGGTGGGGACTAAAGCTATCGATGTAGGACCTCTTACAAGACAGAGAAGAGAGTAAATACACTCAGGAAAAAAAAAAGCATGTGAAACTGAGGATAGAGATCAATGTATTCACATAGACAGCACATCCAGGACTTTCTGTGGAAGTAGGACCATCCATGCACACAGATTTCAGCTTCTCACCCATGGAGCCGTGAGAGAAAACATTTCAAGCCATCAAACTGTGGTAACTTGTTGTGATCAATTTAGAAAATGAATCAATTTTCTTTATAGAATACTCTAGCAATACTTTTATATTTAAGGAAATTAAATAAAGCTGACTAAAGCATGGAGGACTTCATTGATGATTTGAGGTTAGCTAGGGGTGGTTCCAGATATACTGGCTCTTTGGGAGGTTCTTCTTGGTTTAGAAGGCATGTGTGACAAGTTTAAATGAGACAATATAATTGTGTCCCCAAGCTTTCCATACTATTTTCAAAACAAGTGCAAGACATCAGACTATGTAAAATGTTCTGTGCACAGACTTCTGAGAAAGTCAGGGCCACAAGTTACTATCTATATAATTTTTGAACAAGGTAACTTTGCCTAGTGAATCTGGCCCAGTGTATGCTTCTGTGTTTCAACACTTCTCCAAATTCGGCTGGCTAGATTCCTCCTGATCTGAATAGCAAACAAAAATGTCAAGCCTTGAATCCTAGTGATCACCAGAAACTCCCTAGGGATAGCCACATCATAAAGTAATCTCATTTTTTTCTGCCTTGTCTGACTTTTAATTGAACAGTTATATGATCGTGTTTTGCCTTCTCTGATAACATACAAACTACACTTCTGTTATAAATGGTTTAGTGGCTGACAACAGAATTTGTAACGGATATGTTTACTAGCCTAAGTCCACCTTCAAATGACACTGTACCATTTCAAAGCCAGTGTTGTGCCTGCCAACTTAAATATTGATAATTTCTCTTTTCCATCTCGAGATATTGCTGACACTTTTGCAGTAATGTGCTATAGCCTCCTAATATGTGTACTATTATTATGTTAAGTTGATCTTTTAGATTGGTCAAAAATAAGGAAAATACTTTATTTGAATCTCAGTTGATAACTCATAATTTCCATTATACCTGAAGAAATGTTTTTAAAATCACTTTCAAGGACAATCTCTTGTTCAGTGTGTGTGTGTGTGTGTGTGTGTGTGTGTGTGTGTGTGTGTGTGGGTGGGTGTGATATGTATCATTTATGCACATGCATGGAAGTTATAAGCCCTTCTGTACTTCTGAGTCTGCACAGAGGTCGGAGCAGGATATCTTTTGTCTTATTCTCTTTCTCCACCTTATCTCCTTGAGACAAAGTCTCTCACTGAACCTGGAGCTGAAAGGGGTTTTCACATACAGGCTGGCCTGAAAGCTCAGATCTCCCTGTCTCTGTGGTCACAGGCATGATGCTACCATGCCCAGCTTTTACCTGACTGTTAGAACCAACCCCAGGTCCTCATACTTCTCCTGCTTGCAGAGCAAGCACTCTTACTGAGCCATCTCGCAGTCCCGTGCACATTTGTTTTAAGAAGTGTTTACCTCTCATCTTTAAAGTGTTGGGGTGTTGTTGTTGTTTTGTTTGGGAGGGTTGTTGTTCTTGTTTTGTTTGTTTTTGTGGTTTGTTTGTTTCCTTGTTATAGGTAGGTAACTTTCTTCTTTCAGAACTTAAGTATTTTTTTCTGACTCTCTTCCTTATATGGTTCCTAATGAGGTCTATTTTAATATCATCTTCCTATATGGGCAAGGTGTTTTCTCTTGCTTTCACTCAAGATTTCTCCTTGTCTTTGAGGTCTTGCAGGTGGAATTCCATACTTGCCTAGTTGTAAACACTTTGGTAGTTGCCGTGCTTGGTGTTCTCTGAGGTTAGTGAATTATGTAGTTTACAAGGAACCTTGGGAAATTCCATTTTATTTCTTCAAATTTCCATTTTGATTTTTCTTCTCCTACTGGTCTTCCAATTATACATATGTTACACCTTTTGAAATTGGCCCACAGTTCTCAAATGTACATCTTTCTTTCTCTCTCTTTTTGCTTTTGGGTTTTTTTCTTTTTGCATCTCCTTGTAGAAATGTTAGTCTATTTCATGATTCATGCTAACTGCTGCTTTTTCTAGTCACATACAGTCTATTCAATGAGACCAATAAGCATTCAGTTTTCCACCTCTGCTACCTATCCTAAAACCAGTAACCTGGAAACTATAATATATACACAGAGGACCTGATGCAGACTTGTGCAGTCCTGGTGAATGCTGCCCCAATCTCTGTGAATACTGCCCTAGTCTCTGAGTTCATATGAAATTTGCATATGCCGATTTAGAGGGCTTCCTTTCCTTGGTTTCCTCCATTTCCCCTGGCTCTAACACTCTTTCCACCTCCTCTCCTGTAGGGTTCTGTTCAGGATACTTTAGTGGTCTGGGTATTTTATGCTTCCATGTAAATTGTAAGTTTTTTGTCTTTTAGTTTCTATTTCACTGAAGAATGTCATGGGATCTCAATCAATCTATAAATTACTATTGATAGAACGTCATTTTCACAATATTAAATATACCACTGCTTGAGAATTGGGGGATTTTCCATATTCTAACATCTTCCTCGGTTTCTTTCATTGGAGATTTAAAGCTTTCACTGTATGAATCTCTACTTGGATATATTTATTCCTAAATGTTTTATTTAATTTTTTTGAGTCATTTGGGAATGGGATTCTTTCCATGATTTCTTTCTTATTGTGTTTGATACTAGTATATAGACAGGCTGGAGTTAGGAATGAAAAAATTCTAGAGATGGGGATAGTAGAACACAGGTGCTATAAATGGGGAAAAGAAAAACAGGGACAGGAGATTTGCCTGGGGAGGAGGGTGGAAGGGTAAAAGGAAGAGAGAGGAAATGAGGATGATATAGCATTATGAATGTTTGAAGAGCCATAAGAAAACCTACTATTTTCTAGCCTTTCTTAAATACACTTAATATACATACTTTTCTTTTTAATATAATATTTTATCCTTTAAGAATTTTATACAAGGTATTTTGAGCATATTTACTTACAACAAACTCTTCTCAAATACATTCTCATATCTTTACCACCATGTTCAACTAAACATTTTCTTACAAAGACATTTATTTATGTATTTAGTATATTGTATGTACCCTCATGACTTTATGTCCAATACATCAGTTCACGAACCTACAGACGTCAGAGGGCATCGTATCTCCTAGAACTGTAGTTACAGGCACGTGTAAGCTTCCTGATGTGTACTGGGATATGAACTTGAGTCCCCTATAAAACTACCACCGTTTTGTATGATTTAAGTAAATAAGTAGAGGAAACACTACACCCTATGAGGCTAGAGCCAGCAAGAAGGAACTTGATCAACACAAATACAAGTTCTGTAAGTTTTCACTTACATGTGGAATTAAAAAAAAATGGATAGAAACAGAGGAGTGGTTATCAGAGCCTGGGAAACAGAGTCTTGGTAAAATGTTGGTCAATAATAATAATAATTCTTCAGTTAGAAGAAACAGTTGAAAATATTTGAGAGGGTGGACACTTCAATGAGCTCATTTAATTCATATTATACGTATCTATCATATCCTCATTTTGTGTCCTATAAGTATATACAATTGTACCACACCAACATCCAATAAAAATGAAACTGAGTGATGGATACTCCCTATATTATCAGAATTAACCAAGGATTTAAGATGAAATACACAAAATGAAATATCTCCATTGCAAAGACTTTATAGAAAGAAGTGCCAGTTAAGAGGTAATTACAGAACCACATAGAAATATTTAGTACAGTCTAGGGGAGCCAAGAAAAGTTCTTGTGGCATGTAGTACTCCAACTGAGAAGTATATGGAAGGAGGGAATGGATCAGAAGGGCATGTGCAGTGGGTCACTGTTCCATGACAAAGGGCTAACTTGAATGGAATCCCAGAAGGATATGGCAATGTTTGGAAAACAAAGTAGCCTGTGTAGTGTCTTAAGGAGAAGTTAGCAGACTGTCTGACGTGTACAGGATGATGAGCAGGGGGAAGGGTCAGCATGAATATAGAAGGCCAATGCCTCACAGTGTGCAGAGTCCAGTTTATTAAGACATATTAGTCATGTCAATAAGTGTGAACTTTATCCTACTTGACTGTGAGGAAAGACACTGGAAGCTTTCAACTGTGGAAATGACACAACACAGTGACATTTTGTAAATATCACTCTGGTAACAGTTGGAAGAAGAAGCTTAACCCCTGACACGAAGTGACTAGTTATTGAGCTGTCCCCGTAATCCAAGTAAGAGATGATGGAGCGATAAGAAAGAAGAAAAGAGAACGGAGAAAGAAACGTTTAGGAAGTGGAATTGCTAGGTATCAGGATTGTGGATAGTGACTGAGAGGACTAAGTAACATTTGGTGACAAACTTGCATCAGCAATCCTTCCCTGATTTAATCAAAATAGCTCGGGGTGACAGTATTTGGGAACTGAAATACAGCAGCAGCAATGAGGAAGACCTTCCTTAAATGAGAACAAGAGCTGTGGCATTCTTAAGCCTTGCATAGAGATCTGGATAGCATCCCAATGTGGGGAGCAACCAGAAGAGTACAGAATACGCACCTGCAGTGGGTTCTTTGCACCAAAGAAGGTTCTACACACACAAATAAAAGTTTAATTGAGGATGGAAGTGGAACATAATAAAGGGACAGTCCTCAGTTAGCTTCTGCTACAGTGGGTATGGATATTCTGGGGAGACCTGATGTTCTACAAGGCAACTGTATCTTTGAACAAGGCAACAAATTGAAGCAGTTTATTTCTTCACAACTCAACCTCTAATCTCTAACAGACCCTAGGGGGGACGAGGAATAGCACTGCTCTCACCAACAAGAGCATCCTAATGCTTAAGTAAACACCCTTCCTCCCATTGGATATATCCCGTGACTGCATCTATAAAGGCTGGTTTTTGGATCCATGATAGTACTTTCATTTATTTATGTCTATTCTTTTGCAGAAGGAAATTTTCCTCTAAATACAGTTATGATACTGGTGTAATTTTGTATTAATCTAAATGAATGAATGAATGAGCCACCACCATCAGCCATGTTGTTATGCTTAGGTCCTGATGGGTAACAGGCCTATATGCTTGTGGGATTATGAAATTCTTTATAGGGAAATAGGGGGACTCATAAAAGAAAACTACTATTAAAAAGATTAGCTGCCATTAAAGGGGTGGAGAGGGGTAAACTTAAAATAATCTGAGGACTCTACAATCTTTTGTGTCATTAATACCGCTGATCCCTTTTTGAGGTACCATAGTGAGTTGGTTTTTGTTCCATAAAATGGGCATTTATCTCAGTGTTGGAATGAAGACTAGAGACAATTTTCCTTTGTGCTGAGGAAGAAAGGAGTTAAGAGTTTGCAGACAAGGTGTAGTGGATGTGGGAAAGAAATGGATGAGGAAAAGATAGAGAGAAGCTGTTAAATAAAGGAGCCAATGAGACATTGAGAAATCTGTGCCATACATACAGCAACCAGAACTCTGAACCTTGGGAATGGGAGAGTGGGTTGAGGAGCACACTCATACAGGCAAAAGGGATGGGGAAGAGGGAGGATAGGATGGGAGGCTTGTGGAGGGGTAACCAGGAAGAGGAATATCACTTGAAATGTAAACTAATAAATGATTAATAATAATAAAAGAACATAGTAACAGCATCTAGAGGCATGGAGACCAGTGTACATTTGGAGGTGAGAATTCCTGAAGACTCTACTTCTTTAAATCACCAACTCTAACTTTTAGTCAACTCTCATATGTGCCATATGAGAGAAACTTAAGACAGAAGAGATGTAGATTGCACAACAACAACAAGAACACAAAATCATAAGCAGGGAATTATATTTGGCATAAGAAGCATCTCTAAATGGAACGCAGCAGGGACCAGAGGCAAGTGTAAGAGCACAGACCCCTGACAACTCAAAGGCGTCATAGAGCAGGACTGGGTTTTCCATTTTCTTTTGAAATGAGATTGAATTTATTGAAAGGAAGATAATCACAACTAAATTCTCAGTTACACCATGATTAGTTGCCCCTAACAAATGTGAAATATTAAAATATATTAATGGAATATGTTTGTACAAATATATGAACATTATGAACTAAATGAAAATGGCAAATAAAATGTGTTCTAAGTCTTACCTACATAACTGAATTTTCACAGAAGTCAAGTTACAATTATGTGTATAGTTATTGTTTTAATTTGGTTTTAAGTTTTCAGTATATAATAGATGACTAAAGTTACTGTTGTATATGTCTAGACCCTTTTTATGGGAGCCTATGTTTGGGTAAAGATAAAATAGATATGTATTTCTTTTTAAAAATTTTTTTTATTACGTATTTTCCTAAATTACATTTCCAATGCTATCCCAAAAGTCCCCCATACCCTCCCCACCACTCCCCTATCCACCCATTCACACTTTTTGGCCCTGGCGTTCCCCTGTATTGGGGCATATAAAGTTTGTGTGTCCAATGGGCCTCTCTTTCCAGTGATGGGCGACTAGGCCATCTTTTGATACATATGCAGCTAGAGACATGAGCTCTGGGGTACTGGTTAGTTCGCAATGTTGTTGCACCTACAGGGTTGCAGATCTCTTTAGCTCCTTGGATTCTTTCTCTAGCTCCTCCATTGGGGGCCCTGTGATCCATCTAATAGCTGACTGTGAACATCCACTTCTGTGTTTGCTAGGCCCCGGCATAGTCTCACAAGAGAGAGCTCTATCTGGGTCCTTTCAGCAAACGCTTGCTAGTGTATGCAATGGTGTCATCGTTTGGAGGCTAATTATGGGATGGATCCCTGGATATGTTTATTCCAAGAAATTTATATTTTCTTTCCCTTCAGAAAAATCAATAATTATGTTCTTTTAGTCAATATTTTCATACAGTATTTATCTTATGGAGAGAAATGCCAAATGACAATTTTGCTTGAGTTACTGTAGTTTTTGTATAATTTTTGTTAATTTTAATATGCAGAAAATTTGCTTTTCTCAGTCAGTAGCAATTACAACTGACAAGAAAATGTTTAGTGTAATATTTAATGTTGGAAATGAAGTATAATTTTTGGTGTTATGTACAAACATTGTCACGAGGTCAATACCATCAATATCTTTATCATGATGTGTTATAAAACATTTTAGTTCCATGATATAGATTGCAGTAACATAACATAATTCTTTACTCTCTCCAGAAGTAATTATCCAGATTTAGTGTTACTGAACCTCTCTAAAAATTTTAATTCTGGAATATTGTAAAGAAGTAGACACAAGTGAACTGTCTAGGTATCTCTCTGAGACAGTATCAGTATGTCTAAAGGAATTATAAGTGATTGCTACAGAGTTTAATGCTTGATTTTATATAGGAATTCTTTCCTTTAGAGGTATGGCAGTGCTTTTTAAATGCCTTTCAGTCTACAATTTCTTTTATTAATGTTATACCACTTATGGCAAGCTTCACATACAATTTCTTTTTATTTAAGAGGAACATTATTTTTTTCTAAAACATTAAACATTTTTTTTTATCCTGTTAAAGAACATTGATGTAAGCTTGTAGCATTTCTAAACTTTGGCTAACATGAGTGACAGTAAGCACCATTTCTTATTAGATGATGGAGACAGCATAGATGATACATTAATCTATAAATGATTCATCAGTCTATTATTTAACCATCATGGCTCACCACTTATTTAATGAGCTAACTTCTCTTTTTTTTAGGCTGAATTTAATTAAGATATAATTATTTTTATTTTTATTACTACCATTGTTAGTGTTGTTTTTGCACATGACAGTAGCTATCTGTTTTGTTGTTAGGAGTAAGATGTGCTTAGCATTTCCATCATGAGTCTGGTGGAGGTTTTATTGTTGCGGCCGCCAGCAGCTCAAATTTTATTGTTGCGACACTAGTTATGAAGGAAGGGGGAGGGGACCCGATTCCCGCCGAATAATCTCTGGTCCAGTAGAAAGGTGCACGTGTGTGGCTCCTCAGGTTCCAGCAGTGGGCGTGGCAGAACGAATGAGCAGGAAGCTCCACCCCGAGCAAGCAGGTTTCAGGCTAGGGGAGGGGAGACTACATCTCCTCCCTTTTATTAACAAAATTAAAAAAAAAAGAAAAGGCTGGCCTGAAGGGGGAAAATTATCTATGTTCAATAGTTCTGCCTGGAATCTAGGGCTAAAGAAAAAACTTGCTTCACTGGGATTCTTTAACTTTTCTTATGGTAAACTGTATCTGGCTTAAGACTGTCCTTTCTAGTAAACAACTAACTGAAAGGCCTGGAGCTGTAGACTCTGACTTTATAATGCTAATTAGTACTTGGTAGGTAACTTTCTAGTTGAATTTTAAGTAGGGCGTTGGAACTCTGGCTAAGTTTGACTGAACGATGTGAAAATAACACTAAGTTGATATTCCTCCGCATTTTTGGAAGATAGGTGGGAAACAGGGAGAAGGCATTCGACCGGCTCTTTTATTTGGGTGGGAGGCAGTGAAGGGCTTGCCCTTTCAATAGTACGTCTCCAATCTCTCTCTCCCCTATTAATTAAGTTAAATAAGGCAACGCTTAACTGAGGTGATCAAATGATTTTCTCATCCGTAGATGAGTGGGCTTTTAACCTTGGCTTGGGTGGACATGGACCCGATTTCTCCCGTGGGTAAAACCCACACATGTGGCTCTCGGTACCTTTTGGGGAGGCGAGGTAGAGCCGGAAAATATTTTTTATTTTTAACCAAAATTTGGTACCAACCTCTTTCAAACCGGGTTTATCTCACAGGAAACTCAGAAATGGTCAAGCCGGACCTTTTCTTGCAGTAAGTATCTCTGCACCAAGCGGTGCCCATACTGAATTTGTACAATCACAAACCAGTATGCACAGTTCTGAGTGCTGTGCAGCTCCTAAAGGAGAATTATTAACTTCAGAATTAGCAAAGCCTAAGCAAGAATTATGTCGTTAGTAACACCACGATTTGTGGCTAAAATAGGAGCTGGAAGTCGTTTCTCTTTATCCCTGTTTTTTCTACAGTCTATTGAGCTAAGGACACCTTGTAGTAACAGCAAGGGTGAAAAGCCAGAGGTCAGCTAAGGGGCTAAGCCTGTCTATCAAAATAAAAACCAATCTTTATTAATATAGAAATATCTACTCTTCTAGCCCTCTAGGTAAACCTAAATTTTTAACTCAGACTGAAAACCACGTGTTGGAAATGTGCTGAGACTGGGGGTAACAGCTGCCACCTGTGTGCTCTAGGGGGGCGGGGATGCACATCCGCTGGTCTGCCTCGAGAATGTTGATTTACCTGCTTGAAAGACAAAATCTTGAAAGACAGTGAGAAAGTAGGAAAGCAGAACTTCTTTCGGGGAAGTCTAGGTACTTTATTTAAATGTAAATTGTAAAGCTGAGGCTAGTCTCCGGCCTCCTGTCGGGAGCTGGTTTAGAGAGTAGCTGGAGAACAGCTTTGAGAGCTGTTGCTCTCAGCTGAATTTTAAGCACAAAAGGAATTTTAGTCTTTAGAATGATACTTACCAGAAGAGTCAGAATCTGTGTTCATCTGACGAATTAATCTCTCTGGCAGCCACCGCGCTCCATTTTCATCTCGTGAAAAAACACAAACTGAGCCCCTACCCCAAATTAGAACTGGATCTGGACCCTTTCATTCATTAGTCAGGGGGTCCTTCCATTTTACCAATGCATAAGAATTAGAAGTAACTGGATGTCAGTGGCGATCCGCTGTAGACTGGCCCTTGATATCGGTGTGCAAGAAATTTAGGACAAATAAAGTGAAGGCAAGGTGGGCCTTTGGTGACCTTGGGGGATATAGCTGACCCTCTTTTGTCTTAAAAAGCCAATTCTTTAAGGTGCGATGAGCACGTTCAACTATTCTTTGTCTCATGGGGTTGTAAGGAATTCCAGTTTTATGTTTAATACCGAATTCTTTACAGAATGAAATAAAGTTTTTACTGGAATAAGATGGCCCATTGTCTGTCTTAATAAGTTTAGGCAATTCCATGGCATTAAATGCTTGTAGGCAATGATCAATTACGTTTTTTGAAGCTTCTCCTGTATGCAGAGAAGCAAAAAGAAATCCTGAACAAGTATCAATGCAAACATGTATATATTTTAGTTTTCCAAATTCTGCATAATGGGTTATATCCATTTGTCAAATATGATTAGGCATAAGGCCTCTAGGATTAACTCTTACATGTGGCACTGGAGATAAAGTAATACATTTAGGACATTGTTTTACGATCATTCTCGCTTGCTCCTTTGTGATCTTATGTCGGAGCCTTAGGGTATGGCTAGAAAGATGAAACCTTTTGTGATCACGTTGGGCCAAAGCAACCCGATCTGAAACTAAGGCTTCTCCTATTAGAGCTCTGTCAATGCGATCATTACCCTCTGTCAGAGGTCCAGGAAGACCAGAGTGAGACCGTATGTGGCCAATATAAAACGGATTTTTCCGGGCGAGAATGATGTTTTGTAATTCTGAAAATAAAGATCCTGACGGCGTATTGAAGTTAAACGTACCACAGGTTTCCAGTAAGGGTACTGACTGAGTAACATATAAACTGTCAGTAAAAATATTAAAAGCCTCATGCACAGACTGAAAAACCTTCAGTACTGCTGTTAATTCAGCGAGCTGAGCCGAGAGACCAGGAGTCTCTACGATAACCTGTTGATTACTAATAAGATATCCAGCTCGCCCTTTAGAGGAGCCATCAGTAAAAATCAATAGAGCATTATTTAAAGGCTGTAAGGAAGTCATCTTAGGAAATATCATATCATGCACATTTAAGAATTTTATCAACCTATCTTGGGGGTAGTGGCTATCTAGAGTTCCTTCAAACCCTAATTGCGCAAGCAACCAATCTGTATTATGCTGTTTCAGCCAAGTGTCTTGACTCACGCTGTAAGGCTGGACAATGATATCTGGCTCCTTTCCAAAATAAGTCAATGCCTGTCTTCTTCCAGTGATAATCATCTGAGCCACTGCTTCGTGATATGGCAAGATATTACGTTTGGGAGAAATCCTCGAATGTATCCACATTATAGGAAATTTTTGCCATAGCAATCCCGTAGGCACATGAGTCGTATTAAAAATTAACAGGTGCAGAGGCAGGGAATAATCTATGTAAGTGACAAACTGTTCTTCAATAGCCTTTTCCACTAGCTGTAAGGCCAGTAATCCTTCTGAGGTTAGGGATCTAGGGGAAGTGGGATTAGAACTCCCTTTAAGAATATCAAATAAAGGTTTCAACTCCCCTGTAGTAAGCTTTAGATAGGGGCGAAGCCAATTTATATCACCTAACAATTTTTGAAAATCATTTAAGGTCTTTAAGTTATCTCTACGAATAACAATTTTCTGGGGAAAAACAGCTTGATCAGTGAGTCTAAAACCCAAATAATTATAAGGATCCTGAGTTTGTATCTTTTCAGAAGCAATTTGTAATCCCTTATCAGCCAGGGCCTTTCGTAAGTCTCCATAACACAAAAGCAAATCTTGGGGGTCCTTTCCCGCCATCAAGACATCATCTGTGAAATGGATGATGTAAATATTTGGCCATTGTTGTCTAACAGGCTGAATTGCCTTTGCCACAAACCTTTGACATAAGGTGGGACTATTAGCCATGCCCTGCGGGAGAACTGTCCAATGATATCTTTTCATGGGTTCCTTGAAATTTACAGAAGGAACACTAAAAGCAAATCTCTCACAATCCTTTGGATGCAAAGGGATGGTAAAGAAACAATCTTTCAAATCTATAACAATCTTATAATATCCCTTAGGAATGGCTACTGGGGAGGGGAGCCCCGGTTGTAAAGTTCCCATAAGTACCATGGTTTCATTAACCTTTCTTAAATCTTGCAACAGTCTCCATTTTCCCGATTTCTTCCTGATAATGAAAATGGGTGTATTCTAGGGAGAGTGAGACTCTACCAAATGTCCTGCTTCTAACTGCTCCTGCACTAGCAAAGAAGCGGCCTCTATTTTCTCTTTAGGTAAAGACCACTGATCTACCCACACCGGAATATCATTACGCCATTGAATTTTTTCGGCGTGGGATGCAGGCAAGACAGTGGCCGCTACTGAAAATACTTTAAACCTCTCACGTTAGAGTGGGGTTTAAGATCTTTAAAAGTCTTAATTTTTTGTCCCTTCTTTATTAGTTCACGATCAGGCAGGGGTCCCTGCCTGAACGTCTGTTTAGTCACCATCTCCTTAGAACTGCACAGGATAATGCCCATCTGTGACAACAGATCTCTTCCCCACAGGGTTACAGGCAAATTTGGCATAACATACGGCTGAATATTTTTTGATTTTCCATCCTCATCTCTCCAGGTTAGCAATTTGGAACTACGTTTTGGGTTACTGGCATAACCAATTCCTTGAAGGTGAGTCAAGGAAACAGACAGGGGCCAGTTTGAGGGCCAGTCCTGCCCTCTAATAATCGTTACATCGGCCCCGGTATCTATTAATCCTTCAAAGCTTTTTCCATCAAGAATCAATTTAAGGTTAGGTCTCTGATTGGTGATAGATTTCACCCAATTTACGTCAGAGGAGTCAAAGTTATTCTGTCTTTTTTCATTTTTAAGGAATTTAGATAGTGACCAGCGCAAAGGGATCAAAGTAAGTTGAGCAATTTTCTGATTAGCGGGTATAGTTATAGCACCACGAGGGCAAGCGGCTATGATTTTAATTTCTCCCTCATAATCATTACTTATAACACCTGGATAAATCTGCAGGCCTTTTACAATAGAACTGCTTTGTCCTAAGAGAAAACCACAGGTTCTTACAGGTAGTGGTCTAAAAACTCCGGTAGGCAGAGTTTGGACTCCCACTTCTGGGGTTAATGTTGCATGGACAGTGGAACAGAGGTCCAGTCTTGTATTTCCTGGGTTTGACCTGACAAGCTCAAGAACTGATCTTGTTGGCTGGGCAGCAGATTTATAGCCCCATAAGCTGTCTTCTTTGAGTAACTCGGGGCCTGGGGCTGACCCCTTTCTTCGTTTCCCGGCACTGGGCGGCTCAAAACCCTCGTTTTATGCTTACAATCTTTTGTCCAGTGGCGGCCCTTTTCACACCGGGGACATATTCCTGGGCCACGGCCTGTTTGTCTAACCTCGGCACCCTTGTTCTGAGGACAATCAATTCTAAAATGGTCTAAACTTTCACACTTAAAGCATACATTTTTCTCTCGTTTCCTTGAGAACATTGCCTGCGCGTGGGTTTCCTGCAAGGTCTCGCAGGAAGGCCCGATGTCTGCGCAAAGGCGGACATATCCCGCCAAATCTGTCGTTCCCTTATGTGGTTGAATCGCAGCTCGGCAAATTGTATTAGCATTCTCATAAGCCAATTGCATAACGAAAGGACTTCCCGTGTCCGGATTTCCAAGGATTCTACTAGTTGAAATCAATAGCCTGTCCACAAAATCCTGATATGGTTCATCAGAACTCTGCCGAATGCTAGCTAAACTTCCACCAATCTCTCCTTTGACTGGCAACCTTCCCCAAGCACGGCATGCGGCCGTCGCAATTTGCGCGTACACTGTAACGGGAAAATCAACCTGATTTGTCTGTCCCTCATAAGGGCCCTCTCCTAAAAGCATGTTGCTATCCCAGTCTGAATTACCAGCCTGAGCGTTAGAAGCAGCAGTTTTCTTACTGGCGTCTCGCCATTTAGAATCCCAAAGCAAAAAATCTCCTCCTGACAGGGTAGCCTTAGAAAGAGTCTTCCAATCTAAAGGGGTTAAGTGTGACTCCACAACTGTGTCCAGTAATGCTTGAGTGAATGGGGCTGAAGGGCCATATTGCACAACAGCCGCCTTTAACTCTTTTATCAACTTGAAATCTAAGGTCTGGTAATGTCTGCCCCTAGTATCTTGCTGATCAACTACCTCGACCACCGGAAAGGCTAGCGTATTAGACATATTCTGTCCTTTCCCACGAGCCTGACTCACAACCTTTTCTAGCGGCACCTGGTGAACTACAGAAGAGTTACTCTTCTCCGCTTTTGACATCTTTTTTAGTTTCCGAAGCTCATTAGTCAGCCTCTGAAGCTTAATCTCAAACTCTAACTCGCTTAGTCGTGTGTCCCTATGAGTGGCACCTCCCGAAGTGGGGACTACAGGTGGAGCGGGAGATTTACAAGAGGACCAATTCTCATTAAGGTACAATTTCTTTTATTAATGTTATACCACTTATGGCAAGCTTCACATACAATTTCTTTTTATTTAAGAGGAACATTATTTTTTTCTAAAACATTAAACATTTTTTTTTATCCTGTTAAAGAACATTGATGTAAGCTTGTAGCATTTCTAAACTTTGGCTAACATGAGTGACAGTAAGCACCATTTCTTATTAGATGATGGAGACAGCATAGATGATACATTAATCTATAAATGATTCATCAGTCTATTATTTAACCATCATGGCTCACCACTTATTTAATGAGCTAACTTCTCTTTTTTTTAGGCTGAATTTAATTAAGATATAATTATTTTTATTTTTATTACTACCATTGTTAGTGTTGTTTTTGCACATGACAGTAGCTATCTGTTTTGTTGTTAGGAGTAAGATGTGCTTAGCATTTCCATCATGAGTCTGGTGGAGGTTTTATGGCTGAATTTGATATGCCTTTCATCAAATTATTCTGTCTATGGTAGGCCTCAAAAATGTACATAACTTTGAATTGCTCCATAGGCTGTCATAGGCACTAGTACAATCGGAGATATAAATTCCACTGACAACTTCATTTATATTGTGGATCTGCTGAATTTGGGACTAAAAGTCCTACACTGGTACATTGTTTGAAGTGAAATCCCATTTTGCTAAAAATAATTGTATAATGTCAGAAAAGATATGATAGCTATGTTTAATGTATTCATTCAACAACACTTGAGAGATTTAGTTTTCCTTAGTCAGAAAACTTTCTGACTCTGCTAACGTGACTTTTTGAAACATAAAAAAATGAATATGGTATTTTCACATTGAAAATTTGAGTTAAATAATTCCCTATTACATTCTCACTGTTTTGATTAGCAACTAAATTCTTATTTTAGCAAAGCATAGGAAGTTACAGAGATGTACTTGAATCTGATTAAGGTATAGTTTTAGTAAGAATATTTTTCTTGTTTCTATGTATTATTTTTACAAAAAAAACTGAGCCTTTAAAATTAAATGTACATAATTCCTCTATCACAATTTTTCACAGGTCTTGTGGGTTCGAAGCATGCGTATTTGTATTGTTTATAGTTTTAAATAAAATGTATACTCTCTTTTTGTTGTTTTTTAAAGGTGAACTCAAATTTCTCTTTAAATTTTTTTTAAATTTTATTTTTATTATTTTATTTTATTTTACATTTTATTGTACGTATATCTGTACACCACATGAAGTAGTGGCAATAGAGGCCACAAGAGGGCAACAAAAGCTCTGGAACTGGAGTTACAGACGGCTGTGAGCTGCCATATTGGTGCTCAGAATTGAACTCAGGACCACTGAAAGAACAGAAAACACTCTCAGGACTGAGTTACCTCTCCAGTTTTTTATTTCTCAAATTTCTTATCTTTACTAATGACAATTATGAATTCATCTTCATTACTTATGTAGTTTTTAGAAACATTTTCTTTCAATGTATTAAAATATGAAAGCAGCGTATTAAAATACAAATTAAAATAAATATAAAATATTTGGTCAGCAGATTTTCTTTTGTATGCTTAAAATGGCTATTTTTACTCCAAAATACTTAACTATTTATATTTCAATTACAGAACAAACAAAGGCCACCTTTAATAAATGTCACAGTTAAGTCAAAATTATGTTAAGCTAAAATTTTATTTTTACTATTTTAAAGCGTTACTAATATCACTTCAATTATTTTTAAAGTTCAATTACTTGGACAAATGAGTCGGCTCTATAGGTTAAGGCACCTACCACCACGCCTGAGAACCTGAGTATTTAATATTCAGAACCTACAAGGAAGGACAGAACTCACTACTGAGAGCTGTCCTCAGACCTCTCTCAAATTTCTGTGTTATAATCATGTCTACACACATACAAAGTCAAAAACATTGTATTGGGAGACTGGAGCACTGGTTCGACATCAAGAGCACTGTTGCTCTTCTGAAGCTCCCAGATTCAACCCGGGGCACTTCGGTGTAGGTTCACGACTGTCTGTAATTCCAGTTCCAGAGGATCTGATGTCCTCTTCTGGCCTTGAGGACCAGGCACTAATGTAATACACAGATGTGCATGCATGTGGTTCATAGAAGTATGTGCAGATAAAACATACATACATATATAATGATAAGTAAATTTTAAAATAAAAAATAGTATTAAATTACTCATAACTAGAATATTCAATGTGTATGTGTTTGTAAAGAAATAATGTTGCCACTTAAAATGATATGCATTTTATATTGGCTACAAATAATTTTACTTAACATTAATATGAGTTGATTATGATTGCAAAGCATTCTCATCTGCCAAGTGCAACCTGTGTGAGTCAGTGAGTCTCTGTGGAATCTCTAATTGGAATGCTAGGGGAGGCAAGGAAATGGGCAGTTGACAATACTAAGAAATGATAATCTTCTATAAAGGAATTGAGTGTAGTCACATTATCTGTGAAGACAAATTTGACAAGTTAATTAATTAGTTTTTTGCTCTTCAGAGCTTCTGCTATTCAAAATTCTCTTCATGCTGGGGAATATCCATCTCACAGAACCATAACCCACCAATTCGATTATATTTGTATACAATCACCCTTTATTTTGTGAACAGAGCAGGACATATAAAGAAGCCTGTCTCTGGAGGAGTGAAAGGTGTTATTAGAACACATGTTAGGGTTTTGCCTCCTTAGGCCAGCAGTACTAGATGCTGGATCCCAATGGCAAAGGCATATTTTATGTCCTTTACACATTCAGTTTTAACTGTTTGTGTTGTGCAGATCCTTCTAAAGAGTGGACTTATGGGAAGGTTACTTTGCACAATTTAAAGCATGTCCCTAACTCTAGCAGTTATTTTCTATGTTTGGGCGATAATGATACAAGAAGTTAAGCTTATTATAACAGATGCATCTGTGTTGTTTAGGTATATTCCTTCTTTTCTGGTCACTGTGAACAAAGATCTAACAAAAATATAGCTTAAATTAAGGAAAGATTTGTTTGTTCTTGGTCTTTGAAGGTTGAGTCCATCATAGTAAGGAGAGTGTGGTGGACCTGAGGAGTTCAAACTATAGAAGACAGGAAGGCATATGCTAAGGTGCTGAGTTAATGCATAGACCTCAGCTACTACATCCACTCTGGTAGTGACCCGCCTGACAGGCCTGGGCTTGGTCCCGAGGCAAAAAGTTCACGGAAACTTAGTCTCCTGGAACGGTGGCATCCTGTATAACAAATGTTCCAATGTCCTTGCTTTAGTTGGTAAACAGATCTGTGTGCTTTCCCTTAATATTGCTTTATTATAGGTGCTCCTAAGGATTGATTTTTTTTTTGACATATAGCTAAATTAGATTCTAGGCAGTCCTTGATCCAACCCTGGGCATGGATAGCTAAGTCACTGCCCTACGCAGGAATTTACCATCATCTAGGAAGAAGGAAATTTGTGACCTAAGAAGGAACCAGAGTAGATACTTAGAACTATAGATGGCTGAGTTACACCCATACACAATTATTTACAATGGCCTAGGGGGAAGGTGGACTATACAATAGACTAGAATAGGAACTATGGCAAGGGCAGGAAGCCCTTGCCCCTGGCTTCTAAGATTAAGTTGACCTTAGGTGGAGCTGTTTTTTATCCCAATTGTTAACAATGAATTTTTATCCCAGTTGGTTCTTGCAAGTCCTTCCATGTTTGCATTCCTCTGTTTTGTGTAAGAATCCAGTAACCTCTTTGTACCTTGCTGGTGTGTCACTCAACTTCCCTATTTTCTTCTGTATAAAAAGTCTGATGCTCTATTTGACAAATTGCATTCAGATTCTACACAATCTCGTGTGTCACTTCTGTTTGTCATTCTCAGACTTCTTGTCCACCTGCAACAAGAGACCCGTTCCACACAGATAGGAGACCCAAAAAGGGGATAGTCTGCGTCACTCAGCGACACATGCCCAGTGACCTACTTCCTTTACAGGCTCCACTTCTTACTTTATTTTTATTAACTCCTATGAATACCATCATATTCTGCATCCATCAATGGACCAAAGAAACCATTATGTCAGAGCCCTCTGGTTTTAATTATCTCTGGAATCCCTCCCCCCTCCCCCCTCCACATGCACCATAGTTAGAAGGGTGCTCTTACTACTCTAAAAACTATTCCGTAACTGAGCCAATTGACAGACAAGGTTACCTATCATAGAACCTTTTCTGGTTTTAACTCAGCGGGGACCGCTAACATTAAGATCATCATGTATCTTGAATTTCATTCTTCTTAATGGGTATGGAAGCTGGTGGGTAATATTTTCTCTTCATTCCCTTCCATTTTTTTTTTAACTGTCTTTTTTTTTTCCATTTTTTATTAGGTATTTAGCTCATTTACATTTCCAATGCTATACCAAAAGTCCCCCATACCCACCCACCCCCACTCCCCTACACACCCACTCCCCCTTTTTGGCCCTGGCGTTCCCCTGTACTGGGGCATACAAAGTTTACGTGTCCAATGGACCTCTCTTTCCAGTGATGGCCGATTAGGCCATCTTTTGATACATATGCAGCTAGAGTCAAGAGCTCCGGGGTACTGGTTAGTTCATAATGTTGTTCCACCTATAGGGTTGCAGATCCCTTTAGCTCCTTGGCTACTTTCTCTAGCTCCTTCCTTGGGGGCCCTGTGATCCATCCATTAGCTGACTGCGAGCATCCACTTCTGTGTTTGCTAGGCCCCGGCATAGTCTCACAAGAGACAGCTACATCTGGGTCCTTTCAATAAAATCTTGCTAGTGTATGCAATGGTGTCAGCGTTTGGTTGCTGATTATGGGGTGCATCCCTGGATATGGCAGTCTCTACATGGTCCATCCTTTCATCTCAGCTCCAAACTTTGTCTCTGTAACTCCTTCCATGGGTGTTTTGTTCCCAATTCTAAGGAGGGGCATAGTGTCCACACTTCAGTCTTCATTCTTCTTGAGTTTCATGTGTTTAGCAAATTGTACCTTATATCTTGGGAATCCTAGGTTTGGGGCTAATATCCACTTATCAGTGAGTACATATTGTGTGAGTTCCTTTGTGAATGTGTTACCTCACTCAGGATGATGCCCTCCAGGTCCATCCATTTGGCTAGGAATTTCATAAATTCATTCTTTTTAATAGCTGAGTAGTACTCCATTGTGTAGATGTACCACATTTTCTGTATCCATTCCTCTGTTGAGGGGCATCTGGGTTCTTTCCAGCTTCTGGCTATTATAAATAAGGCTGCTCTGAACATAGTGGAGCATGTGTCCTTCTTACCAGTTGGGGCATCTTCTGGATAAATGCCAAGGAGAGGTATTGCTGGATCCTCCGGTAGTACTATGTCCAATTTTCTGAGGAACCGCCAGACTGATTTCCAGAGTGGTTGTACAAGCCTGCAATCCCACCAACAATGGAGGAGTGTTCCTCTTTCTCCACATCCACGCCAGCATCTGCTGTCACCTGAATTTTTGATCTTAGCCATTCTGACTGGTGTGAGGTGGAATCTCAGGGTTGTTTTGATTTGCATTTCCCTGATGATTAAGGATGTTGAACTCCCTTCCATTTTTTAGTGAGCCTTGTTGTTAAAAAGCCTCCCATAATAACTGAGAGGCCCTTCTTTCAGTGCAATGGAATTCTCTGATTGACTCATCTAGATTCTTTACTCCTACTCCTGACAGAATGGGTCCCAGTACTGTGCTGAGCACATTGCACATGGTGCTTTTCCAGAGATGTCTTTGCCTAGAAACAATGATTAGTTCAGAAATGAACCTGGAGCCCAACATGGACAAAGTTTTCCAGGGATTGCATAGTTCCTGAGGTTTGTCTACTTTAAAATTGTCCATGCTGAAGACCATGGAGGCCTGGAGATGCCAGAGGTTGCTTTTGCCATTGACTGGAAAGTGCTTGAGGAGAGAAGAACATCAGCTGGAATATAAGAGAAAGAGATTAAAGACACCTTATGATGATGTTGGAGTCACAGTACCGACCACACCTACTATGAAACCCTGGGCTCCATGAACAAGGACATTCATTTAGTTTCATCATTTTTCCTGTTACCTAGTCCAGGTTGCATTTGTGGCATTCACAATGAAAGTAATGCAAACAATATACAGCCTTCTTGCCTGTCTTTGGATTTTGTTCTTTTTGTTTTTCAGCTTAGTGTTCTGGCACAACTTCTCCACCCAAGTCCCCTCGACAGCAGATAAAAGACTGAATAGAGATGACAGTATTTTACTGTTACAAGACACACACACACACACACAAACTTACTTGACTCCCCTGTCATTTGTCTCTTGGACTTGTGTTCTGTTGCGATCATGGTTACACATGAGGAAGTATTAGTTCATAAAGTTCAGGTGCTTTGCCCAATATTAACAGCTAGAAAGCAGCTGTGGCGAGATTTTCATCCTGGACTGACTGACACCCAAACGTAACTTTGTTACACTGACCAAATCCTCACTTAAGAAATGAAATTATTGTCCAGACAGCCGGCCACCTTCCTGGTGAGAGCACGGGGGTCTGCCTGGCCTGAGAGGTTTGTGGCACAGGCGCCGGCGGGAGCCTTCTTGGCTCCGGGACTCCGCGGAGGGCAGGCTGCACGGGTGACCATGTGGAATACAGAGTGCCAGCCATTTCTGGGTCGGGCGAGAGAGTCGCAGAGATTCTGGGGCGGCACCATCCTCAGCTCCAGACAACCAGCCACCTTCCCGGCAAGAGCCACAGAGCTTCTGAGGCGGCGACATCTTCGACTCCAGACAACTGGCCACCTTCCTGGCCAAAGCAACACAGCTTCTGGGAAAGATCCTGTTTTGGGCCTTCACCTTCAGCCAGGAGGAGGTCCAAACACCAGATAACTGTACACCTTCCCTGAGAGAGGAGAGCTTGCCTACAGAGACTGCTCTGACCACTGAAACTCAGAGAAGAGAGCTTGTCTCCCACGCCTGCTGATAGAGGGTAACAAAATCAACAGAGGAACAATCTTTTAACAAAGACAACTATAACAACTAACTCCAGAGATTGCCAGATGGCGAAAGGTAAACGTAAGAATCCTACTAACAGAAGCCAGGACCACTCACCATCATCAGAACCCAGAACGCCCACTTCGCCCAATCCAGGACACCCTAACACACCTGAAAAGGTAGACCTGGATTTAAAAGCATATCTCATGATGATGGTAGAGGACATAAAGAAGGAATTCAACAACTCACTTAAAGAAATACAGGAGAACACTGCTAAAGAGTTACAAGTCCTTAAAGAAAAACAGGAAAACACTGCTAAAGAGTTACAAGTCCTTAAAGAAAAACAGGAAAACACAACCAAACAGGTAGAAGTCCTTATAGAAAAACAGGAAAACACATCCAAACAGGTGATGGAAATGAACAAAACCATACTAGACCTAAAAAGGGAAGTAGACACAATAAAGAAAACCCAAAGTGAGGCGACGCTGGAGATAGAAACCCTAGGAAAGAAATCTGGAACCATAGATGCCAGCATCAGCAACAGAATACAAGAGATGGAAGAGAGAATCTCAGGTGCAGAAGACTCCATAGAGAACATCGGCACAACAATCAAAGAAAATGGAAAATGCAAAAAGATCCTAACTCAAAACATCCAGGAAATCCAGGACACAATGAGAAGACCAAACCTACGGATGATAGGAGTGGATGAGAATGAAGATTTTCAACTCAAAGGACCAGCAAACATCTTCAACAAAATTATTGAAGAAAACTTCCCAAATCTAAAGAAAGAGATGCCCATGAACATACAAGAAGCCTACAGAACTCCAAATAGACTGGACCAGAAAAGAAATTCCTCCCGACACATAATAATCAGAACACCAAATGCACTAAATAAAGATAGAATACTAAAAGCAGTAAGGGAAAAAGGTCAAGTAACATATAAAGGCAAGCCTATCAGAATTACACCAGATTTTTCACCAGAGACTATGAAAGCCAGAAGAGCCTGGTCAGATGTTATACAGACACTAAGAGAACATAAATGCCAGCCCAGGCTACTATACCCAGCCAAACTCTCAATTACCATAGATGGAGAAACCAAAGTATTCCACGACAAAACTAAATTCACCCATTATCTCTCCACGAATCCAGCCCTTCAAAGGATAATAACAGAAAAAAAACAATACAAGGACGGGAACCACGCCCTAGAAAAAACAAGAAGATAATCCATCAACAAACCTAAAAGAAGACAACCACAAGAACAGAATGCCAACTTTAACAACAAAAATAACAGGAAGCAACAATTACCTTTCCTTAATATCTCTTAATATCAATGGACTCAATTCCCCAATAAAAAGACATAGACTAACAGACTGGCTACACAAACAGGACCCAACATTCTGCTGCTTACAGGAAACCCATCTCAGGGAAAAAGACAGACACTACCTCAGAGTGAAAGGCTGGAAAACAATTTTCCAAGCAAATGGTCTGAAGAAACAGGCTGGAGTAGCCATTCTAATATCGGATAAAATCGACTTCCAACCCAAAGTTATCAAAAAAGACAAGGAGGGACACTTCATACTCATCAAAGGTAAAATCCTCCAAGAGGAACTCTCAATTCTGAATATCTACGCTCCAAATGCAAGGGCAGCCACATTCATTAAAGACACTTTAGTAAAGCTCAAAGCACACATTGCACCTCACACAATAATAGTGGGAGACCTCAACACACCACTTTCATCAATGGACAGATCGTGGAAACAGAAACTAAACAGGGACACAGTGAAACTAACAGAAGTTATGAAACAAATGGACCTGACAGATATCTACAGAATATTTAATCCTAAAACAAAAGGATATACCTTCTTCTCAGCACCTCACGGGACCTGCTCCAAAATTGACCATATAATTGGTCACAAAATAAGCCTCAACAGATACAAAAATATTGAAATTGTCCCATGTATCCTATCAGACCACCATGGCCTAAGACTGATCTTCAATAACAACATTAAGAATGGAAAGCCAACATTCACGTGGAAACTGAACAACACTCTTCTCAATGATACCTTGGTCAAGGAAGGAATAAAGAAAGAAATTAAAGACTTTTTAGAGTTTAATGAAAATGAAGCCACAACGTACCCAAACCTTTGGGACACAATGAAAGCATTTCTAAGAGGGAAACTCATAGCTCTGAGTACCTCCAAGAAGAAACGGGAGAGAGCACATACTAGCAGCTTGACAACACATCTAAAAGCTCTAGAAAAAAAGGAAGCAAATTCACCCAAGAGGAGTAGACGGCAGGAAATAATCAAACTCAGGGGTGAAATTAACCAAGTGGAAACAAGAAGAACTATTCAAAGAATTAACCAAACGAGGAGTTGGTTCTTTGAGAAAATCAACAAGATAGATAAACCCTTAGCTAGACTCACTAGAGGGCAAAGGGACAAAATCCTAATCAACAAAATCAGAAATGAAAAGGGAGACATAACAACAGATCCTGAAGAAATCCAAAACACCATCAGATCCTACTACAAAAGCTTATACTCAACAAAACTGGAAAACCTGGACGAAATGGACAAATTTCTGGACAGATACCAGGTACCAAAGTTGAATCAGGATCAAGTTGACCTTCTAAACAGTCCCATATCCCCTAAAGAAATAGAAGCAGTTATTAATAGTCTCCCAGCCAAAAAAAGCCCAGGACCAGATGGGTTTAGTGCAGAGTTCTATCAGACCTTCAAAGAAGATCTAATTCCAGTTCTGCACAAACTATTTCACAAGATAGAAGTAGAAGGTACTCTACCCAACTCATTTTATGAAGCCACTATTACTCTGATACCTAAACCACAGAAAGATCCAACAAAGATAGAGAACTTCAGACCAATTTCTCTTATGAATATCGATGCAAAAATCCTTAATAAAATTCTCGCTAACCGAATCCAAGAACACATTAAAGAAATCATCCATCCTGACCAAGTAGGTTTTATTCCAGAGATGCAGGGATGGTTTAATATACGAAAATCCATCAATGTAATCCATTATATAAACAAACTCAAAGACAAAAACCACATGATCATCTCGTTAGATGCAGAAAAAGCATTTGACAAGATCCAACACCCATTCATGATAAAAGTTTTGGAAAGATCAGGAATTCAAGGCCCATACCTAAACATAATAAAAGCAATCTACAGCAAACCAGTAGCCAACATCAAAGTAAATGGAGAGAAGCTGGAAGCAATCCCACTAAAATCAGGGACTAGACAAGGCTGCCCACTTTCTCCCTACCTTTTCAACATAGTACTTGAAGTATTAGCCAGAGCAATTCGACAACAAAAGGAGATCAAGGGGATACAAATTGGAAAAGAGGAAGTCAAAATATCACTTTTTGCAGATGATATGATAGTATATATAAGTGACCCTAAAAATTCCACCAGAGAACTCCTAAACCTGATAAACAGCTTTGGTGAAGTAGCTGGATATAAAATTAACTCAAACAAGTCAATGGCCTTTCTCTACACAAAGAATAAACAGGCTGAGAAAGAAATTAGGGAAACAACACCGTTCTCAATAGTCACAAATAATATAAAATATCTCGGCGTGACTCTAACTAAGGAAGTAAAAGATCTGTATGATAAAAACTTCAAGTCTCTGAAGAAAGAAATTAAAGAAGATCTCAGAAGATGGAAAGATCTCCCATGCTCATGGATTGGCAGGATCAACATTGTAAAAATGGCTATCTTGCCAAAAGCAATCTACAGATTCAATGCAATCCCCATCAAAATTCCAACTCAATTCTTCAACGAATTAGAAGGAGCAATTTGCAAATTCATCTGGAATAACAAAAAACCTAGGATAGCAAAAACTCTTCTCAAGGATAAAAGAACCTCTGGTGGAATCACCATGCCTGACCTAAAGCTTTACTACAGGGCAATTGTGATAAAAACTGCATGGTACTGGTATAGAGACAGACAAGTAGACCAATGGAATAGAATTGAAGACCCAGAAATGAACCCACACACCTATGGTCACTTGATCTTCGACAAGGGAGCTAAAACCATCCAGTGGAAGAAAGACAGCATTTTCAACAATTGGTGCTGGCACAACTGGTTGTTATCATGTAGAAGAATGCGAATCGATCCATACTTATCTCCTTGTACTAAGGTCAAATCTAAGTGGATCAAGGAACTTCACATAAAACCAGAGACACTGAAACTTATAGAGGAGAAAGTGGGGAAAAGCCTTGAAGATATGGGTACAGGGGAAAGATTCCTGAACAGAACAGCAATGGCTTGCTCTGTAAGATCGAGAATTGACAAATGGGACCTAATGAAACTCCAAAGTTTCTGCAAGGCAAAAGACACCGTCAATAGGACAAAAAGACCACCAACAGATTGGGAAAGGATCTTTACCTATCCTAAATCAGATAGGGGACTAATATCCAACATATATAAAGAACTCAAGAAGGTGGACTTCAGAAAATCAAATAACCCCATTAAAAAATGGGGCTCAGAACTGAACAAAGAATTCTCACCTGAGGAATACCGAATGGCAGAGAAGCACCTGAAAAAATGCTCAACATCCTTAATCATCAGGGAAATGCAAATCAAAACAACCCTGAGATTCCACCTCACACCAGTCAGAATGGCTAAGATCAAAAATTCAGGTGACAGCAGATGCTGGCGTGGATGTGGAGAAAGAGGAACACTCCTCCATTGTTGGTGGGATTGCAGGCTTGTACAACCACTCTGGAGATCAGTCTGGCGGTTCCTCAGAAAACTGGATATAGTACTACCGGAGGATCCAGCAATACCTCTCCTGGGCATATATCCAGAAGATGCCCCAACTGGTAAGAAGGACACATGCTCCACTATGTTCATAGCAGCCTTATTTATAATAGCCAGAAGCTGGAAGGAACCCAGATGCCCCTCAACAGAGGAATGGATACAGAAGATGTGGTACATCTACACAATGGAGTACTACTCAGCTATTCAAAAGAATGAATTTATGAAATTCCTGGCCAAATGGATGGACCTGGAGGGCATCATCCTGAGTGAGGTAACACATTCACAAAGGAACTCACACAATATGTACTCACTGATAAGTGGATATTAGCCCAAAACCTAAGATACCCAAGATATAAGATACAATTTCCTAAACACATGAAACTCAAGAAAAATGAAGACTGAAGTGTGAACACTATGCCCCTCCTTAGAAGTGGGAGCAAAACACCCTTGGAAGGAGTTACAGAGACAAAGTTTGGAGTTGAGATAAAAGGATGGACCATGTAGACACTACCATATCCGGGGATCCATCCCATAATCAGCTTCCAAATGCTGACACCATTGCATACACTAGCAAGATTATGCTGAAAGGACCCTGATATAGCTGTCTCTTGTCAGAGTATGCCTGGGCCTAGCAAACATAGAAGTGGATGCTCACAGTCGGCTATTGGATGGATCACATGGCCCCCAATGAAGGAGCTAGAGAAAGTACCAAAGAAGCTAAAGGGATCTGCAACCCTATAGGTGGAACAACATTATGAACTAACCAGTACCCCGGAGCTCTTGACTCTAGCTGCATATGCATCAAAAGATGGCCTAGTCGGCCATCACTGGAAAGAGAGGCCCATTGGACACGCAAACTTTATATGCCCCAGTACAGGGGAACGCCAGGGCCATAAAAGGGGAGTGGGTGGGTAGGGGAGAGGGGGTGGGTGGCTATGGGGGACTTTTGGTATAGCATTGCAAATGTAAATGAGCGAAATACCTAATAAAAAATGGAAAAAAAAAAGAAATGAAATTATTACTGGCTGTTGTTTTTAAGTGTTCTTGTCCAAGTTTTCGCCCCACTGTCTGTATCTCCACGGCTGCTGAATTCTCTCAGCTACCCACTGTGCTTCCCCTTCACAGCTCTCAGATGAGATTATTGATCTCCTCCAGTGTCTGAAAATCATTTTGATAATGAGAAATGTTCAGATTGGCATTTCAGACTTTTTGTGCTAAGTTTTAGAACTCTTCTTAGTCCCCCAGCAGGAGGCATGAACAGAAGTATGGGGTGAGTTACAGATGTGTGCTTACATGGTGAGGATACAGGGTGCGTTACAGATGTACACTTACAAGGTAAGGATTATTTTGAGCCATTATTTACTTGTTCTTTTATTCACTATGTATAAATGACTGTTTGTGTTGAGTTATTTTTCTTTTCTTGAGGAAACTTCCTTAATTCTTTTAGTTCTTCTGGCCAAATGTATTTCAGTTGGAGTGTTTAGCATGCTGTCATCTTTACCCATGTGAAATTCTGCCTCCCTATGAAGATTCGTGTGATATTCACTTGCAGAATGGGGAAAGTAGATAGCAAACAGACCAATGCTGTTCTGCTAGAGAAAAAATATATAAGTTTATCAAGGCACTTATTAATGTATGGCAATTATTCATTTGCTTATCTCTCCTATTAGACTGTAATCCTCACAAGACAAGATACTCAATTTGTCTTATTCATTAAATATTTTGGAAGTAAGCACAAGACACACAAGTTCACAAACTGATATTATGTAATAGTCTTTCAGGTCAAACTGCTTAGCATCAGATTCTAGATTAGCCTCATGTAACTTTTATGATCTTAACATGCAACTCAAGTCCATATTTCAGTCTATTTCTTTTAAATATGGACAACTTTTCACTTCTCAGTCAGATGGTCACTGTGGCAATTAAATTATACAGACTATAGAATGTATTTAGAATGCTGACCTGTGCATATGAAGTACACAAAACTTGCAATATTTGTATAGACATGAGTTCCTCAGTAAATACTTTTAAATGAATTGGTTGTAGATTCCAGACCATTCTTCTTTTTGATAAGTCATGCATACATATACATATACATACACATACACATAAACATACCACACACACACAGACATATATATATATATATATATATATATATATATATATATATATATATATATATATATATATATATGCTGGTAATAATACCCAAACTTAACAAACAGTGCACCTAGGAAGTGACCAATGACACATGACACCAAAGCCACTTCCTTTTGTATGGATAACGTACAAAATGCTGCAGACAGACCTCAGTCGGGTCCTTGATCCTCAGGAAAACTCAGGGTTCCAGTTACAGGCAAGCAAGGAGTTGGTGCGGATGACAAACAGACAGGGAGACAGAGACAGTGTGTATCTGTTAGGTGACACATCGGCAAGGTACAGTGTGGTTATCGGATGCTTAATGACTCTTACACAAAACAGAGGAATGCAACCATAAAGACTGGCAGGAGCTGGGAAATCAAACAACTGAGACAAAGTGAGCTCTATAAGGTCAGCTATATTCTTAGAAGCCAGGTATGAGGTCTTTACACTCCCAGGGCAAGGGCTTTCATGCCCAAGTCATAGTTCTAATTAGGGAGTTACACTCTAGCTAACCTTCTCATAAAGAATGCAATATTCTAGTTCTTCCTTAAACCACAGCCCAATGTACTTCCTAAACCATTGTAAATTCCTGTATATGGGAGTGACTCGGCTTTTATTCTAAGTGATTGTGTGGGGGGACTTTCTACTAATAAGTAATATAGTCTGCCATACATAACTATAATAAGAATTCTAAACTTACTTTGCTAAGCTTGTCCTGAGATTTCTAACTCTATGTAGTAGTAATAATGCCTGATTTCTTTCACTATCTCTCTTATAATACTAGAGGCAATTCTGAATGTCACTGAATAGGTAACATTCTTACTGAATTCCAAACCCAAGTCAGCTCAAGGACTACCTAGAGCATTGGTGAAGGCCAGGAAGCAAAGTTCAATTTTGCTTAGGTATTTGGCAAGTCATTGATTACTTGGAGACACTGTCTTAGGGTTTTACTGCTGTGAACAGACACCATGACCAATGTTAAGTCTTATAAAAACAACATTTAATTGGGGCTGGCTTACAGGTTCAGAAGTTCAGTTCATTATCATCAAGGTGGGAGCATGGCAGTATCCAGGCAGGCATGGTGCAGAAGGAGCTGAGAGTTCTGTGTCTTCATCCAAAGGCTGCTAGTGGAAGACTGACTTCCAGGCCACTAGGGTGAGGATCTTACGCCCAAATCCACAGTGACACACCCATTCCAACCAGGTCACACCTATTCCAACAAGGACACACCTCCAGATGGTGCAACTCCCCGGTCCAAGAATATACATACCATCACATTCCACTCTCTGGTCCCCATAGACTTGTTCAAAAACATGAGTCTTTTGGGGGCCATACTTAAACATAGCATAATGCAAAATGCATTTAGTCCAACTTTCAAAGTCCTCATAGTCTATAGCAGTTGCAACAATGTTAAAAGTCCAAAGTTCAAGGTCTCTTCTGAGATTCATCCAACTTAATTAACTGTAATCCCCAAAGCAAGGCAGGAAAACAGTTGGGCAAACTCCAAAACTCTGCATCTCCATGGCTGATGTCAAAGTGGTCTTCAGATCTCCATTCCTTTTTCATCTTTGTTGACTACAACAAACTGCTTTCTCTTGGGCTGGTTCCACTCCCTGTTAGCAGCTTTCCTCAGCATATATCCCATGGCTCTGGCATCTTTAACATCTTTGAGTCTCCAAGGCAATTTCAATGTTACAGTTTCTTGTTTCAGTGTCTGGGATTCCACTTGATCTTTTGGACTCCTCCTAAGGGCTGGCATCACTTCTCCAGCTCTGCCCTCTGTAGCACTCTATGCTCAGGTTGATCCACTCCACTATGGCTGCTGTTCTTGGTGAACATCCCATGGTACTGACATCTCCAATACACTGCTGTGTTCCACTCCAACTAGGCTTCACCAATAGCCTCTCATAGGCTCTCTTCAGGGTGCCAAGCCTCAAATCCTTTGCATGACCCCTTCAGTCCTGGGCCATCAACTACAGCTGAGGCTTCACCTTCTCCAATGGCCTTCCCTGGCCTCTCACAGTGCTAAGCCTCAGCTTCTCTCCATGATCCCTTCATTCCTTCACAAGCAGTACCACCTGAGTGACTCTTACACATTACCAAGTCAAGCTGCAGCATGAGGTACAACCTTGGGTATCTCTGGAACACAGCTTCTTTGTGCTCCCAGAAAACAATTTCCAGAAAATTTCACCTCAGTGATGCTCTCTTTTTAATCACTGCTAATTCCTTAGCTCCAGCTAACCAGCAACAATTTTCCCAATAGTTCCTTCCATTCTTAACTCTAGAGCCTGAGCCACATGGCTGAAGTTGCTGAGTTCTGCTGCTTGCAAGAACTTTCTGTTTTCCAACTCCTTCACTGCCTAAGCTTGGCTCTCCTGGATCTTTCTCTGTAGATTGGCCTTGAACAAAGAGATCAGCATGCCTGTCTCCTGGGATTCAAGGTGTGTATCACCATGCCTAGATCTAAATTTAGCTGGGTAGGAACTTGCCCCAAGGTCCCACTCCCTTTATCTTTTATCTTCTAGAACACAAGATTTTACTCCATTTCACTTCCTGGTACCCCTTTAATACTCGAACCATATATTTTATATTTTCCCTTTCTAAGCTTGCTATGCTTGTTCAAACTTCTCTTCATAAGACTTAACCAGAGAACAAAGTCTCTGCTGGGCTTTTTTGAAACTTCTTTTGTCAATGCAATTAATCCAAGTCTCTTCACCTTAGCCTTAGGCAAACTTTTCAGACAAGGGCAAAATGTAGCCACATTCTTCACCAAAATACCACAAAAACAGTCTTTATGCCACATTCTGAAATTCTTCTCCTTTGAAATCTCTTGGGCCAGGTCAACACAGTTCAAATCACTCCCAGCAACAAAGTCTTCCATATTCCTACTAGGATGACCCATTAAGCCCCATTTAAAGCATTCCACTGCTTTCCAAATCCAAAGTCCCAAAATCCACATTCTTTCAAATAAAAGCATGGTCAGGCCTATCACAGCAATACCCCACTTCTGGTACCAACTTCTGTCTTAGAGTTTCTACTGTGAACAGACACCATGACCAACGTTAAGCCTTATAAAAATAACATTTACTTGGGGCTGGCTTACAGATTCAGAGGTTCAGTCCATTATTATCACGGTGGGAGCATGGCAGTATCCAGGCAGGCATGGTGCAGAAGGAGCTGAGAGTTCTGTGTCTTCATCCAAAGGCTGCTAGTGGAAGACTGACTTCCAGGCAACTAGGGTGAGGGTCTTATACCCACACCCACAGTGACACACCCATTCCAACCAGCTCACACCTATTCCAATAAGGCCACACCTCCAGATGGTGCAACTCCCTGGTCCAAGGATATACATACCATCACAGACACCTATAATAAAACAATAGTGAAAGAATGCAGACAGATTCATACTCTGACTAATGCAAGGACAAAATTGGAGCATTCGTTTTCCAGGATGCCACAGTTTCAGGAGACTAATTTTCCATGAACTTTTCACCTAGGACTGCATCCAGGTTTCTAGGCCTGTCACGTGAGTCACTACTGGAGTGGATGTAGTAGATAACATTCTCACGTAGGAGACCAGTGATACTGTACCTTGTACCCTTTGCATGGATAGCTTTCTCACTTAAGAGTCTAGTAATACTGTACCAATTGTGCATACTGGAACCTGTGAGCTCTCTTGGACTTTACCAACTCATTAGGGAAATCTTAAAAGTATACATTGTAAATTCACCAAGTGGGAATCAAGCATTTGCTAGCCTTGACTTCAAAATGAAGTAGAGATCTGAGGGCAAACAGAAAGGACACTGCCTCCTCAATGACCCAAGATAGTAAAGAAAATAGCTCTGGAGTTGGAGATGAATGGGCAGAGAATAAAAGTTAAATGTAGGAAGCAGAATGGGGATAATCATACAGATTTACTTTTTGTACCAGCAAATGCCAAGCTGAAATAAAACCGTGCTTAAAATTATTCACCCAGATAACATTTGCATCCAGAGAGCCTTGTCCATTGCAGTAAAGTGACGTTGTTCTCTGCAACCGCTGTGGGGAGAAGGTAAAACTGAAAACATGAAGGGGCAGAAAGCCAGTCCCAGGATATTGCCTTCAGAAGAGTGACTCCCCTCTCCTTATGGAACAGCCCTAGAAATGTGTTCAGTGACAGAAGTGGCCATAGAGCATTCTGTCCTGAAGGTGCTCTGGGCAGCTGCAACATCACATGTGTATGGAAATCAGGTAGTTTTACCAGCCCAGATGGACACCACCTGTTCCTGTGCCAGCATCCTAGACTTGAGGGCATGGAACAGTCACCAAAAGCTTCTGTCCTGGGCTGCCACCGTGGGCCTGAGCCCTGTCAGTGAGCAGCATGCATCTCTGCATGCCTTTGAGTCTTCTCTCTTGGTGTGACCCAGCCCAGCACCCAGGCACTCAGGAGTAAATATCACAGCTGCCTCTCTGCCACATCCAAGGGGGCTTCTCGTCTAAACAGGAGTCCAGCTCTCCTGCCAAATAAATCCGTCTCTGCGACTTGTAATCATGAAAAGGCATAATGAAGATTTGTTTAAAGAGCTGATTTATTGATTACTTAATTAATGAAAAGGTCACTTCTGAAATTAATTGTGGTTGCTGTATGAATGATTATAACCAAGGCCTAGTCTAGCCTACCCAAAGAAAAAGTTCTCCCTTCCCTTAAAGTCAAAAGACCTTGGGAAACTAGAACACAATTTATACAATGCCTGGAGCTGATGTATCCAGGATATATTTACAGACACTCTAAAGGCAGGAGAAAATAATTGCCGTATATATGATCTTTATTGTTTTCCTAAAGTACATTTAAGAAATGCTCATTAAAAATCCAAAGCATTTCTGGCTCTGATTCAGCCTTCAATAAACACTACTGTTGCTTATGCTCTGATATAACTTTGAATTTAGCATCAGCCTATTTTATAACCCCTTGTCCAGGGTTCTACCTCTTTAGGGGCTCCGTGCCAGCAGCCTAAATTCCCGTCAAAGCACACATCTTATCTGAATCACACAGAAAGCCACTATCGTCCAGGAAAACAGTTTAATTAATTTTATCAGATTGGTTTCAGCCACTTACAAAAACCAAAGTAACAGAGCCATAGAATGTCAGCATGAGTCGAGTTTTTTCTGGATGCCAAAATGAAGCACACTTGAAGGGGTATTTTTTTTTTAACACACTCACTGTGCTAAACTGAAAGCAGATAGGTCCATTAAAAGAACAGAGAAAACCAAACCCCTACACATTGAAATTCATTCTCCTTTTGAAGGAAGTGGCTACTGGATGTTGAGGAGGTAAGAGGTGTGATCATGGATATCCTGAGCCACGACACAAGTGAGACGATGCACAGCAGAGCAATGGGATTCCCCTGCTCTCCCGTCTCACCCTGGCTTAAAAAACCAGCTAATTATTAGGATAATTACATGACATGGGCACTTAGACCAAAACTGAGCTAACACTTCTAAGTCCTACAATCACAAAACAGTTTTCAGTTCTTTTCTTTTTCTTTCCTTTTTTTTTTGTTGTTGTTGTTGTTTTTGTTTTTTTATTTTGAGACAGGGTTTCTCTGTATAGCCCTGGCTGTCCTGGAACTCACTTTGTAGACCAGGCTGACCTCGAACTCAGAAATCCACCTGCCTCTGCCTCCCAAGTACTGGGATTAAAGGCATGCACCACCATGCCCAGCTTTCAGTTCTCTTCTTTGTAAATCCTGTAGCCTTACTCAGGACACTTCAACTTCTGGGGCATATCTTTAACAGCACAGTGAAAAGTCTACACTCAAGAGTCAATGGTTTTCATACATGCTGAAAGTTTGTGTATGTGGTATCGTTCATAGTTTTATGTCCTGAGCAACCAGGCAAGAAAAACACCTGGCACAATTTTTGAAGGTGTAGTTGTGTGTCTTTCTTTTTCCCTGTTGCAGCCTCTGGTGATTTTCCCTCTGGATCAGTAAGGTGCTGCATGAGGGCAGTATTATCATTTACATAAAGCACTGCTGCAGTTTGTAAAGCGCTGCTGTTGTAGCAGAAGGCATCATGTCCTGTTAGCTTGGGCTCAGAGACCACAGTACTGGGATTTAGTAGACTATCCATTACTTCCCAGCTGTGTAACCTTGGATGATTATTGGCACTCTGGTGTTGCCTATTAGTAAAAGGGTGTGCAGGAGGACCTACTACATAGGGTTCCTGTGGATAAATGCATCATGCATTTATACAGTAACACAGCCCGTAGCAAGCACTCAGAGCCAATTATCTATAACACTAATGACAATCATCAAGTCCATTGATTTTCAAAAGCTAAACAGACATTTGAAATGACCTTTCAGATGGGGTACCTGAAAGATAAGATTAGTCACGCCTATTCTCAAAGGTCACTACATTACGAGCCCTGTGCTGAGAAAGAACACTTGGAATTCTAATTTCAAAGTTATAGAACAGCCCACACAGTTACCCTTGCTGAGGAATTTTTGAGATGGTTTGGTGGGCCCATCCCTCCACTGGGGGCCATGTCTATCTCCTGAATGTGGTCTCTTCCAGTTCTATATCCCCACTGTTGGGTATTTCGGCTAAAGTGATGCCCATTGGGTTGTGGGAGCCTCTCAGTTTCCTGGCCTCGGGGACTGTCTAGTGGTCCCCACTGTGCCCCCATCCCCATGTATTTCTATTCATTTTTCTGGCCCTCTGGGCTTTTCTCTTCTCTCCTCCCATACCTGGCCCTGCCCCACATTTTTCCTCTGCCTCCCCTCTCCAACCCAGGTCCCTCCCTCTACCTCCCCTGGTTATTGTGTCACCCATTCTAAGTGGCTAGGAAACATCCACACTTTGGCCTTCTTTCTCGTTAAGCTTTATATGGTCTGTGAGTTGTATCATGTATATTCTGAGCTTTTGGGCTAATGTCCATTTCTCAGTGAATACATACCATGTATGTCCTTTTGGGTCTGGGTTACATCACTCAGGATGATATATTATAGTTCCATCCATTTGCCTACAAGGTTGGTTAAGGGTTCATTTCTAAGATCTGAGTAGTGCTCCATTGTGTTAATGTATCACATTATCCTGGCAATTATAAATAAGGCTGCTATGAACATAGTGGAGCATGTGTCCTTGTTATATGTTGGAACATCTTTGGGGTATGTGCCCTGTAGTGGAATAGCTGGATCTTCAGGTACAACTATTTCCAATTTTCTGAGGAACAACCAGATTGATTTCCAGAGTGGTTGTACCAGCTTGCAATCCCACCAGCAATGGAGGAGTTGTCCTTTTTCTCCACATCCTCTCCAGCATCTGCTGTCACCTGAGTTTTTGATCTTAGCCATTCTGGCTGGTACAAGGTGGAATCTCAGAGTTGTTTTGATTTGCATTTCCCTGATGACTAAGGATGTTGAACATTTCTTTAGGTGCTTCTCAGCCATTTGAGAAATCTCTGTTTAGCTCTGTACCCCAATTTTAAATTGGGTTATTTGGTTTTCTGTAGTCTAAGTACTTGAGTTCTTTGTATATTTTGGATATTAGCCCTCTACCAGATATAGGGTTTGTAAGGATCTTTACCCAATCTGCAGGTTGCAGTTGTTTTGACAGTTGCCTTTGCCTTACAGAAACTTTTCAGTTTCATGAGATTCCGTTTGTCAATTGTTGTTCTCAGAGCCTGAGCCATTGGCGTTCTGTTTAGGAAAATTTCCCCTTTACTGATGTGTTCAAGGCTCATTTGCACTTTATCTTTGCTGTTGTTAAACATTTTCTTTATTTACATTTCAAATGTTATCCCTTTTCCTGGTTTCCCCTCAAAAAACCCCCATCCCATCCCTCATCCCCCAGCTCACCAACCCACCACTCTTGCTTCCCTGTCCTGGCATTCTCCTACACTGGGGAGTCAAACCTTCACAGGAATAAGGGCCTCTTCTCCTATTGATGTTCAACAAGCCCATCCTCTGCTAAATATGCAGCTGGAGCCATGAGTCCCTCCATGTGTACTCTTTGGTTGATGGTTTAGTCCCTGGGAGCTCTGGGGGTACTGGTTAGTTCATATTATTTTTCCTCCTAGGGCTGCAAACCCCTTCAGCTACTTGGATCCTTTCTATAGCTCCTCCATTGGGGACTCCCATGCTCAGTCCAATGGATGTCTGAGAGCACCCACCTCTGTATTTTTCAGGCACTGGCAGTGCCTCTCAGGAGACAGCTATATCAGGCTCCTGTCAGCAAGCACTTGTTGACATCCACAATAGTGTCTGGGTTTGGTGACTGTATATGGGATGGATCCCCAGGTGCAGTCTCTGTTGGCCTTTCCTTCAGTCTCTGCTTCACACTTGGTCTTTGTATCTCCTCCCATGGGTATTTTGTTCTCCTAAGAAGGACCAAAGTATCCACATTTTGGTCTGCCTTCTTATCTTTACCAATCCTATATCCAATAGAGGGCTATTATCTAATATATACAAAGAACTCAAGAAGTTAAACTCCAGAGAAGCAAATAACCAAATAACCTTATTAAAAATGGGGTACAGAGCTAAACAACGAATTTTCAACTAAGGAATACCGAATGGCTTAGAAGCACCTAAAGAAATGTTCAACATCCTTCGTCATTAGGGAAATGCAAATCAAAACAGCCTTGGGATTCCACCTCCCACCAGTCAGAATGGCTAAGATCAAAAACTCAGGTAACAGCATATACTGGGAGGATGTGGAGAAAGAGGAACACTCTTCCATTGTTGGTAGAATTGCAAGCTGGTACAAACACTTTGGAAGTCTGTCAGGCAGTTCCTCGGGAAATTGGATATAGCACTTTCTCTTCTACTAGATTCAGAGTATCTGGCTTTATGTGGAAGTCCTTGATCTACTTGAACTTGTGCTTTGTACAGGAGAAAAAAATGGATCAATTTGCATTCTTCTACATGCTGAATGATAGTTGAAAGAGCACCATTTTTGAAAGTGCTGTCTTTTTTTTTTTTTTTTCACTGTCTGGTTTTAGCTCTTTTGTCAAAGATCAAGTGACCGTAGCTGTGTGGGTTGATTTCTGGGACTTTAATTCTATTCCATTGATCTAGCTGCCTGTCTCTGTACCAATACCTTGCGACTTTTATCACTATTGCTCTGTAGTATAGCTTAAGGTCAGGGATGGTGATTTTCCCAGAAGTTTTTTTTATTGTTGAGAATAGTTTTCACTATCCTGAGATTTTTGATATTCCAGATGAATTTGAGAATTGCTCTTTCTATCTCTGTGAAGAACTGAGTTGAAATTTTGATGGGGATTGCATTGAACTTGTAGATTGCTTTTGGCAAGATGAACAATTTTACTATGTTGATCCTGACAATAGATCCATGAACATGGGAAATCTTTTGAGAAACCCTGTCTCGGGGAAAAAAAAAAAAAGGAAATCTTTCTATCTTCTGAGGTCTTCTTCTGTAGAGGTAAATCTTTAACCCAAAAAGGACCAGTCAATGAATTCACAACTCCATTAATTGGTATACAAGCTACATGGCAAGATTGGGCAGGTCTCCCACTACAGTACTCTATTCCCGTCTATTAGATCCTATATGACTTGCGATTTCTCCAAGTCACATTTTTCAGCTCCATCTTGTTGTCCTCCTCCATCTTCCCCTCTCTCTTCCTTCTCTGTCTCCACCCCTCTCTCCTTCTCCCCCAAACTTTTCAGCTCTGCCTTACCTCCTACTGCCAGATCATTGGCTTTAGCCTTTATTTGAAAAGTTAGGGTGGGGAGAAGGTTCATAAGGCACCTGTATATGTGATTCACTTCTTATCTGCAGCCCCTTCCAGGAGAGTAGAATTAGTATCAAAATATAAGACCAGGCTATCCACAACATTCTTCCTTTTTTTTTTTATCCTTGAGAGACCTGAAGTTCTTGCCATATAGATCTTCCACTTGCTTGATTAGAGTTACACCAAAATATTTTATATTGTGACTATTCTGAAGGATGTCATTTCCCTAATTTCTCATCCCATTTATCGTTTGTGTAGAGGAAGGCCGCAGTTTTGTTTGAGTTAATTTTATATCCAGCCACTTTGCTGAAGTTGTTTATCAGGTGTAGGAGTTCTTTGGTAGAATTTTGGAGGTTGCTTATCATATCATGCTCTGATAGTGATACATTGATTCTTCCTTTCCAATTTGTATCCCATTGACCTCCTTTTGTTGTTTAATTGCTCTAGCTAAAACTTTGAGTACTATATTGAAAAAATGGGAAGAGAGGGCAGCCTTGTCTAGTCCCTCCATTTAATTTGATGTTGCTTGTTGGTTTGCTATATATTGTTTTTATTATGTTTAGGTATGTGCCTTGAGCTCCTGATCTTTCTAAGACTTTTAATGGTAAGGGGTGTTGTATTTTTGTCCAAGAATCTATCAACATCTAATGAGATGATCATGTGTTTTTTTTTCTTTGAGTTTGTTAGTGTATTAAGAAGATGGATCTCTATATATTGAACCATCCCTGCATTCCAGGGATGAAGCCTATTTGATCATTCTGAATGATCATTTTGATGTGTTCTTGGATTCGGTTTGCTAGAATTTTATTGAGAATTTTTGATTCAATATTCATAAGGGAAATTGGTCTGAGGTTCTCTTTCATTAATGCATCTTTGGTTGGTTTAGGTATCAGTGATGCTATGACTTCATAGAATGAAATAGGTAGTGTTCCTTCTGTTTCTATTTTGTGGAATAGTTTGAGAAGTATTGATATTAGGTCTTCTTCAAAAGTTTGATAGAAATCTGCACTAAAACTATGTGGCCCTGGGCTGTTTATTTGTTTGTTTGTTTGTTTTGTTTGGGAAACTTTTAATGGCTGCCTCAATTTCCTTAGGGGTTAAGGGACTGTTTAGTTTATCTGGTGCTGATTTAACTTTTGTATCTTTTATCTGTTTAGAAAATCATGAAATTCATCTAAATTTTTCCAGTTTTGATGAGTATAAGCTTTTGTAGTCGGATGGGATGATTTTTTTTTTTAATTTCTCCAGTTTGTGTCGTTATGTCTCCCATTTACTTTCTGATTTTCTTAATTTGGATACTGTGTTTGTGCCCTTTAGTTTGACTAAGGGTTTATCTATCTTGTAGATTTTCTCAAAAAAGCCAAATAAAATAAAACAACAAAAACCAGCACTTAGATTTGTTGATTTTTTTTTGTATAATTCTCTTTGTTTCTATTTGTCTCACTTCCCCTTTGAATTTGATTATTTCCTATAGTCTATTCCTCTTGGGTGTGTTTTCTTCTTTGTGTTCTAGATCTTTCAGATGTGCTATTAAGTTTCTAGTGTAAGATCTCTTCAATTTCTTTATGAAGGAACTCAGTTCTAAGAATTTTCCTCTTAGCATTGCTTTCATTGCGTTCCATAAATTTGGGTATGCTCTGCCTTCATTTTCATTATATTCTAAAATATCTTTACTTTCTTCCTTCCTTCCTTCCTTCCTTCCTTCCTTCCTTCCTTCCTTCCTTCCTTCCTTCCTTCCTTCCTTCCTTCCTTCCTCCCTCCCTCCCTCCCTCCCTCCCTCCCTCCCTCCCTCTCTCTCTCTCTCTCTCTCTCTCTCTCTCTCTCTCTTTCTTTCTTTCTTTCTTTCTTTCTTTCTTTCTTTCTTTCCGATATTATCATTGCGTAGAGACTTATTCAGTTTCCATGAGTATGTAGGCTTTCTGTTGTTTTTGTTGTTATTGAAGACCAGTCTTAGTTTTTGGTTATCTGATAAAATGCTTGGGATTATTTCAGTGTTCATGTATCTGTTGAAGCTTGTTTTGTGTCTGATTATGTGGCGAAGGTACCATGAAGTGATTAGAAGAAGGAATATTCTTTTATTTTAGGGTGAAATGTTCTGTAGATATCTGTTAAATACATTTGATTAATAATTTCTGCTAGTTTTACTGTGTCTCTGTAGTTTGTTGTGAGAAAATTAATTTCTTGGTTTTTCTTAGGTGTAGTTTCCTTCCTTGTGTTGGAGTTTTCCTTCTATTATCCTTTGTTGGGCTAGATTAGTTTCAGCTTCCATGATCTGTCCACTTATGAGAGTCTGGTGTTGAGGTCTCCCACTATTATTGTAGGAGCACTGATGTGTCTTCTGTGGTTTATTAATGTTTCTTTTACAAATACTGATGTCTTTGCATTGGGGCATAGATGTTCAGAATTGAGAGTTCACCTTGGTTGATTTTTCCTTTGCTGAGTATGTAGTTTCCTTCCCCGTCTCTTTTGATAACTTTTGATTTAAAGTTTATTTATTTGATATTAGAATGATTACTGCAGCTTGATTCTTGGGACCATTTGTTCGGAAAAAATTTTTTCCCAGCCTTTTAGTCTGAGAAAGTGTCTGTCTTTGTTACTGATATGTGTTTTCTGTATACAACAAAATGATGGGTCCTGTTTATATATCCAGTCTGTCAGCCTATGTCTTTTTATTGGAGGAATTGAGCCCATTAATGTTGAGAGATATTAAAGAACAATGATTTTTGTTTTTTGTTATTTTTGTTGTTAGTGGTAGTATTAAGTTTGTGTGGTTCTCTTCTTTTGGGTTTGTTGTGAGAAGATTAATTTCTTGGTTTTTCTTAGGTGTAATTTCCCTCCTTGTGTTGGAGTTTTCCTTCTATTATCCTCTGTAGGACTGGATTAGTGAAAAGATACTGTTTAAATTTGGTTTTGTCATGGAATATCTTGGTTTCTCTGTATATGGTGATTGAGAGTTTTGATGATGTCTTAGGGTTTTACTGCTGTTAACAGACACCATGACCAAGGCAAGTTTTATAAAGAACATTTCATTGGGGATGACTTACAGGTTCAGAGGTTCAGGCCATTATCATCAAATTGCGAGTATGGCAGCATCAAGGCAGGAATGGTGCAGGTAGAGCTGAGAGTTCTATGTTTTCATCTGAAAGCTACTTGTGGAAGTTGGACTTAAGCTAGGGAGAGGGTCTTAAACCCATACACACAGTGACACACCTACTCCAACAGGGTCACACCTTCTAGGAGTGCTATACCCAGGACTGAGAATATATAAAGCATCACAGCTGGGTATAGTAGCCTGGACTGGCATTTGTGTTCTTTTAAGGCCTGCATCAATGACATCTCTCCAAGATATTCTGGCTTTTAGAGTCTCTGTTGAGAAGTCTGATGGAATCCTGATAGGTCTGCCTTTATATGTTACTTGACCTTTTCCCCTTACCTCTTTTAATATTCTTTGTTCTGTGTATTAGTGTTCAGAGTATTATGAGATGGGAGGACTTTCTTTTCTGGTCCAGTCTATTTGGTGTTCTGTGGTTTTATTGTATATTAATAACCATCTCTTTCTTTAGGTTAGGGAAGTTTTCTTTTATGATTTTGTAGAAGATGAATTCTGGCCCTTTGCATTGGGATTCTTCACTCTCTTCCACTCCTATTATTCTTAGATACAATGTTTTCATTGTGTCCTAAATTTCCTGGATGTTTTGGGTTATGAGCTTTTTGCACTTTGGAAAATTTCTTTGACTGCTGTGTCAATATCTTCTTTTTTTTTTTTTCCATTTTTTATTAGGTATTTCGCTCATTTACATTTGCAATGCTATACCAAAAGTCCCCCATAGCCACCCACCCCCTCTCCCCTACCCACCCACTCCCCTTTTATGGCCCTGGCGTTCCCCTGTACTGGGGCATATAAAGTTTGAGTGTCCAATGGGCCTCTCTTTCCAGTGATGGCCGACTAGGCCATCTTTTGATGCATATGCAGCTAGAGTCAAGAGCTCCGGGGTACTGGTTAGTTCATAATGTTGTTCCACCTATAGGGTTGCAGATCCCTTTAGCTTCTTTGGTACTTTCTCTAGCTCCTTCATTGGGGGCCATGTGATCCATCCAATAGCCGACTGTGAGCATCCACTTCTATGTTTGCTAGGCCCAGGCATACTCTGACAAGAGACAGCTATATCAGGGTCCTTTCAGCATAATCTTGCTAGTGTATGCAATGGTGTCAGCATTTGGAAGCTGATTATGGGATGGATCCCCGGATATGGTAGTGTCTACATGGTCCATCCTTTTATCTCAACTCCAAACTTTGTCTCTGTAACTCCTTCCAAGGGTGTTTTGCTCCCACTTCTAAGGAGGGGCATAGTGTTCACACTTCAGTCTTCATTTTTCTTGAGTTTCATGTGTTTAGGAAATTGTATCTTATATCTTGGGTATCTTAGGTTTTGGGCTAATATCCACTTATCAGTGAGTACATATTGTGTGAGTTCCTTTGTGAATGTGTTACCTCACTCAGGATGATGCCATCCAGGTCCATCCATTTGGCCAGGAATTTCATAAATTCATTCTTTTTAATAGCTGAGTAGTACTCCATTGTGTAGATGTACCACATCTTCTGTATCCATTCCTCTGTTGAGGGGCATCTGGGTTCCTTCCAGCTTCTGGCTATTATAAATAAGGCTGCTATGAACATAGTGGAGCATGTGTCCTTCTTACCAGTTGGGGCATCTTCTGGATATATGCCCAGGAGAGGTATTGCTGGATCCTTCGGTAGTACTATATCCAGTTTTCTGAGGAACCGCCAGACTGATCTCCAGAGTGGTTGTACAAGCCTGCAATCCCACCAACAATGGAGGAGTGTTCCTCTTTCTCCACATCCACGCCAGCATCTGCTGTCACCTGAATTTTTGATCTTAGCCATTCTGACTGGTGTGAGGTGGAATCTCAGGGTTGTTTTGATTTGCATTTCCCTGATGATTAAGGATGTTGAGCATTTTTTCAGGTGCTTCTCTGCCATTCGGTATTCCTCAGGTGAGAATTCTTTGTTCAGTTCTGAGCCCCATTTTTTAATGGGGTTATTTGATTTTCTGAAGTCCACCTTCTTGAGTTCTTTATATATGTTGGATATTAGTCCCCTATCTGATTTAGGATAGGTAAAGATCCTTTCCCAATCTGTTGGTGGTCTTTTTGTCCTATTGACGGTGTCTTTTGCCTTGCAGAAACTTTGGAGTTTCATTAGGTCCCATTTGTCAATTCTCGATCTTACAGAGCAAGCCATTGCTGTTCTGTTCAGGAATCTTTCCCCTGTACCCATATCTTCAAGGCTTTTCCCCACTTTCTCCTCTATAAGTTTCAGTGTCTCTGGTTTTATGTGAAGTTCCTTGATCCACTTAGATTTGACCTTAGTACAAGGAGATAAGTATGGATCGATTCGCATTCTTCTACATGATAACAACCAGTTGTGCCAGCACCAATTGTTGAAAATGCTGTCTTTCTTCCACTGGATGGTTTTAGCTCCCTTGTCGAAGATCAAGTGACCATAGGTGTGTGGGTTCATTTCTGGGTCTTCAATTCTATTCCATTGGTCTACTTGTCTGTCTCTATACCAGTACCATGCAGTTTTTATCACAATTGCCCTGTAGTAAAGCTTTAGGTCAGGCATGGTGATTCCACCAGAGGTTCTTTTATCCTTGAGAAGAGTTTTTGCTATCCTAGGTTTTTTGTTATTCCAGATGAATTTGCAAATTGCTCCTTCTAATTCGTTGAAGAATTGAGTTGGAATTTTGATGGGGATTGCATTGAATCTGTAGATTGCTTTTGGCAAGATAGCCATTTTTACAATGTTGATCCTGCCAATCCATGAGCATGGGAGATCTTTCCATCTTCTGAGATCTTCTTTAATTTCTTTCTTCAGAGACTTGAAGTTTTTATCATACAGATCTTTTACTTCCTTAGTTAGAGTCACGCCGAGATATTTTATATTATTTGTGACTATTGAGAAGGGTGTTGTTTCCCTAATTTCTTTCTCAGCCTGTTTATTCTTTGTGTAGAGAAAGGCCATTGACTTGTTTGAGTTAATTTTATATCCAGCTACTTCACCAAAGCTGTTTATCAGGTTTAGGAGTTCTCTGGTGGAATTTTTAGGGTCACTTATATATACTATCATATCATCTGCAAAAAGTGATATTTTGACTTCCTCTTTTCCAATTTGTATCCCCTTGATCTCCTTTTGTTGTCGAATTGCTCTGGCTAATACTTCAAGTACTATGTTGAAAAGGTAGGGAGAAAGTGGGCAGCCTTGTCTAGTCCCTGATTTTAGTGGGATTGCTTCCAGCTTCTCTCCATTTACTTTGATGTTGGCTACTGGTTTGCTGTAGATTGTTTTTATTATGTTTAGGTATGGGCCTTGAATTCCTGATCTTTCCAAAACTTTTATCATGAATGGGTGTTGGATCTTGTCAAATGCTTTTTCTGCATCTAACGAGATGATCATGTGGTTTTTGTCTTTGAGTTTGTTTATATAATGGATTACATTGATGGATTTTCGTATATTAAACCATCCCTGCATCCCTGGAATAAAACCTACTTGGTCAGGATGGATGATTTCTTTAATGTGTTCTTGGATTCGGTTAGCGAGAATTTTATTAAGGATTTTTGCATCGATATTCATAAGAGAAATTGGTCTGAAGTTCTCTATCTTTGTTGGATCTTTCTGTGGTTTAGGTATCAGAGTAATAGTGGCTTCATAAAATGAGTTGGGTAGAGTACCTTCTACTTCTATCTTGTGAAATAGTTTGTGCAGAACTGGAATTAGATCTTCTTTGAAGGTCTGATAGAACTCTGCACTAAACCCATCTGGTCCTGGGCTTTTTTTGGTTGGGAGACTATTAATAACTGCTTCTATTTCTTTAGGGGATATGGGACTGTTTAGAAGGTCAACTTGATCCTGATTCAACTTTGGTACCTGGTATCTGTCCAGAAATTTGTCCATTTCGTCCAGGTTTTCCAGTTTTGTTGAGTATAAGCTTTTGTAGAAGGATCTGATGGTGTTTTGGATTTCTTCAGGATCTGTTGTTATGTCTCCCTTTTCATTTCTGATTTTGTTGATTAGGATTTTGTCCCTTTGCCCTCTAGTGAGTCTAGCTAAGGGTTTATCTATCTTGTTGATTTTCTCAAAGAACCAACTCCTCGTTTGGTTAATTCTTTGAATAGTTCTTCTTGTTTCCACTTGGTTAATTTCACCCCTGAGTTTGATTATTTCCTGCCGTCTACTCCTCTTGGGTGAATTTGCTTCCTTTTTTTCTAGAGCTTTTAGATGTGTTGTCAAGCTGCTAGTATGTGCTCTCTCCCGTTTCTTCTTGGAGGTACTCAGAGCTATGAGTTTCCCTCTTAGAAATGCTTTCATTGTGTCCCAAAGGTTTGGGTACGTTGTGGCTTCATTTTCATTAAACTCTAAAAAGTCTTTAATTTCTTTCTTTATTCCTTCCTTGACCAAGGTATCATTGAGAAGAGTGTTGTTCAGTTTCCACGTGAATGTTGGCTTTCCATTCTTAATGTTGTTATTGAAGATCAGTCTTAGGCCATGGTGGTCTGATAGGATACATGGGATAATTTCAATATTTTTGTATCTGTTGAGGCTTATTTTGTGACCAATTATATGGTCAATTTTGGAGCAGGTCCCGTGAGGTGCTGAGAAGAAGGTATATCCTTTTGTTTTAGGATTAAATATTCTGTAGATATCTGTCAGGTCCATTTGTTTCATAACTTCTGTTAGTTTCACTGTGTCCCTGTTTAGTTTCTGTTTCCACGATCTGTCCATTGATGAAAGTGGTGTGTTGAGGTCTCCCACTATTATTGTGTGAGGTGCAATGTGTGCTTTGAGCTTTACTAAAGTGTCTTTAATGAATGTGGCTGCCCTTGCATTTGGAGCGTAGATATTCAGAATTGAGAGTTCCTCTTGGAGGATTTTACCTTTGATGAGTATGAAGTGTCCCTCCTTGTCTTTTTTGATAACTTTGGGTTGGAAGTCGATTTTATCCGATATTAGAATGGCTACTCCAGCCTGTTTCTTCAGACCATTTGCTTGGAAAATTGTTTTCCAGCCTTTCACTCTGAGGTAGTGTCTGTCTTTTTCCCTGAGATGGGTTTCCTGTAAGCAGCAGAATGTTGGGTCCTGTTTGTGTAGCCAGTCTGTTAGTCTATGACTTTTTATTGGGGAATTGAGTCCATTGATATTAAGAGATATTAAGGAAAGGTAATTGTTGCTTCCTGTTATTTTTGTTGTTAAAGTTGGCATTCTGTTCTTGTGGTTGTCTTCTTTTAGGTTTGTTGATGGATTATCTTCTTGTTTTTTCTAGGGCGTGGTTCCCGTCCTTGTATTGTTTTTTTTCTGTTATTATCCTTTGAAGGGCTGGATTCGTGGAGAGATAATGGGTGAATTTAGTTTTGTCGTGGAATACTTTGGTTTCTCCATCTATGGTAATTGAGAGTTTGGCTGGGTATAGTAGCCTGGGCTGGCATTTATGTTCTCTTAGTGTCTGTATAACATCTGACCAGGCTCTTCTGGCTTTCATAGTCTCTGGTGAAAAATCTGGTGTAATTCTGATAGGCTTGCCTTTATATGTTACTTGACCTTTTTCCCTTACTGCTTTTAGTATTCTATCTTTATTTAGTGCATTTGGTGTTCTGATTATTATGTGTCGGGAGGAATTTCTTTTCTGGTCCAGTCTATTTGGAGTTCTGTAGGCTTCTTGTATGTTCATGGGCATCTCTTTCTTTAGATTTGGGAAGTTTTCTTCAATAATTTTGTTGAAGATGTTTGCTGGTCCTTTGAGTTGAAAATCTTCATTCTCATCCACTCCTATCATCCGTAGGTTTGGTCTTCTCATTGTGTCCTGGATTTCCTGGATGTTTTGAGTTAGGATCTTTTTGCATTTTCCATTTTCTTTGATTGTTGTGCCGATGTTCTCTATGGAGTCTTCTGCACCTGAGATTCTCTCTTCCATCTCTTGTATTCTGTTGCTGATGCTGGCATCTATGGTTCCAGATTTCTTTCCTAGGGTTTCTATCTCCAGCGTCGCCTCACTTTGGGTTTTCTTTATTGTGTCTACTTCCCTTTTTAGGTCTAGTATGGTTTTGTTCATTTCCATCACCTGTTTGGATGTGTTTTCCTGTTTTTCTATAAGGACTTCTACCTGTTTGGTTGTGTTTTCCTGTTTTTCTTTAAGGACTTGTAACTCTTTAGCAGTGTTTTCCTGTTTTTCTTTAAGGACTTGTAACTCTTTAGCAGTGTTCTCCTGTATTTCTTTAAGTGAGTTGTTGAATTCCTTCTTTATGTCCTCTACCATCATCATGAGATATGCTTTTAAATCCAGGTCTACCTTTTCAGGTGTGTTAGGGTGTCCTGGATTGGGCGAAGTGGGCGTTCTGGGTTCTGATGATGGTGAGTGGTCCTGGCTTCTGTTAGTAGGATTCTTACGTTTACCTTTCGCCATCTGGCAATCTCTGGAGTTAGTTGTTATAGTTGTCTTTGTTAAAAGATTGTTCCTCTGTTGATTTTGTTACCCTCTATCAGCAGGCGTGGGAGACAAGCTCTCTTCTCTGAGTTTCAGTGGTCAGAGCAGTCTCTGTAGGCAAGCTCTCCTCTCTCAGGGAAGGTGTACAGTTATCTGGTGTTTGGACCTCCTCCTGGCTGAAGGTGAAGGCCCAAAACAGGATCTTTCCCAGAAGCTGTGTTGCTTTGGCCAGGAAGGTGGCCAGTTGTCTGGAGTCGAAGATGTCGCAGCCTCAGAAGCTCTGTGGCTCTTGCCGGGAAGGTGGCTGGTTGTCTGGAGCTGAGGATGGTGCCGCCCCAGAATCTCTGCGACTCTCTCGCCCGTCCCAGAAACAGCTGGCACTCTGTATTCCACACGGTCACCCGTGCAGCCTGCCCTCCGCGGAGTCCCGGAGCCAAGAAGGCTCCCGCCGGCGCCTGTGCCACAAACCTCTCAGGCCAGGCAGACCCCCGTGCTCTCACCAGGAAGGTGGCCGGCTGTCTGGAGCTGAAGATGGCGCCGCCCAGAAGCTCTGCGACTCTCTCGCCCGTCCCAGAAACAGCTGGCACTCTGTATTCCACACGGTCACCCGTGCAGCCTGCCCTCCGCGGAGTCCCGGAGCCAAGAAGGCTCCTGCCGGCGCCTGTGCCACAAACCTCTCAGGCCAGGCAGACCCCGTGCTCTCACCAGGAAGGTGGCTGGCTGTCTGGAGCTAAAGATGGCGCCGCCCAGAAGTTCTGCGACTCTCTCGCCCGTCCCAGAAACAGCTGGCACTCTGTATTCCACAGGGTCACCCGTGCAGCCTGCCCTCCGCGGAGTCCCAGAGCCAAGAAGGCTCCCGCCGGCGCCTGTGCCACAAACCTCTCAGGCCAGGCAGACCCCCGTGCTCTCACCAGGAAGGTGGCCGGCTGTCTAGAGCTGAAGATGGCGCCGCCCAGAAGCTCTGCGACTCTCTCGCCCGTCCCAGAAACAGCTGGCACTCTGTATTCCACACGGTCACCCGTGCAGCCTGCCCTCCGCGGAGTCCCGGAGCCAAGAAGGCTCCCGCCGGCGCCTGTGCCACAAACCTCTCAGGCCAGGCAGACCCCCGTGCTCTCACCAGGAAGGTGGCCGGCTGTCTGGAGCTGAAGATGGCGCCGCCCAGAAGCTCGTGTCAATATCTTCTATGGAATCTTCTATACCTGAGATTCTCTTTTCTATCTCCTGTATTCTGTTGGTTATGCTTGCACCTGATCTCTTTCTTAGGTTTTCCTTCTACAGGGTTGCCACCCTTTATTATTTCTTTATTATTTCTATTTTCATTTTTAGATCTTGGATGGTTTTGTTCAATTGCTTCACCTGTTTGATTGTGTTTTCCTGTATTTCTTTAAGAGATTTATGTGTTTCCTCTTTAAGGGCTTCTACCTGTTCACTGTGTCCTTCTGTATTTCATTAATGGAGTTATTTATGTCCTCCTTAAGGTCCTCTAACATCTTCATGAGATGGGATTTTAGGACAGAATCTTGCTTTTCATGTGTGTTAGGGTATCCAGGGCTTGCTGTGGTGGGAGATCTGAGTTCTGATGTTGCCAAATGGCATTGGTTTCTGTTGCTTATGCCTTTCACCATCTGGTTATCTCAAGTGTTAACTGGCCTTGCTGTCTCTGACTGGACCGTGTCCCCACTGTGAGCCTTGTTATGATGACTTTCCTTGAGTCAGGTGGTCTCTGCCAGCATAGTTATGATAGACCTCCTGGGAGCTGAGCTGTCTCTGGGGGTAGGGGCTGGAGCACCTGATCTGCTTCAGTGTGCAGTTGTGGGATGGAAGGATGATATGTCTCTGGTGGGGCAGATAGGTTCTGTGTCCACTGGGCCAGGTATTGGGGCAGGAATATCTCACCTGTGAGCCTGGTTTTGACAGACCTCCTGGGAATCCAGCTGTCTCTGGGTGTGGAAGTGGGTCTTAAGCACAGACTTTGCTCCAGGCCCAAGTTTTAGTATTTTAGGCTACTAGAAAAGGGGACAGAGGAGCACAAGGTAGGCAGGAGAATAGTGTGTTCACCAGTACACAGTGCCTACTTCAGGGGCAGGAAAGATAATATTTTTATTATGGCTTCTAGAATTCTCTTTCTCCTGTAACATCAGTTTTTTTTTATCATAAAGTTATATTTTAGGCATTGTGTTTAACTTTTCATTGCCTTAATTATCACTTTTAAAATAGAAGTAATATTAGTAATCCTTAAATGTCATACTAAATCCATAAAATTGATTTAAACAATTTATCCATATTTACCATTTGATCCATAAAATAAAATTTAATCATTCCTGCGTTGAACTCATATTATCAGGTATTACTATTTTTTCCACTGTATTAGAAACTAGGGCTTTATGCCACAGAAAAACATACTGAAGAAACACGTATTTTTAAACTGTCAGTCATATGCAATGATTAACCTTGCCTGACTTTGGGGATTTTGGAAAGTTTCATGTTTTCCAAAGGGTGGGATGTGGATGAGCATCTGAAATCAGATGTTTGAGCTTTGTAGGAAAAATAAAGAAGGTGAAAATAGGTGGTGTTACTTTCTGAAAGATGCACATTCAAAAGGGAGAGATTGGGTGAAAAGAATAGAACGACTTGAGAGAGATCAGGATAATCTTCCCAATGGCTTTGAGACTAGACACACTATGAAAGAGTTGCGACAAACTCCTCAGTCCACTGCAAAAAGAGTCTGTGTTCCTGTTTTCTTATAGGTATATTTTATAAGTTACTCATTTTATCTGTGAATTTGCAAACATGAATCCCTTGTTATGGGATCTTGAGTGTGTGATATCCACTTGATTGGATTCAGTTTCCTTTTCCCAAAAATGTATTTTAACCTTATCTTCCTAAACTCGAGTTTTAAAAAAGATTTTTCATGTAAAACCATATATTTGTTTCATATTAGATACACAAATTATTGCAGCTTGAATCATGATCTTAGTTTCTCTTTGTTCACAATTCCCTTCCCTGTTTTCCCCAGAAGAGTAGTATCAACTGGTAATAAAAATCACAATTAGGTGTGTTTCCTGAGACAGCACCCGCTGGGACAGCCGAATCCTCTGAGAGAGAGCTCCTCTTTGGAGAGAAGCAGATATGGTTCACCATCTGGGGCTAAAGTGGAGGAAGGGAGCTTCCTAGCATCATTTGACATCACTTTGCTAGGAACATGAGCTTCTGAGATGGACCTCAAGTCTTACTCTTGCTGAGCAGTATTCTGAGAGCTGCCTATGTTATGGCTACCACAGTGCAGAACTTAGTCCCAATATGATCTTCTTGGAGTAAGTGTAGACTCTTTTCTCTCTCAACAGTAAATGATTTTATTTATACCTGGGTTCACAGCAAATCTGGGGTGGGGGTGGGGGTGGGGGTGGGGGACCATGTTTGAAGGCTAATCATTGGTCTAACAGATATCTGATGTACAACTGTTGCTGTACCCTATTCTTCCTTCAGGGTTCAGCATGTTGGTAACATGAGAAATAATCTAGTTCTCCTCGCACTGATGAATTTGAAAAGGATAGAATGGCTTGAAGGGGGATGATTGTATAGATATAATCAATTTATATTGAGCAACATAATTAATCTACACGTGTTTAGTATAATTTCCCACAGTTTTTGAAGAGAGTAATCATTTTATGAAGAAGTAATTCTAAATTATAACACAACACACCTGTTTTCTAATCCTGCTTCTATTTGACTTAAAAATGTTATGACCTTTCTTGCCTTAGCTGCAAGATGTTCACAAATCTTTCCACTTCACCATACATTTTAAGACAATGTCCTTTAAATGTATATCCTTAGCTATAAAGTTAGGATGAAAAATTACATGATGCACATATTTTTAAACTTGCATATATGTGAATTATATATATTTGTTACATAAAAGGTATAACATATCTACAGTGTGGTAATTAATAGAAGATGTGTAACACATAAATGAAGTGTGTAATAGTTATAATCATTTCTGCCTATATTGTTTACATGTAGATAGGCATATAGGAGTTTATGTAATAATTGTCTATCTATAACATACCTGAATATAAGGGTAGACCTATAAATACTTGTGTCAAAAGCAGCACACATTCTCTGAAGTTTAATTGCAGACTAAATCAGACATTCTTTGTGTGTGTGTGTTTTCCAAAAGGCACAAAGAGAAGAGAACCTGTATCACTCACATCTAAAGAGGATGGACATCAACTGCCATGGTGGAAGGAACCAACAGGATCACAAGGACAATCATTCAGAATGGTAGAGAGCAATGTGACCTGCTGGCAGGGCTTTGTCTTCTTGGGCTTCTCTAGCTTCGGGGAGCTTCAGCTTCTGCTGTTTGTCTTGTTTTTGTCTTTGTATCTTGTCACCATCACCAGTAATGTTTTCATCATCATAGTGATCAGACTGGATAGCCATCTGCACACACCCATGTATCTCTTCCTTTCCTTCCTATCCTTCTCTGAGACCTGCTACACATTGGGAATCATCCCAAGGATGCTCTCTGGCCTGGTTATGGGGGGACAAGCCATCTCCTTTATGGGCTGTGCTACACAGATGTTTTTCTCTGCATCCTGGGCTTGTACCAACTGCTTCCTCCTGTCTGTCATGGGATTTGATAGATATGTGGCCATCTGTGCCCCACTTCATTATGCCAGCCGTATGAATCCCACTGTCTGTGCCCAGCTAGTTGGCACCTCCTTCCTGAGTGGATACCTTTTTGGACTGGGAATGACTCTAGTCATTTTTCGTCTCTCATTCTGCAGCTCCCATGAAATCCAGCACTTTTTCTGTGATACACCTCCAGTGCTAAGCCTCGCCTGTGGGGATACAAGGCTAAGTGAACTGGGAATCCTCATCCTTAGTCTGCTGGTCCTCTTGGTCTCGTTCTTCTTAATTAGTGTCTCCTATGCCTATATTTTGGTAGCAATCCTGAGAATCCCTTCTGCCGAGGGACGGAGAAAAGCTTTTTCTACTTGTGCCTCACACCTCACAGTGGTCGTGATTCACTATGGCTGTGCCTCCTTCATGTACTTGAGACCCAAAGCCAGCTACTCTCTTGAGAGGGATCAGCTTATTGCTGTCACCTACACTGTGGCAACCCCTCTCCTCAATCCTATTGTTTATAGTCTAAGGAATCGGGCTGTGCAGACAGCTCTGAGAAATGCTTTCCGGGGGAGTTTACTTGGTAAAGGATAAAGGCTAGCCTGGAGACATTTGCATAAGCACACCCTAGACCAGGTTCAATACAATGGACTAGATATTTTACAATTTGGGCAAAACTGCTGTACCAAAACTCCACATCCCTCCTTTGCCTTTCCTCCCATGATGCCTGGAAGGATAAAACAGGAGTTCTTGCTCTGTTTACTGTGTTCAACCCACAGTGAGCTCCAAATCTTAAATATTCACCTTCAGTCTCATAGATGCCACTCCCAATTATCAAAACAAATCGAGAAACAAGAATTTTCTTAATCATGACTGTTTTCCCAGCTGAGCTAAACAAGATGAAAGAATTTCAAGGCTACGATGCCAAGATCCAGGAGCATTGTAGAGAATTTTAAAGTGATTATACAATGAGACTATTTGATCAATAATGTTCTTCCAAGGCCTGAAACTCGGGATGTAGTCTGGAAGATGCTGGGTAGGCAGAAGCCCTCTTGCTGCTTTTGCTCCTCACCCCTCACTGCATCTCTTATCTTTCTGAGTTTGTTGTAGAGCTATTTACTTTGCCTGTTCCTTCCACCTACAGTGTTTCATACATGCCTCGGGTTGTTGTTAGGGAGAATTAAAAATGACTTCCTCAGTAGCCTGGCAGGAATGTGAACACAAGCTCTTCAACTAACTAGCTGTGTTAAGCTGGGTAAGTTACTTGCCTGTTTTCAGCTTCAGTGCCCTCATTTGTAAAATAGTTATCATTACATACTTTTGTATATGACTAAAGGTTTCATACATATATAAAGAATTTATCAATATACTCGAGTCATAGTCATATTTTAATGAATGCCACTTGCTACTTGTAACAATGTTGTGATGCTGGCTTTTAGTCCGTGGATCTGAGACAGCTTCCTGACTAAGTTTGTGTGTGTTCTTATTCCTAAAGAATGGATGAAACATGTCCTAAACTGACTGGGTCACTCAGAAAAAGATAACAGGCTGGGTAATGAGAGACTGTGGATATGTTACAGAGACAACTGAGTGGGTCAGAGAAAGTGAAAGTCATACAAATGAGAAATGTGTTAGCCTAGGGAGTTTTTGTTGTTCAAGGAAGTCATCAGTTGAATATCTCACTTCAGTATGATCCTTTTGTGAAGCAGGAGACAGGGCATAATAAATGGAGCAGAAAGATATCTGCGATTTAGAAAGATCAGCACATGAGTAGGGAGGATAGAGAGTTTCAGCAGAGACAAATAAGAATCAAGGAGACAAGGAAGGAATCCTAGCTATTACCTTAGGCTGAAGAAAAATGAAGGCTTTGAGATGCTAAGCTCCAGATCCACCAGGCTTATCAAGGAGATGGAAATATAAATGACCTGAGAAATATAAACTGATAGCCCAATTTTATTCAGCTCATACTGATTTTTGATGGTCTATTATGTCATAACCACCCAGTTGGAAAGATCTTGGTCATTTATAACTAAATTAGACACTGGTAAACATTTTGGGGGTATGTTCTGATTGTTATATTCCACTATAGTTAATGGCTTAAGGTAAATGTTATAAAAAGACTACTTGTCATTTTCAAATATCTTTATTTGTAGCCATAAGTATTTTAATTAGATCCTGTGAGAATTTTTTCCCAAAGATTGAGGAGGGGTTAATTTCTACTCAAGCGAAAAAACTGAGACTTAAGATAGTAAATAAGGAGTGATATTCATGAGCAATAGGCTATCTGTACGAAAGGCTAAATTTCACAAAAGGCAACAAAGTTACCTAAGAAACATACCTGTACTGAAAACACCTAGATATAGTACCACCATAGCTTCTTGGTTTTTTCCTTAAATTATGAACATTTTACTGGCTTCTGAGAAGATAGAAATGAATAAAACATCAGTTGTATCATATTAAAATGTAAGAGAGTATTCAGAGATTTAGGGAACATGAGAGGACCCTGACATGCCAAAGTCATTCACTTTAATGGTGAAATATCAAAACAGGACAAGAAGAAAACAAGCATTTTATGTTATCTTTTTCTGACTCTACTTCATAGAATAAGACAAAATTACAAACATTTCAAATTGTAAGGATTTCATCTCTCTTAAAAGCTACTAACAAACTGTGAATCACCTTGTATTTTATTTATCTAATTTATTATTGTCCTTTTCCACAGTATAATTAATTGCATATTATATTTAGTAATAATATGGTTCCAAAAATACAAAAGCATAATTTTACCTAAATTTCCCTTTAAAAAAGAAATATTTCTGCTATAATCAGAATGCAGTAAAATCTTAAAGGTGTGCAGCACACACACACATACACATACACACACACACACACACACATTAAAATCTTGGCACCCTAGGTAGAGACTAGTTACATAATCCTATAGATTTTTCTTAGCCCCCGCTATATACTTGATTATTTTTTTAAAAATCCCACAATAAATGTAACACACACACACACAGAGCAGCAGGATCTTTTTTTCTTTCACGCTTGCTTGTGCCTCTTATCCCCCATTACTTGCTGCCACACTATGATTTTCTATGATGCATAAGAATCTGCATATCAATTGCCAAAGAATGAATTGGTGAAGCCAACATAGTCGTAGCCAGCAGGTTGGCTCCGACCCCGTGGATCCATATATTGCTGCATATGTATGGTACAGAATGACACTTGTTCCGGGGTGAGAGCCTGGAAAGAATGAAAGGAGAAAGACAGAGTTACAGAAACCCAACACTTGTTCTCACAGATGGAGAGCCATCAGAAGAAGCAGCTTTCTGCCTATCACTCTGAGTTTCCATAAGTTTATTCCATCGAATGAATAAAAAATTCAAATTTCTTCCTGAGTCTTTTTTTCATATCCTTTTCTTTAGATGTTTTTGAGAAAAAAACAAACCCAAAACAAGCACACATCTTATGTCATTATGGTATTTCAAACACAATTTGATTTTGTTGATCTCTCAATCCCCCATTTCTTTTTCACATACTCCCTTCTTGTTCTATATCCCTAGCATTCCTCTGTCCATTTTATATGTCATATGTGCTTTGATAGTTTCCATGTCCCCTTCAAACCCTCTTTCACTTTTCAATATTCAACATCAAAAAATTAGGTCTTTCTATTTCTTCAATTTGGCTTATTAAGTAGAAATGGCAACAGACTGCTTAAAAATTGAGTTGCATGTTTCGAACAGACTGTAATAGTCAGTAGAGAACAAGTAGATATTTGGGGCTAGGGCTGGAGTAAGACAAATGATTTACTGAAATAAGTAATACCTTGTGAAAGAGGAGGCCTGAGGTAATACAGTGGGTATTCGAGTGGGAGCTCCTGGAGGAGAGCGGAGACCAAGATGACCCAAACCAAGGTTACAGTGTCAGAATAGGAGAAGCAAGAGTGGGAATCCCACCTGTTTCATGTCCTCCTTGGTAATATAGGCCTTGCCTTCTGCCAGAGCTTGGAATGCACTCTCTATGTCATCGCTGGTCTTGATATTCTCTGACTCCTTGTCAATCAGGAATGATGTATAGTCTTCCAGTGAAACATATCCTTTCCTGTAGGGGAAGCAGAGCAGGAACTGTGCCTTCCGAAGACAAGAAAAGTCTATCCCTCCCATCCTGTATAGCACCTCAGGGGCAGAGGAAAACCAGATCCCCTGAATTTCTCTTTCAAATAGGCTCTCTGACACTTGGGTTTTGCTATCTATTCTGACCCCCCTCCCACTATCTTATAGACAAATACTCAGTCTCTTAGACTCTAGATGTGTCCCCATGGGTTATCATACATGTTTGTTTGGAATTTTCCATCAGTGTCAGAGCCCAGATAATGATTTCCTCCATCTTTAGAAAGAATTAGCTCTTTCCAGTAACTTGAGCTGTGCATGGCTCTGTCTTACCTACCACAAGCACCCAAGACTCCACTCTAGCCTGTGGACTTTGAATTATTAATTTCTCCTTAAGGGCTCACAGACAAGCATAAGAGTGGATTGTTCTTTCAAGTCCCTCCCTCAGAAACAGCTGAAATTCACAGAAGAAACATAGTTGCCAGATGAGAAAACTATAAAGCTTGGGACTAAGTTGGGGACAGTGCCATTTACTTCTGAACCAATCTTAAAATTAGAGCTTGCCAGTTGTCTTATTGCCTGTTTTCAAGTAAGTTAATTTATTTGTTCCATGGACCACTTCCCTCTATGCTCATCTCCAGTTAAGCCCCAACCATAACCTCTTTCTCTTACCTCCCTGGATCCACAGCATTCAGGAATTTCTCAAACTTGGGCTCAGGTTCACCTTCCTCTACCATAGGCAGATAGTAATTGAGTCCTCTCAGGCAAGAGCGGAACTCTTTGTGAGTCAATCGCCCTGTCAAGTTCTCATCGAAGTGTCTAAAGGCCAAACACATTTTTATCAAGCTAAAGAGAAAACCAGGTAAAAACAGAAAAGATCAAATTCCTAGTTCTTCAGTGACATGCTATAATATTACGGGAACACACAGAATCAAGTCTGTTTCTCTGAGTGTTTTTGTTAAACCCAGTAACAGTAGGAATAACACAAAACACTGACAATTCTTCTTACTCATTCTGTTCTCCAAAGCAGCTGAAATACACAGAACAAACAATCACCAGTTGAATGATGATTGAAAGACATGTTTTACTTTTAAAATACAGGGATCTAACAGAAAATTAAATTGGCTAGAAAATCCAATACTGATGCTAATTAACATACATAGACTAGATCGTCACTGAAGATCCCATCAAGGCACATAGAGAGGGAGAGAGAAGTTATTATTTGTAAACTTATTCTGAATTTTCCAAAAGCGAACTGTGAAGTTAGACTCACTTGTATGTGGTGCTAAATTCTTTCAATGTCTCCTCACTCACACCTATGGTGTCTCTGGAAGAAAAAAATATATAAATTAACTCTGGAAACAAAACAGTAAGTGTCAAAAGACATGCCATAGCAAAGGTAGAGGAATTTTAATGCACAATATATTATTTGAGGTATCTAGGTTCAGAGGCTTCCAAGCTATGCTCCAGGAGCCAAATCTAGCCACCTTCTGTTTCTAAACAGCTCCTGTGACAAGAATGGTTTCAACATTTCTTTATTGCTGAAAACAATCAAAAAATGTTTTATGAATCATGAAGAATGTGTAAAATTCAAATTCAAAGCCTATGAATAAAGCTTTATTGGAACAGAGCCATGATCATTCAGTTACAAATTTTCCTTGGCTGCTTTCCAGTACATTAGCAAAAATTGCAAAGCTTCAACAGAAATTTAATGGTTTGAAAAGGTTTAATTATTTATAACAAGGAAATTTAGAGAAAACGATCGTCAATTTAGAATGTACAAAAATTGTTTCAAAGACTATTAAGACATAAACTGCTGTGCTAGGTTTAATTTATTTAGGAAAAATTAATTTCTTCCTTTATGCTTTATTAGTCCACAGTTTGAATCTTCCATTTTAGATATTATAGCTTAAATGGAAGTTTATAAAAGGGAATGGTTTCTGAAAATGAAAAGATCATACGATGTTAAAGGGACCCTGAAAATTGGATGGAGGACTCATGTGTCTTTAAGGAAGATGTGTACACATAGAGGCAGAGACGCATTGCTTATTTCACAGTGGACCCTACTATGAAGAAAAGTAGCTCAGTTGTGGAACAGAAAAGAGAGATTGATATGGTAAGCTAACGGAACATCTCTGTAAGTGCTCTTTATCAGGTGCCTGAAGCCCAACCAAGTTAAGCTCCAACATCTAACACCATCTACTCCACTCCCTGCCCTGGGTTTAAACCAGTACTTGGCTTGAATCTGTTGCTCCAAATTGTGTTGCATTCGCATCCCTAGTTGGTGCAGCTGATCCCATTGCTGGGCCAGTCCAATGGTGCTGTATTTGATATCAAGGATCAGAGCCTCTTCCATGCTGTCCCCCAGGTCTTCAATCTTGGTCAGATGGCGCTTCATTGCCTGGATCTCCTTCTGTTTCCTCTGGGAAAAGAGGAAGTCAATCGACTCACCAGTTACAACCCTTCTTAATCCTCCCTTTGAAAAACAGCTGTGAGATGATGGTTGTCATCCTGGAACTCAGACCCCACCAGCTCCAGTTAGCACACTGTGAATTATCTTCATTCACTAGGAATTAGCTCTCTGACTCATGCAATAGCCTCAGTGTGTCCATTTCCAAGACTCCTTCACCATCAGCGATGACAGGCATCTGTCTAAGCAATAGTATACATGTGTAAAAAAGTCTACATTTTCCCAAAGCATTCCAACAAGGGAAAGTTGTTCATCTCACATCAATGGGCAAAGTGGCTCTGAGGGATGGGTAGACACTTTGATGTTACAGAGTAGATTATTCTGACATCTTATTCTTTTCTCATTAGTGAAAATGTATATTGAACTAAATATTTTTTTAATCTTAGAAAGACAATAATGCAAACAAGACTGAGAAATACCCCTCTAAAGCACTGTTTCCCTTAGTTGAAATGAGCGGATCTACATCCTGTTATATCACTTGCCTATATCAAACAATAGAAATTTATTGATACTCTAGGTTATAGGTTAGGAACATGAGTATCTGCTCTTACAGTTAAGTACCTTTCATGTATTCATTAGCTTAGATGTATTGTAAAAGCTTATACTCAAAGATGTAAGTAAACTGGGGCCTGTATAATATCAGGATCTGAAGTGAGAATACAAATTGACATGTGAGTATAACTACATCCTAGGGTAACTTCTACATAAAACATCCCCAGGCTGCCTCTATGTATTTTTCCCTGTGCTTTTAAAATTCCAAGCAGTGTCTTCAGCTAGTGAAAAAAACATTACTTACTTTATTTGCTTCAAGTTGGGATTCCAGAGTTCCTGTTTCCTTGAGCAATGATCTAATTAAGAATCAAAAGAAAACATTATTTGTTGTAACAGAAATCCACATTTCACAGACTTGTTTGCTCAAAGACTCTGCAGTTGATTGTTTCTGCTTCTCTCAAGCTACGTGGACCCAATAAAATAAGATTTCATGAAGGCAAATTTTCATGACCAAACCTTCTGTCTGTCAATCTTTCTAGATAGATAAAAAGGAATATAAAGTCAGATCTAGTTCTTCTCTGTCTAGAAGGAGTCACATGTCTTCTTTAGTTTTACTCTCAAAGGTGACTATATGTTGGTGTTCATAGGGGTCTTATGGTTAGTAACATAGTGGAGGTTGCAGTTACAAAACGGATATGTGGCATGCAGTATGTGCATATAATCTAGGTTGTTTATAATACCCAAAAACAATGAAGATAGTTGTTAGGGACTTTAAAGAGAATGATGACAAAAAATGTTTATATATTCAGGAAAGACACAGTTTTTCTGAATATTTTCAGCCCACACTTGGTTGAACATATAGATATACTTTTCATGAATTTCCAGGTTTTATTCTACACATTTAACATGTGAGAGAGGTACCATTCCTTTTTTTTTTTTTTTTTGAGGAACTGCCAGGGTTTAGTCTTTTTTTCATGGTGTGAAATTCCTCAAACTTTCTGTCATTTTCTGTCATCACTGGAATGGTGCAGCACATTATAATCATGTCATTCAGGTACAGTGCACTACACGTATGCACTACATACTCACAGTAGAATGAGTGCAGGGGTGGGGGATATATGAATCCTTATTTTTGCCCCACATTATTAATTAGGAACAAGCAGATTTTGATGACATATAATACATCAGCCCTAAAGTATTCTTAACTTGTTATTCTAGGACAACAAAAAAAACCCCCATAATTACAGAAAATACTGACCCATCCAGAAAATAGGCCCTGGAAACGATGGACAGGAGCAGCATTCATAAGAAGAAAAAGAAAAAGGAAAATGCATGTTAGCACAATAAATGATTGCATTTCTTCTTATTGATGATTGTTTAAGTCTGTTTCAGTCACATAGGAATCTATCCATCCCCATGCTGCTTGCAAAGCCTCTGGTACACTCAGAAACTCAGAGTGTGAGGCTTCTCCCTCCAGGACAAAGGGGACCCAAACTGATCTGCATGCTAAGTCTCCAACACTCACTACACAACAGGGGAGTGTAAAGGAACCAAAGCCTGGGGCAGAGGGGGATACAGCAATTCATACAACCTCGGCCAGATGTTTTTAGACACAGTGCCATTTTTCTTTTGATTTAGTGGAGAAGCATTAATTATAGACCATTCAGCCACCACTAAATTTTAGAATATCACATTAGTGAGCTACTAATGGGCACAATCTTCATACTTTGACCATTCATACTAACATATTAAACTTTTTATGTGTCCCTTTTTCCAGGTCATTTACTCAGAAGATGTAATACACATTATCTCCACACACATCTTGAATATAATAAATGAAATTAGGCTATATTATACTATTCCATCCTTGTTATGGCTTTATTTGGCAGGCAACATAATAGCTTATTGGGTGCTCAATGCAGGTTATGTTTTTGGTCATGTCAATAAATATGTATGCGACCTTGAGTGAGACAGTTTATCTACTTGAACTTTCCATGGTTAAAATAAGAGGTACTAAGATCCATTCTGCACTTTTCAAGGTTGCTCTGACAGTTAAGATAATGGGTGTTGAAGTATAAAATGCAATATGGCATGCAATCACAGGACTGTTATTGTTTTGAAGAGTGAGTATACACAATAGGAGTATAAGTATGCATGTCAAGAAGAAAATAAAAAATGGTGGGCAAAAATAAAGAACACTGTAAGGGAATTGAGAAAGTAAATACAAATATAAAGTAGAGCTAAAATAAGATGATGGGGACAGAGTACGTAATACTTCCTTTTGCAGCATATGTCATCCCTGTTGCAAACAGCATATGTGGGGTTCTAGTTTGAAGAAAGCACAGCACACCTGGTCTCCTGGATCCACTGAAGGAAGGCACTGGCATTTTGTTCAAACTCCTGGCACATTTCAAAGTTCTTGATCTGCCTAGCCTCTTCTTTCTGTAGTTCCTGTTCCCTTTCCTACAAAGTAACAAAGAGCAGAACTGCTTCACCTAGAAGGATGTTGACATAAAAGAATCATTTTTGTAGGTATAGGTGCACATTTCTATTTCCAAGATAACCTATCTTCCATAGGTGCACAGCAATGTGCTTGTCTGTCTGTCTGTCTGTCTGTCTGTCTGTCTCTCCATCGATTCATCTGTCTTTCCAACCATTCATATGTCTGTCTGTCTGTCTCCTATCTATATCTTTCTATGTGTGTGAGTATCTATCTATCTATCTATCTATCTATCTATCTATCTATCTATCTATCTATCTATCTATCTATCTATATCTTTCTATATCTATCTATGTGTATCTATCTATATATCTAATATCTTCTTTGCTTCCTTCAATTGTTTAATTGCTACCAAGCAACAACACCCAGAAGATATGCCATGTCTCTCTATCTCTCTGTGTGTGTGTGTGTGTGTGTATGCTTTCTAATTTCCCTTAGACAGTTTTGTTTCTTGACATCTGCCACAGCTTAATTAAAATAATTAATGAAAAGAATAGCTCTATTCTTTTCTTCAACATCCCTAACTTTGATATAGATCCACTGGTCATGCTTCCTATAGGCAGAAAATGTTGAGTTGTACCTCAAGTTACCTTGATGATGTCTGGCAGGTGGTTCCAGATTCTGCCCAGCACATCCACTGTTAACCAGGTATAAGGACTGGAGGGGACATTTAAGGCTTTAATTTGCTTGTCTAGCTCCAACAAATAGTTGAAATCCTCTTGAGCCCCAGCCAGAGAGGCCAAGAAGGCTTCATGTTCCTTCTGCAGCTGCCGGATCTCATTTAGAGAGACACAATGCACAGGTTCTGACAAGTCCTCTTCCGCGTTCTCACACCAGTTGTTGAAGGCTGAAGCTTTGTGTGCAAATTCCATGAATAGCTCCTCAGCCTGCAGAAAAAATAGACACCCTCATTGCTTCTGATAAAGTCCTTTAGGAGAAGAGAATATTGAGGATAAAAATAGTGTCTTCAAATATTTGCCGAGTAGCAATCTCAACCAATGAGACTAAAATTAGCAGTGACCCTGTGATGGGGTGGAATGAGTTTGTATTAGAGGAACTGCCAGGGTTTAGGTTTTTTTTTTTTTTTTTTAATTGTGTGAAATTCCTCAAGCTTTCCACCATTTAAAGATGAAGAGAGGGACTGGCTTAAACCGTTATTTTTACCTCCATGATTCTAAGGGTGGTGAGGGTAATTTTCAGTTACACAGCTTTAATCCCAGCTTCCTAAGTGCTGGGATTAAAGGCATGCGCCACCACCACCCAGCATATTATTTCTTATTCTGAAGTTTGTACTGAAGTTCTACATGGCACAGGAAACACTTAGACACAAGTGCTAAATGAATATTTGGGAAATTAAAAAAAAAAAAACCAAGCAACTATGTTCTATCCTTTATACTGTCTCCCTTTCTTTCCTGCAACGTTTGTAGACGGCATACCCTCATAATTCATTGACTACACCAAGTTACCTTCCCACCTTCTTTCTAAACCTTTCTTGTGATCTCATCTGATGCCTAACTCATTAAACCTACACACTGACCTACAGTCTGTGCATGAAACACCTGCTTCTATACTGTTGTCCACAGCCACTCACACGCTCCAAGGACTCTGAACTGACATGACTAGAGGACAGAGAAATCATGGGCTGATCCAAACAGTAAATGACAGACTGGTTCCAGATCAAAAGTGCGCTGTATTCTTTTGACTCAACTGAGTGAATTGTCAACATGATTTTTCTGAGAAATTGTGAGAATGAGTTTTTTTTTTTAAATCAACCCAAAGAAAATGAACAAGATGGGAACACAATCTATAGACCATTTCATGCTATATTAAAAGTGTTATAGATTAGTTGATATTTATAAATAGAAGTTTAAAATAAACGTTTTGCTAATTAAAACTAAAGAAAGAAGAATAAGAGTGCTAGGTAACTTTCTGTGTAGAATAAATATGTCAATCTAATTGCTTCACTTTTTCATTTAAGACTTATTTATCTTGTGCCCACATTCTTCGGTAGAGTAGGAATTAACTAAGAGTTGCGACTCATTGTGTGCCTCTCTAACTCTCTGCCTTAAATTATTGTCCAGTACAATTGTTCCCCTGATCTGGAGGTAATGACAATACTGACTCTTCTGAATCAATTTTTCTATTGGTGCTGAAGGTCAGAGCCAGAGTCTTTTGCATTCTAGGCACGTTCACTTCCACTTCCACTGAAGTACACACAGATCTACACTACCAGTCTTTAATTTCTTAGAATTTTGCTAATGCTAAACTCTCTGGCCTAGAGCCCTTTATGCTTTCGTTTCACCCTGAGTCAGAAGTCTGGGGTTTCAAGTAAGCCCTGCCACACTCAGCTTGGCTTCCTTTTACTATTGATACTGTATGGTTGCCACTTAACATGCTTCAGAAGTTAACACTGGAAAGAATACATTAAATCTACATGGCCTACTGCATTTCCAAATCTATTATTTTACTTAATAGTGAGAATTGGAAAAGGAGAAGAGGATGAAAATATTTGATTAAAGGAGACACATAGGTTTAGCAATAAGTAACAGACTTGAAGATTCCTTCCCAGGAAAGGAGATACACGGGGAGCATGTTTTATGAAGTCCGTTTTGCCCATAAGAATATTATGTTAGCTGAAGAGACAGCTCCAAAGTTAAGAGTTGCAGAAGCTCTTCCAGAGCTCCTGAGTTCTCAGCAACCACATGTTGGCTCACAACCATCTATAATGAATTCTGATGCCCTCTTCTGGCATGCAGGTGTACACGCAGAAAGAACACTCACATACATAAAAGTAAATAAATCTTAAAAAAAAATCAATTTAAAAAAGAATGATTCGTTGCTTCTTTTCTGTACTAAAGGTGTTTATAAAACTTCCAAATGTATTTTCTAGTTACTGTGTTTGGATTCTCCAGCTAATAACCAAATAGTTTTGGGTACCTAACATATTTCAGTGAGATGTGCTTTTATGATAATCTGTCCCTCCCCTCTTTCCGTTCCCTCCTTCCTGACCTTCTGTAGAGGCAGCTGCTTTTCCAGCAGTTTCTGCCTGTGAACTCTAGATGCCTCCAGCAGTTGTTCCCAGTGCCTCAGCAAGGCTGCATGCTGCTCCTCAATGGCTTTGGCTTGGCTGTGCTCACCAGCCACAAGCTGGTCCTTCAGCTCAGCGATTTCAGAAAGCCTTTCTTGCTGGAAGCTCTGAAGACTGGCATCCAGTGTGTCCTGAAAAGATCAAAAGAGAAGCAGTGAGCAGGGCCAGGGAGGTATCCAAAGGACCACTTGTATTTGTGTCCAACCAGACTTTTAATAGTGTCATGGGTAATGTCATTCGCCAACTTGATAGGATACAGGCTCACTTAGGGAGGCAGACATTCGGACAGACCTGTGAGGAATTATTCACCCTCTGGTCAAGTATGCGAAAGATGATCACAATCAGATTCATTAAGATGGAGAAACCCAACCACTTTGAATGGCACCATTTCCTGAGATGAAGTCATGGGCCGTATAAAAAGGAGAGAATAAGCCGAGCACAAACATTTATTGCTTTCGATCTCTGCTGATTGTGAACACAATGTACCCAGTTGCTTCACGGTACTACTGCCTGTAGCTACAAGTGACTGTATTTCAACTGTGAGTCAATAAACCCTTCCAAATTGCTTATGTCAGAGTATTTTTAGCATAGTAAAAGGAAGAAAAAGAATATATAAATATGCATATGTATGTATGCATATATATCATCAAAGATATTCATATATTATATATGTATTATATATACACATATGAATGTATATATAATACCACATACACAAATACACACACACACACACATATGGTTAAAGAAGATGGGCAGAATGTTGTCCTTGGAATTATGTTGAAGTAATAGTGCATATATATTTTATAGCTTGCATACTAAGGATAAAACTGTTAAGGTAATATTGGAACATGACATGGCATCTGTCCTGTAAGACATACTTTCTGAGAATTTCTCAAAATGACATACTCTGCTTTAATTAGAGGCAGTGCATTGTTAGGGGCTTTGGATACACAAACAAAAGCTTTATGGAAATGAAAACTTTGCAGAAATGTTAAAATCAAAGTCTGGAATTCTATATGAGCTTTAACAACGTGACTTGCATTAAAACAGTTCTGCCTTTGTCCTTCTTCCTCCTCTTCTTCTTTTTCTTATTCTTCCTTCCCTCATTCTTTTAAACATAAGTCCTCGCTGTATAGCATTCATTGGCCTGGAGCTCACCATGTGGATCAGGTTGGCCTCAAACTCATAAAGATGTGCCTGTATCTGCCTGCCTTTGCCTGCTTCTGCCTCTGCCTCTGCCTTTCAAGTGCTGGGATTAAAGGTTTGTACCAACATACACAGCACATTAGATTAATTCTCTTTTGAGAACAATTACAAACTGACTTTTGTTTAATGTGCATGGGTGTTTTCTTTGCATATATGTCCATGAAGACCTGAAGTTTGGAGCTGGATTCCCAAGCCATTGTTACTGCAGTGTGGGTGCTGGCAACCAAACCCAGACCATCTGGAATGATGATCGGTATGCTTAGCTGCTGAGCCATCTCTCCAGCATTTCTAAAAACAATTTTTAAATTATCAAAACATTTATCATTTGAATGTAATCTGAATTAAATGGAAGAAGCTACAAATCAAGGGTGGTCTGCAATGCCTGAGAGACAAGAAAACTGTTATAGTAATGAAATTATTCACTCTATATTTCCCTTTTAGGAATATGCTGAGCTGGGTAAGATATTCACAGGGAAGTACCGCTCAGGCTTTGGCAATGACATGTAAGTTAAAGGGACAAAAATAGACATTGTGAGGAAATGGGGCATCCGATCTTGCAGAGGCTGTAGAAAGAGAACTGCAGGAATGTCCAGCCACTCACCATTCTTCTGTATTTTAAACTCTAGACACTTTAGAACCCTAATATGAGCAGGTAGTATCCTAGGAGTCAAGCAGAAATAGCATCAAAAGCCGCAGATGCTAGACATTCTTTTTGTGGCATCAGAGTGCTGACTTCAGAACCTACCAAGGAGATGCTCTAGTTAAAGTGCTTAGGAAAAAAAAGAAATGAAGTGTGCAAGTCCTCACACAGGAGGAAATGAGATATTATATTTCTTATCCTTTTAATTCATGACCAAAAATTAGAAGAACAAAGACCCTCTGCTGGACCAAAGGCCATTATAGTTGCCATAAATTCACTCATCCCCAACTGTGATGGAGACCCCACGCTGGACAAAAGGTCACAGGAACTGCCAGAAATAAAGACCAAAAAGACCAGAAGACCAAAGAGGAAACAGAAACCAAGTAGCAAAAAGTAGAATTTTTGGTGGATCAGATGTTAAAGCTTCAAGCATCATGAATTAATAACTTCAAATGCAAATGGATTCATCTTTCCAATAAAACTTTATAAATTAGAGAGTAGTATGATATCTAAATATATAATATTTATAAATGACACTTATGTGAGAAACTTTATCCTTGGTGCAGTGATAATATTGTGGGCTCTTAAAAAAAGCCCAGGACCAGACGGGTTTAGTGCAGAGTTCTATCAGACCTTCAAAGAAGATCTAATTCCAGTTCTGCACAAACTTTTTCACAAGATAGAAGTAGAAAGTACTCTACCCAACTCATTTTATGAAGCCACTATTACTCTGATACCTAAACCACAGAAAGATCCAACAAAGATAGAGAACTTCAGACCAATTTCTCTTATGAATATCGATGCAAAAATCCTCAATAAAATTCTCGCTAACCGAATCCAGGATCACATTAAAGCAATCATCCATCCTGACCAAGTCGGTTTTATTCCAGGAATGCAGGGATGGTTTAATATACGAAAATCCATCAATGTAATCCACTATATAAACAAACTCAAAGACAAAAACCACATGATCATCTCGTTGGATGCAGAAAAAGCATTTGACAAGATCCAACACCCATTCATGATAAAAGTTCTGGAAAGATCAGGAATTCAAGGCCCATACCTAAACATGATAAAGGCAATCTACAGCAAACCAGTAGCCAACATCAAAGTAAATGGAGAGAAGCTGGAAGCAATCCCACTAAAATCAGGGACTAGACAAGGCTGCCCACTTTCTCCCTACCTTTTCAACATAGTACTTGAAGTATTAGCCAGAGCAATTCGACAACAAAAGGAGATCAAGGGGATACAAATTGGAAAGGAGGAAGTCAAAATATCACTTTTTGCAGATGATATGATAGTATATATAAGTGACCCTAAAAATTCCACCAGAGAACTCCTAAACCTGATAAACAGCTTCGGTGAAGTAGCTGGATATAAAATTAACTCAAACAAGTCAATGGCCTTTCTCTACACAAAGAATAAACAGGCTGAGAAAGAAATTAGGGAAATAACACCCTTCTCAATAGTCACAAATAATATAAAATATCTCGGCGTGACTCTAACTAAGGAAGTGAAAGATCTGTATGATAAAAACTTCAAGTCTCTGAAGAAAGAAATTAAAGAAGATCTCAGAAGATGGAAAGATCTCCCATGCTCATGGATTGGCAGGATCAATATTGTAAAAATGGCTATCTTGCCAAAAGCAATCTACAGATTCAATGCAATCCCCATCAAAATTCCAACTCAATTCTTCAATGAATTAGAAAGAGCAATTTGCAAATTCATCTGGAATAACAAAAAACCTAGGATAGCAAAAACTCTTCTCAAGGATAAAAGAACCTCTGGTGGAATCACCATGCCGGACCTAAAGCTTTACTACAGAGCAATTGTGGTAAAAACTGCATGGTACTGGTATAGAGACAGACAAGTAGACCAATGGAATAGAATTGAAGACCCAGAAATGAACCCACACACCTATGGTCACTTGATCTTCGACAAGGGAGCTAAAACCATCCAGTGGAAGAAAGACAGCATTTTCAACAAATGGTGCTGGCACAACTGGTTGTTATCATGTAGAAGAATGCGAATCGATCCATACTTATCTCCTTGTACTAAGGTCAAATCTAAATGGATCAAAGAACTTCACATAAAACCAGAGACACTGAAACTTATAGAGGAGAAAGTGGGGAAAAGCCTTGAAGATATGGGCACAGGGGAAAAATTCCTGAACAGAACAGCAATGGCTTGTGCTGTAAGATCGAGAATTGACAAATGGGACCTAATGAAACTCCAAAGTTTCTGCAAGGCAAAAGACACCGTCAATAAGACAAAGAGACCACCAACAGATTGGGAAAGGATCTTTACCTATCCTAAATCAGATAGGGGACTAATATCCAACATATATAAAGAACTCAAGAAGGTGGACTTCAGAAAATCAAACAACCCCATTAAAAAATGGGGCTCAGAACTGAACAAAGAATTCTCACCTGAGGAATACCGAATGGCAGAGAAGCACCTGAAAAAATGTTCAACATCCTTAATCATCAGGGAAATGCAAATCAAAACAACCCTAAGATTCCACCTCACACCAGTCAGAATGTCTAAGATCAAAAATTCAGGTGACAGCAGATGCTGGCGAGGATGTGGAGAAAGAGGAACACTCCTCCATTGTTGGTGGGATTGCAGGCTTGTACAACCACTCTGGAAATCCGTCTGGCGGTTCCTCAGAAAATTGGACATAGTACTACCGGAGGATCCAGCAATACCTCTCCTGGGCATATACCCAGAAGATGCCCCAACTGGTAAGAAGGACACATGCTCCACTATGTTCATAGCAGCATTATTTATAATAGCCAGAAGCTGGAAAGAACCCAGATGCCCCTCAACAGAGGAATGGATACAGAAAATGTGGTACATCTACACAATGGAGTACTACTCAGCTATTAAAAAGAATGAATTTATGAAATTCCTAGCCAAATGGATGGACCTGGAGGGCATCATCCTGAGTGAGGTAACACATTCACAAAGGAACTCACACAATATGTACTCACTGATAAGTGGATATTAGCCCAAAACCTAGGATACCCAAGATATAAGATACAATTTCCTAAACACATGAAACTCAAGAAAAATGAAGACTGAAGTGTGGACACTATGCCCCTCCTTAGAAGTGGGAACAAAACACCCTTGGAAGGAGTTACAGAGACAAAGTTTGGAGCTGAGATTAAAGGGTGGACCATGTAGAGACTGCCTTATCCAGGGATCCACCCCATAATCAGCATCCAAACGCTGACACCATTGCATACACTAGCAAGATTTTATCGAAAGGACCCAGATGTAGCTGTCTCTTGTGAGACTATGCCGGGGCCAGGCAAACACAGAAGTGGATGCCCACAGTCAGCTAATGGATGGATCACAGGGCTCCCAATGGAGGAGCTAGAGAAAGTACCCAAGGAGCTAAAGGGATCTGCAACCCTATAGGTGGATCAACATTATGAACTAACCAGTACCCCGGAGCTCTTGACTCTAGCTGCATATGTATCAAAAGATGGCCTAGTCGGCCATCACTGGAAAGAGAGGCCCATTGGACACACAAACTTTATATGCCCCAGAACAGGGGAACGCCAGGGCCAAAAAGGGGGAGTGGGCGGGTAGGGGAGTGGGGGTGGGTGGGTATGGGGGACTTTTGGTATAGCATTGGAAATGTAAATGAGCTAAATACCTAATAAAAAATGGAAAGAAAAAAAAATAAAACTAAAAAAAAAAAAAAATATTGTGGGCTCTTTAAGAGATAGTGGCAGATAGGAAGTCCTTGAAGCCACATCCCCAGAAGAAATCTGTCTTGTCCCATCCTCTTTCTTACTTCCCATATAATCTCATCCTTTCTCCCATTCTCTTGTATTTTCCAGGACCTTGTCATTTCTTGTACTATTTGGATTAAAAGCATTAAATTATGAAATTAATAACTCTTTCTATAAACCAGCTACTTATGCTCTTATTAAAAGGTTGAAGTCTTTTTTAATTGTCTATGTGTGGAATATATGTATATGTATGTGTATGTATATGTATACGTATACGTATACGTATACGTATACGTATATGTATATGTATATGTATATGTATATGTATATATGTATATGTATAGTGGAATTGCAGAGGTAGTAGAAACTGACATCAGGTGTCTTCCTCTTTTGTCTATACCTTCCTTTTTGAGACAAGATCGTCTCATTCAGTGCAGAAATATAAATTCCCAAGACCATTCCTTCCATCTCTAACACCCAGAACTGGTACTGGATCTCAATTCTTCATGCATTATCCACTGAGATATTGCATCAGGTCTTAGTTGTTCCATAAAAATTTTAATTATAGTAACAAAATGGCCTAATTATAGGAATTAGGATACACAAATGGGGAAAATTAGAACAGCCAAAAGTTGATACTGATAAAATCCAAGATGATAAACACAAACCTCTACTATCAAGGAAGGAGGTGAGGAAACGGGAAGAGGAAGAGGGAGACAGAGGAAGGAGGAAAAGGGATGGAGGAAGAGGAAGAGAGATAGGGAGAAGTAGGGAGGGGTAAGAGGAGGAAGAGGGAGAAGGAGGAAGTGGTGGGAAGAGGAGGGAGAGGGAGAGGGAAATGGAAGGCAAGAGCACAAATTATAAGAAAATTAAACTATAAATATTGGCCTGCCTGGCTCCATTTCACATGGACTCTCTAACTCACGTGCTTTGCCAGTAGTGTGAGGAAGGCGGTGAGGTCTGCACCGTTGCTCTTGGTCTTCAGGCTTGCTTCTTTCTCACCTAACAAATAAGAAAAAAATAGAATGGAATATTTGATGATTATTTACAGTAGCCAATCAGAAAGCTTCCTGATCCCAGAACAGGTGACTCAGTGCAATACAGAAGCAATGGGAGGAGTGGGTGGCTTTTCTGCCCTTAAAATAAAACTGACTGAGAGTGCTAAGTGCAAAAGAAATGTTGAATCCTGGGAGGTAGGAAAGTTGAAGGTTGAACATGAACTACAAACCAACCAACAAACACTGTAGTTTGTTTCCTAGAATACTTTGTGAAGGATTTTCCTTTCTGAATAGCATGATGAAATTTACCAGTTTGGAACAACTGTCCTGTGGGTTTATGCCACCTTATTCCCTACCATCTGTGTGCACATTTGTGTGTGTGTGTGTGTGTGTGTGTGTGTGTGTGTGTGTGTGTGTGTGTGTGTAAGACTGTGCCTAGGAGGAATAAAAATGAGTTCACCCCATTTCCAAAAGTAAAGGAAAAATCTAGAGACATTCTTCAAATGGTACTCTTAGAGTAGCCCTGGCATCGCATACCTATCCAGGATTCCACTACGTCCGCCTTCCAGTTAAACTGCTGAAAGGCATGCACATCGTCCAGTTGTGACTTCCAAGCAGCTAATGCCTTGGCCAAAGAGGCTGTCTTTTCATTCAGAACTTGGATCTTGGTGGAAATCTTATCCTTGTTCTGAGTTTCTTCCTGTGATTCCAAGGTTGAGAGGAGGAATTAGTCAGCTATACTGACGAGCTGGAAACACGATTCTCTGGCACCATTAAGAAACTTGATATTCTCTTATGGAAAACACTTAAATACTATCCCGTAGGTCTATTGTAACTCTTCCATTCCTTGTGTATGGTGAAGAACGTTATTTTCATTCTAGAATTTGGACAATTGTGACACAATTGTTTATTCAAGTGTGATTTTACTTATGAAGCTTCCAAGAGGCATAGAATCATCTCTGTTTAGGGATCAATCAGGCTTTGTAGAGATAATGCAATTCTTCTCTGCTCCCTCTCATCGCAAGGTATATGAGAAAATGAATTTAAAGCTCTTGGAGTACTCAAGGATGCACTGGCTAATTTTATGTCAACTTGGCACAAGCTAGAGTTGATGAGGACAAAGAAATTTGCATTGAGAAAATGCCACCACTAGACTGACCTATGGATAAGTCTATGGAACCAACTTTATTGACTGATTTGTGTGGAAGGGCATAGATCACTGTAGGTAGTGCTACCCTTGGGCAAGCAGTTCTCGTATTATAACAGGCTAAGGCAGCTATGGGGAGCAAGCCAGTAAGTAGTATTCTGCTATGGCTTCTACTTCAGTTCCTGCTTCCAGGTTACTGCCCTGCTTGAGTTATTGCCTGGAACTCCTTCAGCAATGGGCTGTTAACTAGAAGCATATAATGAAATAAACTCTTTCCTCATCATGTTGTTTTTGGTCATAGTATTTATCATAGCAATGACTACCATAAGTAATACAATAGCTACAAGTAGTTTAAATATTTATAGAGAATGTCAAAAGGCCAACAATGCATTTTTATGAAAGATGATAGTGAGGCACCTAGGACCTAAAATATAATTTTCAGTTGAGTGGGTAATGGGTATCTGGGAAAAAATTAAATTCTGCTTTGAAGGGGTTAATAAATTTCTGTATTGTAGCAGAATCTGAGCATACTGGAATATGTTTTCAATCTCAGCACTTGAGAGGAGGTGGGAGGAAGGTTGGAGGCAGAGGGGTGGGGACAGAGGTGGGGGCAGAGGCAGGCAGGGCTCTGTAGGATTGAGGTGAAACTGGTCCACACAGCAAGTTCTAAGCTTTGCAAGAGCTACACAGTGGGATACTGTATCAAAAGAATCTCTATATAATTCTATTTCATGACTTTCTATATGTAATTTCATCACTGTTCTTGTTTCTGTGCTTGGGTCAATCACTTGCAGGAAAGGACATAACCCCTCCCTAACCCCCCACCCCCGAAACTCACCTTATTAAGAATGTCTTCTCCTTGTGCACAAACATCTTGTACCCGGTTCTTGTGCACAGCAAAGTCATTCTCCAAAGCTTCATGCTTCTTTAGCAAACTCTGCATGATCAAATCAGCAAAGGCCAGAACGTTCAAGCATCATCAACCTCCATCCACAGGCAAGCTCACAGTGTGTTACTCAACAGGGTTGATCAAGCCCTATTAGTGGACTGGATGTGGGTGCACATCCTTTTTTCCTATCAAACAGGGTAATCTTGCTGGAAAGAGTGACTTTCTCTGTATCTTATGTGGCTCTAAGAACTGTTCTCTTTTTATTCTGGAATCAAATTATTAGGAGTGAATTATAAGGATGTCTCAACACCCAGATTCATGCAATTACTAAAAGCACTCCATCTTTGAGACAATATCAAGTATTAAGGTCATCCTAAACTAAGAGCTGGTCTTAAAGGTAGGAGTTAAGGACAACGCAGGATGCTATCAAATCTTAATGCAAACCTTTATTTCAGATTGTTTTCTTTTTAAAAAGGCTATTTGTGCAACTTACAAGATGGAAAGGAGTGAAGATGAAGTCTGAAAATTGCTTCTATCTTCATTTGAGATTGCCTCAAAACTATTTATATTAGCTCATACCATCTTCATTACCATTGCTATCACTCTCTCCCTCTTATCATATACGAATGCTTATTCTTCCTATATAGCATAGTAACTCAAGGTAAATGAACCAACAGACTGTCTATGCCTTTTCTACAGCCTCATTTGGAAATAAATTTTAACATAGTAGATGAGATCAGAATAGACGCTCATTCCTTTTCAAATACCATGGGAATTGTGGCTTTTATATCATTCTTTGGAAAAATTGTAATGGAAATTTGAAAGGTAATTTATGTTGTAAGACTGAATGCTTTAGTTAACTTCGGATTGTGTGTGTATACCATGTAGAAACTAAAATATAACTACAGAGAGAGAGAGAGAGAGAGAGAGAGAGAGAGAGAGAGAGAGAGAGAGAGAGAGAGAGAGAGAATCCCTGGAAATGACTGCAAACAATTAGATAATAATAAAATGTACAACATTGAATGCATAGATGGATTCCTAGAAATGTAAACTTAACAGGAGTAAGTCATTAAGAACCACAAACGATGATCAGTAGATAAAAACCAGAAAGTTTCAACACAACAAATCCTGGACCCAATGGCTTCATGGACAAATTCAACCAAATATTTAAATATATAATGCTAACATTTACCAAACTGCTTAACAATTTAAGAAAAGAGGGCATTTCCCAATATCTTTTAGGAGGGGAGCATTACAGCTATCAGAGTCAGATGAAGATACCATAAAAATAAAAGGAAGTTATAGGCTAATGTTTTTGATAACGTAGGAGTTGTAGCCTTCTTCAACATGCCTGCAAATTTAACCTGTGGGGCAATGAAAGAGTATTTACAGGAGGGTAAGTGGATTTTACTCGTCAGTGCCAATATGGATCAGCATAACAGATTAGCAAATGTGATATGTGCATGGACAAAAGAAAAGAAGAACCACATCTGATCTCAACCACTGCAGAAAAGGCACTTGGCAAAATTCAGCAATTTTTCACTATAAAAATTCTTGACAAACAAGAAACAAGACCCTACCTCAACATAATAGATTCTGCATATAAAAACTACACAGGTAATGTATCAAATAGTTGTTTTTTTAAAATCTTCCCTTTAAGAGAGGGACAAGATAAAAATGTGTACTTGTGATACTTTTGTTCAAACATAATTATGGGAGTCGCAGCCAATAAAACTAAGTAACAAAAAGTAAAAAGATGGTCTAAATAAGAAGGGAATAAGGAAAATAGTCTCTGTTTGAAAATCAAATGTTATAACATGTTAAAAACTTTAGATTTCATAGAAATCAAGAAATCAACAAACGTACCAGGAAAAATTTAGAATAGAATACAACACATGAAAACACTACATTTTTATATATTAACAATAAGCTACATGAAAAATAAATTAGTAAAACTCTCCTATCTCATCAAAAACAATGAAATTGTTAGTCATAAATTTAACTAAAGAAATTGAAAAGATTTACACAGAAATTTAGACAACATTAATGCAACTACAAACAAGTAAATCAATCAACTTCCCTTTCTTTTGGATTGGGAGAATGAAACTTGTTAAATATACATACTATATGAAAGGATCTAATGATTCTATCAAAATTCTTATGACATATTTTACAGAAATAGGAAAATCAATTCTAATTCTTAGGTGGAACCAGGACAAGGAGAACAAAACTGGAGATTACACTACATAATTTCAAAAGCTATAGTAATAAGAATGATATCATATTAACATAAACAAAGACAAAAATACATACAACAGAATATATATTCCAAAATAAAACCATATGCTTGTAGTCAAATGGTCTGTAATATTCTAAAAAATACATCACAGTCTCCTCAACAAATGGTACCAAAAGTCATGTATCTACCCTTGCAGAAGAACTATATCAGTTCATTATCTCAAACAGTATTTAATAAAATCATGTCAAGTAGATTAAAGACTTAAATATAATAGTGGAAATTATTCCCTTCACCCTAGAGAACCATACAGGAAAAATTTTGAGACATTTATCTTGGCAATAGTTCCAAGAGTTTTACAATAAAAGCACAGACAACAGGAACCCCAACTAGAGAAGTGGGACCACATCAAATTCCAAAGCTCTGGACAGCCAAGGGAATAATCAGCAGAGCTCAGTGTCACCTGCAGAATGGTAAATACTCAATTCACTTGTCTGATATAATTTCCAAATATTCAGAGAACTGGTTTAACTCTGTACTGAAATAAGTAGAGGAATAAATGCTATAAGCATTTTAAAAGAATGCCCAAAGGTTTGATTTAGAAATAGGATAATAGTCTGAGTAAAACATCTTCAGTGAAGATGTGCGCAGCTCACTGGTGTATGATATATCTCTTCATGGTGACTGATGAGGAGGAAATGGAAAGTAAAGCACAATGGGGTATCTGTTGCCTTGTTCCTTGAAGGGCGGTGATTGACAGAAGCAAAAGGCAATGCATATCTCCAAGGCTCTGGAGAAATTGGAGCCATGATATGCTGTTGGCAGAAAGTAAATGTAGCAAACCAAACTGTTATGAGCAAGGTTATTGAGATTACTCTACATATTTTAAATACTACTTCTATATGACCCAGAAGTGCAATTACTGCATATCACCATGGTTCTGGCAAGACACTGGCAGTCCTATGTCTGGTGCAGTGCTCCTCTTAACACTAAAGGTATGAAAACTACCTGGGTGACTGCAGGCAGATAGAGAAGAGAGTGTAATGCGCCCCTTTACATACATATAAGATGAAATATTTCAGCCTTGTAAAATTATGAAAGAGAAATATTTATAATATGTAATGACAGAAGATAAACTTTGAGGTGTTGGGCCAAGACAATCCAGTTATTTAAAGACATTTTGTATGACTTAATTTGTAGGTGAAAGTTCACAGAGTAGGATGGAAGTTACCAGGGACTAGGAAAGGGATCTGCTGCTGACGATCCATTAAAGCTTCTACCAAACTAGGGACATACGAGTTCCAATATACATTGTTTCTATCATCATCAATAATATCTTGTGCATGTATACTTTTATTGTTGTCATACTTTATGTTAAACGCTGTTACCAAAACAAGGAAATCACCCATATAGAAAAAGATGCAAGGTGAGAACATGCATTTTACTGTGAAAATTATGTAAATGTCAAGCAAAAAAATTATCATTAAGGAAATGCACATTAAAAATCATTGTCCACTGACTGGGATAAAGTAAAAAGAATGACAACACAAAGTTCTGGTAAGCATGTGGAGAAACTACATTCCTTACATACTGGTGTTAAGAGTGTTAAATGATTAATCTGCTAGAAAACAGCTTAGCTTAATTTACTGTTACTGCAAAACAGGTGTTAACATCGCCATAGTCCTGCAATCCAAAACCTGAGTATTGGTCCCAGAGAAATAATCACTTACATGTGAACAAAAGAATGTACAAGTGTATTTAAAATAACTCTTTTCAAAATAGACACTAAGTATAAACAACCAAGGTGAATGGTTAAACTGTGGTACCCTCCTACCTTAAAACTGCTCGGGAACAAAAAGAATGAACATTTTCACATACAACAGCCTGAATTAATGACCAAAGTAGGCTGGATGAAAAACAAAACTTCTTCAAAAGTTACAAACATCAGGAGATGCTTTCACATTCATTCTTTTACTGTTGTTTTAAAACAGTGACTCTACCTATAGTTCCATATTCATTTTGTTGTTGCTGTGGTTTCAAAACACCAGCCGGTCGCGCCCAAGACAGACTTGAATTCATAATTATTATCTGGCCTCAGCCTCTCAAGTGCTGGGATTACAGATGTGAACCATAATGCCAAAGCCATTCTTGGAATGAAAAACGAATAGAAATGTAAGAAAGGCTCAGGCCTAGTGTCATGAGATGGCAGTTCCAGCTACTTGGGAGGATGAGGTAAGGACTCCGATCTGGGAGGAAAGGCCTTTCACCACAATGGCTTTGATTCAGACGGCTCATGGGTTAAGCTGGAATTCTGTTTTCACTTCTAGTGCTATGACTGGGTCTTGCTTTCTCACACTTAAAATGAACAGAAGCATCCCTATCTCTCTAACCCAGGATACAGGATCCAATTTCATGAATGAAAACAGCCACATTCGGAAAAAAAGATCCAAACCACAACAATGACACAGTTGACCCATCCTGCCTTGCCTTTACCTGAGTAGCAGCCAGTGTGTCTCCTGAATCCCCGCGACTGACCAGAGCACACTTCTCCCCCAGCCATGCTTCCTCTTCTTCTGCATTCTCCATGAACTGCAGATACTCGAGGGACTCCTCCAAGTTCACCCCTCTGTAATGGAGCGGTTGGCATCACAAGAGTAGAAATGAACAGGTAAGTTGTGGCACAATCCCACCCTGGCAAACCACTGGTTCTCAGGCCAGCCACAGCTTAACTTGGCAAGACAGGACTCTATTTGCCTTTTGCTCTATTTGCTCTATTTGCTGATCTTCCGTGACACTGAAGAGACTTGTGTCCTCAATGTTTATCATGAAATAGCATTGAAACTTCGGGGAGTGAAGGAAATCCCACCCAAACAAAAGACTGAGGCTTGTGGTCTCTGTAGTGAGGCAGTGGCTGCCTATGTCAAGCCCCACCTCTCCTCTTATGTGATGAAAGCACGGCAATTCTAGAAGAAAAAATTGCTTTAAATATATATTTATTTTTAATTTGTTGGTGTGTTTCTGTGCCTGAGTGCCACCCCTCTGGGCTGGTGGTCCAAGGTGCTGTAAGAAACTAGGCTGAGTAAGCAATGGGGAGACAGCTAGTAAGCAGCATCACTCCATGGACTCTACATCAGGTCCTGCCTCTAGTTTCCTGCTTTGTTTGAGTTTCTGTTTAGTAATGGACTGTGATGTGGTAATGTAGGCCAAAATAAACTCTTTCCACTCCAAGATGATGTTGGTCTTGTTTTATGAGGGCCCTAGAAATCCCAACTAAGACAGTAGGAATGTCCTGCATGTGTATGCTGGTGCCTGGGGAGGCCAGAACATGGCACTGGTCCCTGAGAACTAGAATTAGAGGTGGTTGTCAGGCACCCAATCTGAGCACTTGGGCTTGAACTTGGGTTGTTTGCAAGAGCATCAAGTGTTCTTAATTACTGAGCCACCTTTACAGTCCTAGTAAATTTCTTCTTAGTCCCTAGAAAGAACAGCCAGCCTATGACCACTGGGAGAAAGGTTCATGAAGAACTTGGGTTTTGTGGGGGTGTTAATGAGATAGAAAAGACAGTCAGGGTCTGTAGTCCATGCTGAGCTGACACAGAAGCATTTTCCCCTGAACATCATTAATGCTCCAAATGCAGGAGCTCCAATGAGATTTCTGTTGTCCAACTCACCGGGTCTTCGCCAACTCTTTGAGCTTTTCCCAGTGTTGGACAAACTGAGCCAGCCGCTCCTGGATCTCCTCTTTCCCTACAGCAGCCTTGTCTCTCAGGCTTTCTGCCGTATCCAGCACATTCTGAAGAAGAAATTATATCATTCCACAATCTCATCCTCTCAGTCAGTCATAACCCATGGCAAAGGATGTAAGTGTTTCTTTATGTCAGGTTATTCATAAGCTTTGGGGACTTGAGGTGGTCCCTGGAGACTGGGAATATAAAGAAAGCTATACTAATAATTACCATGCTAAGCTTTCCCAAATACTTTTGACAAACATCCCCCAAACCTAGTAGGATACCCGCTTTGTTCTGCTCTATTGATTATCCATGATCACATGGACGGCACCGCCATATCAGATCCAGAGTTATCTTTTCCAGTAACCCTAACCCACATATCATTTGTCAATGACTGTTCATCAATGTCAGAATTAATCCTTCTAAGAAAGACATTGGGATTCCCCTCTGGAACCTCCTATTCAGAGGGCACAAAATATTCTTGAGAAGAATTGCCGTGAACTGTATGAAGATTAGCTATCTCTTACCACTGTTTTTGCGTTTTATGGTATTGATTTATCTATTGTGTGAAAACTGCTTATAGGTGATTTATGGTCCTTTAGGTCTGGCATTCATTCAATACCTACCTGGACAGCAGGTTCATGTGCCACTAGCTCCCCCTCTAGGCGTTTGTGTTTTTTCAATAAGTTCTGAACACTCTGAAGATCCCTCCCATAGTCCTGGGAGCTCACTCGTAACAACTTCTCCCTGGGACCAAGGAAGAAAGTGGGAAAATCAGAGGTTAGATATATCTGAGATGAAACTAGAACAATAGATGTCTATGTGAATGCATGGTGAGAGCTGAAGTTCTGATGAACACTGGGACTGTGCTGGCTGGTTTTATGTCAACTTGATACAAACTAGAGTTATTGGGAAGAGGGAAATTCAATTGAGAAAATGTCTTCAGAATAATGGCCTGTGGCCAAGACTGTGGTGCATTTTCTTAATTGCTGATTGTTGTAGGAGAACTGAGTTCACTATGGGCCATGAGGAACAAGCCAGTAAACTGCACTCATACATGGTCTATGCCATCAGCCCCTATAGTCAGGTTTCTGATCTGTTTCACTTCCTGCCCTGTCTTCTCTCAGTAAAAGACGGCCGTTGAACTGTATGCTGAAAGAAATCCTTTGCTTCTCAAGTTGCTTAGGTCAGGGTGTTTTTTTTTTTTTTTTTAATAACAGTAACAAACCCTTTACTGATCCAGGAATCAACAACCAAAAGGTAAGTAGTGGAAGAGAATTTTAGAAAACTTGATTTATGTCACCAAAATGAAAATAACATACCAATGTCCAGCATGTATATAGCAGTAACAGTCTTCCCATTAGTACTCTAGAATATGTATTAGTGTTTTCTCTTTTGAACACTATGAAAATTATATGAGTTTCATTATTTTGTGTATTAATATAAATATCATGTCTGGGGATATAGTCTCGTGGTAGAAAACTGCTCTAGCTTATACAAAGCCTTGCACTTGATCTTTAGCATTACAAACTACATGAAGTTTTTGAACACCGAAAGGTTATGGTATTTTATGACTACTCAAAGGTCCTATTTGACACCTTATAAAACATGCTTCCTTCTAACTTATGTGCTACCTGTAAGAATCTGAAGACCGTGGATATGGAAGTCTCTACATGGACCATCCTTTCATCTCAGCTCCAAACTTTGTCTCTGTAACTCCTTCCAAGGGTGTTTTGTTCCCACTTCTAAGGAGGGGCATAGTGTCCACACTTCAGTCTTCATTTTTCTTGAGTTTCATGTGTTTAGGAAATTGTATCTTATATCTTGGGTATCCTAGGTTTTGGGCTAATATCCACTTATCAGTGAGTACATATTGTGTGAGTTCCTTTGTGAATGTGTTACCTCACTCAGGATGATGCCCTCCAGGTCCATCCATTTGGCTAGGAATTTCATAAATTCATTCTTTTTAATAGCTGAGTAGTACTCCATTGTGTAGATGTACCACATTTTCTGCATCCATTCCTCTGTTGAGGGGCATCTGGGTTCTTTCCAGCTTCTGGCTATTATAAATAAGGCTGCTATGATCCAAACGCTGACACCAATGCATACACTAGCAAGATTTTATCGAAAGGACCCAGATGTAGCTGTCTCTTGTGAGACTATGCCGGGGCCTAGCAAACACAGAAGTGGATGCTCACAGTCAGCTAATGGATGGATCACAGGGCTCCCAATGGAGGAGCTAGAGAAAGTACCCAAGGAGCGAAAGGGATCTGCAACCCTATAGGTGGAACAACATTATGAACTAACCAGTACCCCGGAGCTCTTGACTCTAGCTGCATATGTATCAAAAGATGGCCTAGTCGGCCATCACTGGAAAGAGAGGCCCATTGGACTTGCAAACTTTACATGCCCCAGTACAGGGGAACACCAGGGCCAAAAAGGGGGAGTGGGTGGGTAGGGGATTGGGGGTGGGTGGGTATGGGGGACTTTTGGTATAGCATTGGAAATGTAAATGAGCTAAATACCTAATAAAAAATGGAAAAAAAAAGGAAAAAAAAAAGAAAAAAAAAGAAATTTCTGGGCTAATATCCACTGGGGGGGAAAAAAAAAGAATCTGAAGACCGGCATTTGAGAAACAAAAGGAACAAAGTAACTATGAAACAGGCAAAAACTCCTGCTTTGCTAAGAATTTCCCAGCCATATTTAAAGGGATGGGGTCAGCACTGAAACTATGACAGATGGTGGGACTGCCTACAGTCACATATTATGCAACAAGTATAGAAAGAGTAATGACTGGGGGCTGGAGAGGAGGATTTGTTATTACGAATGCTTGCTTCTCTTGCAGAAGATTGCAGTTTGATTCCTAACACTCATATCAGGAGGCTCAATAGCAACCTGCAACTGTAGCTCTTGGAGACTCTATGTTTTCTGCTGGCCTCCATAAGCACTCACATGTAAGGACACATATACACTGACATATTCATATGCACATAAATAAAAAATACATCATTAAAAAGAAAATAATAATGACCATGTTGTGGTCTTCTGCATTAGTTGCAAAGAATTGGCTTTCCATGTGCTATATAATTCAACAAACTGTTCTTTTCTTTAAAAAAAAAATGTATGGTATTTCAATTTTATTCCCAGAATGTGGTTGAAACTGTTCCTTCCTATCTGCCGCTGCACTTGGTTTCCTGCCTGTATCCATTTAAGGTGAAAAGTGAAATCAATGTATATGTTCAGCAGAGGCAGTGGTTTAAAAGTATTATCAACATAAAAATCAATTACAAATTGACTTCAGCATGCACTGAATCTGTTTGGTGCATTACCCAGTGAGCTGGTGATACGTACTCTATCCAGGCTTCCTCATCATCCAGGTCTTGGAAGAACTGGAACAAGGCATACGTCTCTTTCAGCTTCTCGTGGTGTGCAGCTGCCAAGCTCTGGACATTTTCAAAGCGCTCATTGACACCATTCATTTTCTCTTCTATCTGGTCAATGTTGAAAGTCCCACTGGAGATCAGCTCCTGAGCCAGGTCATTCAGATCTTTGAGAGGGTCCTAGAAAATCCAGTGTGTTTAGTGAATGAAGGAATATGGTGTTACATAGACCTCAGACTTGAGTCAGTAGTGGGTCTCCTTCCTTGACTAGTTTCAATAGATTGCTGTTGAAGAATCTGACTTTGATATACATGACTAAGTGTCTTACACAAATGTGGTTTCATAAGAGGTGCATCAACAATATAGACACCATGCCTATATTACTCCAGATCACATTTATTCCTAAGAAACCCACCCTCTTTCCATGTTCTCTAGTGTTTGCCAGCTCTTACCAACTAGAATAATATTTTGTCCTACACACAACTGTCTTCACAGCACTGCACTTGACACTTACCAACTAACTGATCAAATCCATTGGTATCCTCTTTTGTATTATTCTTGTGCTGACCACAGCCCAATAAGTATGTAAAGGGGAATATTACAAAGGTCTCACCCATTCAACCCAGAAAGCCTTTGGACTTTTTACTTTTTAATATGTATCTTTATTACCAAGTAAAACTAACTTTATATGATTATTTAACATGGAATTAATAGTACTGTCAGAATTTTGTTAGGGCCCTATATTAGGTTTCTACTGGAATCTTCCACAGGACCTACAGATGAACCTACTATATGCTTCAAACTTACTGCATTCTCTCATCTGATTTAATTTTTTTCTTTTCTTTTATAATGCCAACTTCATAAAGTAGTAAGTTTATGCATGTGGAAAACTATAAATAAGATAACTTTCAGGATCCCCTTTCCAGAGTCTTAGAGTCTATGCTTCAGTGGTAATCAGCAATGACTGTCACAATGGCTGTACGGCCCCTGAAGTTGACCTGGCTAAAATGACTGCTGGTCAGCGATCTCAAGGCTATATTCTCAAGTATCCTCCTAAAATATGAGGTCAGAAGCATTTCTACCCTATACAGAGGAATGAAATCCCACTACTTCTTACCTCTCGTGCCAACATCTCTGCTTCCAATAGCTGATGCTTCTTAAGTAGGTTTCCTGCTGAAGTTAAGTCCCTGGCCTGATCCTTCATGGCCAACAAGCCTTCTGCCTGGGGACAGAGAAACAGGATAGAAAGATTCTAAGTGAAAACTACATCTCATGAGAGCGAGATATAGCACCTACACCCAGATGTTTACCAAGTAGGGTCACAAAAACCATTGACATATAAAGTTAAATCACTTAACATGTATTTACTAAATCCTGTGCTCTCACTATTGGCAGGTACAGTTACCTCTGAAAGCCAGAACTCAAAGTCCCGGATGCTTGTGTTGAACCTTTGCTGCCGACTGGCCTCGTTGAGCTTCTGTCCTTTGTCAGTGGTTCTCTCTAGGAGATAATCCCAGTTCTCCTTTAGCTTGTCCAGTTGCTCCTAGCTCCAAGAAAGTGAGACTCGTTATGGTCTTATTGGTGGTATGAGAACTTGAAGCAATAATGGGAGAGGGTCTTGATATAAGTGAAGTGGTCACACTGGAAGGCCATATATTTCAAAGTAGTCATGGTGAGTCTGGCAAAACAGCAGGTGTGAAGTGAAGGAAAACATTTGAAAACCAAGGTGCTGAGTTACATGCAGTGACTAGTGTCTAAATGATGGAAAGTTCTTGACAGAAAAGATGTCTTAAACAGACCCATCTGAGACAGAAGCATAGTTGGAAGTCCAGGGGATAAGTGTGGCAGTTCTATTTCTATCCATGAACTACTGAAAGATCAGGAGATTTCTCTTTACATGCCTCTTGAGGCCAAACTTGTCTAAGCACAGACTTTACCTGCATGTTCTCTTCATCTCCATCACACACTCTGCGCTCAATCAGGGAATTCCCAAGGTTGATAACCCCATCCACCTGCTCAGCACGACCGTTGACTTCATTTTCAAAGGCTTGATGCTTCAGATATTTCCTCTGAAAGCAAAGCAAAAAGTATATCACCTCACCATCCAGAGAAGCACAATTAGACTAAAAGAACCACTCTGCACAGCCACCCACAATCAAACTAAAACAACACCTATAGGGAGTGTTCAGTATCAGGGTGACTGCTCAACCAACAATGAAATAGGTAAAACTTTTCTAAGACTTGTATTTTGAACTTGCCTGAATGTTAGTGGGATCTTTATAAGATTCATCACAGGCTATGGGAAGCATCTCATTGATCCATTCCTCCAGGTCCTCAAGGTCACGATAGAACTGTTTGAGGTCAGCATAGTCTCCTAGCTTTCCCAGTTCAGTAAGCAGCTGTTCTTTGAGAGCCTTCCACCTAAAGGATGAAGTCGGATCATCTTCTACCCAACACTCCTTTGCTCTGATGATACATACATGATATTTTCTATTCGCCAACCCAGTCCTTTGCCATTTCCATGCTCTCACTATTCTCAGACATACAACACAGTGGTTAAGTAAAATAATTCATAAAGTATCCTTCATGCTTTTCATTCTATAAGTCTAAAGTAGAAGGTCTCCTAAGATATACATGCCGAAAGGAAAAGAATTTAGACATATGTTCCTATCATGATTCTAATAGATAGAGGGGACTGTGCATGCCTGACCTGTCTAGCACACGTTGGAGGCGAGCAGCAATCTCTTCCTTGGCATAGTGGTCATTGTCTATGAGCCTTGTGGCAACGTTCTCTAGGTCCGAAATCTTCCCTTCCTGGATAAGAGAAAATAAAAGAACACAGATGCCTTGTGATTAGGTCTTTGATATATTCCAGGCTCTGCCCTAAAGATAAACACACACACACACACACACACACACACACACACACACACACAGACACAGACACAGAGTGTGGCTTGAGATAACAGACCCAGAATCAAAAAGTAAATGGTAAGCCGGGCGTGGTGGCGCATGCCTTTAATCCCAGCACTCGGGAGGCAGAGGCAGGTGGCAGGTGGATCTCTGAGTTCGAGGCCAGCCTGGTCTACAAAGTGAGTTCCAGGACAGCCAGGGCTATACAGAGAAACCCTGTCTCGAAAACCCAAAACCAAAAAAAAAAAAAAAAAAAAAAAAAAAAGTAAATGCTAAATGCCTGGCACACAGAGAAACTTCTACTAACTTATAGAAGAATTCTCTAGTACTAACTTCTTATAGAACAAACATTTCTTACAGCTAGTGTAAAAGTGAATCCTGTATTATGTAAGATGTTGAAATAGATAGTAAGAAGAGGTCACATTTAGTCCTAAAAATTGTGTTTTTTTATAATGGAGGCCTTAATGTGAGAAAGTTGAATGTCCATAAGTAATTTGTCAGCCTCCCCTTCCTGCTCCAATATTGCCTGTAAGAGGCAAAGGTAACTTGGGGATTAATAGCCTATGGCTTATGGGAGCAATGGTATCTATCTATACAGGATTTATCTGTTCAAAGTATTTAATTTTACCTTTTGATTAGCTAATGGTGTTAAGTTTTCCTATGACTTTTCTACTTGTGTTTAGTTTAGGTTGGCCCTTCTCTGCATCCTCTTCTCTTTCCATATCCCTGTACCTTCTCCATGCCTTTAAGTCTTTCCATGACCAATATTTCTGCTTTACTTTCACATCATCTATAAACTACATGTGCTTAAAATATCCTTCCCTCTCTGATAGACCACTGTCTATTTTTTGCTTCTATATTATGTTCACTTTTCACACAAACACAAGGGTCCTAATATGAGAAAGAACATTTGTGTTTGTCTTTCTGAGCCTCAGATGGGGCTGATGGAGCCCTCCTTAAGGATTTGAATGCAGCTATATGGGTGGATGAGAGCCATTTGCTTCTGTTGTATAGCCACTGGTAAGGGGCTCTCCTTCCTGTAAAGAAACATACACCATGTTCCTGTTAACCTAGCAAAAGTCAAGGGCTATTAAAAACAAAAAGAAAAAAGATGTGGCAGTAGAATTAGTTAGAGCTAGCTGAGAGGAAAGGGGGAGGGTGGAGATAAATGGAGGAGTGGGAGGAGGTTAAGGCTGTGTAACAGGAAGTGAATCTGCTCAAAACACTGTACATACGTGGAACCATCTTAAGGAACCAATTATTACATATAATTAACATATGCTAATAGCACAACAAGTAAATAGAAGCAAATGAGAATTAAAATGCCTTAAAAAATCAGAAAACTAGGTAAGGATGTAGAGAATCTGTTATTGTTGCTAATAGTTACTATAAGTTTTACATCAATTATTACCTGGGCAGTGATTGCTTTGTCCAAATCATCCCGTTTCTTCATCAAAGCCTGCAGACTGTTTAAGTGATCCCTGTCGTCTGACCTCAGGGAATTCTCACGGGCCACCATCCAGCTCTCGACCTGGTCACACTTTCCTCGGAATAACTGTGTGTGTGTGGGGGGGGTAGGTGAAATCAGAGGCAGGCATGTGGTAATTCTAGATGGGCGAAGGAACTGATCTTACCCTTCCTCATTGTGATGACACAAAACATCCTGCCAGGGATGTTACATCCTCTCCCACGGCATTCTTAGAATGAATCTCAAGTACCTTGTCACTTCACTGTTTGCTTTAAAGATACCATGTGTTCTATGAGCTATAGTAAATGTGAAGATACTGCCAGTGTACGGTATTCATCTAGTAGATATAGTAGATAGGAACTGGTTTAGTCTCTCTCTCTCTCTCTGTCTCTGTCTCTCTCAAGTAGAGACATAGTTTTGGCTAGTTTGTGATGGCAACAAATTCAGTATGCAGCTTGATCTACGTGTGTCTGATTTTCCGCAGGTAACTTCTTTAGAACTTTGTACAGTATTAGATGTGTGTAATATATCCATATTCTTTCATCACACACTGTGATCACTCCTTTTTTTATCCTTAGCGGATTCATACATTATATTCTGTTAGTAAACATCTCCTATTGTAATGATATTCATAGAATTGTGACCTTCATTGCTATTCTTCATGAAAACAAATCCTTCAGTTAATTACTTAATAATAATGCCAATAATTCCATTAATGTACAAGATGATTACAATCTCGTTTTGTTCTCTCCTTTAAAAAAGCTTTTAATTTTAAAATCAATATTTATCAGTTTTTTAGTAGTATGCCTGTTTGTGTATGCAAGAAAGGGTAGGTGTGTGTGGGGTATCTGTGGTATGCATGGGAAAGTCAGGGGGAAATTATGTGGCGTTGTCTCCCTTTTCTCCGTGTGTTCTGGGATGAAACTCAGCTCATCCTGCTTTTCTTTTTTTTCAGCAAATTGCTTTGCCCACTGAGCCATTTCACTGTCGCTTGCTGTCTCCTTTAACAGGAACAAGATCACAGAACACAAGGATGCTCAGTCTATAACTCAGAGCACAGTGCCAGGCAATCGCAAGGCCCCGCTGTTTACAGCTCACACAGTCTGATACAGTGAATGCTCCCAACCAGCAAATAAAACCATACTCAAGTAACTAAGGCTAACCCCCAATTCTCCAGAAGTTGCTATACCTGCAGTTCTAAGCACTCAAGTAACTAAGGCTAACCCCCAACTCTCCAGAAGTTGCTATACCTGCAGTTCTAAGCACTCAGGTAACTAAGGCTAACCCCCAATTCTCCAGAAGTTGCTATACCTGCAGTTCTAAGCACTGGTCTAGCATCTTCTTGCGGTTTTCCCAACTCTTTTCCAAATTGTCTCTCTTTGAATTAATATTCTGGAGAGTATTGTCAATTTCACGTCTGTTACGGTGGCCGCTGTCTATAAGTTCTGTACCAAAGTCTTCTAAGGCCTGGAAGGTAGGGTCCTCTCTCTTTATGTCATCGTGATGCTCCTGTGGGGAAAGTAGGAGAGGGGCTAGTGAATACTATAGTGAGAAGAGAGAGTTTTAAATCAGTGGCCAGTGGCTGTGGAGTTTGTAGCTGTACCTGGTGTCGCTCCAGCAAGATCTCTGTGCCAGTTAAGTCCTCAGCCAGCTCAGGTGATGATATCACACCGCCAATGGTTTTGATCCAGTTCTCTAGATCACTGAGAAGTAAATAGATTAGGACAGATCATGGTTATCCTTACTCTTCTCTGCCTTACCAGCAGAAAGAAAACACCATTCCCCAAACTCTTGATAACACTTTGTATATAATAAGTACTTTATAGAAGCTTTCTTAGTGGGCTTCCTTATCTTGCATTCCTTAAAACATCCGTACTTTTGGCTTGAAGCATAAAGCGTGTGTTTTCTGTGCCTTAATGGACATAATGGTGTCTTTATTATCCAGTAGTAAATACCATTTGACCCAGGATATTTCTAGTGGCTTTTCACAGGGCCTTGACTAGGAACTGCTTGGTGAATGTCAGCCTTTTGAGCTTTACCTGGCCTTGCTAAGGAAGAGGAAGAATTTATGGGCTTCATTCAGACTCTCCTTCCGATCACTTGTAAGACCTTGAAGTGTGTCCCAGGCCTCATTCAGCTCTGTTCTCTGCTTCTGTAGGTCCTCAGTGGCATCTGGGTGTGATTCACAGAGACGCTCAGCAGTCTCCCCCAGCGTAGTCACCTGGGCAAACGCAAGCGTTTTGATAACCATGTGGAATTGCCTTTGCTGTTGATGTTTGTTTGTTTGGTTGGTTTTTAAAAAGTTATAAGCAAGATGGGATGAGTAGCTCTGCTGCTCAGCAATACATCAGTCTGGAAACCCCGAGTCTTCATTTTTCCTATGAAGTTATTTGCTGTTCTCTGCATAAGGATGCTTAGTTATAGGCTACATCCAACATTTCTGGAAAGCTTTAGTCTTCCCTTTGGGGCTTTGAGGTAGAAATAATGTCATTTACTTGCTCACTGAGGAAGTACTTCTCAATATCTAGACATAATCTGACACTTCTTGGTATATATAGTCATTTCTCCTAGACCTTGGCTTCCACAATTGGCCACTAGTCTACTCACTTGACATTATCTAAAGAGGCAAAAGGATATAAAGTATTCATTCAGATAGTAAAAACTCAATATAGATTTTCCTGTTAATGGTCACTGGGCATGATATTTTATTGTTTTACTGTTAGGGAGAGAGTACAAAAAACTAATATAATGCAAGATTTTTTTTAAAAAATAAAGGATATAAGAATAATAGATTCACCAAGAGAACCAAAGAGGAAAAGGTACATTGCTATAGGAATAAAGATGGAGAACGTGTTGAAAAAGATTGATAGCATGTGTCTTACCTTTTCTCCCAGGGGGATGATGTCTCTCTCAAAGACTTCATGTTGCCTCTGGAGGGCCTGGACACTGAGCAGGTCAGAGCCAGGGTCGGCAGCATTGAGAGCCCGGCATTTCTTATCAATCTGTTCCTTGACATCATCTGCTTCCCTGGAACACAGGAGAGTGAAGAACATAGGGGTAATAAAGCACCTCAGAAGGGTGACTCACAAGGAAGTCACTGCCACCACCACCTTCGACATCATTGCCATTCTGTGTGATATACGGGCATTTAGGTGCCTTTAGTTCAGAGGCACAGCTGCTGTTATTACTTCCAACTATGTATCAGAAAACAGCCATTTCAAGACTTCTCAAGAAACTATTACTGCCAGATGGTCGACCCAGAGTTTGAACCTTGCACACTACTTGCAGAGCCTCATAGTTAACAAATACATTTCACATTTTTGCACTTTAAACTATTCCAAAAAGCCAGACTCATGCATTTCTCTGTTTTCTCCATTCTCCATCCTCAAAACCACTTTTATATGCACAAAGGTATCCGGGTTCCTTTTTGTTTGCCTTATTATTTGTTTTTAAGGATATGTTTCTTAGTGTAGATGTGGATTTGAGAATGAAGCAATAAAAGGATTGCCAGAGTAGATTAGGAGTATGATATCTGCTGTCATTTACCTTGTTTCTCAAACATAATAACGTAAGTCCAATTCATATATTAAATTTGATTCCAATTAATATGAATTATGAATATGAATATTAATATGATTCCATAATAGGAATATCTAAACTACAAATTATGTGCCATGCTTAATTGAAAACTGAATTTGGTTATCTTGGAGACAATGTGTCAATGTGTCAAGTGAGGAAACTTTTGCTGAACGATAATGTGTTCTACTGGTAAACTATCTTCTTTTGAGGAAGAGGGCTATTTACTCTTAGCTATTGTGATAGCTCCATAGTTCTCCATAGTGATTAGACATAAAGGCTCTTTGAAGGGGCTCCAGCAGAGCAGTGCCATGGAAGTGTTAAGGTGCTTACCTGTGAAACATCTCAACAGCATGTGCACTGCTGAGCAGCTGATACTGTTCATCTGCCAGCCTCTTCAGGGAATTCCAGCGGGTGTTCAACTCCTAAAAGATGTAGACAAGGATTTAGTCAGAGAGCGGTTCAGACAGCTTAGTGCTGTCTATGACTAGCTGACATGTAATTTGCTTGGCTGGTAGCCCTATAGAGTGCACATAGCTTTGCTTCTCTGTTGCGTAGCCCAAGCTTAGTCTACTTTTAAGAGTGCCATAGAGAATAGGATTTCTTTTTTTTTCCCCACTGATATTATGTATAGGACCATTAATCTTTGGGTTACCATAAATTCCTCTTGTCCCAAGGAGTATAATTAGAACCTCTAAAAATGAGTTAAAAGCATTGTCTTGGTAGTTAGATGCTCGCACGTTTATTTAGGCAAAAAAAAATAGCTTTACATACTCTAAATTTAATAGAGCTACTGGCCTTTCAGTGCCTTGCTTCCTGTAGGGGATACATACAATATTCTTATACTATTCCTTCCATTTCCAATTCCAGGAAAACAAACAAAAGAAAGGGGAAGTGAAGTCATCCTCATTGGGTTATGGCAACCAAGACTGCAAGACTGGACTTGTAGTAAATGCTCACTAGATCTGTAATGGAACTGTGGCTCAGACACAATTCTGGGGGAGAAACTCATACCCATCACGTGTACAAACGAGACAGGAGAGGCATTTAAGTTCTCCTTTATTCTTTCAAAGCCAGGCTGTTCTAGTATACTTTCCTTACCAGCCTCTTCGCATAATCATCAGTTTCTTGTGTGTACTATCGTCATGTTCTTGAATCTGAGCATTGCATTTCTACTGAGGGGCAATTAGAGGTAGGTGAGTTTGCATCGGATGTCAGTTCAGTTAAATTGTTTCATTTAAAATTTCAACACAAAATATCTAATTTTGGGTAGGGCCAGTAGGTAGGAATTTTATAATCCATTTGATGGGACACAAATACTAATTGAAAGGAAATTTCAAGATTGCTTTATCAAATCACCAAGGTCCTTAAAAATGAAGCAAATTTTGCAAAGAACACACAGAGTAAAGCCAAGATGTAAACCTAATTTTTCTGATGCCCAGTGCACCATTCTTTAAACTTCCTTTCTAGATGTGTGTGTATCGTATGTGTTACACTTGATTGTGTGCATGTGAGTGTATATACATTTACAGGTCATGGCTTGATGTCAGGTGCCTTCTTCAGTTACTCTCTCCCTTAGTTTTTGAGAATATATCTTTCACTGAGCCCAGAGCTCACCACCTTGTCTAGAGTAGCTGGACAAGCAAGCTCTGGGGAGCTTCCTGTGCCTACCCATCCTCTCCCAGTGTTGGTACTAAAAACAGGTTCTGTGGTACTTGGGGGATTTAAACTTGGGTCTTCATGATTTGGTCAACAGGTTCTTTACCAAAGATTTTCAGATTCTAAATCTGATTTTTGAAGCTAAATATGAGTTTATTGTCTCACCCTCCAAAGCTATGTGGAAGAACACAGAAGACATTAGATAAACGCCACTAAGTAAATCTGCTTTAATAATGTTTTCTCTCTTGAGGTTTTGTCTTTTACTGTCTGTTGTAATGCTAAGTGCTGGCCCTGGGACCCTGCCCCGAAGTTACTTCTGATTGGTGAATAAAGATGTTGGCAGCCAATAGCTGGGCAGAAGAGAGATAGGTGGGGTTGAGGTTTTGCAGATCTGCAAGAGAGAGGACCAGGAAGAGAGAGGAGAAGTGGCTGCTATGGAATAAAAGAACATGCAGAGGGAGAAGGAGCGCTGCCATGGGATAGCTGAGCCATAAAAAATCGGTCACGTGGGCAGGCCAATTGAAGTTAAGAGCAGCCCAGAAGGAAGATAGTAAATAGTAAGTGGTAACTTGGGGTTATCGATAGGAAAGTAGATTAAAACAGCATGAAGGGTAGGCAGCTGCCCAGCTATTGTGCTGCCTAAGGATATTTAAAAATATACAGGCTGTGTGTTTGTCTGTCTTTCATCTGGGAACATAAATGGTCTAAAGCAGGAAGAAGCCCCAGGCAGGGTTCTTTACTACTTATTACTACATCTCTGAGATTATAAAAATGGCTGGACAATTTGGCCTGCTGTCATTGGCCTTTCCTAAAAGTAGTTCACACTGCCTTAACATTCTGACCTTTGGAATATGAAGCTGAATTGACAAATGTGAAATGAGGGCTCCACAGCCCAGCCTGGTGTCGAGGAGGGATAGAGGGAGTCAGTGATTACCTGTCGAATGTGAGCTCCTTCTGGGGTTAGGAGCTCTTCAAAGAGCAGTTCGTCAGCCACTTTGTTGATGTCCTTTAGCCGAGGCTCATTACTCTTTAGATCCTGGATAAGAAAATTTATCCAAAGCAGTATAAGTCATTTCCCTAGACATTCCATACCTTTCTGAAACCTGGCTGCACATTTTGTTAAATGTTATTAAAGCAAATAATCTACGTCATTTGTGATGCACATGCTGCTCTCTCATTGGCTACTACACTGCGCCCTTAAGGACTCTCATACTAAGCAGCCATCCAAAATTTGCCAGAAACATTATTCATTTGCAGTCCTAAGCATATGTACCTCAAATTCCTTAAATTATTTTCCACGTGTTAATTTATATTATCAGAATACTTCATGCTTCAGATATGTGTATATGTCAACATATATGTATATCTCCACATGGAGAATGAGAAAAGAAAAAGATGGGAAGAAACAAATATTTACTTCCTGCTATTTGAGATAATACAATAAAAATGAGTGCAGAAAACATGATGAAAGTGTTCTCAGGAGGTAAAAAGTAAATTTTCTGGCTGGGAAATCAGGTCAACTTTACTCCCACATCAACTGTGGCTTCAGTTTTGAGTCCACATGAGTCCTGTGACAATCTCAGTCTGGGATTCAGCAATACAGTATGTCACTGATTAAGTGTTAAAGAATCTTGGTGGTCCCTGCATTTCCTAGCAGATTTTGGAGAATTGGGGCTGGGGATGAAAAGTTAAGTTGACTAGTTAAGTTGCTTCCTAGTTATTAACAGCCACGGGCATATGAACTGTGGATGTCTTGAAACAATGGAAAATATTTAATAAATCTAAAATAAACACTGCTAAAATGACATTTAAGCAAAGTCCTCTCACATACCCTCTGGAACTCGTCAAACTTCTTCTGCAGTTCCCAAACATCATCCAGTTCCACTCCAGTGTTTTCTGTCTTTTTCTCTTGGATCCACTCCAACATGTCTCCTGCCTCATAGGCCAGCAGAAACTCATTGTAGCGCTGCAGCAAGCGACGTCTGCGCTCTTCTGCCCGATCTAGGAGGGAGTGGTACCTGAGTGGAGGATTAAAAAAAAGGAAAATAATGGCTGAGAAAACAGAGAATGCATAAGGATGTAGATGCAGGGTGAGGAAACTAGAGGATGAAGTGGGGGAAATTAAATAAAGAGTAAATCAAAATAAGATCAGTAGAAGAGAAGAAGAAGAAAATGGGGATAAAATAGACAATAAAAGCAGAGAGATGGAGAACATTGTATTTAAAAACTGAAGGGGCTCCTGCACTTAAGGCTCAGGGAACATTCTGGAAGAAGGGGCAGAAAGACTGTAAGAACAAGGAGACCAGAAACACTTATCTGTGTGTCTCCTAGAAATAGCTCCCTAAACAAGACAACAATGACAGTATCAACAGACATGCTAACACAGAAGGGGAAAAAAATCTCATGAAGTCACACCCTTAGACAAAGAACTAGAGGAACTTATGACTTCTGAGAGAGGGAGAATTCATCTCTTCTAAAGAAAAGCCTCCTGTTGGCCACACAATGCAAAATGATCAGCAATGAAATCATACACAGCAAAACAGATTCAGGAGAAATTATGTGTATGTTTGTGCATTTATTATCTCCTTTCTATCATCTATCTATCTATCTATCTATCTATCTATCTATCTATCTATCTATCTATCTATCTATCTATCATCTATCTATCTATCTAAAATCAAAGAAAACAGACCATCAATTTGAGAGAAGGGGATGGGAAAACAGGGAGAATGTAGAGGGAGGAGTTGTAGGGGCAAAGAAAGAAAATAAAGTATGTAATTTTATTTTAGTTAAGTATCTTTAAAGTATCAATGGATGAAAAGAATGACTCATTTCACTACTTTTTGTGGTAGAAGAGTGAAATTTTACGTGCCAGTTAGATTCAAAACAATACACAACATTCTTATGGATGTCTGCAGACTTTGAAGAAAGCTGGCCAAGGAGTCAGAAAACATGGCTGCGTGCAGGGTCTGACACTGAGACAACATCTCTGGGATTTCCTTTCTTCATTATATGGACTGGTGTATGAAGATTAAAATTTGTGAATTTACATCTCTAAATTGAAAGATTCAGGACCATGACAGGAAGGCAAAGTGGATATCTGGCCACGTCCATATCGAAGCTTCCATCCTTCGAACTTACAGGGTCTCGACCTGCTGCTGGAGCTGAGGGATGTTGACTGGCTCCTCTTGCCGATGCTGTGGGAAACCTGGTAGCTCATCGGGGGCCAGTTTCCTGACATAAACCGCTGGCACAAAGCCCTGGTGATCATCAGCTTCAACCTTCCACCAGTCCTAAAGGAAGAACAGACTCCTTCATTAATCCTTCGAAAAATTACAAGGCCTAAAAGCTTCAATTCTCACAACAGTCTTCAGGAACAGGAACAGCTGGCTAATAAGAGCTAAGCGTCACTCATTGGTGCCGCATAATTGCCTTATCAATGAAGGATTAATAAGGAGTAGCAGGTACTGTAGAAATCAGCTCCTGAAATCAACTAATTTGATATCTGAAGTCAGATGGGGACAGGGCTCAAAAGTCAGTGAGGAATCATTTGGGCTTCTTGGATGTGGCACTAGCATTTATCAATCTCACTGAATTCACCAATGTAAATTCTTTCATTGCTGGTGCATTAATCACTCGGAGATCCAGTTCTTTAGAGAAAATGCTATAAATGTGATCCAAAGAGGAAGTGGACATGGACTTCACTTAGATTTCTTTCTTTCTTTCTTTCTTTCTTTCTTTCTTTCTTTCTTTCTTTCTTTCTTTCTTTCTTTCTTTCTTTCTTTCTTTCTTTCTTTCTTCCTTCCTTCCTTCCTTCCTTCCTTCCTTCCTTCCTTCCTTTCTTCCTTTCTTTCTTTCTTTCTTTCTTTCCTTCCTTCTTCCTTCCTTTCTCTCTCTCTCTCTCTCTCTCCCTCCCTCCCTCCCTCTTTCTCTCTCTCTTTCTTTTTTTTTTTTGCTAAGAAAAATCTTGCCTTCATAAAGTATTCATGTATCTTCGAAAAGAGTAACAAGATCAAAATTCTTCTCTTAGTACATTTGGAGATTAATTACGTATTAAAATATTCTTATAAGGAAAAAATACTATAAAATTCCATTAATTTTCTTAACACTGTCTTTATAAGCATAAAAGAAATCAAGTTACCAGAAGATTTTTTTTTCTTAAAAATGATGTATCTCTGTAGCTCAGTCTAACCTCAAACTTTTGTGCTTAAGTGGTCCTTCTGCCTCAGCCTGCCAAGAGAGGCTGGGACTATTCATTGTCTCTCATCAGGTTTCTCCTAATCCTAAAGACTTGTTTCATTCACTACAAATCGTGGCATAGAAGAGCAACAAGCAAGGGATGGGGAAGAAAAGGATAATTTACTTCTATAAATCCATTATTAATAGTTTGTCAAATCTTAAATATCTTCACGTTAACTCCCTAAGTAATTTTTATTCATTGTTTTATTAATGCTAAGATTTAGATTAGACTTCAAAAAAAAATCCAGAATGTTTGTCCATCTATCTATCCATCCATTCATCTAGCTATCTTTCTGTCCTTGCACTGTATTTTAAGAAAAATGTTACTTAAAAATTATTTAAGAGAACAAGGATTAAATGTTGAGCATTAATAACACTTATCTGAGATTGGGGGTGGTGGAACACACCTTTAATTCTAGCATTTGGAAGACAGAGGCAGATGGACAGATCTCTGTGAGTTCAAGGCCAGCCTGATCTACAAAGTGAAGATTCAAGTATGACTGCCAGGGCTACTTGGAGAAACCTTGTCTCAAAATTCAAACCAACAAACCAATCAACCAAATAAATACACAACCCAAAACAACAACAAAAATGATATACAACAAACACCTATCTGGTGGGCCAGGAGAGTGCTGTGGAAGAGCAGTGTTGTGGACAATAAGAGAGTTGAAGGAAAAATCACCTTGTTGATGGAACTGAGCAGAGTTAAGACATCATTCTTCTTCATGCTGACCTCTCTACGGCTGCGAGCCTCAAAGTCATACAAAGCTATGACCCTAGCTTCTCGACCAGCCTCGTCCACTGGTGCTGCCTGCTGTTGCTGGGGGAAAACAAACAAGCCAGATGTCAGTTGCACCCTGAAAGTCTTTCCATGTAGATCTCACTAGTGGTGCACAGTTTCCAGGGCCTCTCATGAGAGGGAAGCCTTGGCTGGAGTTCTGATGTGGCTGCAGCCTAACAGTTGTGATCCTTCAGTACGTAGTGACAGAAGTACCTATCACAGACCTGGTAGATTTGGAAGAATGAACATGGCCAACAGCACATGCACATTCTATCGAAAGAATTGTATGTTCCAGACTACTGTTCTTTAGTGGGAAGGGTAATATACTTCTCTGTGAAGATTCAAATAGACCACACCCATCAACATTTCAGGAACCTGAGAACACGAGGCTCACCATCTGTCATCACATCTGTCATCACGTTCTCCTATCTCTGCTTTCTCTGGACCTTTACTAACAAGTTTCCCCGTCTGCTTCCTCTTTAATTCATTTTATTAAGGGGTTGTGAAATTTGTGCTTTAGAGACTGACAACCTATAGCACAGAAAAAGCCACAGAATTCGAAAAACTACGAGTATACTACGTAAGATTTCTCTCTCTTTAAAGAAATCACTCTGTTCCAGGATATGCATTCTTTTTTAATTTTTGTGAAGTTTTGTTTTTGTCTCCAAAGCACACACCATTCAGGCTGGTGTAGATGATGAAACCTCCTTTTCTGGCTCTCTGACTTATGTCTGTCACCTGTTGCATTGCCTCATGACTGTATCCAGGGACCCACTGGGCACATTCTGACACAGGTGCAAACAGATGTGCTGTAAGCCTGTTTTGACTTGCCATGCTCAGTCTATTCTAGACTGAGAGTGTGGTTTCTCAATCGCTCATTAGAATGATTCCTTAAGCAGAAAAGGACACATCTCCTTTGGCTTGTTCCCCTATATATAAGGTACTTTTTCACTTACTTAATTCCAAGTTAATCACTCTGAATCACCCACTTCTTAGCCTTCCAACACTTTCAGCCAAACATGTTTCTGATTTCCCAAATAAGCTTGATGGTTCTGTACCTTGGTACATCTGTTTCCATGGATTATGAGTTGTCAAGGGGTCTTTCTACATCTTGATTATAAAATTGTTTCTCTTCTCTGGCAGTCATTTCAGGAGAACAGAAATTACTTTTTTATGATGGTCCCATTTTCTACGTGCTTTATATAAATGTGTAAAAATATTTCCATCCCTGTAACCAGCTAATTTTCTGACATGGTTATTTTAATTCAAACCTGTATCTCTCTATTTGATAAATCTTGATGTTTAAATAATATCCAAGTCACAAAGCAGAGAAATTAAGATGATAAAATATGAAAGTTATAAACATAAGAGGGGAAAGATAAAAAAGAGCAAATGAGAAAGCCATAAAGTATATCAACAAACCTAATGCTTATTGAAATTTTATTTTGGCTTACATTTATTATAGGTGCTACAAAGAGTTTAACATTCTCACCTTAAAAATAATAATGGAAATAGTGTTTTCTTGGCCATTGTTTCCTAGTTTGTATAGAGAGAAAGAAAGAGATGGGGGGAAGAGGTAGAGAGAAAAGAGAGAGAAGAGGAGAGGAGAGGAGAGGAGAGGAGAGGAGAGGAGGGGAGGGGAGGGGAGGGGAGGGGAGGAGAGGGGAGGGGAGGGGAGGAGTGAGGAGGGGAGGGGAGAGGAGGAGAGGGGAGAGGAAGGGAGGGGAGAGGAAGGGAGGGGAGAGGAAGGGAGAGGAAAGGAAGGGAAGGGAAGGGAAAGGAAAGGAAAGGAAAGGAAAGGAAAGGAAAGGAAAGGAAAGGAAAGGAAAGGAAAGGAAAGGAAAGGAAAGGAAAGGAAAGGAAAGGAAAGGAAAGGAAAGGAAAGGAAAAGAGAAGCCAGTTACAGAATCCCTTTACATCTATACTAAGAAGTGGGATTACTGTCAGAACCTGACCCTTCTCACCTGGCAGACTTCTGCCTGATCTCTTAGAGCCTTTATGCTGTTTTCAAATGCATTCAGATCCACCAGGAAGGCTTCATGCTTCTTGAGAAGGGCCTGGAATTATGGATAGGAAGATGGTTAAAGCAAATATCAGAGCCACACCAGGAACACCATGGAGAAGCCTCAGCTACCATTGTTAATGGATTGTGTGGTTGTGTCAAATGCCTATGAGAGTCATTTACGTCTATATCAGAAAATTTCTTTTCATACCACATTTGCAGAACTCAAGGAAATTTCAGTAAACAAATGAATAACAATTTGATTGTATTTTTCTCACATCAAAATAAATGAGCTTTAGACACCTTTTAATCAAGACCTGTGAGAGTGTGCTATTGTGGACTATCCTACTTTGTAGCATTGATATCGAAAAGCTTAAAAGACATACTGTTTCTAAAGCTGATGAAATCTATAAAGATTTTCCATATTACACAGAATAAAACAGTAATGGATGTAAGTGGGATTGAATGTAAATATGGTCCTTAAGGTTCTTTGTATTGCCCACATATCTGTCTCATTTTATTTCAATAAAGGAATTCAGATGCCCATTTTAAAGGCATGGTTGTCTTATGAAAGTTCAGGGCAATTCTGAGAAAGTCAGAATAAGACCAAGAAAGATAGATCTTTGATCACAGACTTTGGAATTTGGTTCTCTTTATAGGATCTATGGAATTCTAAGAGATTAGAAAAAAACTGTAATACTCCATTGGGATCTCTGCTAACATTGAGGCTATCATAGCAGATCATGAGAAAACAACCACTGTCGAAATGATAGATAATTTAGCCTTTGATGGAATTTGGTGAATATTCACAGGACCATGGTTATTCCAGCCCACCTTACCCCAGCTGCTTCTTCATCAGCTCCATAGTTTTTGTTGTCTACAATGGGTTCTTTCTCTTTAATCCATGCTTCTGCTTCATGCAGATCTGCCAGGTACTGTTGGAGCTGGACATTGGCCTTAAGATCATTCTCCCGTCTAATAGCTCGAGCATGGAGAGACTCCATATTTTTGTTCAAGCTTTCAACCCTAGATGCTATGTCTTCTGCAGCGAAGTGTCCTATGGAGTAGGTATGGGCATGGTGAGTAAGACCCTCATTTATAGCTCTATCATGTTCTAATCCTCACCAAGTCTTGGAGAAAGGCAAGAGGCAAGAATATGATGCTGAATTTAGCCATGATTACAATTTAGGTCTCTGGGAGGTAGACTGTCCTAAATGAGATTAAGCAGCAGTAGATGGGGGATAGATGTATGTATGTGATGATGAATGAGTTGGTATGAGCTAAGAGCTATGGACATGGAAAAAAACACCCACAAGTCCTTTAAGTCTCAGAGGATGAAAATAATTTCTTCTCTAGATTAACAGAAGGACCTGCAGATCTCCATTCTTCCTTAAAGGTAGAAATTGGAACAAAATTTGAAGAATATGATTTTTTCAGAGCTTTAATAAAAGGAAAGGAAAAGAAAAAAAGATGAGGCCCACCCTAATGATGGTGCAGCTTATGTTACAGTTTAGAGGATTTTTGCTAGGAGACTAATCCAAGCTATACCTGAGTCGATGAGAAAGAAAATGGAGAACTTGAGACAACTAGAACTTTTGAAGCAGAGAACCTAAGGGAAAGGTCCTTCATAGATCTGGAGCTTCAGAGACATTCAGTGAGAGACTGGTGAGACATATGTAAACATGCAAAGAGACGATGAGAGAATGTGTGCAGGCAGCTATTCTGTCCTTGGGATTCATCTAAATATCCAGATAGTTAAAATTACCACCCAATAACAGAAAGAATGCCATTGACCAAAAGTAGAGTCATTGGAAAGGTATCTTACGACTACACTCATCTCTAAAGTAATGCAATGATACAGTCTGTTTGAAGAATCACAGTGAAGGGCCAAGAGACCCTAAGGCTGTCACATGGAAGAAATGATATGAGTGATAAAAAGACAAGGTTAAGAGTCCTGGAAAAGAAGAGTCATGCCAGACAATGGAAGGCATCAGATTTCAAATTGCAAAGTGTAATGCTGAATATAACATGGCTGCATCTTTAAGGCGTAAAGAAGCTACTTTTACATGTAGTAAAATAACATTTGAAAAAAGTGAATGTAAGACAAACAAAGGCTTCCAAGTGAACAGAAGCAAAGAGATTTATGATTAGCTGATCAGACTACAAGGGCAGTCAGAAGAAGTTCATCAGGTAGGAGGCAAGCAGTGCAGATGACAATCCTGAACAGCACAAAGGAGCAAAGAATAGCAGAAGAGGTAAATAAACGGAGAGATCTTTTTATTTCTTAATATTACTCAAAGCAAATTGAAAACTAAAGTCAAAATCATGCTAAAGCCTCAAAAGTTTCATAATGCAACAAAATTAAAATGAGCAGCAGCAGAAAATATGGGAAAAAATGAAAAATATCCTAAAGGTTGTTACACTACACACAAAACATGTTATACTACTTGAGTTTAAATAGTCATAAATCAATATATCTACTTTAAATCACAGAACAATAGTTCCCAGCGTTTTGTTCTCAGATACCCTATACAAACTTAAACAATGTTGGGTACACCTATTAGGCTGCCATACATATGATTATATTCATCAGTAATTCCCATATAAGAAGTTAAATATGAAAATTTGTCACAAATTAAAGGACAACCCAAATTCTTATAATAAAAAACACTGAGTAGGGACACTGACTGCTCTTCCAGAGGTCCTGAGTTCAATTACCAGTAACCACATGGTGGCTGATAGCCATCTGTAAAGGGATCTGATGCCCTCTTCTGGTTTGTCTGAAGAGAGGAACAGTGTACTCACATACATAAAATAAATAAATAAATCTTAAAATAATAGTGAACAGATTTTAGACAAAGGAATATTTCCAGAAACAATGGTGGATATTTTGGGTAGAATTATATATATATATATATATATATATATTACACACACACACATATACATATATACATATACACACATATATGTGATAAATAGACTATATGTTTGTATATATATATCTATATGTATAATAAACCTTTAAGATACAAATTGGTGAGAATATAATAAGAATATGACAAGGTGGAATTAAAAAACAAAGAAAGGTTTAAGCAACAATAATAAAGGAAAATAATTCATTGGTTTATATAACTTTCTCAGCAAACTTTATTTCAGCCTATACTTTTGAAAACTGGATACTAATTATTGAGTATTGAGTAGTTAACAAAGGAAAATTTTTTGTAACCTATGTTGCTTGTTTATTTCTGAGATCTGATGCTGAAATTTAGCGAATAGGAATTGCTCAGGATGAATAGCCAATATGTGAATAGTCACTGAAGCTGTACAAAATGGGAAATTTAAAGGAATGTTCTTGTTACTTTATTACTTTGTTTCCATAAAAAGAAAAGGCTTTAGGTTATTTGGAAGGTCTTATATAGGAAAACATTTTATGTTTTACAAGGCTTTGGAACTTAGATTTGAGTTCTGCAATGTTTACAAAGAAGTATATTGATAAATAGACTACAATTATTTTATTTTAATGATTTGGGGTTTGCTGCGTAGAGGATTTAATGATGTGTTTGTACCTTTTCTATGGCTGAATTATAGAAACACAAATCTATATACTGCTCTATTAGAAACACTTAAAGGGAGCTTTCAGTAAATCAGCAAGTTAGTGCCACCTATTTCTAAACTCCCATTAAGTACTAAGAGTATCTAAATTTCTTCCCCAAAGTCTGTTATGGTGATGTTTCAGCCAAATTCATAAGTGTCACACCTACCTTCCTCCACCATTTTGTTTCCCCTCTCTGTTATTACTTGAATCCGTGGTTCATGACTCGCAATGTCTGCCAGGATGACTTCATGTCTGTTTAGAAGATTCTTGGCTGCAACCAAGTCCTTTCCTTCAGAGAAAAAGATTCAAGGTTTGGGATTATCCTTATGGAATGTGCTTATTAAATACGCTTTACTTGTTGCCTAATATTAATGTCACACAAATAATAGCCATCTTTATTCTTCCATCTTTATTCTCCCTGCATCTTCATCATTCTACTCTTTCTAACGTTCAGATTTTCTTTCCATGTATTTTGCACTGCTGTATCTCTTCAGACACTCTCAGTGCAACTTCAACAAGAATCAGAGTTTTGTATCATGTTTTTGTAGAGTAGTCTCTTTATTGCCTCTTATATATGGTCCTAGTACATCTGGATAAAGTTGGACAATATTCATATGTGATTTTCCTGTATGTTAAGACAATACCACTGTCCTGGAAGTTATACTTATGGACTAATAAGTTCTAAAGTACAAGAAATTATATGTCCTCACCTCACTTTTGAATCATTGTGGTAGGTCCTATAGTTATCCAAGGATCACCAATAATCCAGACAAATATCCTTGACATTGTAAGTATTAACCATTGCTTCTCACTGAAGAAGCTTTAGGAAAATAAATTGTATCTGAAGCCCCCAAAAGCTAAGCACTCCATATCTTCCTAGAGGCATGAATTCATGCCGTTGTCCATGTCTATTTTATAAAGCATATCTGATGGCACAATTTTGAAATATGTAAATATTTATGGGGGGGGTCAGGATAAAATCTCATGGATCTGGAGTGGAGAAGCTGAGAGTAAATGTTTTCCCCTCACTGTTGCATCCTGGTTCTCTTGATCTGGAGAGCTTGGTCCCCTCCTGACTGCTCAGTGTGATTGTGCTTCACTAACCAAGATGAGTGGAAGCTGCTGAGGGCTCAGTCTCCTGGATCCACGCCTCCTCATCTTCCGAGTCTCTGCAAATCTGCTGTAGCTTGAGTAGGTCAATGAGCTTCTTCTTCCGAATGGCCAGTGGCTCCTTCAGAGCCTCAAAACGGGAAAGCAAGGATTCCTGCCTTGCACGGATGTCCCCAGAGTCGGGATGGCCTATCTCTTCAAAGTGTGCCGCCATGTCTGTGAGGGTGTCCACCTGATTCTGAGGGAGAAAGACAATGTGCATTAGGAAAGTATATAATTTATTAGAAATAGATTAGATTTATCATATGCTGAAAAGTGGAGGCCATGTTATTTTTATTTTTTCTCTGTGATTCTTTATAAATGTGAATTTTAAATATAATATAATATAAAGTTACTTTATATTCATGAATTTTAATATTTTAAAAGGGTTGATAAGAAAATATGTGTGCAAAATACCAGAATAGGATACTCTTATGCTATAGGTGATAGTATTGAGACAAACTAATGTGAAATGAGTTACAAATGATAAATAAGGAGTACGTGGCAAGGCTGTCTATAAAGGCCTAGCATTTCAGACTCAGAGAATGGCATGATACTCAGAAGAGTCAACTAGTTTTTCCATTAGTCGTCAGTTTCCACATAAATGTGCTCTGGAGAATGAGAGGAAATGGGAACTATTGGGAAGAGGCAGGTTGCCAACTAAATTTACCTTTGGTTTCCTGATCACTTAAGAGGAATACTACTAATGACAAATTAGGTATATGCACAGTGTTAATGTCTAGTTTCATACAATCAGCAAAATGTTGAAAACAAACCTGACGAGCAGTCACATCTGACTCTAGAAGGCCATGTTTTCTTAGTAGATTCTGTACATCAGCCAGACCTTTCCCATAATCCTCAGAGGTAACCTGCCACTCCACCTCCTCTAGCCAGCGCTTCAGGTCTTCTGCATTGTTCTCAAACTGTAGCAGCTGGTTAGCTTCATACAGCTGAGTCCCTGGAGTGAGGGAGGGTGAAATATTGGATAGAAGACATTAAGAGTTAGTTATGGCCGTTCTCTGCACAATGTAATATCCTGTCTCTCAACTTAAGGAGGAATATGTTTTGATATTCCTAAGAGAAAAACAAGAGAATAATTATAGAAGTCATCATAAGTTAGCAGAATTCTGGTAGCATTTGGTTTTAAATACAGAGATGTTACCAGAACAAACACTAAGTTGCATTTCCTGGTGAAATGTATTTTACTTATTAGTTGTCAACTCTTTTGGATATTTTCAAATGCAATTTGGTATGTATTCTTCAGACTCTACATTGAATGAGATTCAAATTCAAACATCACATTTGCTAAACTTTGGAGCTAGGTAAGTGTGAAATTTTAGGTGGTTTCAGATATAGCTTCACTACTCATGACCATCCGTAATCATAAGCCATGACTCATTATTTTATCTTAGAATTACCTTGAAAATTCCTATTATATTTAGCTAACTCTTTATTCTATAACTTTGTAGCTATTTGCATTACCATTCTTTAAAATAATTACTATGTCTCCTGCTATGAAAAATTGCTGTGACATCTTACTGTTAAAATAAGACTATATTTTTTCTCTAAGCCCTAAATCAGGGTGATATCTAAAAAACTTAATGTAACATCTGTTTTTTTATACTCAGGTCAAAATAACATCTACAGATGAGAATTGTAACAGAGTAGATACCAAAACAGAAAATATCATTTGTAATAATTACTGACAAACAAGTGATTAATTTCTAAATGTAAGAGACAAGATAAAACATAAGTGAGGGTATATATATATTTGAAAACCTACAACATATTCTGATCACTTTCTAGATAGGCAAAAACAGCAATTTATCAAACCCCATAAGATCAAAAATCGTAGGATCATCATGTGTGATACCAACTTTTCATTTCTAAACTCCTTTTTGAAAAAGATTTATTTATTTATTTTATGTGAGTACACTGTTGCTGTCTTCAGACACACCAAGAGAGGGCACTGGATTCCATTACAGATGGGTTGTGAGCCACAATGTGGTTGCCAGGAGTTGAACTTAGGACATCTGGAAGAGCAGTCAGTGCTTTTTAACCACTGAGTCATCTTTCCAGTCACCATTTATAAACTCTTACTGCCAATTTTAATGCTTAATATTATAACCCATTTATATATCTAGTTAATTTAACCAAAATATGTAATAAAATAATTCAAATATATTAGGTTTGGGTAAAAAGACAATATTGAATATGTGGCCTTCAATATTTCAATACTTATTTAAGAAAAGAAATATCTAGGAGAAAATTGAAGGAAAATAAAAAGAAGTTCAATGAAAAACCCAATGTAAATAAAGAAATTATTTAAAGGATTAAGTACATAATATGTTATATTTAGACTGGATTTTAAATGTTGGTGACCAGATGACACAGGGAAGCAAACATATAGGATCACCTTGCAAGCAGTTCACCAAATGACATGATGATGGAGACAGAAAACGTAGATTTATGAAGTTGTAAATCAAAACCTCTGCTTTACCTTTTTGTGCTGTTGCCTCCAGCAACTCCTTCCAGAGGTTGGCAACCTCACTCAGGCGAGCAGCCACAGCCTCAGAGGCGTAGTGACCATCCTCAATCATCTCCTGGCCTGTTTTCTCCAAGTTATTGAGCATAATCTCATTCACTGCCAATTCCTCTTCAAAGTCCTGCTGCTTCTGAACCCGGCTCTTCAAGTTCTGCACATCCTGAGAGAGAATGAAAAAAATCAAGGAAATTATTGTTTGAAGACGGAAGGGCAGACATTTTGAGGGTGACCAGGACCAAATGATGAGAATCTATATAGAAATATCAAACTGGAACTGATCTGAAAGCATCTCTCCATGCTGGCTATCTTTCATAGTCCTAGAAAGTAACAATCAGGCTAGTATAGAGGAGACATCAAGAATCCTACCCAGCTATGAATTCAACTATCTCTAAAAATATACTGCAAGATAAAATGTGCCTTCTGCTGAAATAGTGGTTGGACTGTCATTGGAATAAACAACCACTCTCTGCTTAGATTTGAGCTTGTCCTCTGAGAGGAAGCTCACATTTGGTATTGGAAAGCTAGTCAAAAGTCTGTGGTTGTTGGAGGTCTCAGTCCCTAGTGGTAAATGTACCACTCTTATAAAAAGTGTTCATGGTGTCAAGCTGCCTTATTAATATTTATGTTTATTCCCAGAGACAAATGTTACTCCCAGATTTAATCAGAGAAGCATATCTTGGCAATGAATGATGGTGAATGCAGAGATGCATGGTTGCTGAAGGAGACAAGAAAAAAAAGATCAAAAACTTAGTGCTGAATAGCATATAAGGAGTAGGGGCCATCACAGAAGGGAGAGTAGAAAGAGTGTAAAACCCAATGGGTAGGGAGATGGGATATGAAATGCTGGGATTGACACAGCCAATGCAGTCACGATCTCATGGCAGATGTGATGGCTTGCAGTGAGTTGCATTAGAGTGGGCACCTGCAGTACCCATGTAAGAAAGTCTCAAAATAAAATAAACACAATGAAGGGAATACTAAAATGAGATTCTTTCCCATTGCTTGGGAAATTCATGTGGCAATTTCTGCTATATTTAGGGCAGAATGGCTAAGCCCTCCAACATGAGTTCAGGAAGATTATTTGAAAATAACCCCCATTAAAGCATGAAACATCAGTCAAGGCTGCTATGAGAAACAATTATTTTCCATTTTTTTAGATTTATTTATTTTATGTATATGCGTACACTGTTGCTCTGTTCAGACACACCAGAAGAGGGCATCTGATCCCATTACAGATGATCCACCGTGTGGTTGCTGGGAATTGAACTCAGGATTTTGGAAGAACAGCTAGTGCTCTTAACAACTAAGCCATCTATCCAGCCCCTATTTTCCATTTCTTTCTCAGGACATACACAACCCACCCATTTGCAATTTAGAGTTCTTTTTGTTCTGGATACACTAAAACTGTTATTCCTACAGAAAATGCAAATGTGTGCTCTATACTTCTGTAGAGGGAAACATAATGTAAAGTATTCATAACTCTCAAATGTAGGAACAAAAATGTCAGAAGTATACATTTATGGATAAAAAATATACATAAAAAGGGATACTTTGAATATTAGCCTATAAATTGAAAGATTAATTTGAGCTTTGGCTGGTAATGTGAATAGTTACAAACTGTGTATATGTGTGTGCATACGTTATTATTAGTATATGCACAAAGAATTCACTGGTACATTGTTAGAAAGAGAAGTTAGTGACCCCCAGCAACTTTCACATTCGGAAACTAAAAAGGGGCAGGGCAAAGATTCTAGCCCAGGTCTGCACTTTAGGCTTGATGTGCTTTTAATCTGTGTTGGAAACATGATTTAAACAATTCAGTGACTCTGAACACATTCCAATTCAGAAAGAAGCTAGCTCTTCATTCATAGAATAGACTTGGTCCCTTCAATCCATAATGCTACATAAGGTAATACGTCTACATAATCCAAATGATTAAGTTACTTTTAAGCTTATTTAAGCTCTAAAATTTTGAATGTACCATTTGAATCATACAGACTCTTAACAATTACAAAGGCATAGAGGAGAACAAGGTATGGTGTTGGCACACGCCTTTAATTCCAGATACTCCAAAGCTGAGGTAGGGTGATTTTGTGTTTGAGGCATGGTAGGAGAACATAATATGTATGTCTTAAGGTAAGACAAATTAAAGAGGCATGTAGAGAAGCAGAAGGAGTACTAGAAGGACAAAAATAATCAAATAAAAAAAGATCTCTGTCTCCCCATTCTGTTTAGGACAGTAGAAAGTAGTCCAGCTGAGTGGGGACAAAGAATTGGGCATTGGAAAGCCAACTGCCAATGAATATTAACAGGTTGAACAAAGTTCCATACCTTGTAATCGTCATCATCAGCCAACTTTTTCTTCTTATTGATCCAGGTTTTTAGGTCATCTGAGTCTTGATACAGTTGTTGAAGAAGTTGTGAATCTACCAACAATTTTCTTCTAGTGGCAGCCCTTTCACGCAGGGCATCACGTCTGGCCAAAAGCTGTAAAGCGCACACACACACACACACACACACACACACACACACACACCCATGGAACTGTAAATAAACTCATGGCCATCAAAAGCAAATATAGACAGTTGAGATCACTGCCCACCCTGGCTGTCTTTCCCCAATGCTTTTCCTGATACTGGTGCACAGGCCATGACTTGACTTGTAAATACTAGAGTCATCTGGGAGGATCAAACTTCAATTCAAGAACTGCTTCCATAAGATTGACCTGTGGGGATGTTTGTGGGAACATTTTCTTGATTAATGACTGATATAAGACGGAGCATGGTGGGCAATATCAGGTGGTGCAAGCCATGAGGATCAGGTTAGTAAGCAGGATTCCTCTATGGTCTCTGCTTCCGTTCCTGACACCAGGTTCCTGACTTGGCTTTCCTTTATAATAGATTGCAAACCCGAAAGATAAATAATCCCTTTCCTCCCCCAAGTTGCTTCTCATCAGTGTTTTATTACAGCCACCGAGATGGACGGACAGGTAGAGAGAGGCTCTGGCCCTTGGCATACCCCATCACGAATAGCAGCGATATTCTCAGAGTCATAGTGGTCATTGTCAATAAGCTTGGTTGCAGTCTCATCCAAGGTCTGAAAAAAATAACATTTTTTTCCTCAGCAACAGCTGAATGAGTGTCCCCAGTTTGAGTATCTCTTTACAACAAACAATATCAACGTACAACTTCAACACTTTGAAGGTTAGATGGCCTAGATCCTACTTATGGGTTCCGATATACCTGAACTTAAAATATACACTCTTGGCTACATGATTGCCTTTTCTGCACTATAATTTTTTTCAATCTAGGTCACAGTACAAGAATTCAGATGTCACTATGAGTAAATGCAGGAGAAACGCTATCAAGGATTAAAGCCAATGTCACTTTCTTACAGCTCTTCTGTCCATCCCATCTACCTGCAGCTACTCTCTGTCCCTAGATACACTGAGTGTGATATAGAAGTGAATTTTTAACCATATTCGCTCATCAGTCCCTCAAATTGCTAAATATCTCAATGGATTTATTAGTTGGGATAGGTAAATTATACAAAATATGTAAAAAAATAAAATGAGTTACTCTAATTTCAGCTTTTTGCCAGTATGAATCTAACACAAGTATATGAATTAATAAGGATTCACCTTATGTTTGATATTAATTAATAGGGGAGATTTGGAATCAACTATATTGTTTTCTACAACTAGTGTTGGTGATGATGTATATGCTTGTGTGTGAGTGAGTAAGTGTGTCTTTGTGTGTGTGTGTGCTTGCATGTGTCTGTGTTTTCTACCCTAGGAGACAACCAAAGACAGACAGTGAGTTGCATCCCTGATGTATCATTTTCTTAGAGTCCTCATATGGTGATAAATTTTTATAGTATGTTATAACTTAAATTTCAAAGTAAAGCTCCATAATTGCATTAGATAGAAAAATAAAAAATAAAAATGCAGATATATTATAAAGGAAATGATCCTTCATAAAAATAATTACGATTGAACATGTAAATTTTTAGAGAGGAATATGCATTAAAGTATTCCTGAAAAGGACAAATATATTTCAAATATTTACATGATGATTCTTTATTAAATATAGGATTTTATTTATAATTTAAAACACATAATATAAAGTATGTAATTTCTTTTAACTAAGAAATTATGTCCTATCACCTTCCTAAATATATTTTCTAGATCAAGGAGTTTATTGTTAAAATATATTTTTTTTATTGCTGTGAATATTTTCCTTTCTATCCCCAAAGGATGAATCTTTTTTTTTTTCAGGACAGAATCCAAAAGACTTTATTAACACAGAGACGTGCTAAGTCTTGTATATGCTAAGTCATGTATATGCTAAGATTTGTGAACTACAGATATTAGGTATCATTTTTATTTCATTTTTCTTGTAAGCAATTGTCACCTTGCTACCTGTTCAAGTGGCTTTTTTTTCTTTTCCTTAGGTATTTTCTTCATTTACATTTCAAATGCTATCCCAAAAGTCCCCCATACCTCCTACCACACTCCCCTACCCACCCACTCTCATTTCTTGGCCCTGGTGTTCCCCTGTACTGAGGCATATAAAGTTTGCAAGACCAAGGGGCCTCTTTTCCCAATGATGGCTGACTAGGCCATCTTCTGCTACATATGCAGCTAGAGACACAGCTCTAGGGGATACTGGTTAGTTCATATTGTTGATTCACCTATAGGGTTGCAGACCCCAAAGGATGAATCTTGACTTGGTTTTCACTTTCACACTATATAAATATTGTATATGGTCACAGAATCAAAGCACAGTGTTTTAAGATGTGTAGCTAAACGTTATCAACAACAAATCAAGCAGTGGCAATTTAGAAGGAACTGTCCTCATGTTAGGTCTCATAGTCACAGGGTGATTCACTTTAGCGGGATTTATGGAGACAGTGCATACAATTCGGAAATCATTGTCCAACCAGAGCCCTTACTCACTATGATCTTTTCTTCCTGGGCAGTGAACGCTTCTTCAAAGTCATCATGCTTCTGAAGGAGGGCTTCCACGCTGCCCACTGAGTTCCCCAGGTCTTCATTTTCCAGGAAAGCCTGAAGAAGACAAAAAGGCAAACCCCAGGTTTCCTCATTGGCAAGACATTTTCCTCTTGGAACATCTCTGAGACAAGAACAAAAGAAGGAGCCTAGAAAATGAAGAGCGAGGCAAGCATTTGCACCAATAAAGATGTTATGTAGAAATTAACCTCAAATACCATGAGCTTAGATCCCTAGCTTTTAATGTTTGCACACAACTTCCTTACCTGTATCTCTGGGTCTATCTACATAAATTCTCTCAACTAATTACCACTCAGAGTTCTCAAAACTACATCAAGAGGACTACTTTATCCTTAGAAATCTTTCGTTAACCCCGACTTTTTTTTTTTCTTTCTGAGCTCTCACCAATTTGATACTCATTTGATTATTCTTTAACTGTAGTCAAAATCTCTGTGCTACACAGGTAAACATAGTTTTGGAGATAGTGTCACTAGGTAGACCAGATGGTTTCAAACTTCTGAGCCTTATGCACACTCAGCACCCTGCGTATTGAAATCACAGGTGTGCCTGCCATGCCCATCTTGTACTTAAACATTTTTCTATGACTTTACACAGGAGAGATTTTAGCAAGCTCCACTTTCCTATTTGCCATTGGATCATCCTCCAGCTTCTGATACATGCTTTGCCTAAAGAAGTGGTGTCGAGGCTACTGATACTAGTCAACATAGTGAAGAATCAAAATCTGAAGGCTGGCCTTGTGACTCCTATTACCTCTTGTCTGCTCATCCAACTATCCACTTGTTCACTGTCTCGGTAGAAGAGATGGAAATCCAGACATTGGCGGTATTGGTGCTGACACTTGTCCCACAGTTCCAGCAGAGCAGCCCAGTCATTGGCAAGTATTGTCATCTTAGGAAAGGAAGGGACATTGTATCAGAAAAAAACTAATAAATAAATTTTATCCTACATTTATCTAGCAGCTAGTAAATGAAATGCCATTTGAAAGATCAAAAGTGAATAAGGAATGAGCTATTCTCTGACGGTCTCAAAATTCAAGCAAATGAGTGCAGTATAGGAAAAAATAGGATAAATGCCAAAAAAGAGACATAGCATGCTTTCTATGTATTAGAAAAGAAGAGATTAATTTCAGACTGGAAGAGCCAGGGAATGAAATACAGGAATTATAAGCACCAAGAAATGTATAGAGCTAGTGAAGAGCATTAGGGATGAAGAATAACATCAGACCATAAGTCAATTATATTGCCAGGGCATGAGCATGTAGGTTATATGTTGCAATTTGGAGAAAAATCTAGTGTCTAAAAATGGGTTGATATTTGATGATTTCCTTATCAGTGGTGAAAAAGTCAGCTTCATGTGAGGTTGTATAGAAGAGAGCAGAAATGATACAGATGCATCTCATTGGACTAGGCACTGTATGGGACCCAAAGCTTATCAAAGCACATGTATCACTGAATTTGTCATATAGAGTATGAGGATGTGATAAAGTAAAGCAATGAGGCTTTAAGAGGGTATAAAGGTCTCACATTAGATGGGAGTCAGAGAATTGATGAAGCAAGGTTCAACGCAGAGCAATTGCTCATCTTGGGAAGATTTCAAGTGACTTAGTATAGCCGATATATCTCAATTTACATCTATCTATATATCTATATGTACTGGCTAATTTTGTGCCAACTTGACACAGCTGGAGGTATCACAGAGAAAGGAGCTTCAGTTGAGGAAATGCCTCCATGAGATCCAGCTGTGGGGCATTTTCTCAATTAGTGATCAAGTGGGGGGGAGGGCCCCTTGTGGGTTGGATCATCTCTGGGCTGGTAGTCTTGGTTCTATAAGAGAGCAAGTTGAGCAAGCCAGGGGGAGCAAGCCAGTAAGTAACATCCCTCCATAGCCTCTACATCAGTTCCTCCTTCATGACCTGTTTGAGTTCCAGTTCTTATTTCCTTTGGTGATGAACAGCAATGTGGAAAATGTCAGCTGAATAAGCCCTTTCCTTCCCCAACTTGCTTCTTGGTCATGATGTTTGTGCAGAAATAGAAACCCTGACTAAGACAAATTGGTATCAGCATAGTGGGGTGTTCCTGTGACAACCTGACCATGTTTTGGGGAGGACTGTGGAAGGACTTTGGAATTTTGGGCCAGAAGATCCATTCGGTGTTAAGAGCTCTTTCAAATGTTGTGTAGGAGCTTGCAAGATAATGTTGAGAAGAGTGCAGAAGATGGAGGCCTGACTTGTGAAATTTCAGAGGGAATATTAAAGACTCTTTTCAGAGCCATTGCTATTTTGATTGTGAAGATTCTGTGGTTCTGGTTAGCTGGGGCTGAAGAATCAGCTGTGATTAACAAGATAACAGAACTACTAAAGCAAAACCTTTGCATTACTGGGACTATTGATGCTGGGTAGCTGGAGCTAAGAAATTAGCGGTGATTAAGAAGAGACCAGTATCGTCAAGGTGAGATCTTCTGGGAAGTGTTTTCTGAAAGCACAAAGAGGCTGTGTTCCAGAGATAGCCAAGGTTGTACTCCTGCTGTAGCGGGACTTGGTAATGTGTAAGGGTCACCCAGGTGGTACTGGTTTTGAAGGCATGAAGGGGTCACGAAGAGCAGCTGAGACTCGGCACTGTGAGAGGACATGGAAGGCCATTGGTGAAGGTGCAGCCTCAGTTGTAATTGACGGCCCAGGACTGAAGGGGTCATGCAGTGTTTTGGAGATGCCAGGACCATGAGATGACGACCAAGAGCAGCAGCAGCAGTGGAATACGGGCATCTGGAGCCTAGAGGACGACGCTTGTGCTACAAAGGGCATGGCTGGAGAAGTGACCCAAGCCCTTGGAGGAGCCCAAAAGATCGTGAGTTGGACCCCAGACATTGGATGGTTGGAGATTGATTTTTGCTTTTGATTGTGACTGTGCCCTGATATTTTTCCCTCTTGAAGAAAGAAACTATTTTAGTGGAGCCCACAGTTAAGAGACTTTTTATTGTAAATTAAGAATATGTAAAGACTGTGGGATGTTTAAAGCTATTTAGACCTTGGGAATGAATAAGAATGTAAGGGTTGAGGCTTAATAGTGATGCGTTTGTATATCAAGTTGATAAGGGGTCAATTGTACTGGCTAGTTTTGTGTCAACTTGACACAGCTGGAGTTATCACAGAGAAAGAAGCTTCAGTTGAGGAAATGCCTCCATGAGATCCAGCTGTGGGGCATTTTCTCAATTAGTGATCAAGGGGGAAAGGCCCCTTGTGGGTGGGACCATCTCTGGGCTGGTAGTCTTGGTTCTTTCTATAAGAGAGCAGGCTGAGCAAGCCAGGGGAAGCAAGCCAGTAAAGAACCTCCCTCCATGGCTTCTGCTTCAGCTCCTGCTTCCTGACCTGCTTGAGTTCCAGTCCTGATGTCCTTTGGTGATTAACAGCAATGTGGAAAATGTAAGCTGAATAAACCCTTTCCTTCCCCAACTTGCTTCTTGGTCATGATGTTTGTGCAGGAATAGAAACCCTGACTAAGACACTATATATCTATATATCTATATATCTATCTATATTCAATAGAGAGCATATGGATGCCAGACACACCATTAATATGTTTAGATGTCTCCTGATCCCCTTCCAAAGAAAGATTGCCTCATGAGCACAAGATGGATGAGAGCTGGATATCTTGTTGAAAGTTCACATGTTGTGTGAAAGCAGCATACCTTCTCTCGAATTTCCTCAGAAGCTTCGTGATTGCCATCCAGGAGTTCTTGACCAGTTGCATCAGCAGATTGAAATCGATCATCATAAGAGTCAATCTCATGCTGTGATCACAAAACAGAATGTCTCAAATGCAGCAAGAAACCTCCTCGATTGGTCAACATTGAACAAAATTCCCCTTCCCTTCCTTTTGTTTTCAGTCAATTTATAAATTATTTTTTATTTTTTCTTAAAGAAGAATTGTTATTATCATATTTGACCTTAGATCATACTTACATATAACAACAATATATTCAGCATTATATTTTACAGATGCTTACAAAAGTTGGAAAAATTAATGCTGGACCATTTTCTTTGTGAATCTTTCAAATTTTCCCACAGTTGAAGAGTTACTTTACATTTCTATAATTCATTTTTTCTACTTACCCTTTCTATTCTTGTTTTTATATAGAAACATTAATTCAAAATGTTAAATTGTCTAAAATATTAAACCTCGCCCTCTAACCTATTAATATGAAACCATTCATCTATTTAAGTTAATTTTATTTATTATACTTTGTATTTCAGGCATAATTTATTTAAACAGATTAGTAAGATCATGATCTAATTATTTTGACTCAGTGGGATCTAATGCCAAAATCATAGAGATAAATGAATGCCAGTTGAATCAGAAATGTCATGTGATTGATTTTCAATATATCAAAACCTTTAAAAGTATGAATGCCAATGTTTCCATGATCACTACAATCTCCTCAGTGAAAACATTGGAAGATTTTTTTTTCAGTGACTTTTTTTTATTAGATATTTTCTTTTTTATATTTTTTATTTTTTATTGGCTATTTCCTTTATTTACATTTCAAATGTTACTCCCTTTCCTAGTTTCCCCTCCGAAAATTCCCTATGCCTTCCTCCCCTCTCCCACTCCCCAACCCACCCACTCCTGCTTCCTGGCCCTGGCCTTCCCCTATACTGGGGCATAGAAACCTTCACAGGACCAAGGGCCTCCCTCTCCTGCCACTGATGACCAACTAGGCCATCCTCTGCTACATATGCAGCTAGAGCCATGAATCCCACCATGTGTTTTCTATGATGAGTGGTTTAGTCCCAGGGAGCTCTGGGGGTACTGGTTAGTTCATATTGTGGTTCCTCCTATGGGACTGCAAACCCCTCCAGCTTCTTTGGTACTTAGCCCAAGATACTTCGATCTTTCTTAGAAGGGGGAACAAAATACCAATGGAAGGATTACAGAGACAAAATTCAGAGCAGAAACTGAAGGAATGACTATCCAGAGACTCCCCCCCCCACCCCCCTGCCCGAATCTATCCCATAAACAACCACCAAACCCAGACTGTATTGCAGATTCCAGCAAGGTTTTGCTGATAGGAGCCTGATAAAGCTGTCTCCCGAGAGGCTCTGCCAGTGCCTGACAAATACAGAAGTGGATGCTCATAGCCATCCATTGGACAGACCCCAGGGTCCCCAATGAAGGACCTTCTTCCCTTCTTTATTCTGCTAGGGAAGCCGTTGCTTCTTACCTTATGCTGCTGGTGCCTGGCTAGCAGGGCTTCTCCACTGGCCACATCTGTTGGCAGCTCATCAGCATTGATCAGAGCAGTCTTTTCCTTCATCCAGCCTGAGAGCTCATCATAGTCAGATAAGAACCGATGGTACCTGTGGGACAAATAAGGTAAAAGGTATGAATGAGATGCCCTGTTTGAAAGGACTATGAACAAAGGGTTATGAGTTGGATAAGCTGTGAAATGCAAGGTTTAGCTTTTCCTAATTCCTTCCCTCCACTTCCTCTTCAGAGGAATAGGTTATAAAGCCTTTCTAAACAGAGTTATTGTCCTAGAGTAGTTCTATCAATGTGTGTGTGTGTGTGTGTGTGTGTGTGTGTGTGTGTGTGTGTGTGTGTGTATGCATGCGTGTGTTTGTTCATGTTATATTTCTATTACCTTAAGGTCACACCTATCTCTGAGTTAAGTGTCATGATGCAGTCCAAAAATAGATACATACCATGCAACTATCAGAGTAGAGGTAGTGTTGAAATTTCCCTAAATATCTTGGCTAATATTTACTCTACTATTCAAGAATGCTGTTAATCTATTCGAGAAGTTAAATATTCATCATTTGGTTGTAAATCATAATAGCAAGGTGAGTACTCTCTTCTATCTCTGGATGATAGGATTACTGACTCTAAGAATTACTGACTCCAAAACAACTCCTGTTGTCACAGATTTTGTATAACTTTTAACAAGACAGAATTCTGGGCCTATTTTGACTCTCCTTTGCTTGAACTTTATTTACAACTTTTGCTAGAGTCAAGAGCTTTCCAATTTTATAGGCTACAATATAATATTTAACAACTACCTAGACAGGTAAGATAAAGGGGTGTGGCTGAGGTGTGTGTGACACTGAGTATTATACCAGTGTGCAAAAGAACTTCATTTGGCAAATTAAAATTTCATTTGCTTCTAAAGGACAGACAGGAGAGCTTCATTCTTTCTGTTTTTATTCTGCGTTGAGGACCCTTGAAAGAGATAGAACAATATGCACATGTTCTGACCCATAAGAAGCCTTCAGCTTTGCATATCTGTTAGTGGCCAAGGCACGGATGCGTTCCCAGTTGGAGACTAGATCCAATTTCATCTGTTGAATCTGAGGTGCATCTGCAGAATGGGAAATCATCAGCTTGTCTGCTTTGGCACACAACTCCTTCACCTTTGGAATAAGAAAGAAACCTACTAAAAATTCAAGCGTTCTGACTCATGGCAGATTTATGGGAGAGATTGCAATAAAAACCATATGGATAGTAATAATAAGTATATTTATATTAACACACTTGACTAAGACAAAATATTCTGTGTTAATGACAATCTTAAAACCCTTATTATCCATAACTATGTTTAGTATTTTATAAGCATTTTCTTATTTTATGTTGTTCATTTAACAATATCATGAGAAACTTCTTTTCCTTCTTTTCTTTAAGAAGAAATGGCTCTTATTCCTGTCTTATATGAATGATAGCAGAGAAGTACTGTTTAACTTAGTCAGTCAACTCTTGTCTGAAACAGGATTTGAAACAATTTATCCTGCACCATATCTAAGTCTCTGTAGTCATCGTATGGGACATATTTTCCATAACAAGAAAAACCACATGACTCCTTTAGAGCTTCATGCCAGAGATGATACAGTAAAATGTAGACATGGGTGACTCTCCACAGCCACCATCCTTTCTTTCATTATTCTCAAACATACTCAGATAGTGTTGAGAGTTTTCTATTATAATACATTGAATCCTATAATTTTAGCATGTACTATTAGAGGAGAAAAAAGCAAGAAAAAAATCAATCAATGAAGAAGAATGAAAGTGGAATGGTGCAAACGGTCACAGGGACAGGGCTTTATTCAAAACAAGTAAGTGTGATCTTTTTCTATTCTGCCTCCTCATTGGATTCATACAACTATCCATCTTAATTATAGGTAAAGTTGTGAACTGAAGTATTATGGTATGGTTTGATTACAAAAATGATTGGGCTAATACATTCATAGCTTAGTAAAGCACCTCTTTGGATATTTATGGGTATCATTATAACAAGGTGAGCACTATCTTCTATCTTCAGATGGTAGGATTATTGACTCTAGAGAAAGTATCCAAGGATCTAAAGAGATCTGCAACCCTGTAGGTTCAACAACATTATGAACTAACCAGTACCCCGGAGCTCTTGACTCTAGCTGCATATGTATCAAAAGATGGCCTAGTTGGCCATCACTGGAAAGAGAGGCCCATTGGACACGCAAACTTTATATGCCCCAGTACAGGGGAATGCCAGGGCCAAAAAGTGGGAATGGGTGGGTAGGGGAGTTGGGGGGAGTGTATGGGGGACTTTTGGGATAGCATTGGAAATGTAATTGAGGAAAATACATAATAAAAAAATTATAAATGTAAAAAAAATCAGATATGGTCCTTCATTTTTTATTTTGTAGAATAACAAGGAGTATTGGTGCTAGATCTTCTTTGAAGGTCTAGTAGAATTTTGTGCATTATCCATCTGTCCCTTGATGTTTTATTAAAATATTTTAATTACTATTTCTATTTCACTGGGTATTATGTGTCTGTTAAAATTATTTATTTCACCTGGAATTAACCCCAATCAGCCACACATACCTAGAAAATTATTCATTTCTTTTAAATTTTCCAGTTTAATGGACCATGAATTTTTAATGTACGTCCTAAGGACTCCCTGAACTTTCTGAATGCCTGCTGCTATTTCTCACTTGTCATCTCATCTCCAATGTTACTAATTTTGAGCACCTCTCTTACTTTTGGTGAGTTTTGCTAAAGAATTGTTCATCTTTTCAAAGATGTTTTATTGTTTTATTGAATCTTTGTATTTTTTCATTCTTGTTTAATTAAATTTAGCCCTGACTTTTCATTAAAAAAAAAAAGAATTACTGGCTTCAAAACAACCCCTTGTTATCACAGCAGGATACAGTGAGAACTGTACCAGTGGAAACAGACTGTTGCTAGAGACAATTAGAGCTCTAACTAATCAGTAAATGAATCTCTTGATGGATTCATAATCTGGTATTGTGGGGTTGGTGCATAGCAGGTAAGAGGCTGGGTTTAGTTGCAGGAAGCAGGTCAATGGGGACATATTCTTTGGAACTCGATTTTACTGTATACCTTTCCTATATTACTCTCTCTGCTTCCTTGTCAGCCATGAAGAGAATAGCTATCCTCCACCCACCTTTTCATTATCATGATGCTCTTCCAAAGTTCACAAGACCAAGAAATGATGGACCTAAATCTCTAAAATTGCTAGACAAGTGTGTCTACCCTTAAATAGTTTCTGCTGGGTGTTGTGGCAGAAATGTCAGTAACAGCAGAAGAAATAAAACATGGGAATTGTCTAAGAATATGGGATTGCTCCAAGGTTTAGGGTGTCTGTTTCTATCCCTATAGACATAAAACAAAGAGCTTTTTAGCTTTTTAGGAGGGAGCTAAAAGCTATGTTCACATTATAAAGTCTGTCAGTTTATTAGAAAAGAAAATTCTTCCCTGATTTTGGTGTGAAAGGCAAAAACCAGGATCGAACTGTAACAACAACAACAACAATAACAACAACAAATGTGCTCAGAGGGAAAACCCTAGTTCCAAGGTGTTTTTCTGAGAGAGATAATTGAATCATCCTCGGATGTATTTTTTGGTAGTTGCAAAGTAGCATACAAAACATTCACATTTTATAAATAATTTGAGTTATAAGAACTGTGTAGCATCAGTGAACAAATACGAATTAGAATGAGTAGTCATATTACAGTGGCACAGAAGAATCCATCCTTTATTGAAAGTCATGAATCCACTGCATCTTCTTGAAGATGTGCTAGGCAGGAAGATGCCCACATTCCTTTTATATGCCTAGGGCTAATTATTTCTCTAGCAGAAGCTTACCTTGTCATCCATGACCGCGAGATTCCTCTCGAGCCTCTTGTGATTGTGAAACAATGCCTCAGAACTAACAAGATCTTTGCCATAGTCCTCAGAGGTGAGCTGCGGCTCCTTCTCCTCCATCCACTGGATAGCTTCATTGACATCCCTAGCAGACAATGTCATGAGCATCAACAAACCAAGATGGCAGGGATTGCAGAGCCAACAGACCCACAGATCTCATAATAGGGCCAGCTTGGTTCCCTCAAGTAGCAACTATTCCCCCTTTCAACAAACTAGCACAGAGTAACTGAAAACATTTTTGCTTGTCAGGTTTTTTTCCACTGAGACATTCTAGTACAAAGGTCCTTGACTTTTGAGGTCACAGAGATACTTCTCATGTTGGCCATGTGAGAAGTTACTCATGAAGGCCACCCTTCCCCTCTGACTCATGTAATCCTTACACCCCCTTTGCTTCTTTAGAACCAATTCAGCAGTGCTATACATTATTTTTTCTTTCTTTCTTTTTTTATTTTAATCAACAGAACCCTATGAGCAGTGGCCAAGTCCACACATTTTGTAGTCCTCACCCACCAGCTTCTACTTCTGGAATGGCTAGGATTATAGTCTCTTTGCCTCTACTTCCCTACTTTAGGTGGTGATGTGGATCAGGGCCCAGGCCTCTGGTATCTGAGGCCAGCCCTCTACACACTGTGCTATAATTTCAGCACCATACCTTTTAAATCGCTGGAGGTCTGCTGCATTAGACAGACTTTCTCGTCTCTTGAGAGCCAGGCTCCAGAGACGATCCCAGGCAGCATTGACTTCATCCTGTTTTGCCTTTATCTCTGGTAACTTAGGATGTTTCTCCTAAGAAAGGAAACCAACAAAGATGACATCATACCAAAAGGCACCTTAACTCTGAACTTTATACATCATACTTTGTCACATGGCAGATAATGAAGCATGAATTCTCAAACAATAGCAAATGACATAAAGCCTTTCCTGTCTTCACAAGGCTACAAATAAGAGGGAAGTTGTCTTATTCCATTTGGCCAAACTAAGCCACCAAATAACTGCAGCTATGTAGAAAACCAGGTGACATCAGAACAGCCCAGCCAAGCATCTCCATAGCTGAATCAGAGCCATGCACAAAACTATATTTATTCTAAGTTTTGTGGTAGTTGTATTTTTAGAAAGTTTAAATAGATGAGCGCCTTTTAGTACAATAAAAATGTGGTAAAGACAAAAAAATGTAGGAACTGTTGAACAAACAGCTTTGAAAATGTTGGCAAACAGTGATATCTTTAGTCTTTCTCTAGTTTCCATTTATCCTGAATCTTTGCTGCTACTATCATGGCTGTTAACAGATTCACTATAGAGCTGAGAGCACAATAAAGCCTAAATAGGATGCGCAATAAAGGTACCTGTTAGACTTTATGTTTTTCATGTATATATACTATATTAGACTATATTACACATACATGTATCTATTCATGAATATTATATAATTCTGATTGCAAATACATATATACACTGTTCCAATTTTCTCTTGCATATTAGGGTATTTAGTCCCAGTAAATCCTTGTTAATTCAGACATTGAAAACTTATGTAAGCACTGCTTTAAGTAAATGATAGTGTTTCTATTTTTCTCTTACTCTCTTATAAAATGTTATATAATAATAGTATATATAATATATACATGTATATATATGCACATAGATATATATTGATAGTCAAACATTATCATAAGTTTTATACTACTTTATTCCTGTTTCTTCCATGAGGAGTGCTTAAAAGGAGCCAGCAATAAAATTTATGGTACAGAAATTGTCTATGCTACTTGTGGATTTAATTTTCTCTGTCTATCTCTCTTTTTAAACACACACACACACACACACACACACACACACACACACACACACACACACACACACACATACACACACACACACACAGAGAGAGAGAGTGAGAGATCCTTTGTGTCCCCCTCACCTGGGCACACTCATTAGCATATTGGTTCACTCTGTCCACTTTTCCCTTCCGAGCGGTCAGTTCTTCCTGGAATTCTTCAAACTTCTTATGCAGGACCTCAGTTCGCTCCCAGTCATCGCCCAGCTCCACTAATGTCACTATAGCTTCCTGTAATGGTGGGCAGGTTCACAGAATCACCAGTTAAAAAAAATATATTAATTTTTGCAAGTCAAAAACCCCAAGATCTCATTGTAATCTCAGGATAACTCAGGGGACCCTTTGAGAGAAAAGCAAGAAGTAGGAGTGTGTTTTGGGATGGCAGCTTGGTCTGGGAATCAATGTCTTTTGGGATAATTCTTTGGTGAAATCGGGGGGGGGGGGCTTGCTGCAAAAGCCTCTGGATGTTCCTTCTATGTTTTAGAAGATGAAGATCAATTCCTAGTACTCTGTCTGCCTCCTTTTGAATCAAGCATTTCTTAAAAGTATTGCACTGAGCTCTTGTGTGTATATGACATCAGCCCTGACTGTGGAACTATTCTTTTTTTGTTTTTGTTTTTGTTTTTTTTGTTTTTGTTTTTTCGAGACAGGGTTTCTCTGTGTTGCCCTGGCTGTCCTGGAACTCACTCTGTAGACCAGGCTGACCTCGAACTCAGAAATCCGCCTGCCTCTGCCTCCCGAGTGCTGGGATTAAAGGCGTGCGCCACTTCGCCCGGCTTGTGGAACTATTCTTAAAGTATTTAGAGAATATTTTAAAAGTCTTAGCTGTATGTACTGAGAAACAAGAGTTGGAAGTTATTTCAGACAAGACTCAGAGTTTAAAGACAATCAGCATGGGAAGAGAAGGGAATTGAGCCTAGATCATATTTAAAGTGTGGTGTTAGCCTTTTCTTTGCCATGACCACAACCATAGATTTAGCCCTATTCTCTACAACACTCTTCAGAGTACTCTCAAGTCTGCCAAAATTCATCTTTTCCCCAAAGAATGAAGTCAAGGAACAGATTTCTCAACTACTCAAGACTACCTGAGTAGGTTGTAGAGAGTTTCTATGGCCTGCTTGGGACAGAGTCATCAGAATACCCATAAGTATGTGTGCCTGTACCTTCTCTTTGACCCACTCTAGGATGTCTTCACACTCCTGAGAATATTGATAGAACTTCAGTGCCCGCAGCAGCACGTCACTTTTCTCTTGGGTCAACTCCAAGAGCAGATCCCACAGCAGGCGAAGTTGCTTCAGATGGGTCTTTAAGGGAGAGAAACAAAATGGTTGGGCTAGCAAGTAATTCAGTGGGCAAAAGCATTTGCTTTCCCAACCTGACAACCAGAGTTTGATCCCTTAAAACTATGGTGGTAGGAGAGTACCCTCTGACCTCTATAAGCACACTATACTACAGATCATAAACATGCACATGCACACGTACACGCACGAGCGCACACACACACACACACACACAAACACGTGTGCACATGTGAACTCAAGCAAGCACATGAATGCACACACACATATGCACCCATATGTGTACACAAAACACACAAAATACATACAATGATAAATAAAATATAATTTAAAAACAATTGATGAAACATAGAAACATGAACTAGGTATAGAATCAGAAACATGTACAAAACACCTACAGAATTAACTACTCTGAGCCTATAGGGTCCCACAGAGACTGAACTGCCAACCAGTGAGCATGGTTGGGACTGACCCAGGTCCTCTGAACATATATAACAGTTGTTCAGTTTGTTCTTCATGTGGGACTCCTAACAGCTGGAGCAGGGGCTGTCTCTGACTCAGTTGCCTGATTTTGGGACATTTTCACCCTACTGGGTTGCCTTGTCTAGCTTCAGTAGAACATGTGCCTAGTCTTACCAGCATGGCATGCCATGGCTGGTTGGTACTTATGAGAGGCCCCCCTCTTTCTGAAGAGAAGGGGAGGAGGAGTGGACGGCGTGGGGAGGTATGGAGGGGTGCTGGGAGGAGAGGAGGGAGCAGAAACTGTGGGCAGAATGAAAAATAAATTACGTAATTAATTAATAAAAATTAGTCCTCCCATTCATTCCTGTACTAACTGCTCAACAAGTTTCTACTGAGAGAAAAAAAAAACTTATAAAATAGTTACTAAGCCAAACCAAATGTAATCTTCCATGACCGAAAATTTTGTTAAAATGTCTTGACATTTTAGAGAATTGAAAAATACAAGTTATTTGATAGCAAAAGGGGAGAAAACAAGACATTGGGGGAAGTTTTCATGGGAAAGTGTTCATTTTGACTGAGCCTTAAGAACAGAAAGATTCCTGATGGGTAGATGATAGGCAGAGGATGTTCTAAGTATAGCATACCCCCAAACAACTTTGCACAGTAACTGGAAAACACATTAAAACTCTAAGAATATTTTGGTGCTGCGTAATTTGACAACATGTAGATGCAATTGAGTGCCAGAGTAGACCAGAATTTCATGTTTCACCAGTCATGTGAAACTGGTTAGCACTTTAAAAATCTTTAAAAATCTTTCATCTTCAACACCTAGCTATCATTTCTCTGAACCTTTCTATGGTATCCAGGATAGCCTCACTGGTGGTAATAGTTGTTTTAAACACTTTCCAGATATTCCAACTTTATTTTACATTATAAGGTTTAGAAAACACCATTTAACTATGCAGCTGTGGTGGTTTGAATAGGAATGTCCCCTGTAGATTCATGTGTTTGAATGCTTGGCTTATAGGGAGTGGCACTGTTAGGTGTGGCCTTGTTAGAATAGTTGTAGTCTTGTTGAAGTATGTCACCATGGGGGCAGGCTTTGAGGTTTACTGTGCTCAAGCTATGCCCAATATGGCACACAGTCTTGTGCCACATGTGGATCGAGATATAGAACTCTTGGCTCTTCCAGTACCATGTCTGCCTGCACACTGCCATGCTTCCTGCTATTATGATTGACTAAATCCCTTAACTCAAAACCAGGGCCGATTAAATGTTTCCTTTAAAAGAGTTGCCTTGAGCATGGTGTCTCTTCACAGGAATAAAACTCTGAGACAGTAGCTCAGATTAGATTGGACTTAGTAGTCTTGTGTATCCGTCTTTCCACTTTGGGATTATAGGCATACATCACCATATATAGTTTCAAATAATTTAATTAATTTAAGGGTTTACACATGGCACTATAATATAAAAAAATCTTTCAATATTAGACAAGTGAAAAAACTCAAGCATTTCTTGTTAATACCTTTTTTCTAATTCAATTATTTTTCTAGTTAAAACTATTTTTTTCCTGGTCATATTTTGTTACCATTAACATGTGCTAGAATGTTTATGCTGCATATAGAAAAAGACAAGCCTCAATTGTAAAATATGTAATATAATTTTTTGTAATTTGTAATTTAAGCCCACATATGCTGAAAATTTTACTAATATAACAGGAAGAAAATAAGAATTAGAAAGTGGCTGTGACATTAAGAATAGGTACACAGTGGTAAATTGTTGTTGAAATAACTGTGACCTTCAAGTCTAGACATCCAAGGACATTTTTCTGAAGTTGTTAGATTTTAGCGTTTTTCTTTTTCTATTTCTTGTAAGTAGAAAGAACAGTATGGAAAAGTATGCTATCAGAAATGGGGAGAGTTGTGGGAAAAACCAGACCCCAAAACTTCACTGTCAAAGGGGAAGATTTCAAAGAAGATTGAAATGGATAAACATCACTTAGAAGTCAGAATTAATAATTAATATAAGATTCTTTAGAAAAATTTCATCTGAGAAACATGGGATAGACTGAAGATAGCTTGACCATGACATAAGGACACATATAAGGACGGCCCAGTGCTTTCTATACCATGGTTCTTCTCCACCCATGAAATACAAAGGTACGACATTATTTTGTCTGCCTCAATTTCAATAGAGAACAAGAGCTTTCAGCCCTTGTTGTAAGGCAGCTACATTGAGGTTTACCTGGCATAATCCATGCAAATCCTGATAACACAGTCAGTAATTGGAACTGAGATCCTACCATCCATTTACCTTGGTGGCTTCATGGGCAAAATGGTCTTCTGCAAATCGAGCTTCCCTGATTTCCTCCAGCTCAGGAAGGACTCTTGATTTGGCTTGCACCTCTGATACAAAGGATTCGTGCTTCTGATATTTCCCCTGCAGATTAGGAAGCAGAGTTTATGAATAACAAAATGCAGTCTTATGGGGAAACCAGGAACTGTTTTTGTTCTTCCTCCCAATTCTAAGCAGACTCCCTGCTCTTCTGCATTTACACAGGGATTTCCCTTGGCTGTAGCAGAAACAATCCTATCCTGAAACAAGCAAGTGGTTACTCAAGAAAAACAACTGAAAGTGACTTCTTGAGTCAAAAGTCATAAAGGAAGTCTTTTCTGTTGGTGCTTCCTTCCACTTAAGGCTCCACAGGCTTCTCTGTGAATAAAACCGTGTAATACATACTGCCCTTTAAAGTGCTAATGCTGAGTTCTCTTGTAAGAGGTACAATGAGGAAAATGAAATTATTTGTCTAAAGTTCATAAAGAGCTCTGGCTCTTGTTTTATGTGAATTATGACACATACATAACATATCACCCAGATCTTGCTCCATTCTTGCCGGCTCAACACCAAGATCATTCCTTATGACCTTGCTATGCAACATGCCAATAGATGTAGAACTTTCCACCAAAGCTCTCGCCCTACAACCTTTTATTTGAATTTAACAACAGCTATGAATAATAATTTTGAGAAAGGCTTGAAAAATATCCCCAGCTGAAGAGAATAGACAGTGCTTTAGAAGCCCTGATAAGTTTTACTGTCTATGTTTTAAAAATTAATCGTTAATATCATAATATAGAAAGCACAAGGTATGTCAAAGTTTCTTGAACTTTTAGACACTATTTTGTCTAATAAGCTATCATGAAGTAATGACTCCAATGAGTTTTATTTGCAGATAAGACTCTGAAAGTTAAGAAATGGAAGGCATAGAACATTTAGAGGCACAACTTTCATCTCTATTAGATAGTCTAATCTTTCTGTGACATCTATGTATTAATTATAAGAATGTGAGTTCTGAACGAAACTTCAATATGATGCAGTATGTTTCTGTATTATCAACAACTGATGTATTGTCAGTTTTTTTTTCTTCTAGCTCACTTTTCTAATGTTGTAAAGAAGAAATAATGCCAGCCTTTTTCTTAACTGAATTTTTTAAGTTCCCATTCTACCATTTTGGCTTTGTTCTGTACACAGAATCAGGGCATGCTTACATCCACCTCCTCAACATTAACATGAGGAAAAGGCCACTTCAGTCTCTAGAGAACTCAGGGTGAGTTCTGTAGACATTTGTGGCACTGAGTTACCTGTATGTTTGTGGGTTCATATGTCTTATCTTTTGCAATTTCAAGCTTTTCCATGATCCACTTCTCCAGGTCATCTGCGTCTCTCCTGAAAACTTGATAGTGGTAAGACTCCTCAAGCTTCTGACCCCTCTCGGCAACGCGATCCTTGAACCTCTGGTACTGGTTTAACACCTCCGCTCTTCGGTGTTGGATTTCTTCTGCTGTTTCTAGGACCTTTGGTCCGCTGCTCTCGACAGCCTGTAAGTGAAAAAGTCTCTTCATGTTTTGAAATATTATTCTATATCCCACAATACACATTATGTTAATTAAAGCTATACAAAGAAAAATAAATAATGCCTGTAGCTGTGGCTAGTTCTCATGTTTAGAATGCGATCCCTCTTGCATATCCCAAGGCTTTCATCCATATTGAATCTATGTTCACAAATTATTAAGCCTATTAATTCATACGGTTATTGGGTGCTGTATAACTGTATAATTTTAAACTATAAATAGCTATTTTTAGATTCTATAGAGAGAAGAAATTTGGACTGCTGAAGCAATGCCACAGAATGTCAGATATACATACATACATTATATATATATATATATATATATCCCAGTACAGGGGAACGCCAGGGCCAAGAATTGGGAATGAGTGGGTAGGGGAGCAGGGCGGGAGGAGTGTATAGGGGACTTTTGGGATAGCATTTGAAATGTAAATGAAGAAAATATCTAATAAAAAATTGAAAAAAAAACTTGGTGCCACAACATTCACAAAAAAAAAAAAAAAAAAACGGGGGGGGGGGGAAATGGTAATTTATACCCTTCAAAGGCTAAACAACATTGATAAGTGCTGGTTATCCTGTAAGTTTAAGGAACAGTCAGATGGTTTGTAATTGCTTTAGTGAATCACACACATAAACCTGAGTACTTTTCCTTTTTAAAAGTCTAGATCATGTATTATGTACTCTTCTAATTTGATTTACTAAAAAAAAAAAAGCTGCTTAAAAGAAAATCTAAATGTAACCTGTCTTCTCACTTGTCACAAAGTATAAATCATTAATGTTTTAATAATTGGATTTTGGAATATAAAATATTTATTATTAATCAACACAAAATCATGCTTTAATTTAAAGAAATCCAGTTTTTGTGTAACAATATTTAGAAAAAAATTCCATAGAGACATTTCTATAGTGCATTGCTCTCCTTACATCTTCTATCCAAAATATGCAATACCGTTTATATTTTGATGTTACTTTATTTTCTAAATATAGTTTTTTTATAGACAGTAATTCCTGAGATGACTCTAAAATTAAGTCATTCCACAAGAGCACAATTTTTAGTGGGATTATTTGGTTTCAAATTACCTAGTAGTTTTCTGAATATCTGACTTGAGCAAGTAATTATTAAAATTATTATTATTAATTATTATTATTATATAGTTGTAAAGTTCTACATTATTTTTAGAAGTGAAACCTTCATAAAAGAATTAAAATCAAAACTCTTTGCTACGTTAAAATCAAATAAGTGTAATTTTTAACGACCCTGTGAGGATGGAATGGAAGGCTCAGAGGAGACAAGCTTTCCTAACTTCATCAGGAATGAGAATTCGTCTGTACTCACAGTTTCCTTTGGAGTTTCCATCTCTGCTCAGCTCAGTCTAAGGCTTTGCAAGATGAAATGTAGCTAAGAGAGAAAAATAGTTCTTTGAATGTCCAGTCCACTTCAAATAGGAATGTCAGAAATGTGAATGTGGCAAAGGCCCAGAGGAAAAAAAGAGTTTTAGAGTCCCGCCAAGCGTAGACAATCTGCATTATCTCCAGGGGACATATTCAGTTGAGGCAGCTGCTGACTTCCACACACAAGGTGACTCAGCAGTTTGGGGGGCTGTGGCTCTCTGGACCTCAGTAGGTATTTTACAAAGGAAAGGAAACAAAGTTTTCAGATGCAAAAGTTTGGAGGAAAACCAGTGACATTTGAAAGGCAAGTGCCTGTATTGGGCTGTGTTTTACTCAGTCACAGAGCTTATAAGGTAAGAGAATTTAAAAATCAGGAAGAAATTCCAGGTTTCCCTTTCTTCTGATTTCACACTGGAGAACTGAGGGAATCAGAGGAGACATGTTTCTCTCTTTCACCCTTCCTTCCTTCCTTCCTTCCTTCCTTCCTTCCTTTCTTTCTTTCTTTCTTTCTTTCTTTCTTTCTTTCTTTCTTTCTTTCTTTCTTTCTTTCTTTCTTTCTTTCTTTCTTTCTTTCTTTCTTTCTTTCTTTCTTTCTTTCTTTCTTTCTTTCTTTCTTTCTTTCTTTCTTTCTTAAAATTATTTAACCTTTTTTTTTTTTCACTCCAGATTTTATCCCCCTCCAGGTCCACCTTCTGACTGTTCCACATCCCATATCTCTTTGCCAACCCATCCACTGGTCATCCCATTTGCTTCTGTTGCTCCTGCCTTTGTGCCTGTGTCTCAGAAATCAATGGCAAGACCTATGTCATGAAGCTTTACCCCAGGTTTCCTCCTAACAGTTTTACATTACACTTAAGTCTTTTGTATGATGAAGACACAATTTTGTTCCACAACATCCAGTCCTGCCAATTAAGCCACTGTGGTGTGTGTGTGTGTGTGTGTGATTATAAGGAATTAAGGGTTTTGTAATTATTATGAGATGGCATCAGAAAGTAGAGCCCAGAACCATAAATTTTGATGGCCTAAGAGAAGACTGGTTAAAAGGAGGAGGGAAATCATGAAATGAATGGTTTTTACAGGAGGAGTCTTCTGTGCGTGGGTGGGGTGATTTGGAGGGCTGTCCCTCTGGGCCTTGTTTATCAGCTCTGGGCAGAGCTGTACGCATAAGGCAAATCAGCCCTGAGCAGCTGCTTCAGCCTGGCTCACAGCTCAGGACAAAGTGAGGCATTTGATGTCCTGCTCTTGGGCTCAGGGAATCCAAGAGCTTCAGAAACAAAAATGTACAGTTTCCATACTGTAAGCATATTTTGGAGTCAATAAAGACAGATACAATAACTTTAATGCAAAATTAGTATTTCCCAAAGAATAGAATCTATCATCAATCTAGTCTCTAACGATTTTGCCTTTGTTTTGCTGGAGCTACTTCATATTTAAATTCTTTGCTTTTTGACTACTACATGGGTCAAGATAGTAGAACACATTGTTCAGAAAATGAAAAAGGTATTTTGTTGGGGGGTGGGGTGCATAGGGTTTCCATATAGAACTCAAGCTGGTCTAGAACTCTTGTCTGTCCTACTTTAGCTTTTTAACTGCTGGAATTATAGGCAGGCATTACTACATAAACAAAGTCCTTCTGTAGTTAATATCTGCTTTCACCATTACCAGCTGACGGTCTCTGAAGTTGCTTACTCCTTAACTCTAGTTGAATATTTATACCTTCTTTCTGTTTTTCCTTTCCTGTTTATACATATGCTTTCATTGCAGTAATAAAACGTATAAGTCATATTTCCTCTCAACAGTATGTTATACATTTGTGATTAGAAGACAACTTAGAACAGTGGAGGGAATGTTGCAGTGGATTGGAAGCTCAAATTCTTTCGAGCAAATGCTCAAATCTACCACTTAAGGATAAGGGGGCTGTTGGAAATTGACTTAAATTTTCTTAAGCATGCTAGGGAGTAGCTATGACTAATTTGCCTACTTGAACGTTGGCATCTGGCCCAATTTAAAAATGTAGAGTTATTTTGTGCAGGGTGGATTGTCAGTTTTAGTTGGATGTGAATGATATCAGTATTATATTTTGACTGTGCCAAATCATCCACTTCATTCTGAGTCATAAATTTTTTAAAAATTGGAATGTAAAAGGGAACTCTTCAGTAGAAGATCACTTCCCGCTGAGAATGCTTCCCATTCTATCATAGGAACCACTGAAACTTTATGTCAAGTTCCCTCCTGCCCTCATCCACCAATGATTGTTTCTCAGTACAGTAATGTGGATGGCAGCAGTAGGCAGATCAATCTTCAGAAGCCTTGTAAGGACAGCATGTTTGTGACATGGTCCCTTTCAGGGAAGCAAAAAGCACTCAATTGAAAACTGTCATTTTTCATCAGAGCAGACACAAGTAGGAACCAGTCAAGAGCTGCAACTACACAGACCGCCTCCTTCAAACACTCAACTCAGTCTGGAGTTCAACGACTGTGTTTAAGGAATACAAAAGAAAGTCCTAACCATACATTTAATCATACGCACAAAGTAGCATCGAGTTGGGTTATTGGCTTGTGCCTTCGGGTTATGACTAAAATTTCTATTCACTAATATATTTTTCCATTTGCTTTTCTCCCTATTCTGTTTTAGAATTGAGAATACTCTGATGTTTTGCTCTCCTTCAACCTCAAGAAATAAAGGTATCTCCTAGTCACTCATGTAGTCTTTCAGTAAACCATCATTCAATGTTTTGCTAGATTAAAAACTCTCTCAGACATTGTGGATATGGAGATAATTGAAACGGGTATCTACTTTAAAATAACATTGTTAATTAGAAGGCACGTAAGTCCAGATTAATTGTAACATAAGAGAACAAAGTGGTTTAAGCAATGTTCATTGGAGAAAAGAGAAAGGCAAGGTTGCTTCTGTTTCATTGTGTTAGAAGAGTAGATGTCAGAGCAGAGACAGCATCTTGCAGGACTTCCTCTGAGTTCAAAATTAACCAGTTGGACAGTGTTAGGTCTTATCCAAGCTCCCATACATCTGTAGCCAGCCAACCTCTGAAAACATTTAGTATTAACACCCAGAGTATGAGCTGCTAAACACTTCACTACTCTGTCCATGTACTGAGTCAACTCAGCTACAACAAACACTGAAAACCTGATTGGATATATTTTACAGATGCAGTGATCTGCATTTGGTCCTATTTGACATCTGGAGCAGTACATTAGAATGGCATGCATGCTTTTTATAAGCTGTTTTTTTGATAGCTTTCTTTCTTTTCCTTTTGGGGGGTAGATAATTTAGTTCATATAGCAAACTCTGCAAACCTCGAGCTGACAGCTGTGTCTGAGGGAAAGCAAAATCCAGCAGTCAGTACCTCAGGGCCAGATTCCGAGCCAATATTCAGAAAAGGGTAAAGTGAGAGACTGAGGTTTAAAGGGGCCTTTCTGTGTGTCTGTCACTGGGGTTGATGCTTAGGATTAATACAGGGAAGCATACTGTGCTAGGCAAGTTTGACTGTCAACTTGATTCAATCTCAATTTGACTAAGAGGTACTTACTAAGAGGTACTTCCCTGGCTAACTTGGTGAATCTGTCTACTAGGAGGATTAGCAGAAGTAAGTACAGGGGAAGACTCTCCCCAGAGGAGATAGTTTAGTTGTTAAGAGTACATGTTGCTCTTGCAGAGTAGCAGTGCCTCCTGGTGACAGCCAAGATACAATAAGTGTGATTTTACCTGCTTTTCTTGCATCCTTGCTGGTGAGTGCATCTAAACTATAGCTGTTCCTGCTAGCCTTTGTTGACATGGAAACTAAGCCCTGTCAGATTTCCAGTATGGATTGAAGATGAACAGCTCTTTGGGAACTCCCTAGGTCTTCAGTGTCAGATAGAGATTGCTGAGACATTTAAGGTTGTTGACCAAGTGGTTACCAGGTTCTTAGCCTCTTAAGTGTGCAGACAACTATTGCTATTCTATCCAGCCCAGAGCATGAAAGCCAAGCTTATACACCCCCTTTATAGTGTATATCAATTGTCAGGTCTCTTCCTGTAGAGAAACGTGACTAATACACAAACAAACAAAACCCAAAGTCACAAACTTTGCAGTTGCAGTGATCTCCACAGTATGTACAAGGTCCAAACTTTGATCATTGTCGTTACACTCATGTCCACCCACATCAGATTCTCAATGAGATCGATGTCACAGAAGATATTCTGAACTTGATCTGAACCATAAAATGATAGTGCACAAACACCCATGGAAGGAGTTACAAAGACAAAGTTTGGAGCTGAGATGAAAGGATGGACCATGTAGAGACTGCCATATCCAGGGATCCACCCCATAATCAGCATCCAAACGCTGACACCATTGCATACATTAGCAAGATTTTATCGAAAGGACCCAGATGTAGCTGTCTCTTGTGAGACTATGCCGGGGCCTAGCAAACACAGAAGTGGATGCTCACAGTCAGCTATTGGATGGGTCACAGGGCTCCCAATGGAGGAGCTAGAGAAAGTACCCAAGGAGCTAAAGGGATCTGCAACCCTATAGGTGGAACAACAATATGAACTAACCAGTACCCCAGAGCTCTTGACTCTAGCTGCATATGTATCAAAAGATGGCCTAGTCGGCCATCACTGGAAAGAAAGGCCATTGGACACGCAAACTTTATATGCCCCAGTACAGGGGAACGCCAGGGCCAAAAAGGGGGAGTGGGTGGGTAGGGGAGTGGGGGTGGGTGGGTATGGGGGGACTTTTGGTATAGCATTGGAAATGTAAATGAGGTAAATACCTAATAAAAATGGGGAAAAAAATAAAACTCCTTTTGGAGTGCTCCTCTTAACTATCATAAAAAAAACAAAACAAAACAAAACAAAAAAAAAATGATAGTGCAATCGTAAAGAATAATGGGCAATCATAATGAGTAGTCAGGTGAGTGTAGAACTGAAATACACTTTCTGAGTATTAGGAGTTACATACAGTCAGAAATCTGTTTGTAGCCATATTGATGAGCAGGGTATCCTGATACTAAGATAGCAAATGCAGTGCATCTCGAAGATACAACCAGCAGAAAAGATGCTCTCTTGATCATTGACTAGGTCATTTTGGGCATGGTAGGTGTTGTAAACTAGATCTCCAGGAAGGGGCAGTCACTAATGAAGAAATACATAAGGCTGTCTAAGTATAGACATAATTTGATGCAAAGAAGACCATAATGTTCGATGAGCTGATGGTCAGTAGACAAGGAGCAAGGGAATAGCATAAGCCCATTGTCCTACCAAGAAAAACACCCAGTGACTACAAATTCAACCATTACTATCTACTGCTTGCTTGTCCTCTCAGCTGTGGGCAAAAAGATTATGTTCTTGGACATCTAGTTTTGATCAGTAGTTAATGGTTCATTCTATTATTCCTTATGTTTCTTGTATTTATTCAAAAGTCATTGAGTACTTTTCATTCCATGTACTGTGTATTATGTCAAAATGAAAATGTTCATCAAGGCAAGCATAAATCCCCCAAATCCATTAATTACTAGATTCTCCTAGCCATACATTTAAAAAGATTCACCTTGAATAATTAATTAACTCTGCTAAAAGCACACTTCTATAATTAGCAGGATACATCCCTGTCATCACTTTTTTTGTTGAGAAATCATAAATATCCTCACATTCTCTCTTCTATCATGGTGAATCTGCTCAGAAAATGGATAAGAGAAGTCAAAGGTATGAATTAACTCCTCATGTTGTGAAACAAAGTTTGTGCCCCTCCTTTAACCAAAAATGTAAGCTGAAATCACAAATTACTATTATATTAATATAGACAATATACGGTCCAGTACAGCCTGTGAATATGTGATAAAAATCTGGGACTTGAGAGATGGCCTCAGCACTGAGAAGGACCTAGGTTTGGTTTACAGCACCTACATCACGCAGTTTATAACTGCTTGTAACTATAATCCTGTGGAATCTGACACACTCTTCCTTTGGCTTTTTTAGGAACTGGCACTCATGTAGTACACACACAGGGGCACATATAGACATAGACACACACACACACACGTGCACACACACAATACACATACAAAAACATTTTAAAAATTTAAAAGAATAGTTTTTCTTAGAAAAAGACATTGGTTCTCCTTCCCCCCTCTCTTTCCTACTTGCTTCTTTCTCTAACTCCTATGTGAGGAAATACACAAAGGCAGGTATCTGTAATCCTGAAAGAGTGCCTTCACCAAGAAGTAGATTAACTCTTATCTGGATCTTAGACTCACTAACATCTTGAACTATAAGAAATAAATGGTTTAACCTATCCTCATCCACAAAGAATGATCATTCTTGCCTCAGAAACTATCAACCATAAACCTTCTTAGTATGGGGTGGGGTCTGGAGATTCCTAACCAATCTTCACAGCCATGTTGGCTGGCTTGGTCTTGTGTGGTTCTTAGACAAGTAAGCACAGCTACTGTGAATCCATTAGTGTGATAGATTCCATGTCATGCCCGGAAGGCATATTTTCCAGTGCCCCGCATCATTCTCTGGCTCTTACATCCTTTCCACCTCTTTGTATTCTATGTTCCTTGAGCCTTGGTGGGGTGGGAGCTAATATAAATGGTTCATTCAGCTGTGAGTACTCTACTCACTATTTTATGTTTAGCACTTTGATCACTTAGCTGTCTCTCTGCTGCCTGCCATCAGTGTAAATAGAAACTTATCTGAGCAAGGTTGACTATATTCCCAAGCAGACTCTGTGCTACTCTAGAGATACCTGCCTATCCATGTTGATTCATGACTATTCACAATAGTCAGGAAATGGACACAGCTCAAGTTTCTGTCAACTGGTGACTAGATAATAAAAATGTGGTGCTTTTACACAGTGTAATCTTTTCTATCTATTAAGAGAAGGGAAATTATGAAAGGTGAAGAAAATAGTTACAATCATTCTGAGTGAGCTAATCCAGACCCACAATAAGGGGATGCTTTCCTTCATTTGAAGGCATTAGCTTTGAATCTTAATACATCCATGTTCTGGTTGGTTGATATTGTTGTTTTTCTAATGGGGTTGCAAACCCCTTTAACTCCTTCAGTCCTTTCTCTAACCCATAACCTCAGCTGCATATGTAGCAGAGGATGGCCTTTTCGGACATCAATGGAAGGAGAAGCCCTTGGTCATGTGAAGAAGGCTCGATGCCCCATTATAGTGGAGGAATGCCAGGTTGGGTAGACAGGAATGAGTGAGTGGGTGGGAAGCACCCTCATAGAAGCAGGGGGAGGGGGTATGGGATAGGGGATAACATTTGAAATGTAAATAAATAAAATAGCCAATTAAAAACAAAAAGACATCCATGTTTCATCCCTGCTGGAGTCGGGAAACTAATACAGCGCCATCGGAATGAGGACTTTTCAAGTTAGGAGAGAAAGAATGCTGTGGCATAAAGAGTTAATAGGGATTAGAGAAGCAGGAAGGTTAAATTGGGGTAGGAAATGGCAAGGTACAAGAAGGATAAGGAGGAAAAACAACACTGAGTTGTCTGAGTTATATGGAAACATTACTATAGAAGCTTCATAAAATACATAGGTACACATGTACTTTAAATAAAGGTAATCCATTATGGGGGTTTGGTGACAAAGGCCCTGCTAGATACCACAGGCCAACAAATAAAATATCTAGTGCCAAGATTTGGTTTCCTTTTTTGGTGTTTGTGATGCTTTAAATAAAATGTCTTCCCTAGTCTTTGATCCCTAGTTGGTACTGCTATATGGGAAGTTTAGGAGAAGTGGTCTCACTGGAGAAAGTATGTCATTGGAAGCAGGCTTTGAGAATTTAAAGACTCGTGCCATTTTGCTTTCTCTTTCTCTGCTTCACGTGTGTGGTTTAAGATGTGAATTCCCTGCTTACTGCTCCAGCTGCCATGGCTGGCAACTACTGCCTCTGCTTCTTCATCATGGACTCTAACCCTTTGGAACTATAAACCACAAACTCTCTCATCTAGCAGTTGTTTTAGTCATAGCATTTTGTCACAGCAATAGAAAAGTAATTAATACTGTTTGGTTGTGAGCCCCACACATGCCAGGCTAGTGCAACTGCTTCTCTAGGACATCCTTAGGAGAATTTAGAGGGCACAACCATTCTTACGTGTATTTTATTAGCAGTTACATACTGTTACATAACAGTGAGAATGCTAACATTAATGGTAGGAATTCCATGCCAGACATTTTATAAAACTAAATACTGGAGGCTTGGCTGAATGGAAGGAACCTTTGATTGACAATTGTTAGAATTTTTATATGCCTGACTACTTTAAGCAAGCAGAAAGTAGTTAACTGAGATATTTCTTTGTAGCCTGTACAGGTGTCATTATAACAGTCTCACTGCTTTGAATATTTCATGGACAGCTAGCTTGAGGAGCTACACTCCAGATGCAGTGAATACGATAGCCACAATCTGTTTTAGAAGACCTTGCTCGAGTCATGGTCTCTCTCTCTCTAAACTATAACTAATGCATAGATCCTAGACAGAAGAACTGAAATAAAGAGAAATCTCTAAAAACCCAGGTGACTCTGAAGCAATTATCACTCAAGGAAAATACCTCCCCAGCAACTCAGTAGGAAGCCAGTGATTGGTGAAATGTGTAGGACTGTTTAAAAGGCCATGATTTGTCCCTATGCAGGAGCTATTACTAGTGAAAATAGAAGCCTTGTTAATTGATACAAATACAGTTTTCTATACAACTAGGGCTTCTGGTTCTTTTGTTGAGTCAGCCAGAGGGCATCCCCTTGTGTTGGTGTGGTGACATTCAACTCAATAGAAGGTCTTTTCCAAAGTTTGGAGCTGAGACGAAAGGATGGACCATCTAGAGACTGCCATATCCCGGGATTCATCCCATAATCAGCTTCCAAACGCTGACACCATTGCATACACTAGCAAGATTTTGCTGAAAGGACCCTGATATAGCTGTCTCTTGTGATACTATGCTGGGGCCTAGCAAACACAGAAGTGGATGCTCACAGTCAGCTATTGGATGGATCACAGGGCCCCCAATGGAGGAGCTAGAGAAAGTACCCAAGGAGCTAAAGGGATCTGCAATCCTATAGGTGGAACAACAATATGAACTAACCAATGCCCCCACCCCCACCCCCGGAGCTCGTGTCTCTAGCTGCATATGAATCAGAAGATGGCCTAGTAGGCCATCAGTGGAAAGAGAGGCCCATTGGTCTTGCAAACTTTATATGCCTCAGTACAGGGGAACGCCAGGGCCAAGAAGTGGGAGTGGGTGGGTGAGGGAGTGGGTGGGGGAGCCTCTGGAAGTCATGCCGTGAATCCCATCATAGTAGAGCAAATGGAACCTCAGTTACCTGACTAATATCTCAGGTATTATAGTACCTTCTGCTTTCACAAAGCAACAGTATTAGAAAATATTTCTTCTCTCGTTTTGGGGGGAGGGTGTTGGTTTTTTTCGAGATGGAGACAGGGTTTCTCTGTATAGTCCTGGCTGTCCTAGAACTCACTTTGTAGACCAGGCTGGCCTTGAACTCAGAAATCCGCCTGTCTCTGCCTCCCAAGTGCTGGGATTAAAGGCTTTTTTTTTTTTTTTTTTTTTTTTTCAGAAAATACTCCATGATGGTTAAAACAAAGCTTTTGGAGGTTAGAACTGAGTTTGAATTATAGTTTAGCATTTTGTAAAACATAGATACTTAGACAAGTCACTTAAATACTCTAAGTCAGTTTTCTTTCTTTTGTAACAGAAATGATAACAATGAATGTTACAAATTACTCTTCTTTTCCTATAATTTATTTTTTAATTCAATTTACATCCCAATCTCCCTCCTCTCCTCCAGTCCCACTCTTCAGATCCAGGCAGTCTAAGTATGGGGAAGGGGATCCAGCTGTAGAGAACAAAGACCAAGACTGGGCCCTGTCCTACTTCTTAGGGGTACCACATGATCACCAAGCTGCATATTTGCTACAGATGAGTAGGATGTCTAGGTCCAGCTCCTGCATGTTCCCTGGTTGGTGACTTCATCTCTGTGACCCCCCACGGGCCCAGTTTAGTTGAATTTGGAGGTCTGCTTGTGGTGTCCTTGGCCCCTCCAGCTCGTTCACTTCTATCTTCCACAAGACTCACAGAGCTCTGTCTTATGTTTGGCTGTGTCTGTTTCCATTCATTGCTTGATAAAGCATCTCAGGAGACAGATATGCTAGGTTCCTGTCTGAAAACACAGCTGAGTAGCCAGGCATGGTGGCACACGCCTTTAATCCCAGCACTTGGGAGGCAGAAGCAGGCAGATTTCTGAGTTCGAGGCCAGCCTGGTCTACAAAGTGAGTTCCAGGACAGCCAGGGCTATAGAGAGAAACCTTGTCAAAACAAAACAACAAAAAACAAAAAACCACAGCTGAGTATCATTAATAGTGTCAGGCATTGGCTTTCTCACCTGGGATGGGAGAGGCTCCCAGGAGCCTACAGAGGTGACCCAAGTTGAGATTCCTACCAGTGGGTGGTAGAGAGATTAAGTGGCCACCTCCTATAATCAGGTGGGTTATCCAGTGGAGGGAGGGGGACATCTATCTACACACAAATATTCAACGCAAATTTTGTTCTACCTATAAAATGATAGGTGTAAAGATGGAGCAAGTTAAGGAAATATTCATCCTTTATTTCTTTCGATATAGGAGACAGTGCAGTGTCTTAAGAAATGAATATGTAATAAGTAGAAAATTGCACTGTTAGTATCACAAAATACAAATACAAGCATGAATTTATAGTTATTTTATTTTTACAAGAATATTGTGTTAATAAATTTAGTGAAAACTTTTTGTTAAACAAGTATGCTTAAAGTGAACAGAGAATGTTTTAGTAGCTCTCACTATCTCCAAGAAAGAAACCATGTGTCCTGAATTCTGTGTACCTATGAAGGTTGTATTTACAAAGCTCCATTAATGTTACCACACCACAAGTTTTAACTCCTTCATTTCCTATATTTTTCTTCTGAGAAAAGTATACAGATAAGAATTAGCTAAATCAATTTCTAAAGTCATTGTTGTTGCAATATAAAAGTAAAAAATGTGGTGGTCAGAGAAGGATATGGAATAATTTTTTTATGCAACAGTGAGTCGTAAGTATCACTTTAATAACAATACTGCAACAAAGGATGGCAAGGTGTTTGTTAAGAACTTAAAGAGAATTAAAGACCCAATGTTTCCCTGAAAATTTTGTGAAATCACAAATTTCAAGCGAACACACAGACTTAGAATGTGTAATAATAAGTGAAATCACACATTTTCAGAAACAACTGACGACACATATAGTCCAAGACTATTGCCTGAATCCCTGTGTTGTTTTACTCTCATTCCAATAACAGAGGATGCTGTGGAGTCTTGTTTGACCTCTTCGACCCACAGCATAAAACTTTTCTCATTTTCATCCCTTTCCTTTGCATATAAATGGCATTAGCTGTTGAAATGTAAACCCTTCCTTTTTACTTTTGCCTTTCTATAAAAATGTAAGAATTAAGGTGAAAGACTGATGTACAGAAACAAGGATAGTGGGCTGACGACTACAGGGTTTGCGTTGGTGGAAGGAAGAGAGGTAAGAATTTGTCGGTATAAAAGAATAATGAGCTTCATCCCACCCACATTGACATGTATGTCCCAGACAAAATTATTCCTTATGAAACATGTATGGCAAGTTTTGTCAGCAAAGGAAGTCCACCACACTGTACCATAAAGAATATGGAATTTTTAAAGCCAAGGAAAGAAAGGGCTTGTATGTACATTTCTGTTCATTATGTTGGCCTGTTAGCTACAACAATCAAAACTTAGTGTGATGATGTTGGTTATTTAGTTCAATAGATATTTATTATATGCATTGCTCAATATGCATGGCATATGAGAGTACACTAAAAACAAAGATTAAATTTTAATTCATTAGAACCCAAGGAGCTAAAGGGATCTGCAACCCTATAGGTGGAACAACATTATGAACTAACCAGTACCCCAGAGCTCTTGACTCTAGCTGCATATGTATCAAAAGATGGCCTAATCGGCCATCACTGGAAAGAGAGGCCCATTGGACACGTAAACTTTGTATGCCCCAGTACAGGGGAACGCCAGGGCCAAAAAGGGGGAGTGGGTGTGTAGGGGAGTGGGGGTGGGTGGGTATGGGGGACTTTTGGTATAGCATTGGAAATGTAAATGAGCTAAATACCTAATAAAAAATGGAAAAAAAACTGATAATTGTTGTATAAGCTAACTCAGTGGTTATTGATCAAAATACAAATAACTAATTTATAGGTTAGGGTTGTTCTTTAATTCTATACATAGTGGCACAATAGAGAGAATTTTGTCTTATGAAGATTTTATACTTAGCATATTCTCAAGAAGCAACTTTTGTTTTTTTCACTTTTGAGACAGGATCTCTCTATGCAGCCCTGGCTAACTTGGAACTCTCTAAATAGACCTGGTTGGCCTTGAACTCACAGAGATGTGCCTGCCTCTGCCTCTCATGTTCTGGGATTCAAGGTGTGAGCCTCTACAGCAGGTTTGTTGACATCCCTGTTTGTTGTTCATTTAAACTGAGAGTCAATCGCTTAGTCTCATGTATTCTAGATCAGCACTCTAACAACTGAATTTCAGTCCAAGTATTCAAATGACTGTTTAGGTTATGTTAAAAGTAAAGTGTTTCCCAGGGTAACTTCAGCAAAATTAAGTTACTGCACATAACTTGAGTGGTATAACGTTCAACTGATGAAATGACATTCAAAAATATGTTGGATTGGATAAAGACTAAAAAGAAGCTATTAAGTTTAGGGACTGGGGAGATGGGTTAGTTAGCTAAAATGTTTGCCATTAAACGAGAGCTGGTCCAGCACCTGCGATGTGGAAACAAATGAATTCTTAGGCTTGCAGCTAGTCAATTCAGCTAATGGGTAAGCTCCTGATTCAGTGAAAGACCTTGTGTCAAAAATTAAGGTGGAGAAGAATACATCTAATGTTTATTTCTGAACTTATCACACATGAACACATGCATTCTCCATACATATACACAATAATCTAAGTTAATTGTTTATAAATTTTGTGTATTAGGGATATTTAGGAATCAAGGTTCAGTAAAAGGCTGATAAAACTTTTCTGAGAAGTGAGAATGAAAGAGAACCAACATGTCCCTCTGAAGAAGAGATGTTAAGGGAGGTTTCTGCTCTTGCCAATTAAGATGCCAGCTTGACCTATGTGCTTTTTTATGGCTTCTTTTATTTCTTTGTTCCTAAGGCTGTAGATGATGGGATTGAAGAAGGGGAATAGAACTGCAAAGGCCAGAGCAATGGCAGTGTCCCAGAACAAGGAGTAGGTAGCAGAGAAGCGAAGATACATGAGAGCCACACTACCAAAGAAGAGCAAAAAGACAGTAAGGTGCGAGACGCACGTGGAAAATGCTTTACGGCGGCCTTCAGCTGAACGGATGCGCAGAATCACAGCCACAATACCAACATAGGACATGAAAATGAGCATCACTGCCGTAATTATCTCCACAGCATGGACAATATCTACCACCTGAATCATGACGATGGTGTGGGTATCTGTGCAGGCCAGGCGCAGCACCGGGAGGAAGTCACAGAAGATATGCTCAAGGTGATTAGAGCCACAAAAAGGAAGTGTGGAGATCCAGGCAATCTCAGGGAGGGGTGTGAGAAAGCCACAGACACAGCAACCGAGGGTCAGCTGGGCACACAGTCTGGAAGTCATGATGGTAGGATAATGAAGAGGGCTGCAGATAGCCAGGTATCGATCAAAGGCCATAGCTGTCAAGAGACAAACCTCACTGATGCCTGTGGAATGGAAGAAATACATCTGCAGGACGCAACCATTCAACGTAATACTCCTTCGTTCACTAAGCAGGCTAGAGAGCATCTTTGGGATGGTGGCAGTGGTGTACCATATCTCCAGGAAGGAAAGGGCACTGATGAAGAAGTACATGGGTGTGTGGAGGTGTGCGTTGAGCTGGACCACTGTGATGATAACCAGGTTCCCAACGATAATGAAAGCATAGATGAAGAGCAGTGGGATGAAGCAGATGACAGAATCTCCCCAGGAGCAAGGGAAAGCAGAAAAAATGAACTCCTGAGCAGTGGTCCAATTGGAGAACCCCATCTCCAAGTGAGAAATGAAAGTGTCAACAACTCCCAGAGCACTCAAGCTTTTCAGGAAGTGTCCACTATAGTTCTGTGGTAAAACACACTGACCAAAAGCCAGGCTTTGAGAAGACACTTGCACTGTGGATGTAGAGGAAGAGAAATAAATAATGACATCATATGTACTCCACAATGGTGTACAATCAAATAAGTTATACAACTTGTGTTTAGACATTTTCAAATACTAGCACAAATCAGAATTAATGGGTTGTCAAAGCTGACTCTTGGTGCTGTTACTAAAAGTTTTATTCAGGAGGTCCGAGGTAGAACCTGAAAATTTGCAGGCAAATGATCAGAAATCCTGATGATCAGAAAATCATATTTTAAAACCATCATGCTTAGACATCTGGAGGAAAACCTGAAGAAATGGGAATTAAAAAAAAATGATGCTCATTCTGAATTCAAATCTTATGGATTCCCAAATAGAATTCTTGCTTTCAGATCAGTGCATCTGACTCTTAACACGTGATCTGGAATGTTTTTTTCCCTTTCATCAAAAGTAGATTATTTTCATATAGTATATTCTGATTATGGTTTTTCCTCTCCTTAATTCTCTCAGTTCCTTCCTTCTTCCCCACCCATCTTAATCTTTTTGTCTCTTGTTAGAAAACAAACAGGTATCTAAGGGACAATAATAAGCCATCACTGGGGATTTCTACCCATCTTTCTTCCCTTTCTTCTAATTATCTCACCTCTTTATATGTATTATGCTTAATATGGTTCATAAGATGAACTACACTGGTGTCTTTGTGTTGTTCGTTATTTAAAGGACGTACCACTCTTTTTACTCTTATCTCATTTTCGTCTTATGTAAGAGAGACTTGAGGGTGCTTTAAGTTGGAAGTCTTTGATAAAAATGACAGTTTGTGAGAATTGAATATGCTAAGCTGTCAGTATAGGGCTGCCTTGATAATTTTGTGGGGCAGCTCAGTGGGAAGGGAGAGCTGTAGATTGACTTTGTTAGAACACACCCTAGTACAAAGCATTGTCCTAGTAACTGACTCTCTTCTCACAATAATTTATTTCACCTCTATGGTTTATTTTTCTGTCAGTATCAAATATGTTCATTTGGAGGACACTGCATTTCTACTTAAGACTATTTCTTCACATAAAGATTTTTCTAGTGCCATGGATAATCATTCTCTCTATTTTCCCAATCACTTTAAATAAATTACCTATTTTCGGCTTCTTATATTAGTTTCCACTCATCTCCATAGGCCAGGTATTTTAATTTTTTTTATCCCCCAAGTATATAAATAACTCAAAATTCTGCTCTCCTTTTATTTTCTCATCTCTATCCCTTTCCATTCAGAAGAGTCATTTTAATTCAATGTTTCATTTCTTCAAGATTCCCAGTACCCAGTTCCCTTTGGCCTTTGTTCTTTTATATTAACAACAATTAATCTCTGGTCTGACTCTCTATCTTGGTCCCACATTGACTCTCCTCTCAGCCCGAGGAGTTTTATAGTTACCCAGTGTTTAAGCACCACCGATTGTGTCCCAAGACCATCCCCCTGAAAAAAATCACACCAAGTATCTAAACCTCAGGACCTCAGAGTGTAGCTGCATTTCACACACAGCATCTCAAATGGACTTGAGTTAAAATAAGGCCATTAGGGTTGATGCTACTCTGCATAGACTGGTGTGTCTGTGAGAAAATACTTGGACGTGTGTGTGTGTGTGTGTGTGTGTGTGTGTGTGTGTGTGTGTGTGTGTGTGTGTGTGTAAAAGTTGAGGAAGATTCCAGGAAAGATGGGCATTTATTACCCAAGCAGACGGGCCTCAGAGAAGAAAAGCCTTAAGTGCAACCTTCTGGTTCTACCTTCTAAACATCTGTAAGAGGAGACTCTCTTTCCAGAAATATCTGTTTCTTATTTCCTTTCAACATCTGTTTGTTTCCTAACCAAGTTCAAGGGTTTCGCCTTTGCATCTCTGCTTACTCTATTGCTTATGATATATGTATGTATATGGTAGGAGAATCTGAGTTCTTATCATATCTGTGCTTATCTGTATCTATCATCTATCCTATTTATCCACCATCTCTCTCTCCCCCTCTCTCTCCCTCTCTTCCTCTCTCTCCACCTCTCTCCCTCTCTCTCTCTCCCTCTCCTTCTCCCTCTTTCTTTCTCCATCTCTCTCTCTCTCTCTCTCTCTCACACACACACACACACACACACATATCTATCTGCCTATACATACATGTTAATTATTTAGAATGTTTTCCTATTTTTCCTGATTTTTAAAAAAATGCACATAACTGTATTTTTAAATATAAATATTGATGTCCTCAACAGTAACTAGCATGTCTTCTAACTCTGGCCTTCAGAGCATGGTTCTAAAATGTGGATTTGACACTTGCTCAAGAATGCAGCTTCCAAGTAGACCCAGACCTTTCTGTAATCTCTAAATTCATGCTGTTATGCCACAGAAAGCATGGGGAGAACCTGACCAAAAGCAGCAATTTTCATCTTTACCTACTGAATCTATCCTTGTACAAATTTCTCTTGTGATGAGTCTAGTACAGTTGTCAGTGACATCAACTTTCTAAACCTAGGGTAACATTTCTGAAACATGTCATAAATCCAAACCAGTTCCTGTCTGTATAAAAGTTAAAGCAGCCCTTTGTATAGAGAAACCTGCTAATTCGAACCTTTTTATGTTGTACTGGCTCAGCCCAGAATATTCTTTCAAATCTTTCAAAAGCCATCTCAAAGGCTATTCACAGTACCTAGAGACCCAGCGGTACCACCCTCTGCTTTAGTGTGTGTGTATTGCTGTTTTGTTTTGATTTTTCCCTAAGTGTCTTCCATCTCCCCTCCAAATAGTTAATCCACTGACCTTGCTGCTGTTGGAGTCCAAAATCAGAATAAACATGAATGAAGACTCTACCTTTGCTACACTGATGTTTGTGAAGTCTCTAACTGCCATGAGAGAACCAACTTCCTTCACGATGCTTTCACCTGAGTCCTCTATCTAAGCTCAATTTCTTTCATAAAGTCAGTGATAGACAATCTGAGTCTCCTTTGTGGATCTTCTCCCCCTTTCTTCCCTTCTTTTGTTCTTTAAATGAGTAAAATGATTGACTCTCTTGGGAATTGTACATAAATGATTCAAGACTAGGAGAAAACAATTGTACCCATAATGGCTTCAGTTGGGAAAAAAACAGTTCAGGCTAGTAATTAGGAGAATCTCAGGCCTAAGGATCCCTGGTTCATTTCAAATGGGCTTGGGAGCTTGAGACATGAGAATAAGTTTACTCTTCGGTTTATATTTACTCCTCCCTTTTCTGTGACTCTCTTAACAGTGCTGATGTTTTAGTGAATCAAAATGAGGAAGATCTAGGACTCAGATTTGCATGGTGTTGGTACTGTCAGGGAGATGCATGGAACAATGAAAAGAGGAGTAATTGTATACTTAAATATTGGTGGCATCCCATTTATACATAATGACAAATCTAGTAAATATACTAGTTGCATTGTTGTGTGTATTGCTGTTTTTACTGAAAACTCATAAATTGTGATATTTAACATTTATAAATTATAATATACCATGGTACACTGTTCTTTTAGATTTTAAAACATTATAAGATCAATTAAATATATAGACACTTTTCCCCCTCCAGAGAAAAATAATAATAATGATTTACACTGATTTTAAATTGATTTTGAAAAAAAAAAACAAATGTTCAAAGAATCAGGATCCTCACAAAATATACAATATCCTCTAGAGTAAACAAATATGAAGATTATGACAGCACTCTTCTAAAGGGTGCATTTCAGAAACCAAGTCCCATTCACAAAATTAATTGCTATATTTGTTTTGAATCTCAGGGCACTCATGGGGATCTCAGACATTGCTCTAACTAAAAGTTGTTCTCATCTGCTACAACTAAATGAGATTTCCTTTCCATGCAGGAAAGCCACTACTAAAGTTATGTATAAATGGAAAACTATATTTCCTGCATAAGAATAGATTACTTTGGAGACAGTTAAGTAAAAATGCACGCTACATCATTATCATAAAGATGCATCAAAATAAAAACCATAGAGTTGTCAAAACTAAAATAAAAAATTGAGAATAAAAATTAACAGAAGAATAAGCAGATGAATAGTCATTATAAATACAAGTTTACATATTAATAGTTAAATAACCAAATAAAAATTAAACATTAAGGAAAAGGAGAGTAGAAGCAGGTTTGGAGCCATATGAATTAATAAACAGAGAAAAGATATGTGTAGGAAGAGTGTGAATGTACAGAAGCTAGCAGTGAAGATCTGGTGTAGTTATCATATTGGACAAGGGTCTAGGTAAAGAAATATTGAGATCTCTAAAGCACACTATGTACTTCAGTGTTTCCTCATTATTGGCACTTTCTCTGCCATTATCCCCTTACTCAGACAAATTTTCATCAACCTTGATTAGCTCCAAGTGCTCATCACCCCAGTCTTCATTATCACCCTCTACTAGACCCCACTTCTGATCTGCCCAGACTCCATCTTCAGGCTGTTCTTCCCTTTCCACATAGAGCTGAGGTTCTTCACCACTTGTGATTTCCCGTTCCCCATCTCTTGACTGTTTGCTCCATCTTTCTTTAATTTTCCTTCTCCTGAAGCTTTCTAGTACCCAACCCACTGTGTTTTATCTGGATCAGCTTCTTCTCAATATCCCATAGGCCATCTCCATTACATTTTAAAGTCTTGAAAGAGGATCCAGCTGTCCAGTCATAGAACTGAAGCCATTTTTGTCTTGGTGAAAAGTATTCTCATACTCAATAATGTTTAGATAACATCACAATAGAAATAGGAGGAGGAAGAAAAAGAAAAGGAGGGAAAACTAAAGAAAGAGAAAGAGTAACTTAAGGAGGATATATCACTGAGATAAGGCAGCTACCCTGGGCAAGCCTAACTATGAAACAGTATGTCCTAGGACTGTCCATTAGCTCCTCAATAGCCAAGTAAGAGAAATATCAACCTAGATGTATGAGACAGGAAGTTGCCTATTGCCTACAACCCACTGAGAGTACACTTGTTGCAAGGTTATACATTTATACTTTTTCTAGGAATGTATAATTCACATTATACTTTTTATAAGAATATAATTCAACATATCAGAATCTTTTTTTAGTTACACTACAACTTCATTTTGCAAATGATCAGATCAATAGGCTCCACAAAATACAGAGATCAGATTGAAACTATAGACCTGATATTATGCCACAAATTACATTCATGCGTTTGTTGTACAACTGTTTATGTAGCCAATGTTTTATCAGTTATGATAAATATATTCAAATTTTTATGTAATATATAACTTCTTGACATTTATCTTGAGACAATATTTTAGAAAAGGAATTTTATGCAAGAATATAACTTAACTGGATTTATAAGGACAATAATACAGAGAAATATAAAATTTCAAAATAGAGAAAATGTATAGCACATCACTATAATATTTTACAATTAAGCTATAGTAAATATTAGGTGGGTACATAAACCTTAGTATAAAATTCCCGGTTTTACAAATATAAGCTATGAAGTCACATATGCTTAATATTAAATATTCTACTTCAAAATTATGTGTTTTGCACTTCAGTCAAAAGGAAACATGAAAAATATTTTAGAGTGATAAATGAAATACATGTATTTATATTCTCAGTTTACTCATATTGACTTTATGTAAAGATCAATTTCCTTTTATAGTGTTTGACACAATACCAAATAGAGCCTATGATGTCCTGCTGATGAAATTTTACAGTCACAGCACATGGATATATGTGTCTTAAACAATTAGATTAGTAACTGGAAAGGAAACAAAGTTGTAAGTGAACATCTACAGGTTAGATGCAAGGAAGGTTTTCTTTTTTGCCAATGTTTGTTATAAGGTTTTGGTTTATTAATAACTCAACAACAGAGAGAGGCATTGCAACATGAGTTGGTAAAAATGCTAATGTTATTGTAAAGATCTTAGTGAAGATTACAGTGGCCAAGAATCTGACTCAGAAAAGGGATACCCATAAATGTTCTTCATAGTTTTACACTTAACTATTCTGAAATGAATATATATTTATTTGTCAGTGGTTGACAAAGTTAAGACAAAACATGTTAATTTCATAATCTTGGTGATTTCTCAGCAGATAGAATTTATATGACCATCTATCAGCTCATTGGAGAAAGTAGTTGATCAATTGCATAATCTTTGAAATTGCAGTCATTCTTCAGCATCAGGTTTTTAGAAAAGGATCTTTAACTTTAAAAGGCAGTAGTATAAATTACCTATGTGATTCATTGGATACTTTTTGAGTACAAATGAGTTTGTTAATTGCATCTTTCATGTCCTTATTTCTCAGGCTGTATATAATAGGATTGAAAAGAGGGGCAAACACAGAAAATGTAAGAGCAATGGTGTTGTCTCAGAATGGTGTATAGGTGGCAGAGAATCGAAGATACATAAGGGCCACACTGCCAAAAAACAAGAGGAAGACAGCAATGTGGGCAGCACAAGTGGAAAAAGCTTTTTTGCGACCTTCTGTTGAAGAGATGCTCAGGATAACAACAATAATTCTTATGTAAGAAAGAGAAATAATCAGACTTGTGATCAGAATAGCGAGAGCATGTATCACATCTTGAACCAAGATCACTGAGGCATCTGTACAGGCTAACTTCAACAAAGGGGTGAAATCACAGAATATCTGAGTGATTTGATTGGGGCCACAAAAAGGTAGAGTAGAAATCCACACAATCTCAGGTAGAAGGATGAGGAAGCCAAATACACAAGAACCAGCAGTGAGCTGAGCACAGAGCCTGGGTGTCATGATGTTTGGGTAGCGGAGTGGATTACAGATGGCAACATACCTGTCAATAGCCATGACAGTCAGAAGGGTCCCTTCGGTATTTCCAAGTGAATGGAAGAAGTACATCTGCAAGAGGCAGCCAATGAAGGAAATGGTCTTTTGCTCACTGATCAGATTGGAGAGCATCTTAGGTATGGTAGCTGTTGTATACCACATCTCAAGAAATGAGAAGATACTTATGAAATTGTACATGGGATTATGAAGACGAGTGTCCAACCTTACAGCAAAAAAGATCATCAGGTTTCCTGTCACAATAAAGATGTAAATGAACAGTAGAGGAAAAAAGTACAGGAGGCCACCATTCTTGAGCTGGGGGAACCCAGTGAAGACAAACACAGTCACGGTAGATAGGTTTCCATTCTCCATATCACCATCTGAGTGACCTGTGAATGAGGGAAAAGCCACACTCAACTCACATGGAAGAAATTCAAAGCAGTACACATGTAAATATTGGGGCTGTCACAACAGATGGCTGAGGACCTGATTTCAGGTTCATAGTGTCCATGTAGAAGTGCTGGCTGTTGACAGCCATACTTATAATCCCAGTGCTGGGATGTGGAGACAAGAGGACCACAGAAGTTTGATAGCCAGCCAGATAGCCACATGGGTGAAATTCAGTTTCAGTGAGAGTACCTGTCTGAAAAAAATGAGATAGGAAATGTTGGAAGACAACACCTGACATTGACCTCTAGTTTCCACTTGCATATGCATGAATACACATACTTAATTTGTGCACACACATGCAAGCATATACATACACATATGTAAATGTCACTATATATATATCCCTTTAGAGGGGACTTGTGATTTTCAGTTTTTAATATTCAAAACACAGAATAACTTGCCTATATCTCTACTTTTGTGTGAGAGTATTATAATGATTAATAGAGTGGATTCATGCCAAACATACTGAGCCTGAATTTTCATTCTGTCCACTATTAACTGGAGAGTTGGCAAGTTACCTAATCTCTCTGAGTCTTATGTCTTCCAGTGCGCATGAAAAGTATTTGTGTTTAGAAGTTTTAATCAAATAAGTTAATTTATGAAAGAACTCATTATTGATATTTATGGCATTTATTTCCTTTATAGATGGGCTGTGTGAGAAAATTATCCTAGATATTTCTCCTTCAGATTGTGATACTTTCAAAATAATTTATGAAGTAGTTTTTCCCCATTTTTGCTATTCAGAAACAATTTTGCCTTATGTATCCCTGCCATATCAATATCAAATAAGTGGAAATACCAGTCCTTAGGTTATAATGATATTTTGAATCAGACACAGAAGCCTACTATTCTTCGAAATGTTTTGCTATTGATTTCCAATAAACCATCATTCCTGTGTTTTCCACTTTTATAGCAACATTTTAAAGACTATTTGTTACTTAAATCATAATTTTATGCTTTTATGTGTTGACAGTCATGTTCATTGCTCGTTCTTTAAGTCTTCAGGAACACTAGTTAAGACCTGGTTCTTAATATCTGGTCAATACACACTTTCAGTTGAAGAAAATACTCTCCCATCACTTTCCATTGTCCCAAATTTCCATGTATAACATTCTTCATCTTCACTTTTTCATATTTCACTGTGGCAGTTTCAAAGTTCATCATGATATACACTATAGACTGTGGTGAGTTTTAACTGACTAACTCTGATCTATCCTGAAGTCACAATTCAGCACTTTTCTCTTAAGAAAAGGCCATTGACTGTTGCTAGTGTCATTTCCTCCACATATTTAAACACGCACACACACACACACACACACACACACACACACACACACACGAACACACAAACACACACACTTACACATACTCTCGCAGGCATGCATGCGTGCACATACATGCACATGTGCCCACACGTGTACTCCTTAGTTTTTCTTTTCACATTCATCCTCTATATGGTCTCTACCAGAATCCCGACACTGTTGCTGCAGGGTTTTTTTGTTTTGTTTTTGTTTTTTTTGTTTTTGTTTTTGTTTTGTCACTGGATTCTATTAGTGCATAGTTTACCCTCAGTAGAGATTAGACACTTGGAAATAGTTTATTTTCCGATGAAAACAACTTGAATTAATTGTAAAAAGCACAGTTAAAACAGGATAAATCTGTAAAGTAGGCAGATGGCAAGGGAAATTGTCATCACTTACACTCATGGAGTGGAGCACAGGATGAATAACTGATTACTATTGCTTATGTCATTCCGCAGAGCCTAGAGCTTGAAAGATGAAATTTCTCATATGGCCAAAACAAGATTCAATTTCCACACCTCTCAAAGCTCTCACAGTTTGAACCTTCAACAGTCAGTTACTGAGGGTCTTATGCCAAGTAAAAGAAATGAACACTCACCTTTGACCTCAGAAATGCCAAACTCACCTCTGTTAAATAGTCAGGTTTTTTTTTTTTTTTTTTTTTTTTTTTTTTTTTTTTTTTTTTACTCTGTCCCTGTGAATCTCTGTCCTTGTTCTTTCAGCACCTCTAAAAAGTTCTTATACGCATCCTTGGGTCCATCCTGAAGGGAATGTGAGTTCCAATGAGGTTTTATTCCCTCAAGAATACAGAGGAAACACTTCCCTCCTGGGGTCAAGTGGGAGATGAACTTGTTCTGTGCTTTCTGTTAATTGGATCCTTGGGTCAGGAGAGTCAGTGTTGAGAGGAGTCTTACAGATCCTGCTGAGCGTTGTCATACCCTTTATCAGTGTTGGGATTGAAAAAGCCATTCTCTATTTAGATATGACAGCAGGAACTGCTGGGCCAAAACAGCCATGCATGGATGCTGTTATTATTCTGTGTTGTAGAAAGAAAGAGGGAAGGAGGGTGAGGGCAGTATTGGAGGTGATTTTCTGACAAGGGCCATGAATAAATTAATGCATAGAATAGAAGGTGATTTCTATTAAAAAATTCATGTGTTAGAAAACCATGCATGTTTCAAAAATGAAAATGAAAAACTCCCTTTTTATTTTCTCAAAGGCTGCACGAAGTCTGTCTAAATTTGTTTTATTCATCTGCTGGATGCTTCCCATTTCTTATTTTTCACCAGAAAATGTGTCAATGGTTGATCTGTTTCCCCTATTCTATACTGTGTCTCCTACTCATTTTCTTCTTTTACTCCTATATCCCCCACTCCATTATTTCTCAAGGGGAGGCAGCACCAACAAATTATGGCTGCATTAAATTACCATCAAAATGGAATTGATTTTTCTCCATGGGAAGAATAATTATAATTAAACATTGTTTGTTCTAATATAATGACTATTTTGCCATTTAGAAGTAAATTTAATAAAGGTGTGTGTGTGTGTGTGTGTGTGTGTGTGTGTGTGTGTGTGTGTGTGTGTGTGTATTTGTGTATTATTGGGATGAGTGAAACGTAAAATAACTGGAAGACAGAGAGAAGAATTAGAGATCAGGTAGATGACCCTGAGATAAAAATGGAAAAAGAGATTGTATTTTATAATACATTAGTAACAATATATCACAGGAGAAGAGAATTTATTTTATACAGGAGACTGCCATAAGTAGGTAACAATACCAACAATGTAATAGGACTTATTTGTCTTTCAGTATACCTACTACTTTTAAAATTAAGGAACAAAAAAGACAAAACAAAATCTCAATTAATGAAACTTTAGGAGTAAACATTAACATGATTCAGGAAAGAATTTGTCTGTTGGTCTGTATATCTGTCTGTATACTATGTGTGTATATCTAAGGCTCATGGAGGGGGTTGGATATCCTGTGACTGCAATTACAGACACTTATGAGCTTGCATGTATATCCTGAGACCTGAACTTCCAGCCTCTAGAGGAGCAGCTCGTGCCCTTAGCTGTTGAGCTGAGCCTTCTTTCTAGTCACGTGTTATGGTTCGATGGTTTGTTTGTTTTGTGTTTGTTTTGTTTTCTTTTGTTTACAAAAGCATAGATTTACCTCTGATTTTGAGTCATTTTGTTTGACTTTTGTATGAGTAAAATAGAGGCCAGAATTTAATCTTCAACATGTGGATATCCAGTTTTTTCCAGTCTCGTTTATCAAAAAGGACTCACTTTCTTGAACGCATATGTTTGCCAATTCTGTTGAGAATCATTTGACTACAGAGGTACAGGTTTATTTCTGAACCCCCTGCTGTTTCCTTTTGGTCCTTGTATTTCTTTTAAGACAGTTCCATCCTACTCAGTTTACTGCAATTCTGAAGTTTGTCATAAACTCTACTGTGCTTCTATCATTTCGCTTAGGAATTGTTTTGTTCAGGTTTATTTTGTGGTCCCATATGAATTTTTTAAATTTATCTTCATTTCTGTGAAGGGTGACCATTTTCATACTTATTGTGAAATTTGTTCTTTGTTAATTTTGTACATGTATATAGATCCTTCTGATCTGTTACTCCTGATTCTTTCCTGATCTTCCCCAAACACTTTGCCCCTTCTTCTCCCTACAAATTCCTTTACCACATCAATGGCTTGTGGCGATTAGTTTCTTTGTTTGTTTGTTTTGAGACCATCTGTGCGATCACATGTTTGAAACTATCCACTGAAGCCTGGTGGGCTCTTCAGTACAACTGAGGACAATGATCACCCTGCCCTCACAGTCTAGTAGGCAAAAGTTCAGCAAGGATATTTCAAGATTTTGGAAACTGTCTCCAATCTATGTTTGATTGTTGATATGTCTAGTCTTGTGTAGGTCCATTGAAGGTAGCCTTAGATACTGCGTGATCACAAGAGCACTGTCTATGTCTTACCCATAGGATGATAGCACTTCATAGTTCTTTTGCTTATTTTTTCAATCTTACATTCTTTTTTACTGTGATGGTTCCCTGAGACTTAGATAGAGTAGTACAAGTGTCATGTATAGGGATGCACACGGCAGTCTCTTATTCTCCCCACCATGAAATACCAAGGATCTTTGTGTTACCAGCATTCTATACAAATCCACACTGCTTCTTTCATGAAGGGTTGGAAGACCATTTGTCTCTGGGTATAAATATAACACTTGTAAAGCACTTTGGCAGCAAGTCAATTTAGATAAACAGTAGGGAATTGGCTCTGAGGGAACAAATACTGCTTTAGCCATGTTTTTCTTTTTCTAAAAAGCTAGGTTTACAACACTAGGCATGAATTCTATTTCATGTTCTTAAATTAAATAAAAAGGTAGCTGGTTACCCATAACAGCCATGCCACTGTTAGATCAGTGGACATTTGTGGTGTGACAGGTGGCTGTTGTAGTTTCTAGGGATAACAGTTGAATCAAGTTGTTGATGCTTATTTTGTCCCAGCAGCATATATAACACCGTTTGTCACTGTGAAATATAGATAGCATGGAGGAAGCTTCCATTTGTTATGAGAGTTTTAATTATTTCTTTTTTATAACACATGAATGTAAGATTCCCCCTATGTTTGTGTATGTCCTCTTAACTTTTCTTTTAGTCCCATTTATTTATTTATTTATTTATTTATTTATTTATTTATTTATTTATTTATTCATTCACTTTACATCCTGATTGCAGCTTTCCTCCCTTCTCTCCCCCTAGTCTCACCCTCACAAGTCTTTCCTCCATGACTCCTTCCTTTCCCTAAGAGAAGGGGAAGCCCTCCTTGGGTACTACCTTGCTCTAGGATATAAAGTCACCACAGGACCAAACACATCCTCCCCTTTTCAGGCTCCACCAGGCATCTTGGTTAAGGCATCAATAATATTTTGTACTTTTTTTCTGAAAGGAGATTTTACTTCCTTAGTTATTATTTCCTTTTTTAATATATATTTCAATTTTTTTAGTTTCTTGGGACCATATTGCTTTTAGCTAAGTTTTATTTTTGTTTTGGCTTTGAGAATTGAGCCAATGGTCATGAACATACTAGCCAAGAGCTTTCCCACTGACTATCTTCCATCATACCTGGCAATACATCATAATTTCTCTTAATGACATAAATTTAAGAATTCCAGAATAAGAAATGACTGGATGCAATATCAAGGAGAATAGGAGGATACAAGTACTCTGATCAGGAAAATGGGGGAAAAAAGAAGCTCTAAGTAGGGATGTTAGAGGAAAGTAAATATGGGGTGAGAAAGGGGAAAAATAAAAGAAAGAATATACAAAAAAGTCCTAAGTAATCATATGATTAACTATCTTCCTTAAAAATACCTAGAAAACACATAAGTCTGCATATTCCTACACATTTGTAGTTTAAGTGAAAATTTCTCATTTGGGTTTATGGGAACCCTCTATGAGCCAAAGACCACCCAACAAAGCCTCAATACCAGGTATAAGAAACTCTCATTTGAGTTATTGCTTAGACTTGTCCAAGAGACTCCCAACATGTTACAGACCATTGCTATTGACCTTTGTTCCCCCCAGAGGTAGAAGGTGAGTCCTTATGGCTGAACACACCATACACTTCAGATATAAGGTCCAGAGGTCTCTACACTGGAACTTACTGAATGCCTCCTCCTTGAAGACTAGTGTTCATGGTAGAAGAAGGCACCATGCAAGCTTGCAAAGGAGAAAAGCAACCAAAGTCCTATCCTGCAATGATGCCTAATAACCACAATGACCAGAATTACACTATTACTCTTTTTGGAAATGAACACTCTTTAATTGGACGTAAGACTTGCTCAACCAGAAATAAATCATTTCTGTTACTAGAAACCTAGCCAACTACTCAGGGCTACTGAAGTCATGGATCTCTGAGGCAAACTAACTTCATTACTAAACTAGCATAAATAACATAAATAGCATAAACTAACTATATGCTAAATATTTGTTCTTATACCCACAGACAAGTATAGTGCTCACCCATAATCAAGAAAACGTCTCTTTGTAGCACACAGAAACCCACAGTCCAACAAAATGAGGAGCTGTAAGGTCTACTTCACATAGATATATTTACAAAGCAAAATCCTGCACCTATGGCTCAGAGAACATTGCAAAAGGAGGGCCAGAAAAATTGCAAGAGCCAGTTGTTGTGAGATTGATTCTCCTATTAGAGTCAGAAGCTGCATCCATACTGTCTCATCATCATGACAGCATAAACATGAGCAGAATGGGGGCAATAATAGATATACTAGTAGAAACTAGGGAAAGCCCACAAGACCTGAATTTTACACAAAGAAATACAGAAAACTAACGGATGCAGAAAGTGAAAGAAATGGTGTTCCTCAGGGACACTCATATCAATTGGTTACCCAATACCAAATGGTCAGTCCTGAAACATACTTACAGGCAACATTTATACAGAAATCATGTAATATTAAAAATATATATGCATATATGTATGTAATATTTTAAGAAAAGGCCATGAACTTGAAAGAGACCAAGAAGGGGTATGTAGAAGGGTTTGGTTTGGGGAAAGAGAAAAATAGAGGCGAGATACTAAGATTAAAATCTCAAAAGTTAAATTAGTAATAAAAATGAAAATATAAGTTATGCTTTTAAAAATGACTATATGAAAATATAGGAAAACACTTCAAAATACTCTAAGAAAGATTTTTATCTTCATATAGGAAACAAAATAAAAAATGAGTTACAAATGATATATAAATCTAAAGCGCTTTTGCTTAGCAAAGCAGTCATCAGTGGAGTGAAGAAGTAACCTGTAGAATGGAAGGAGAGACCTTCCAAATACCTGCCAAAGACTTAATATGTATGCTACTTGGGGAACTTGAAAAAAACCCACATAATAACAAAAAACAATAATAATAATAATAATAATAAACCAATCCAATAAAAATAAGAAAATATATAGACAGCTACCAAAATAATAAAATTAGCATAAAATTATATGAAAATTCTCTCAGTTATGATCAGGAAGTGCAAATAAAATTTCAGTTTGGTACCATGCCATGACTGTTAAAAAGTTGATTTTGAAAAATTACAATTAAGTAAATGATATCCTAAAATTCCTGATGAATCTCTAGAGGAAAAACAAAAACAAAACAAAACAAAACAAACAAAAAAACAGGTACTGCACTGGCCATGTAAAAGTAAGTTAATACAGCCACCATGAAGGTAGTATTGGAGGTTTCCTAAAACCTAAATATATCTATCCATTTGTGCTTCCATCCTTCTGTCTGTGCTGTCCTGTCTGTCTGTCTTTCAGCTATATAGCTACTAGTATTTTTATCAACCAATCTATCATCTGTCATACATCTATATTTTATCAATCTATCACCTATCTATATCTATCATTTATCCATCTATCTTCTATTTATAATTATGTATTTTTCATCTATATTCTCTCTCTCTCTCTCTCTCTCTCTCTCTCTCTCTCTCTCTCACTCTCTCTCTCTCTGTCTCTCTCCCAGATATCTATCTGTCTGTCTATCTATTGTGGAAAATATGATTCTATATTGCATCATTATCTAATCAGGTAATTCACAATTCATAAACAGGTTTTTTACATCTAAGATATTTTGCAAAAAGGCATCATACCTCATAGTACAGTGTATCTCTAGTTAAGCTATATCATCCTACTCTCAAAAGCAATGAACAAGATTTTTTATTCTATTCTCAAAAGCAATGAATAAGATTTTTAAGAAACACCCTATAAACAGAAATTAAACTACTTTATTACATTCAGAACAAATTTTATGATGACACAGAGAATAATAGTATGCTTTCATATTAGCAAAACAAAAAGTCAGTTGACAGATTTCAATGTACCAACGAGCTAGTTATAGATAAAGGAATACCATGTTTCTAATGTATTAAATACATACTTTAAACAATAACAAAGAACCTGTGGCTGAAATTTAACTTTCAGATGTGTTCAAAACTTTGTGAAGGCAGAAGAGCCTTTTAATTGCATTCTCCATGTCCTTGTTTCTAAGACTATAAATGATGGGGTTGAAGAAGGGAGCAAGAACAATAAACATCAGTGCAATTGCTGTCTCTAAAACCGGGAGATAAGTGGCATTGAAACGCAAGTGCATGAGTGATACACTGCCAAAGAATATCAGAAAGACCATGAGGTGACCAGCACAGGTAGAAAAGGCCTTTTTCCTACCCTCAGCAGAAGGAATTCTCAGGATCATGATGACAATTCTTACATAGGACAGAGCAATGGTAAGAACAGTGATGATAATGGCTACTGCGTGGATCACGTCCTCAATGACAATCACAGAAGTGTCTGTGCAGGCTAGGCTCAGCACAGGGACCAAGTCACAGAAGATCTGATGGATCTGATTCGGTCCACAGAAGGGCAGAGTAGAAATCATCACACTCTCAGGAAGCAAGATGAGGAAACCGAATATGCAAGAGGCTGCAGAGAGCTGAACACAGAGTCTGGGTGTCATGGTCATCTGATAGCGAAGAGGGTTGCAGATGGCAATGTATCTGTCAACAGCCATGCTGATCAGCAAAATTCCCTCTGGATTTCCCAATGAGTGAAAGAAATACATTTGCAAGAGGCAGCCGGTGATGGTGATGGACTTCTTTTCATTGACAAGATTGGACAGCATCTTTGGAATGGTAGCTGTGGTGTACCAGATCTCCAGAAAGGAAAAAATATTTATAAAATTATACATGGGATTATGAAGATGGCTGTCCAGCCTTACAGCAAAGAAAATCAATAGATTCCCAATGACAATGAAAGTATAGATGAAAAGCAAAGGGAAGAAGTACAGCAGGCTGCCATCCTGGAGCTTTCTGCAGAAGAAAAGAATACACATCACTCATGAGAGGCAGAGAAGAAAATAAACATGAAGCTATCATAGGGAGTAATTGTGTTTGCGCATGCTTTATTTACTTTCTTGCTATTCAGAATAGTGACTGCTATCTGCTGGTATTCCCCATCTTGTTCTTTGAAGAAGTAGAACTTCAGGTTAAAAAATTTTTAAACACTTTAAGGGTACAATAACTATTGGAAGTTATCTCAGCATATCATCTATGCATCCCTATTGACTATACATGCTGTACTGTATGATATTATTGTATCATTTTTTACTATAATAACACACATATATCAATATTAATGATATGAAACATAAAGTAAAGGTAAAAAGATAAAGGTTCAGTTATGTGTTTTCCACATCAAACTGTATTTTATACATACTAATTTGATGTATTGATTTAAGCCAATTCAAGTGTAAACTTGGGGGCTAGTGAGACTGTTCATCAGGTAAGTATTTGCTATGCAAGCTGGGTTCAATTCCAGCAAGCAGTAAAAATTCAGGTGCAGTGGTACACATCTGTATTTCCAGCACTCCTTCGTTGATATGGGAGGTATAGAAATGAGAATGAGCAGGAAGTCAGCTTATATAACACGCCATCCTGAAAACAAGGGGATTTCTACTTCAACAAAAGGGGAAGTTGTCCTCTGACCTAGGTATGTGGGCTATGTCATGCCATCACAATTGGCAGTGGTTTGTTAGATAGGTAATGAAATCATAAAATCCAGATCACTTAATTTCTTCTGCACCTTAACTGTTTGCTACACATTTGTCCCTCAGCATCCTGCTGGTGCTATTCTGCCAGTCATTCATAGTTATTACCCAGTCCTGCCTGACATGTGCTACACTCCATTTCTCTTCCTCAGGTACCATTCCTTCTATTTCAATGCCTCCAGCTCCAAGTGTCTCTTAAGGGCAGGTCTGCCTTGTTACATTTATTTTTAGATGCAACTCCCATTCTCACTCTGCCGCTTCTATCTCATATCAATAAACATCATCTTATACTCTTCTTCAAGAACCCATTTCCTAAGTTCCCTCCCTAATTTCTTGTTTTATATACTGCTTGGCAATCTTACTAACTTAAAGGGATTTCAATTAGAAATGCCTATAAAATCTTCAATTTTTTCTACAATTTTTCTCATGAGCTCCAAGCCAACATATTCAAACCTTGACACACTGTTATTTCACCTACAAGCATCCACCTACTCTAGTCTTCCTTTTAATTCTATTTTTCATGTTGTTTTCTATAACTACAAAAACCCTCTGTGTGCTGGAGCCTTGCACTTACATATAACACTTCTCTATCTTCTGCTTTCTCGCAACATAAAATCAGTCCATAGTAGTGGTTACAATTGGACATTATAAATCAAATGCTAGCACTTAAATCCTTTCTATCATTTACATACTTGTGACACTTCAAATTATTCAGCGTCATTGAGTTTTAAGACTACCCCAATTTGTAAGAGGGGAGTGTTCATATATGCTCATAATGTTGTAACAATGAGAAGATATGGTATTAGCAATAGCACTAATTAATTAATGTATACTTTAGTATAATGAGTGGCTGCAGTGGCTGCTGCCCCAGCATGGTGTATACACTTGCATCCTGATTCTTTGAAAGTTCTACAGAGATAAGATCATCACTTTCATCACACAAGTGGTGAAACTGAGCCATGAAATTTTCGGTGGCACATAAGCCTATTCAATATTCCTCTGCAAGCATTGGTGACGCTACTTACCTCTGATCCAGAACAGAGGGACGCCTCAGTCTCTCTAGGTCTCTGCATTATTGACCTTTCTTCAGCACTCAAAAAGCAAGTTATAGTCACACCACACTCATCTCAGGAATTAGCAAGAAGAGGTATGAACTCTGTGGGGGATTTCTCCTATATACTACAACAAACATCATTTCTCATGAGATTAATTAGTTAACTCTTTCATTCAGATTTCTGGACCAAACTTGTCAATAAATATATTTTTTTCCAATTTGTTCTCACCTTAATAAGCACAGTAACCACTTTATTCAGTATTTCAATTATTGTTTCTTGTTCATGAGTCTACCAGAGTGTACCGAAAAGACAAAGAAGTGATCCTCCTGGATTTGCCCTTTTTGCATGTCTGCAGATAGAGACAGTGTGGTGTGTGGTAGGAAATCTGAACAGAAAATTACCCTGAAAACCTACACAGAAGAAAATAAGACTGTTTCATTCTAAATGTGTAATTTGATATTTTGTGAATAATTATAAATATTATATAATATTAAAATTTATATTAAATATACACTATATATATGTTATGCTGTAATAATTTTAATGAGTTCCTATGTGCAGTCTTCCCTGCTGTATACTTGAATGTAAGCTTGGTATGTATAGTTTTGGGTTTGTTACCAACTGGATTCTGTCATATGGATTAATGATAATTAGAAACTTTAGATGCAATATATAACATGAAGGATAAAGCAATCAGTAGCCTCTGGGTAGAGATAGTAACATGACCCTGGCAGGTATATTGCAGATAGCAGTATGAAGCATCTAGAGTGTCTTTGGATTTTAGTTATGAAATAATTTAATTGTTTGTAGAGCAGAAATAATCTATTTCCTGAGAAACCATTTAATTTCAGTCTCTAAACAACTTTCTTTTCAGTAGTTCAACTAATGATTGTACCCTCTGCTTGGATTGACAAAGCTAGTGACATTAAAACATGAAGTGTTATAGTGGGAGATTAAGGTCTCTGTGTGTATTCCCTGAGAAAGAAAGGGGAGGAAAAATAGAATGACAGACAGATGGAAGACAGAATATACATTTATGATTGCAAATATGAATGAATGTCAATGATCTAAATGCTCATAGGAGAATGAAAGTATGTCCCAAAGTCTAGCAAAGGAATGACTGTTGTGATGTTATACTTTCCAATGTCTTAGTATCCTAGGGACCACTTCTCTAAATTGTGTGTTTCAGTTTATCCTCAGACTTTTCTCTCAATAAATCCAAGCATACAGGTCCAGTGTGAGATGGGATATCACATATAAATGTTGACTTCATTTTCACCATCCATCGTTCTTCAATAGACATTATTTCTCCAAACTTTGGCTCCCTCTCATGATGCAAGTGTAGTTTCCCATATGGGAATCTCTTCTAATTTCTACTATAAAATCTAGCAGATTCCCCTTCCTTATTTACACCTCACTTGTATTGTACCTGAGGAAATGATGAAAACCACTTGAGGGAACTGGTTTCTTCCCCAGGGGTGATCATATTTTGTTTATGTTTTACTTTGGTGTTTTGTTGTAATGTGTGGATGTTTTTAAAGTGTATGCTTTTTGTTATTAGTGTATCATATAATTGACATAATCAAATAATAGTTTGGTTGTGTTGTCCACAAGAACTACTACTTTTGTTTTCTTTTCTTAAAGAAGTTTGATATTTGACATTTCAGACTGCTAAAAATCCACCACAAGCATCAAAATGCAGTTTCATACACATTTCACTTTTTGTTATTTTAAAAATATTTTTCAATGCTTGTCATAGTCTTAACTTTATGTCCAGTGGATTTGGGGAGAAATAAAATTGTAATATATGAGTTTGAATTGTTTTATTACTACAGACATCTATCCTTGAATTGCAGGTAGTTAGTTCTTGGTGACATTGCATGAAGCACATTTCAAAGCACACAAAAATATTGCAGTTCCTATTACCTATTTATAGTCTGTCTACCTGAATATTTATTATGTTATCTGTCTATCTATCATCTATAGATTATCTATTTACCTATTTTCTACCTATTTATCTATCATCTATTTCTATTTTTTGTAAATATGTGAAGATCATTTTCAATAAAAAATCCAATTAAATTAAGTTGGATCAATTCAACAAAATATTTAAAAGAAATGAAGGTGGAATATTTCCATACCTCAGATAAATAATAGAAACAAAAATGGTATAAATAATAACCACATGTAAGATTCCTAGATATATGTTTTAATATATTTTTATTATAACATTCCTTAAAGCATCCAAATGATTGTCAATGGCAAATAATAACAGCTGGTAACTGGGTTTTACTGGCCTTTTATAATATTTCAAAGGGCTTTGAATAGCTCACTTAATTTTAAATTAATATGTGAGGTCTTAATTTTAAAATATATTACTTTTAAACTTACAGATGTCAAAACTAAGAGGCAAAAAATTAATTAGTTTTTTCTCTGAAGTCACAAAATTAGTGTGCAGTATCATTTAAGAGTAAAGTTTAACATCTGGTAGATATTATTATACTAAGTACTATATTTCACAATCTGTGTTTGCTATTAGTGCTCATATACAGTAAAAATTTTATATAAAATTCAAGTTTACAAAGCATGAACTGCCTAGACATTCATATTTGCTTTGCATATTTCACCCCCTTATTGTAATCTAGATGAGTATTTTCTATCTGATTTAAAGACATGAAGAGTATCAGTCTTCTGATAAATGAGTTGTGTGCTAATTTTAGGGTTTGATATGTTGGGGTAAAATCTACAGAGACAGACATCTATGAACAGATTAGCTTGCAGATGTAGGCAGCATCTTCTGAGAGCAGAGTAGCTTCTTAATTGCTATCTTCATATCCTTATTTCTCAGACTATAGATGATAGGGTTGAAAAAGGGTGCAAGAACTGCAAACATTAGTGCAATAGCTGTGTCTAAAATTGGTGGGAAAGTAGCTGAGAAACGCAGATACATGAGGGAGACACTGCCATAGAACATCAAGAAGACACCAAGATGGGCAGCACAAGTAGAGAAAGCCTTCCGACGGCCTTCACCAGAGGGGATCCTCAGGATCACGGTGATGATTCTCATGTAAGAGATGGCAATAACCAACACAGAGAAGATGATGGCCACTGCATGAACCACATCTTCAACCAGAATCATGGAGGTGTCCGTACATGCCAAACGCAACACAGGTTCAAAGTCACAGAAGATCTGATGAATTTGGTTGGGGCCACAGAAGGGCAGTGTGGAAATCCAAGCAATCTCTGGAAGCAACACAAGAAAGCCAAAGATGCAGGAACCTGCAGAGAGGTGAGCACAGAGCCGGGGAGTCATGATAGTTGGGTACCGGAGAGGATTACAGATGGCAACATACCTGTCAATAGCCATTGTTGTCAGTAAAATACCCTCTGAATTTCCAAGTGAATGGAAGAAGTACATCTGTAGCAGGCATCCAATCAAAGAGATGGTCCTTTGCTTACTGATGAGATTGGAGAGCATTTTGGGAATAGTTGCAGTGGTATACCAAATCTCCAGAAATGAGAAAATGCTGATAAAATTGTACATGGGGTTGTGAAGACGGGTATCCATCCTGACTGCAAAAAACACAATGAGATTTCCAATAACAATGAATATGTAAATGAAGAACAAAGGAATGAAGAAGAGGAAACTTCCATCTTCAAACTGGGGAAATCCAGAGAAGAGGAATTCTGTCACTGAAGTGGTTCTGTTAATTCTCATTATAGTCTCAGCCAAGTTTATCCTCATGGGTGGAAACACACAGCTCAATTCCTAGATGAAATGTAAAAAGCCAGACATATTGTTCATACAAGAATCAAAAGGCAAATAAGTTTTAGGAAAATCTGTGTTATTCTTTGTCCTTGGATTAATAAACAGATATCCATTTGGGACCAATAATGTCTCTAGGATATTTTTGTATTTGATCTTCCCAGGAGTGAAGAAAAGAGACTATCTTCATAAACTTATCTCTAATGAAGAAGACAAATAGAAAATGGAGTATGGATGTAGCTCTTTGGTATAGCATTTTTCTATCATGTATACAACCCTTGATTCAATCCATAGCACCACAAAACAAATATAAATATGAAACTAACATGCCAAAAATGTCAATTTTGTTGTGCAAGGGTGGTGCATGTCTTAATTAATCCCAGCACTCAGAGGCAGAGCCAGGTGGATCTCTGAGTTCAAGGCCAGCCTGGTGTACAAGTGAGTTCCAGAACAGCCTGGGCTACACCGAAAAACCTTGTCTCAAACAACAACAAAAAACAGCAATAAAGAACCCCACCCCCAAAACAAAAGCAAAAAGTGAAGTTTATAAACTACATCAAGTACATTAAAGTAGGATAATATGAGTGTGATAAAATTGCCTTTCATATTAATTTTAAAGTTGTTTTGAGCCACATATCCAAGAACATTTTCTTGAAGGCTCTTCAAAGATTAGATAAAATACATGATTCTCTTATTGTCCATATAACCTAAGAGAAGATACATTCAGTTTATTCTGAATATTTCAAGTCCCAGAGTTTTGCTTGCATCATGCCATAAAAGCTGCTTTGTGTGTTACTAGGGATATCAGTTGAGTTCTGAGGTAAAATATGAGGATGAAGTGTAGGGAAGAAACTCTAGAGACAGAAAAATCAAGCCAGCAGAAACCAGAAACCAATGAGCCCACAGAGAAGTGTTAGGTGCAAAATGAAGCAGATTTCAATCTGGATCCTAAAGTATCCATCTATGAGAGATTACCGAAGTCTCCCTATGGAGACCCCATATCTTGAAAAAGGCATGCATGGGTAAGATTATCAAAGCCAAATGTGGGGTTCTAGAGCAGTTTTTACTGCCAGGTGTCTTGAAAGTGTCATATAGCATTGAGCTGTGCTTTCAGGAAGCAGTGCCAGAAATTCATAAGCTGCATCAAGAGTACCATCTAAATAGTTCACCTGCTGCCCTGGCAATGTCAAAGAGATATATTGATAACTCAGAGGAAATCTTGAAATAAACTATGGCCTCTTATACATTTGCCTTGTAAGTATCCTGACCAACAGACCAGTCCTTCCATAGCTCAGAAATCCACTCTACTCCACCCCATATGCTTAAAGCAATCCATGTTCTCTGTTAACTTTGGGAAGTTCTCTGGGATCTATACAGTGACTATTAATTTTTATTGTTAATTTGATTGGATTTAGAAATATCATGAAACACACCACTGGTTGTGTCTATGAGGGCATTTCCAGAAAGTTTTAACTGGACTTGAATGTGGATGAAACCATCTCACGGGTTTGGGGTACATGAACTGTAAAAAAGGAGATGAGTATTCATCTTTCTGTACTTTCTTATTGTGGATACGATATAGCTGGTCACCCCACAGGAGCATTTCTTTATGCTGTATGCATATTTTCTTCCACTAAGAAAGCAAGTAAGTTTTACTTAATCACCAGTTTTAAAAATTATTCCATTTCTTGAAACTTCATAGAGTATTGGAAAACAAACTTTGAACATCCAAACAAGAGAAGAATAGGTGAAGCCTAGGAAGCCAATGAAATACATTTGGCTTGATTAGATATTTTCTGGGAATCTCACTACTGAGAAAGACTTTATGTGAACAATATTAATAAGAACTGGTTTCTACTAACTATGGCTGACGAGTATCTCTTTAACAGCTTTTTAAAATGAAGCACACACATACACACATATGTGTATATAATTATACTTACATACACACACACACACACACAAACACACACACACACACACACACACACATATATATAATTAGGACATTTTGATTAGTCTTATAGACACTAATCCTTCAGGACTTAAGTAATAGAATTATTGAAAACTGATAATCTAGCAACTCTGAATATTTCAATTTTCATAGACGTAGCTCATGGAGATGAATATTCAAATATAGTTACAGTACCTCTACATTATATAATGTATTAATTATCTCATCCTTATTAGCTTAAACTACTTTAATAAACAATCCCTTCAGTGTGGGCTTCAATTCTTCCTTTCCACTACCAGACTCAAAAACCTTTGTATGTTCAGTCTGAGACTATGTAGCTTACAAAACACATTACTTAAGGGTTTTAAAGAAAGTTTATCAACATCACATTCAATGAACCAGTTTTTAACATCATTGCTTTAAATATACATTTTGAGATGAAATTTGATACTATAAATTTGATTAGTGAACTTAGCCCAAGCTTACTACCATGAATGAAAAGATAACACAAGTGAATCTGAGGACTCAGTTAAGAGATTTTACTGTATTACATAAGGTGATTCTGCAAGAATTAACAGTTTACCGATATCCACAGAGGAAGAACATTAATAATTCCAAATGGATTAGTTAAAAACTTTATTTTAATTATTTTTTGTTCTGTTCTTTTTTTTGTCTTTTTTTTTGTAGAAACTGATAGTTAGAGATTGGGCAAAAACATATCAACAATTGCATCCTTAATCATTAATTAAAATGTCAATATTGTATAATTAAAAAATGACTGTTGTATAAATTTTATCAAAATGCCTGATAATACTGAGAGGAGTATGGAATAACAAAATCTCATGCACTGTTTGTGGAACTGTAAAACACTTCAGTCACTATAGAAGCAGCTTCTTATAACATTGCATACATATTGATTATTGATCCAGAAACCTGTTTGAAGGTATTTACCCATGAGAAATGAAATTTTATGTTAACCTCCAAGCTTGCCATAAAATAGTTAAAATAATCTTGCTTATAAAACTCAAAATAATCATCTAAATAGTAGGTGAGTGGCAACTATAAACTGATACATACATGTAATGAGTTATCATTCAACAATGAAAATGAATGGATTGTTGGTACTTATACCAGAATGAAGCTTTCTGTTTATTTGACATTTTGGAGGAGACATTTGGACATATTAGAGAAACATAAGCTTGTAAGGTACAATAAGATAGGGTTTCAGCTTTAAAGGACACTCAGGAAATTAGAAGAAATGTTGCCAACATGAACTTGTTCTCTACTTCGATTTTCCATGTTGCACTTACCTTACCTGACCACTGGATAAACTCTACATCTGCATTAATCCCTCTGACCCTCAACTTCCATTAAATACAAATGAAGGGGGTGGTTGGCTTTCTCCATTTCTCCCTCTGTTTGTATGATTTCATTGAAGGACTTTGTTGTTAATATTGTCAGTTACAGTTGGCATCTTCCCAGCTGAAGTCCTGGCAATTTGGGGCAGCCAGCATGGTAATAATGAGATATAATGCCAATAACAATGTTGGGAAGCACACAACTCTCTTAGTATACCAGCAGGAGGTACAAGACTGTGTACAGAAAATTGTAACAACCTTATTGTTTTCCAGAGTCTTAGAGTCACTCTGGAACTTCCTAGTAGGTCTTGGTATAAGCATATTCTGCAAAAACACTTCTATAACTATGCTAGTTTATCTGTGAAACTTGTAGCAGAAGCAACGTTCTTGAAGTATGAAAGTATATTGTTCATATTAATACTTTTTTCTAAGTGAAATCTCTGATGAGTTCACCTGATAGATTAAAGAATAAAAGCAATGATGCTAAAAAACAGGACATTTTTGTCAGGAAGATGACAGATTCCAGATGTCCTGGATGAAATAGTCCAGCCACATGCTTTGCCTTGTTCATGAGTCCCTGTATTTACCCAAGAAAAAATATGCTAACCTCTTTTCTCTTAAAACCCACAAGTGTTTCTCTTCCTTCTGCCATTACATGTTTGAATATGTTTAGAGGATCCCCCCAGTATCCATCCAGATATCTCAGTGTTCAAAAACAAATAACATTGGATGTTAAATCAACATTCTTCTGTCCCTAAGGTCGCCTGGAGATCCTAAGTCAAAGTGAAATATCAAACAGAGAAAGTACAGTCCAGGATGATATGGAAATCATTATGTAGCTTAGGCTGGCCTACAACTCATGGTAATTCTACTGTTTCACCCTTCTGAGGCCTGTCTCAAATGGACTTCCTGAAATTGGACTTCCTAAGGTGTTTTTTTTTTTTTAATAAATGAGCCTTATGGTCACTTACATCAAAAGAAAAGAAAACACACAATGCTCTTAGTTCCCTAGTTTACCCCCCCCCCCCCCACCGAGGCATTTGCACTTGCCTGACCACAGTGATTTTCACTGGGCTCTATAATCCTCCACTGTGATAATTCCTGTTATTAAGCTCATTACTGGTATCAGTGCACTGTCCGCAAGTACCTCTTAGACCCAGACTCTGGTAATTGCTGCAGTTTCTACCATCTTAGGGAAGCACATGAAACAGCTGTAAGCCCATTTAGTTGCTGGTCTTAGCCCTCACCATGACTATTCATGAGACTGTTAACAAGTCCAGGACTGACGTCTTTAAATTCTCTTATAGGATAAGACAATTAGGTAGAAATTAGCTCTGATCCTACTAAGCTTCTTACTCATACAGTTACTCAAAAGAGAGTGAGACCTCAATGCTGACAAAGGAAACACAAGCAAATGGAAGGATGCATGTGACATCTAAACACAGAGACAAGATTAGCCTGAGCTGCAGATCAAGTTGTCTGGTGACTGACCACTGCTGTAGCTTGTCCTTGGATTCTAATTTTATTTAGAAAACTCTGAGGATGTCGTAACAGTGGGAAATAACATAGCAGTAAAAATGTTAATTATTTTTATATGTCACATGAGCAATGTGATATTACCACTGACTTCTGTATGTATGTTTTTCTTTCCCAAGATAATTGCTGTCTCTCAATATTCAGTAAATGGAAGGAAGGCTTCCTAAGTGACTCTCCCCCTCTACCAGCTTGGAGGTTTATCTTCATGAAAATGTTCCACCTTCATCTCAGACAGATGTGAATTCTTCTCTTACCTCCACACGGAACAATGTGTTCCCTTCTTTTCCCTGGACTTATTCAGTTTAAATCTCCCTAGTTCATGAAGAAAGACGGTTATCCCTATTTCTAAAGCCTTCTCAGCAAGCTTTATCGACTGCAGTATTTCCCCTAGTAATCAGGGAAATGATCTTCATCTCCCTATGGCTTTAATTAATGGGAAAGATCCTTTGATATTTTCTCAAGAGTTTCCCTTAATGTAAGGTGTTCCAAAGAATGGCTATCAGTAGAATTGGAGAGTAAAATTTTTAGCAGTTATGTAAGTTTCCCTAAATATGTCATTTTTAATGGAATAAAATTGCTGACTCTAAACAACAATACTTTGAAAATGTTTACTTGGTTCCAAATTTTCTTTAATCACCTATTCTGAATCAAGATTACTGCCTTGCATTTCAGCCCACATCTAGATAAGTACTTTGGAGGTTCTGATGTAGATTTCAGCATAGTTTGAGAATATTAAAAATTTATATATATATCAAAACCAGCAAGCTATAATCTCTCCCTATATCTGATATCCTTTCAAGGTGAATTGCATCTCTCCCTATCAAAGGATGAAATCTCCACCCTCGCCTAAGTCCCCTTTACTTAATCTGGCCTGTGCGGTGTGATGTAACAGGGAGTCTCTGTGCCACTTCTTAGACAAGCCCTCCAGAAACCTTGCATACGTATACACTGCTACCCTACATAGTAACTGGGTGAACAAGCTCAATTACCCCATTATAAGTGAAAGACCATAGGTAGAAGACTACTTCTGCAATCTGGAAGCAAAAAATTGATACAGAAATAATTATGAACTGGAAAATAACCTATTCGCTTTTGGCCCAAGTTGTCAGTATATGAAATTATGAGATTTTTTTTAAAATCACTAATTTTGAAAGAGGATTTGCGATGTAGTAAAAGATATCTGATTAGGTCTCTTAAATCATTCTTTCTACTTATGCTTTTAAAATAAGATCTTTATGTGTTATTTAAAAATCATATCTATGTGTTAAACATAACTATAACATCTATCTATATGTTGAAATACCCATTATGGATATTATTTTTTACTTTTATTTACTATTTACTTATTATTTTCAAAATTACCTACATGTATAATATGACAATATCCACCTGATATCCTTAGGCCCATCCAGATCCTCCCTGCCTTCATGCAGCTGTTGTCTTCCTCCTCCTCTTGTTTTTTCTTCTTCCCATCATGCTTCTCCTCCTCATAATTATTCTGCTTTTCCCCCTCTTCTTGTTTTTCTCTGATGATTCCGTAGACCAAATTGCGGCTGACCACAGGACGTAAGTGTGTGGTTATCCATTAGAGTCCACCAGCAGCATACCATTAAAGGATGATTCTTTCTCCAGAAGCAAACAACGTTCAGTAGTTCCTCAGAAAGGCATAGACTATTAATACCTTCCTTATCTATGCAGGAATTTGGGTTAGTGTGTTCTTGTGTGGGTCTCATGCAGACAAGCATAGCTTCTGTGAGTTCATGAGTGGTGTAGTCGGAAGAGAACATGTCACAGCACTCTTTCTTGTTCTCTGACCTTTTTACTCCCAATTTACAGAAAGTCAGGGATGCTAGCCTGTGAATACAATTTATGGCTTAAATACATTCATTGTTGTCACAGTGTCACAGGTATATCAGAGTAAATGCAATATCTGACAATCGATGCTTATTCTATTGACCCACTTTCATTTCATGGCTCTTCCTGTACCTCATTTTCAAACATTGGCCATTGGTTCATATGGTTCAAACTAAGAGCATTGTCAAAATGATTCAGTGTATCACATTTTCATGGTTCATTCCTCATCAGGTCTTTAATTACATCAAAGAATACGTCTTTGTTGACTACTTTTATTAATTCTTTTTAAATAATTAGTAATTTTTGCAGAAAGAATTATACCATTTGAATATAATATTTATATGGCCATTTACATTTATCACATTTAAGTTATTATATTAAGTAAAAGGGATATACTTTATGTTCAATAAGTTTATATTTTTCAAAAGTTTAAAATGGAAACTTATATTTCAGGCCTTAAATCATGACTAGAGAACTAATTTAATATTGTTTACAAATTTAGATTAACTATCCATTACTTTACAGTCACATACATTTAAAAAAGATTTTAGGAGTTAGGGATACTGCAATGACAGAGCACTTGTCTTGTGTGTATAATGCCCAGGGTTGAATCCCAGGTTTACAAACCTCTATTATTCCTAATGAAATTGAATGGAACACAGGATTAAAGATGATATTTATCATAGGAAAAATGAACATATTTTACATTTTTTCATTTAATAGAAATTGAATATGTAAGCATATGAACTTCTATCTAAATTATTACTTGTCTCTTTATCAAAAGCATTAATTAATAAAAATCACATTTTTCCTCTTATTGATAATACATTTTCCCCTCACACTGTTAATTGGCCTTTATTCTTGAGAATTAATACAACGAAGTATGACCATATCCCTCTCTTCCTTCTCCCATCTAACTCACTGGATTCCCACTTGTTTGCTGCTATTCCAGTAGCACCAACTGGTAAGCTGCACATCAGCCAGTAGTGTCTCTCCTTCACTTCAAATGCTGCAATGCTCCCTAATTTTCAGAATAAATTAGGGAAATCTAAATTTTACAAAGGCTCTCCAAGCTCAGTCATCGATCTCTCTTTCATTTCCTCTAGTGTTCCCTAACCCAGAGCTAGCACATTCCTTCAGAGGTGATAGACTCTGATTTCTTAAGCAGCCCCTTCTATGGCTTTCTACTGGCTGTTACAGTGGGCCAAGATATTCTCTCCATGTAGGTTCACCATTTTCTTCAGAGTTTTGTTGCATTCCAAATGAGTTTAAGTTTGATTCATCTACTGAAAGTTACAGCTCTCCAACCAACTCTTGGGAAACTTATGCTTATAGATTTCATTTCCTATTTTCCATAGAGCATATAACTGCATGAAACTGCACGTAATTGATAATTTTCTAAAATTATGCTTGTTTTTGTAGATGCATTAAAATTTTTTCTTCTTTGTCAAGTGGCAGTTTTACAGGGCAAGAGTATATATATATATATATATATATATATGTATGTATATATATATATATATATATATCATGTATCATGTATCATGTATTATTATACTGTTATTTATTCTTGAGAATTAATACATGTAAATAATGAAATTTTCCATCTCTTTCTTTTCCCATCCAACTCACTGTACTCTCACTTGTTTTCAGTTTTCTGGAATATGTATGTGTGTGTGTGTGTGTGTGTGTGTGTGTGTGTGTGTGTGTGTGTGTGTGTGTGTTGTATTACCTGCGTCTAATTTATTACCTGGTATAGCAGTCTCAGTAACTATTCTCTGGATGAATAAAGAGATGACTCAGATTATAACTACATAGAGTGTTAGCATCATTCTAATTCTTTGTAGCTTTACATCTATGTACAGAATAGTTTCAGAAGATCAGAACCTATAGTTGATGTTATATGGGCTATTTCATGGCCCCTGGCACATGCATAGCAGAGGACTGCCTTGTCTGTTCAAAATGGGAGAGGATGCCTCTAATCTTGTAGAGACTTGATGCCCCAGGGACCCAGGGACAGGAGATGGAGGGGTGTGGGGGTGGGGGAAGCATCCTCTCAGAGGCAAAGGGAGGGGGAAGGGGTGAAGAACTCTTGGAGGGAGGACTGGGAAGGCAACATTTGAAATGCAAATAAACAAAACAATTTTCAAAAAATAATAAAAATCATTTTCATGTGACAAAATAATTAAGTACTCTTAGTGTTTTAATTATATTAAGAGACCTTGACTTGCATTCTTTTAGGTGATTTCCACGATACTATGTTAGAACAACAATATTCATTAAGTTAGAAAATTGCAAAGAAGACAGGCAGTGATAACACATACCCTTGGGAGGCAGAGTTCAGGAGAATCCTTAGTTTGAGGCCATCCTGATCTACAAAATGAGTTCCAAAACAGTCAGGACTGCACAGAAAAACTCTGTCTTGAAAGACAAAAGTAAACAAACCAAAAGCCTGGAAAGAATTCTAACTAACAATATGAATAAAAGCATACATAGTAATTGCACAAGTGAATTGCTAGCTTTAAAGAATGCACAGAATGAGATGTCCTTGACTAGCTATGGATCAGCCATCTCATCCTCCAGAAACACTGAACATCTTTTTGAGAACACGTTTTTTAATGACATTTTTTCATATCTTTATCCCTCAAAAAAAAAGAAAAGAAAAGAAAAAGTCAATGCAATATCCCTCACCATTAGTAGTTGGAAGGTGATAGAAAAGTGCAGACACATAAGAGCCATACTGCCAAAATGAATGAATGAATGAATAAATAAATAAATAAATAAATAAATAAATAAATAAATAAATAAATAAATAAAAAGCAAGAAAATTGGGATGTGGGCTGCACAACTCCAACACCTCCAACAACTTCTCTATCATGAAGATTACATACATATAGAAAGTTAGAATTTTTTATAAGAATGTGTCTATTTTACTGTATTTTCTTATTTATTTATTTATTCACTTTACTTCCTAATATTAGCCCTCATCCTCTCCCAGTAGCCCCACAAAAATCCTCCTGCCATTGTGCTTCCCCTTTTGAGAGAGCCCCCCCCCACTGCAGTATCATATACACCCCCAACACATACATCAAGTCACTGCAGCACTAGGTGCATCCCCTCCCACTGAGGTAAGACAAGGAGGCCCAGGTAGGGGAATGGGATCCACAAGCAGGGAACAAATTCAGTTACCGGCCCCGATCTGTTGTTGGGGGAACCTGCATGAAGCCCAAAATGCACATCTGCCATATAGGTGTGTGTGTGTGGTGGGAGAGCTAGGTCCAGCCCATGCTCACTCTTTGTTTGGTGGGCCAGTCTTTGGGACTGCCCAAGATTCTAGGTTAGGTGACTCTGTTGTGCTTCTTGTGGAGCACCTGTCCTCTTTGGGTTCCTTAATCCTTCTCCCAACTTTCTCACAAGACTCCCCAAGCTCCATCTAATATTTGGTTTTGGTTCTCTGCATCTGTTGGCTGCACAGTGGAGCCTTTCTGAGGACAGTTATGCTAGGCTCCTGTCTGCAAGCTTAAGAAATTATCATTAATAGTGTTAAGGATTAGTTCTTGCACAGGAGATTCGTCTGAATTTGGGCCAGTCATTGGGCCATTCTCTCCATCTATGTTCAGTCTTTGTGGCTGCACATCAGGTAGGCAGAACTCATTTTGGGTCATCCATATCCCCCACTGATAGGAGTCTCAGAGTCACCCCCATAGACACCCTAGGAGCTCCCTCTTGATCTAGATCTCTGGCATGTCCTAGAGATGCCCTTCCCATCCCCCAGCCCAAAACCAATTTCCATTCTATCTCCTCTGGTCTTTCTATACCTGATTTCCCTGTTCTACTACCTTGCCCATTCCCCCTCCCACCAAGTTCCCTCCATCCACACATCTCTGATATCTATTTTGTTTCCCCTTCTGAGAAAGATTCAACCATCCTCCCTGGGGACCTCCTTGTTATTTGGCTTCCTTGGGTCTGTGGATTGTAGCTTGGTTATCCTGTACTTTATGGCTAATATCCACTTTTAAGTTTGTATATATGTGTTTTTGGGGATCTGGGTTACCTCACCCAGGATGATAGTTTCTTTCATTTGTCTGCAAAATTCATGATATTCTTGTTTTTAATAGCTGAGTAGTATCCCATTGTATAAATAAACCACATTTTCTTTATCCACTCTTTAGTTGAGGAACATCTAGGCTGTTTTCATTCTCTGGATGTCTGCATGTAGAAGAATATAAATAGATCCATAACATCCTGCACAAAATTCACATGAATGCAAGTGGATCAAAGACCTCAACATAAAACCAGATACAAAAAATCTAATAGATCAGAAAGTGGGGAATAGCCTTGAACTCATTGGTACAGGAGACAACTTCCTGAACAGACCATCAATGGCTCAGACACTAAGATCAACAATTAATAAATAGAACCTCATGAAACTGAAAAGCTTCTATATGTGAAAGGATACTGTCAATAGGACACAATGGAAGCTTATAGATTAGGAAAAGATCTTCACCAACCCTACATCTGACAGAAGGCTAATATCAAAAATATATGAAGAACTCAAGAAGTTAGACATCAACAACCCAAATAATGTAACTCCAAAATGGAGTACAGAATTAATCGGAGAATTCTTAGCAGAGGTATCTCTAATGGCAGAGAAACACTTAAAGAAATGTCCAATGTCCTTAGTTACATTAGGGAAATGCAAATTGAAACAATTCCAAGATCCCACCTTAAACCCATCAGAATAGCTAAGATAAAATCTCAAGGAACAGCACATGCTGTTGAGGATGTGGAGCAAGGAGAACACTCCTACTAGTTGGTGGGAGTGCAAACTTGTACAACCATTCTGGAAAACAATTTGGTGTTTTTTTCAGAAATTTGGGAATAGTTCTTCCTCAAGACCTAGCTATACAACTACTATATATATATATATATATATATATATATATATATATATATATATATATATATATCCAAAACATGCTCCACCACCCCACAAGGACATTTGCTTAACTATGCTCTAGGAGCTTTATTTATAATAGAAACTGGGAAGCTAGAATATTTAAATCAGGCTAAATGGCAGATGAGAGTGGATACTTGGTTTTCTTTTCTGTATAATGTATGAAAGAATTGTTTCTGCTATACAATGTCAGATATACTGAGTCAGGGGATGAACTAGGAGTAAAAGATTGAGGCTCACAAGCTGTGGTTCAAAGTGCAAGTTATCTCCTTCAGTAATCATTGTTGTTACTGTGAGTACAACATGATTTGACAGGACTTGAAATAAGTTCACCTTCAGTAGGCCTTTGTCAGAATGGTCCACAATACCACTGAGCTGTTAGCAGTCATGGAAGATGGGGGTCTCCTCTGAAACTTTTCACTTTTTAGTCACCCCAGTGATCTCTCCATAAGGCTCATGAAAGAAACACTTCCAAGGATAACAATTCTTTCTACATAAAATCTGTGTTATTAAGCACATATGTGTGAAAGCCCATGGGGAGTTTGGTAAAGTCCCTCATAGGATGTGCAGAGAATACACATAGAGAAATATGTTTTCCTTCTTTTGTTCCTTTCTTTTTTAAAAATATTGAACCTAATATGTACTTCCAAGAATGCAATGCAAGAGGAAAAGCAAATGAACACCACATTATGTTTTCTCTTCTCTGGGGAAGAAAAGTATACTCAACAAGAATGAAATGTTAAATCTTAGAAAAGCTATCACGGACATTGACAAGGAATAAAGTTTGAAAGCATATTTAAAATTTAGAGAAATTGGAACCCCCCTCTTCTGTAATCCCAGTACAGATAACTACAGTTCTTACATCATTAGTTACATCAAATGTATATAATGAGCTCACTGCACTCCAGTGGATAGCTCCAAACCCATGTCACACAGACAACCCTGGTTAATTTCAGTAGATCACAAAACAAAATCAACAACTGTAACATAAGAGAGAGATTTGTGCAGAGGAAGGGGGAATAGAGAGATAGTAGGAAAGTAGAGACTGTGGGTGGTTGGTATGCATTTTGTATATGTGCAAAATTGTCTAAAACCAAATTTAATTAAATTATTAAGTCATGAATTCATGTATATTTACATATTTTATATATTCATAATATAAATAATATATGAAGCATTCAGATAGACATATGAATATATATGATATACATATGGCTATATGTATATGTTCTGAGGCTTGTCTCCTCCCATGCAGAGACAGTCCTTCTGCAGGTATCCTATGTATTTTTGTATCCATAAGCTTCTCTTCTAACCTAGGCAGGCTTCAGAACTATACGCATACTCAGATATGCTCCTCTTGATTTTTGGACACTCCTTTCTTCATGGTTGCTTTTGGGTGCTTAAATCTAATCCCTTTCCTTATTTTCTTAGCCAAGTAGTTTGCTTCAACTCTGTGACACATGGAATTCTGTTTCTCCTTTTTGCCTCTTGCTCACATGGACCTACACCTCACTTAAGAGATAGAATATTACAATTAACTTTCAATCCCACTCTTGAAACCTCTTCATTTCTTTTCTCTCATTTTGTATTTTTTCACTACCCTGAGTTTGTGTTTATTATTCCATTAAACATGTGTATGCACAATTAAAAATAATGGATTGTTTTGTTTTGCCTGTTTAGCTTTATATGGGATCATAATTTAGGCATTAATTTAGAATTTGCTTATTTACTCAATGTGATTGTTATGATTGATTTATGTCAACTTATTCAGCTGCAGCTTTGAAAGAAAAATACCATTGTTTTGCATATGTGACCATTAATCACTTATAAATTTTTGTTGTAGAATATTTGCATTTTAAAGTTTATAAGATATTGTCAAATTGTGTTTTAGGGCCTACATACTGAAAACACTATGGGTATCATACTTTTCTATTTTTCTTTCTCTCTCATGTATTACATCCGCACCACGGTTTCTCCTCCCTCCTCTCTGCTCAGTCCTTTTCCCCCTCCTCCCCTTTCTCTGAAATCCACCCCTTCTCTTTTTTACCCTTTAGAAAAGAGCAAGCCACCAAAGGATATCAACAGATCCAGCACTACAAAGTGCAATAAGATCAGGCACAAACTCTCATTTCAAGGCTGTGCCAGGTAACCCAGGAGGCAGAAAAGGGTCCCAAAATAGGCAAACAAGTCAGAAGCCACCTGCTCCCACTGTTCTAAGTCCCCCAAGAAGACCAAGCTACACAACAGTTACATATATACAGAAGACCTAGGCTACCCTTACAGGATTCCTGATTGTTGCTTCTATCATTCTAAGGAGTCATATTTGTGTTTTAAAATAATATTCATTATACATGTTTGTGTGTCTTATATATTTGTATTTATCTCTTAATTTCTTCAACTGGGATGATTATCATTTCCTTATTAGTTTGAATTTACTCTTTATATTATGAATAAAAGTAATTTTAAGCTATGAATGATGTGAATTGATTCATGTTGCTTTATAGTATTTACTAATTGGTAAATTAATCTATTAAAATTCAATTGTACCTTAACTTATCAACCTATATATAGCAAATCTATTGCCATATCTTTAGTAAAATCAGTAAGTAATTTAGTTTTACTTTATTTTTCTCTTATACTGAACACAAATTTGACTGGCATAAATTAGACACATGTCATCTTTGTTCACCATCTGCCTGTGATGTATTACTTGTGTCTACTCTGTGATATGTCATATTTCATTAGTCTTTTTTCAACTGGTTTATTGTTGTTATTGACATATCATTTTATAACTTTCTAATGATATTTGAAAAGGTAAAATAAACCCCACCATTGTAGTCTCCCTTAGTATGTCCAGTTCTTAAGTTTTCATCTTGTCCTGTGTCACTTTTAATATCCTAAGTGGATTTCAATTAAAACTGCATTGAAATAATAGATTGAACCGGGGAAGATTGACATATTTATTTCTCTGAGACACTCTACTCTTGAAAATACTTATCTATAGATTTATGTACAGATTTGTTGTCTTCCAACACAGCATAATGAGATTATACATGTATATGTGACACATATTTTAATACTCTTGACTTTTGTTAATTTTTAAAATTAACTAGACTTAATTGTCATTTACACCTTCAGTGAGAAGAACAATCAGTTTTCTTCAGTTGAATGACACTGGGTATATCTACCACTATAGGAGGATTTCATTTTCAGGAGCAGTTGGCCCCTAAATAACACACTCCACAGTTGTTTGTGTGTGTTTTTATTTGGTAATGGTTTGATGTTTTTGGTTAATGTCATACTTTGTTTACTAGATTTTGGGCATTTTGTTGTATTGGATTTCTGACTTCATTTTTGGGAAAGAACTTAAAGTTGGGTGAGTGAAGAGGAGAGAATTCAGAAAAACTTGAATAGGAAAATCCTTATCAAGATATTTTTAAGTCACGAAATTTTGTTTAAAAAATAAAAATAAAAACCTAACCAACCAAACAAAAATAACCAAACTTATAACTTTGTATCAATTCATCTCACATATATGGTTTGAAATTTTTAATACATGTATGTGTATAGGTAGTGAAGGAAATAGAAATGAACGTGGAACTGAGGGGAAAGCCAGGTTTTCTGAATGGATCTTCCTTAAAGTCTACTGTGAGTTTTTGTCTTCTTTGTTTACTGGTACTTCTGCATGATAGACAGGCTTTGTAGTCACGGGAGAATCCATGGGAATGACCCTGGGGGAAGACTCATTTCTCTGTTTCACTTTCCTCTTAATTTGTCCCTGAGAGAAGCATAGGCTCCTCCCTTTAGAAATTATATCATCTAAAGAAAAACACCCAAAAAGGGTATCTCTCCATTCTATATATCCCACAAAGGAGTCTTCAGAGACATCTCTATACTCACCAGTGTGTATAGAAGTCACCCTGGCTGCAGACACTGAGGAGTGCTTGGTGGTCTCTGGCAGGGTGAGTTGGGCAGACAGCTACTGAAATCCAACCTTCAGTGAGACTTCTGCTCTCTCCCTGCTCCTTCCTGTAGGCTCTCTACACTTTCGAATCTAGCTCTTGACTTTTGGAATTTCAGTACGTTAGTAAAGAATTTCAGTTATGAGACATGAAATGGAAAGAGGACACTAGAAGGAAGAGAGGCCACTTAACTGATGAAGGTATTAGTATCTAAAGTCTTCTGAGCCCTACAATTCAATTGGTTCAAACAATTCCAGCCTTCAAGGGAGTCATCAGTCAAGGTAACATTTTTGTTTAATCATTAAATACTAAATCAGATCTCTTTACTGTACAAGTCATATTTGTAGGGTGGCTTTTTTATATTCTGCTAGTTTTCTGTCATTCCATGAGTTATTTTTACATCATTACATTATTATTACATTGTTTTTACATTCTTCATCGTTTTAAGGGCAATCATGATTTTTGTTTCATATAGTTCTGAAACATTTGGGAGTTATCAGACAATCTTGTATGTCAGTTGAACAATGGATGAATGGTGAATAATAGGACAGCTTACTGGTGAGAGAAAGTCCCGACTTAGGGCAACAAAGGAGTCATATTGTTGGGCTTCTCTGAGACAACACTTATCACTGAACTTACTTACCCACTCTCGTAGCTCTGTGCTGTCCTTCTTTGCATAGTCAGTGCACCATGCTGCAGATGAGAAATTACATACAATCAGGACAGATATATAAATAATTGAGTCATGGTACCTCCAGTCTTTCACGAGTCCACTTTGCATGCTCCCCTCTGCTCCGCAGCTGAGTATCACAGTTTATTCCATTTCAAAGCTGTCTCTCTTTTCTTCCTCCCTCAAAACTGGGCATGGAAAACCATAAACATCTACTGGGAACTAGTTTTACTAATCTGCGATGCATTTTTTTGCATCTACTTTGACTACCTGGAGGAGCCAGAGCCTATCTGTCCCCATAAACCCAGGATAGTTGTAAATATAAATATAAGGATTTACAAAAAGAAGGCCATAGACTTCTAGGACAAACAAACCTTATTTTTAAATTACTTTTTTAAGTCCTTGCTATTTTAATTTGAAATAGTTATTTCTCATTTGTTCTCATTTTCTCTTTTGTGTAACATTATCACAGGTAGAAGTACATTATATAATACATGTAAAGCAAATATGTATAACTAGAATTGGTATCACTGCATAAAAATTAATTAGTGATATTTTATTTCTCCTGTTAGTCTTCTTAATAATGTTTTATCCTACTTGAGGGAGATAATGCTGAAATGTGAATATTGAAATGCAACAAATATGCCCTAGATGTCAAAAAGATATCAATGGAAGTACAGTCAAAAAAGAGAATATTTGCTCTGGCAGTGGAAAACACAGAGATTTCCATGACCATGGGGACACCAACACCTAACATTTCATTAAAAGTAGATCCAGGAAATAAAAGATATGAAATTGCCGAAATTAAAACTAAAAGAATGTGATCTTATTTTTGCTGAACTACTGATTTTCAGAATAGTGCGTTCCAAAGTTGGTTTAGAACTGCATTAGTGATGACAGTGAGTGTGAGGCAGAGCGTTCTGAGTTTTGCCTTGAATGTTTTGAAAAGAAACTGAGAGGCAAAGGTCACAGTCAGGGATACTCATCTCCAGAATGACTCCGTAGAAGTCTGAATAGCAGGGAATGAAATGAGATGGCCAAGGTGAGAGAGTGTGGATTCAGCCTTCACTAATTCTTATTAGCTTTGCAAGAAATGTGATTGTCTGTTATCTCAACAAGTAGGTGCTAGTGTAGTGTTGCTACAGGTCATTTTTAGGAACTTCCCCATCCCCTAAGATGGCTATCTTTAAAACCGTGTGATTGTTACAACTGAGAATGATGTTTTTCTTTTGTTTCTTAACACAGCCTTTGTAGCAGAAGGATGGGCAGTGTTGAGGAGTAACTGTAAGTCTGACCAGAGCTGACTGCTAAATAGGTACAAGTTAATTCTGGAGAGTCTCTTAATTTGAGCAATTGTCATAGGAACCTGAAGAGGGAAAAGGGAAAGTTACAGAGAAAGTAGAGAAGGTGAGGGTAAGTCTGCACAGTTACCACCTGATGAAAAAACAGATGTCCCAGTGCAAAGCAAACTATTCAGAAATCCAGACAGTGATAGCCAGCCAGCCAGCCTCAGAGGCAGTATGGGTAGAGGGAAAAATAAAAACTTAACAAAGAAAATTATTGTCAAAAGTGTTCCTGATACTTTGTGTTTTACTTTATCCTCCCCAACCCCCACCCCGAAGAACAGGAAACAGAACTATTTTAAAATCAAAGTGAAAGGTTTAAGGCTAATCACACAGGGGTTGAGGTTAACTCTAAAAATGGCTAAATTTTCAGAAAATGTTTTCTGAGCCTAAACTTCTGAGTCATTTATTTTTCTTCACATAAATGTTTGACAGTGAGAGAGAGGTCACTCAGAGATTACATGATGGTATAAAGGCTTCTGGCATGGAATTATATAGTTTGGAAACAGTGGTAACTAATTTCTTTAGGATCTAATTTTCTGTACAATTCTTTTTATTAGATATTTTCTTTATTTACACTTCAAATGTTATCCCCTTTCCTAGTTTCCCCTCCGAAATCCTCCTCCCCTATACCATCCCCCATCCCCCTGCTCCCCAACCTGCCCACTCCCATTCTGGCCCTGGCATTCCCCTATACTGGGGCATAGAACCTCCACAGGACCTAGGGCCTCTCCTCCTATATGCCAGCTTCTCCTACATATACAACTAGGGCCACAAGTTCCACCATATGTTTTCTTTGATTGGTGGTTTAGGTCCAAGGAGCTCTGTGGGTACTGGTTAGTTCATATTGATGTTTCTCCTATGAGGCTTCAAACCCCTTCAGCTCCCTGGGTACTTTCTCTAGCTCCTTCAGTGATTAGCCAGTTTTCAACATAACATATTGAACATAGAAAGGAATCTGCATTTAAGTCCAGGAAATTCCAGGAAGTCCCTTATGTCTTTTCTTACCTTCACAGATGACCCAATTGGTGGCCAGCCAGAATCAAACTATGGTGATTGAGTTCCTCTTCTCCGTGTTCCCACCTCTGTATGAAGGTGGCCTCTTGTTTTTCATTCTATTGATTCTTGTCTATGCATTCATTATATCAGGGAACCTAGTGATCTTTGTTGCTGTCCAGCTGGACATGGCTCTGCACACACCCATGTATTTCTTCATCAGTGTGCTGTCTTTCCTGGAGATCTGGTATACCACGACTACCATTCCCAAGATGCTTTCCAGCCTAGTCAGTGAGAAGAAGACCATCTCCCTAGGTGGCTGCCTCATGCAAATGTACTTTTTTCACTCGTTGGGTATCACAGAAGGCTGTGTCCTGACAGCAATGTCCATTGACAGGTACATAGCTATCTGCTATCCTCTCCGTTACCCTACCATCATGACTTCCAAACTTTGTATCCAACTAACAGCCGGCTCCTGCTTCTGTGGCTTCCTTCTGGTACTCCCTGAGATTGCATGGATTGCGACTTTGCCTTTCTGTGGCTCCAACAAGATCCATCAGATCTTCTGTGATTTCACCCCTGTGCTCAGTTTGGCCTGTACGGATACATCGCTGGTGGTCATTGTGGATGCCATCCATGCAGTAGAGATCCTGGCCTCCTTCCTTGTAATTGCCCTGTCCTATATCCGAATCATCATGGTAATTTTGGGGATGCCCTCAGCAGAAGGGAGGCACAAGGCTTTCTCCACTTGTGCAGCCCACCTTGCTGTTTTCTTGCTGTTTTTTGGCAGTGTGGCTGTCATGTATTTGAGATTCTCAGCTACATATTCAGTCTTCTGGGACACAGTAATTGCTGTCACTTTTGTTATCCTTGCTCCATTTCTCAACCCCATTATTTATAGTCTAAGAAACAAGGAAATGAAAGACGCTATTGGGAGGCTTTTTCATCAGAAGAGAGATGTTCGGGCTCAGAAATAAATCTCAATTCCTGATATTAAAGCCCTTCTTGAAGTTTGGAATCTCACTGTTGTTTTTTGTGCTCCTGATGATACTCTTTCCATTGTCACAGATGCTTTTTCTTCTGCTGTTAAGAAGAACGATGAAATGTTCCTCTAGGTCACTGGTGGCCACTTGTTTACATAACAACTACCAGACTCTTGACAAGTGAAGCAGTAAGTGTGGATTCTCCAGTTTTAAGCACAAATTGACATTGCCACATACTATACTAGTATGGTTCTTTCCCTTCTCTTTTGTGAATGCATGTGTTGATGAGGCCAACAATTAGAGTAAAAGATGCACACCACATAAAATAGTTCTGAAAATTGTTAATGTTCACATCCTTCTTGCCTTTCTAGCTCTAGATTCCTGTCATGTATCATTGCTCAAGTACTGTTTCCTGACAGAAAAATCAACTTTTCTCTACTTCTGGCTTATTTAATTTAATTAACTACACACTCAGCTCAGGAAAAAAAAAGTACTGGCTACTGCACGACATGTCACAGAATTTCAGGCTCAAAGGGTTTCAGAGGAATAAGGTGGATAGTCCACTATATTTCATGTTACTATTTAAAACATCTTCTTATGTTCAAATTGCCTTGTAATTTAAGCACTCTTAAGTAAACTTGTCAGAATCACTACTATTTAAATATGAATAAATAAAATTTGGCAGTAGAGGTCAAACATGTTTCTTGACTTTCTGAATGTTATCTAAGCTGTTATCGAACAGCTGTTTTATTTATTTTTATACATCTCTCATGTATGTGTGCCTATGTGCATGTGCATCCATTTGCACACACTCATGCAGATATGAGCATAACATGTGTGGAGTTCAGAAGATAACTCTAGGAACTCGGTTCTCTTCTGCCACCTTATGAGACCTAGTAATCAGGCTTATGTATATGAAGCCTCTTCATAAGAGATTCTATCTGCTGACTAACTTCACTGAACCCCAGATGACGTTGTGCATGTATTCATCAAAGTTTACCTCATCATAAGCTGGAATTATTATTCTTGATAAGTAAGTCCAGTTAGTGCTAGGTATATGTTGCTGGGTGTGGAGTCATCCTCTGGAGTATGGAAAGCCACAGTCTCAAAATGAAAAACTATCCTTTATCAGCAGGTGACAACTGCCTATATCTCCTTTGTACGTGTGTTCAGAAAGCATCTCTCCATCTATGCTTGCACTTTGGCTGCCTTGCTTTCCATTGCGTCTTCTGCACGTAAACATACTTACTATGAGTTCATGGGTTCAAAAGCAGGACATGTTCAGAAGATCAGTATTTCACAGATCATATTTCAGTCCTCCTCACTCTCTGTCTCTTGCATTTTTCTACATTCTGTTCTGCAACGTCAAGAGCAATATTCTGAGAATTTAATTCCATGCTTCAATCTATTCAATGCTTTCATGTGCATATTGGGTTGAGTTCAGGAGTTTATTGCCTAACATAGGAAGCTCCATGGTTTCTACCTGCCTTTTACCCTATGACACTTCCTTTGTCCTTTCTGGACTTGTCTGCACCTGGTTCATGTGGCTCCTTAAGCTGTTTTCCAACTAAGGGACAAATGAGGAACGATTCTTCTTAGCACGCTTTCCTGGCTGATTCTTTCTAAGTCTTCAGTTTTCAATCCACTTCATCAGACACTCTTCATTTGCCCCTACCTCTGTTAGTCGTTTTGAATCTTATTATGAAAATGTTCCAGAAATGAGTGTACCTTGTGAGCATCATAGTTAAGCTGTGTGTATCACCCTCATTGCATTTAAATTATTCCATAGAATACAATGGAAATACTTTAAGATAAATGGCTAGAAACCATAGATTTTTCAAAAGTTAAAAGTCGAAACACATGGGCTGGAGGAAGGCTCAGCTGTTATGAGCACTGATTGCCCTCCCAGAGGTCCTGAGTTCAATTGCCAGCAAGCATATGATGGCTCACAACCAGCTGATACTCTCTTAAGGTGTGTCTGAAGACAGTGACAGTGTACTCAAAAACATAAAATGAATAAATAAGTAAATCTAAAAAAAAATAGGGACACATTTTAGGAGAAAGATAATCAGAGTTAGAGATCAAATTTAATTTTGTTTACAAATTCAGGTAAAGATCAATTATATAATGGTAAAATCAATTTTAAGATGGATTTTGAGATTTGGAACGTTGCTTGATTACAGAGCATTTTCTTATACATTTAAGGGTCCAGATTTGATATTCAGTATTCAAAAAAATTAAAAATGCCCCCTAGTTAAATAGAGTTAGGAGAAAGATGAAAATTATTATATAAAACAAGCAAATAACTTTTATAAAATGCTTTTTATCACTCAACACTGAATGCACAATGTTTTTAAATTATGATTGAAATTTATCTTTATTGAAATCATAATTAATAGAGTTCCATTCAGTTCTTAAACCTCTTTTCTTTATCCTGAGAATTGATGTATACCGTGTAATGTGATCATATCCATTCCTCGTGTTCTCCCTCCAGCTTTCTCTATATTCCCATTTTTTAAAAATGTTACCTTGATTTTCTGCTTGATTGGCAGTAAAACTTCACAAAAGAGTTGTTTATGTTTGAAATTACTACACCACAAAACTTACCTTCATACACTTAACAACATCATGTCTCACCACAATTACTAGAAGATCTCTGTATCAATTAGAGGTTTCAGCTGTGCCACCCTGGACTGTTGGCTCTATAGAGGGAAGGATGATTCAGGCCAGACAGCACTCCACATCTGCTCCAAACTCCGCCCTAGCTCCTCCATACTCCACTTACAATGTCTAACTCTCACAACGTAAATTACAAATGTCTAACTCTCACAAAGACCCTCACAGCCCTGTGATATACCCCCCTCGCCCCTGTTCACTTCCCAACTCTAATTTTCCTTAGAGCCATCCATCTCACACTCTCCATTTCAGACACAGGAGAATCTGATTCTGGCTTTCTGCTGGCTTTCATGATGCCCGAGTGTTTTCTCTTTAAATCTATGGAGCCATCCGCTGTCCATCAAAACTTTGCTCATCCTTAGCATTTTCCATGAGTTTTAACTTGACCAATCTTAAACTAAGGAATCCCCTACTCACTCGAGATAGATTTGGACATTTCCTTTTCTGTTTCCCACAGAACACATAGTCATATACGGCATAATGTTCTAAATTTTGCTTAGTTTTATACTTTTAAAAAAATCTCCTCTTTCTCAACTGGCAGGTTTTAAGGACAAAATATTTTTGTCAGGTGAATCCTTATTTTCTTACATATTATAGCAGTATATTGTTCCAGTAAATATTTGTTTTATTAGTATAAGATTACTCACATGACAATTATGTGGTGTGTTGTCATATTTTAATTGCCATAGAGCCTTAGAACTAAGTACTAAAGTGTTAGTTGAAATCAAAACCTGTGATTTATGTTTTATAATAAAAGCTTAAGTATATTTAGAATTTTATTTTATTATTTAACATACTTTGATTTATTAAAATATCAAATCTTCCATGTAATTCTAATTGTTTATCTGTAGTTGACGAACTTATTTAGACATGTTATTGAGTAAAGCTGACATGAATTTTATAGTCAGAAATTCTATACTATTTATTAGATTGATCATATTAAGATGTATTTTACCTCATGAATCACATTAAATATAGGAAAAGATTTGGGATTGACCATATTTATAAATTTTTTATACTATGATGGTTATTTGTGAACTTTAATGGTTTTATTGAATCATGAAGTTGAGGCTCTTAAAATCAAAATAATTCAAGTCCCATTTAAATACATTTTAAAGGGAGATTTAAATGTTAAGATTAAAAAATCACCTTTTAAATACAATTATTAAAATTGATAAATTTATAAATAGGATACTAAGATTTTTAGATTTATGTTATATGATTTTTGGATAATGAATAAATTCAAAGATTCAATAAAAACTAATATCCTGTATGTAGCAATGTTTCTTTAAAATTAATTTAAATGTATTATCAAAGACATTTATCTACAGTTTACTCCATTCAAAGATTTTCCCTAGAGGTGTCAAAGAGTTCATCTGAATGTAGAAAAAAACCTAAGTTTTTCAAGCATGAGGTGGTATGAAGGGAGCTGAGTTGCATGGAATTGGGTCGGATCACTTTCTGGGGCTCACTTTAAAATGAGAGTTAGTCTTACTTCTGCTTCTGTGTTCCACAGTATGTGCAGCAATTAATCTACTTGACAACCTGCAGCTAATGATTGTTTATTTGTAATACTACTCACATTTCCCTTTGTCGGCTTTATTTAATTAGTTTTTCACACCCTAATCGCTGCCACCTCCTGTTCCCTACCTCATGGTCCGTCCCCACATCCCTTTCCTTTCTCCTCTGAAATAGTGCCCCCCCACCCTCATATATCTCCACCATGATACATCAAGTATCTGCAGGGATTGGTGCATCATCTCCCACTGAAGCCAGACAAGGGCAGCCCTGTTGGGGAAGAGATTTCACAGTCAGGCATCAGCTTTGGAGACAGTCCCCGAATCAGTTGTTAGGGCATTCAAATGGAGACAGAGCTGTATATCTGCTACATTGTCCTGGCAGCCTTGGTCCAGCCCATGTATGCTCTTCTGGAGAAATCACCATCGTGACCTCAAGCTGAACTACAAAACAATAGTGATAAAAACTTTTATGGTATTGGTACAGAAACAGACAGGTTGATTAATGGAGTCTGATCTAAGACCCAAAAATGAACCCACATAACTATGGACACTTGATTTTTAACAGAGATGGCAAAACTACACAATGAAAAAAAGAAACCATCCTCAACAAATGATGCTGGTCTAACTATGTCTCTGTGTAGAAGAATGTAAATAGATCCATGTTTATAACCCTGCACAAAACTCATGTGCAAGTAGATGAAGGACCTCAACATAAAACTGGACACATTTAATCTAACAGAAAAGGAAGTGGGAAATAGTCTTCGACGTTTTTATTCAGGAGACAATTTATGGAACAGAACACCAATGGCTCAGGCTCTAAGATCAAAAATTGATAAATGGAACCTCATGAAACTGCAAAGCTTCTGTAAGGCAAAGGACACTGTCAATAGGACAAAATGGCAGCATACAGATTGGGAAAAGATCTTCACTATACCTACATCTGACAGAGGGCTAATATCCAAAATACATAATGAAGTCAAGAAGTTAGTATCCCAAAAACATCTCCCCAACTCCCCAAATGGGGTGCAGAGCTAAAAGGTGAATTCTCAACAAAGCAATCTCCAGGCCAGGAAGTACTTAAAGAAATGCTCAACCTCCTTAGTCATCAGGGAAATGCAAATCAAAATGACCCTGATCTTAATCTTATACCACTCACAGTGGCTAAGATCAAAATGTCAATTGACAGCACATGCTGGTAAGGATGTGAAGCAAGGAGAACACACCTCCATTGTTGGTGGGATTACAAACGCATACAACCACTCTGGAAATCAATCTGGTGATTTCTCAGAAATTTTCATTCTTTTTTGTTCAACTTTTGTTTTTGAGAATCTTATACATGGATATGATATTTACAATAATTATTATTGTTTTACACACACACACACACACACACACACACACACACACACACACACACACACACACTCACACAGAGACACAACCTAATAGGCAATTTGATGTTGCTTTTATGTATATGTCTTTATGGTTGAACTTTTGGGATTGAGTAACCTACCGAGGTTCTCATCCATGAAAACAATTCTCTCTCTGTCGATGGCCATTATTGTGAGGACTAAGCCTTCAGTGATTCCAAAGGAATGTAAAAAATACATCTGCAGCAGACAGCCAATGAAGGAGATGGTTTTCTCTTTGCTGACCAGGTTGTAGAGCATTTGGGGAAAGGTCACTGTGGTGTAGCAAATCTCCAGGAAGGAGAAGATGCTGATGAAACTGTACATGGGATGTGCAGACGGACATCCAGCTGCACAGCCAAGAAGATCATAGCGTTCCCAACAACAATGAAGAGGTAGACACAGAGCAGAAGGATGAAGAGCAAAAGGCCACCATCCTCAAACTGAGGGAAATCAGAAAAATAAAACTCTGTCACCTTCGTCTGATTCTTCTTGTCCATATTTTCAGAAGCGTATTGCCTGCTTCAAGGAATAAGTAAAGCAGAACTCATGTAAAGGAACAAAGAGAAAAATTAACCATCTAAATATTGTCAATATTAAGCCAATTAAATGGTATATTTGTTGAGTTTTTGAAAAATTATAATGTAGTACTCTCATATTTGCACAATTTTAGTCTGGAAATTTAGTATTCTACTAATCAGTTTTTTAAAAGAAATCTCTGACTATTTAGAAATATAAATCTATATACACTACTGAATTATAATTTGGCAACTTTTATTGTTGGGTAATAATTTAGAAACTGCCTTTCATTACATAATAAAAGGTAAGTTATTTTACATAAAATGATTTACAGAGACTAATATTGTGATATTAATTTTCCTAGTAATATCATAACTTTTAAATACACCTTTTTGGGAATGAACATTGAGGATAGAAAATTAATGTTATTAAAATATATGATTGTGGTTCAACAGGAGAGCATTGTAAAGTGAATATTTTAAAGACTGTAGGGCATGGATTTTTTTCATAATTTCATATTTTTGTTAACTTCTCAGTAAAAACAAAAAGTCAAATATACTGGGTAAAACTTAGTTGAAATTCCACAGCTTATAGTCACCTCTGTGTATAAAGTAGTCTAGTCTGTACTCAAAAGGAGTATTTTTAATAGTTTCAATAATATGACCCAGATGATGGATGGTAAGCTTAATTGAGTAATATCTCAAAGGCTTTAATCAACAGCCCATATCCAGAGACAAATTTAGGCATGGATTCAGATATTCTCACCTATATCCTTACAATATCGCGATCATTAATCAGCATGCCACAAAATTTATCATATTTAACACTATTGACATCTTTTGGTCACACAATTATTTACTGGGGAAGATACTTGGCTAACTGTGCATTTAACAACCTATGGATGTCAATAACTCAAGCCACTCTTAGCTTTGACAAGCAAAAAGCCTGTGTTTGCAAGGAAGAGAACACAAATATTTGCTGTCAAGAATCCGCCATGTATGGAAAATAATTTTTGATGTTACACAAGTTGATCAAGATCTGATAATTGAATATAAATATACTTGGACCTTTGCTTTAAAGGTACAAGGATATGAAGGGACCAAACAGCCCCTTAAGTGCACATCCATCATGCCCATGACTTACTCAGTTCTGTGCTATTTTCTGGGAAGGGAGATTCATCACCTACTTTCAACAGAAAGTTGCCTTTTTTTACCTGTGAGAGTTTTGTGACATTTTCTTTCCAAAAATTCCGTTCATTCTATAAACTTAAAGCTGTCGAATAGTTACCTGCTAACAACAGGTTTGATGGTATTTTTATGACTGTTTACTAAAATATTTTTGCATGACGGAAGTGTAAGCTGTGTGTTTGTTAAACTCAACTACTTGATACTGAGGGATCTGAAGACTAGGCCTGGAGAAAGAGAAAGCTACTGAAAACAATAAGCCATCTGGAAACTGGCTTTAGACATAATACATACACTCTTGAAACCACAGAACAAGTATCACTCACAAAGAAAAGTTATCCTGGCAAGCAAGAACCAAGGGTTGTGTATGCTTTCTAGGGATCCTGTAAAACATTAAATGGATAATTAAAATAGATACAAAGCAGAAAATCCCCTTTGGTGTTTCTTCATGAAAACTTTTCACTAAAAATTGATTCTCATAGATAAAATAATCCATGTTATAATTATTCCTTGCTTTATACTGTTATCTGGATACAATAGCTTTAAATATGTCTTGGTTCAATTAAATCACTTAGATACTGAGGCAAATTTTACATGCATACATGTGGGTATGTTAAAACAAATAAACAAATAAGCAAAAAATACTTGCAAGAGTGAGGGATAATTAAAAGACTCCAAAGCTTCCTTCTTAGCTTACGAAAAAAATAATGTGGATACATGTGCTATTCTGAACATAATTTGAATATCTGCATCGTTTGCATTTATGATCTCTGTACTGGTATGTCATGACATAGTACATGTGTAACTGTGCAATGAGTCAAATTATTCTGTCAATAGCACACTTCACAATCACAAAAGCGAAGCATGGGAGAAGAAAAAAAGGGATAATTAAACCAATGGACTTCTCTATTTCCTGGGGGTGGGGGTGGGGTGGGAGGGACAGCCAGAATCTCAAGTAGAAAGTTATAATCATGGTTTGGGAATTTTGTTATTCATAGTTATCTTTCCTGACTCTACTGTATAACATATAGGCATCCTGGATTATAATTGAACTCACTAGTTAATATCAATGAGATATAACATAGATACAGTGTCACAGATGAAATTTAATCAGTTGAGGGTAGGTTGATTTCTCTTATGAAATGTAATAGGCCATTTTTTTCTTGAATTTGTTGTGATTCTCTGCAGTCAAAGAGCATACTGACCTGCCCAAAACCCCAGCTTTGAGCTACAGTCTTCTCATCTCAGCTACAGTCCTGACACCTCAGCTACAGCACTCCTACCTCAGATAATAAAGTCCTCCCACCTCCCTGTGTTTGCATGTCCTTCACAATGACTCTGCAGGTCTTTCCATCTTATACCCACCTCTTTCTGAATCCCCCTTTCCAAATACCTTCATTTCTTTGCAGCTGAACGCATAGGAAGATTATAACCACAACACTAGATTTCTTGGGGCTAAACATTAGTTAAAGGCTTAATTTGACACACTATCCACAGTGCCAAGGGAAAAGCAACTCATGACCCAAGTGACTAATTAGGGAACTGTTGTTGCTACACTTATCTTTCACAAGGACTCCATACCTATGGAGTCTTTTTAGTTATGCTAGATAGCAAATGGAAGTTGATGCTTGGTTTTCTTTTTTGTATACTGTATGAAAAAATCGTTTCTGGCACACAATGTCAGATAGACTGAGTCAGGGAATGAACTAGAAACAAAGGGATTGAAGCTCACAGCATGTGGTTCAAAGTTCAAGTTCTCCTCTGCTTTAGTCATTGTAACAGGTGTGAGCAGAACATGATTCTTGAGTACTTGAAATACATTCAGTTGGAATTTTTTCTTAGGTAGTCTTTGGATTGTAGAGGAAGTATTGTCATCATATATAAAAAATTTCTATTTAACCTTTATATGTATATTTATTCACAAAATTACATGGTTATGGATTAATTGAGTAAACTTTACATATATACAACTAGCATTATTTAGACAGAGCAGGTTGTATTTAGAAATACATGCATATATACTTATGTGTATGTAACAACACTTAATTTTTAAAGCATGTAAAGAACAAGAAAGAAAGGTTTATGGAAGGAATTGGAGAGAGAAAAGGGAAAGAAGAGATGATGTGATTATATTGTAATCTCAAATATAAAGAACCTGTTACTGTTCCGGCTTCCCTATTACTCTCCCAGCAGTAAATCCCCCATCACCCATCATCCCTCAGATACTGTTTCTTGACACGAAAGAAAAAGGTTTCTCCTTGTGCAGCTTATTTAATCTGCGAAACTCAGTTCATTAACCATAGACTGGCCACTGTATGATGGCAAATAGAATTTCAGGCTCAAAGGGCTTTCATAAAGATTTCTAACCGTGGTGGTCCACCATATTTCGTATTAACATTCACAATATTTTCTTTATATCAACTTTTAAAAAATAAATAAATAAAAAGACCCTGAAGTGAATTTGTCAGAATCATCATTATTTCAACACTGAAAGTAAATCACATCTGGAACTAAAGCTCAAAGCAGTTTAATGACTTGATTAACATTATGTAAGTAGCTGTCACAACTGTTTAAAATCTCCTATTTGTTTATGTTATTCATTTCTTTTGTATGTGTATGTTTGTGTATGGCCATTGCACATGACACAAGGTGAAAGTCCGTGAATGAATCTGAAGAGTGGGTCAGTTGTCTGCTGCTATGTTGTAGCATTTGGAGATTGAATTCCGGTCATTAGGCAGTCATACTATCTCACAGAACACTGTAATGCACCCTTGAGATCTCTACCATACTTTCCATCTCCAACCAATAGGTTCCTTTACTTAATAAACTTGGTTTTAAACACAGGAAAAAATGAAAATTGGTTTCTTTGAATATTTTTAAAGAACCTTTGTAGTATTTACTGTGTCCTTGAGTAACTGTGTCTTTCTTCTCTATGTTTTCTAATCTTTCAGTGACTTGTGCATTATGGGAAGTCCATTGAACAAAGGTATGCCATGATCAGGGTTTATGGATTTCTCATCATCATCATGTCATAGACCCAAGGGGTGAGCATACCACTATTATTCTAGTAAATAAACATAGCATTAAGATGAGTCTTAATAATGTGTCATTATACCCATACATCAGTGTATCATTCAGCCATCACTGAAGATGTTTCTCCTTGCAGGGGATAAACACAGAGACTCACAATTGATCAATGTGTAGAGAATAGGAGAATTTGGAGTGTACTTTCCAAAGTAAAGTGTGTTCTATAATGCCCATTCTGCTCAGAGATCAAGGATCTATGCAGAAGTGGCGGCAGAAATATTATGAGAACCAGAGGTGTTGAGTGAGTCCAGGAAACAGTGCTTGCCAAACACAAAAGGACAGAGACACAGGAACTCAAAATGACTGTGACATCATGGGCAAGATCCCAGCAAGCTTAAGCCAGACAAAAATCTCAGCATGGTGGAGGGCTGATAAGCACAAGTCTTATCCCCAACTTGCAAACTATCGCATTTGATAGATTCTAGGACAGTATTCTTTACTAATGTGAGCCTTGGGTTATAAATCACACTCAAGGGCAGGTCCTATGCCCAAGAACAGTTAGCCTACTCAACACAAATTTGATTCAAGAGTTGAGAAGAAGAGAAGAGAAGAAGAGAAGAGAAGGGAAGGGAAGGGAAGGGAAGGGAAGGGAAGGGAAGGGAAGGGAAGGGAAGGGAAGGGAAGGAAGAGAAGAGAAAGAAGAGAAGAGAAGAGAAGAGAAGAGAAGAGAAGAGAAGAGAAGAGAAGAGAAGAGAAGAGAAGAGAAGAGAAGAGAAGAGAAGAGAAGAGAAAGAATAAAGGAATAGAGTCAGAGAGGTAGGAAGTTGGGTGTAGATCTGGGAAAAATTGGATGAGGAGGTTGATTAGGATCAAAATGTTTTACATGAAATTTTCATATGTGAAATTAAAAACACTATTTTAAAATGTTCTGCACTGAAATTACATAAAGATGGATGGTGGTGGGTAGTAATCTTTAAGATGGTAGAAGTGCAATTATTTGGGGAGATCCTTTAGATCTGTAGGATTATAAGTATTGTTTCCCAAATATTTATATATAAACAATGTCTGCATTGTTTAGGTTTCTGTATATGGAAATGTAAGAAGTAATTTAACTGGAGCTGGAGTTATAGATAGTTGTGAGCCACTTGATGTGGGTCCTGGGGTCTGAATTCCACTCCTCTTCAAGAGTAGAAAGAATTCTTAACTGCAAAACATCTCTGTAGTCTCCCAGAAGCTTTCTTATAGTCAAGATTTTATGCTCTACTTCAAAAAGTATTCAGATGAATAAATATTTATTAATATTGGCTTGTAGGTAAACCTCCACTTTCTAGTAGTTTAAGTTTTAGTAATATTTTCATTTTTTAAGAAACAGTGAAATAAAATAACTAGAGCATGGTAAATCTGTTTCCTGACAGTAGTCCAGCCCCTATGCTTTCCACACTTTATAAGAGATGTAGACATTTAGGACCTCTCACAATGACAGACCAGGACAGACAAGACACTCTGCTCTTCTTATAAGAGTGCTGCCTGTCTGGTTAGTCCTTACTTTTGAGAAATATTTTGTTACACATGTATAAACATGTCATTATATTATATATGTTCCCAAGTTGCTACTATAAATCTAAGAATAAAGATGAAGCAGGTGGGTTAAAGTTATTAAAAGTAAGAGTAAACTTTTACTATTAACCATACACTAGAAATTATGCATTGTGTTTAAGAGATTTTTGCTGTCATTGTCAAAAGTTTCTTGTCACAAAACAAACTATTGCATAATGAAATTAAGATTCAAAGGGGTTGATTTACCTCATCAATACCAAGTAATTGATAAGTCATTCAATAAAGCTAGAGCTTAGACTCAAGTCCACAGAATTTCAAACATCTGTGGAATTATAAAAACATTCTCAGTATACTGGTGTTTTCTACATGAAAAAAAATGGTAAGTAATATAAGCAATATTTAATTATTGTTTTACACATGCTCACACTCACATAATGCATGCACAGATGCACAAATATACACTCACAGGCAAACACACTCTCACACACATTCTCTCTCTCACACACACAAAACCTACTGAGTCAATTTAGTGTATATGTTTTTATGGTTGACCTTTGAGGAATGAATAATCTATCAAGCTGCTTGTCCTTGAAAAAACTCTGATCTCTCTCTCTCTCTCTCTCTCTCTCTCTCTCTCTCTCTTTCTCTCTCTCTCTCTCTCTCTTCCTCCCTCCCTCTCTCCCTCCCTCTTTCTCTGTGTGAGTGTGTGTTTCTGTCTCTCTATCTCTCTGTATGCCTCTCTCTGTTTCTCTGTGTCTCTCTGTCTCTGCTGTTCTGTCTCTCTGTCTGTCTCTCTGTCTGTCTGTCTCTCTCTCTCTCTGTGTCTTTCAGTGGTAACTAACTGATTGGAGCTCTTTATCAAGGAGTGAGGACCTATGGGATTTTCCACATCCACATTGTTGTATCTTATTTAAACAACATTACTGATGAGACTTCATTGATGCTGATTCACTATCATGTCTAGAAAATACTTTTTTCTTTGGGGGTGCGAATCGAATCCTCGTGTTCTTACAGTCATTCTGCCTTCTCTTCCCTATAAGATCCTTCTTCTGCTACAAAGACGCTTCTTTGATGAGAATGCTAGACAAATCTGTCTATGGCTATAAGAATAAGAATTTAAAACATACTTAGTATTTACATTGGTATAGCAAAATAATTAATTGGTACAGCCATTTTGAAACCTTGTTTACAAAAACAAAAGAAAACAGTTGCTACTGAGATTTCCATTGCAGACTGCATTTCTATACCACTAGATGGCATCTTGTTCTTTTAAGATCTCTGGTAACATTCCAGTTCTGTTTTTTCTCCTCCTAGGAGCTAGGCAAAATAATTTTCTGGAGATCTTACTTTATTCAAACTCTTGGAGTAATTTTGTAGGAAGAAATAAAATAAGTGCGAACAAGGTGCCAAATGTAGAAATATTTTAATGGGCAAGTGCAAGCTCTAGGGCAGAGAGTGGAGAAGCGAAGCGTAGCTGGAATATAGTAGGAATAAAGAAAACGACTTAATATGATGTCATGACACTTTAAAGAGCATAACAAAATGGTGAGCATTTTAATGACCACATGAAGCCTTTTGTTGTTATTGCTGTTATTGTCTTTGTTTTTGTTTTTAGGGACTGGAGTGATGGCTCAGCAGTTAAGAGCACTGGCTGCTCTTCCAGAGGTCCTGAGTTCAATTCCCAGAAACTACATGGTGGCTCACAACTATCTGTAACGGGATCTGATGGCCTCTTTTGGTGTGTCTGAAGACAGCTGTGATATATATATATATATATATTAAATAAATAAATATGTGATATATATATTAAATAAATACATTGCCAAAGAACATTTTTAAAATGTTTGTATTTGCGTGTGTGTGTGTGTGTGCGCGCATGTGCGTGTGTGTTTGTGGGATGTATGTGTATGGATGGCCATAGAGGCCAGAAGATGGTGTTCCTTTAGTATTACCTTTTAGGTTTTTCTATTGGGTTCATTTTCTCTGCCAGTCAAGAAATTAAAGGGAGGAATAAAGTGTCTAAACAACTGGAATATATCAGGAATATATCAGACTCATGAGGTAGAAACAATAATGAGAAATACTTTTATTAAAGGTGAGGAAACACATGAAAACATACATGCACACACACATACACACATACACACAATAGCATACACACCCATATACTCACACAGGTACACACATAAACTCATATACACTAAGTGCACACACACAGACTGGCCACTCACATACACACACACACACACACACACACACACACACACCACATTACACACAGAGAGGTACACAGAAATACTGATATACTACCAAGCAGAGTGAAGACTTTGGAAGTAAAATCCCGTCTTTCCTCTATTTACGTGTTTTTATGTGTGTGGCATGTATTCTTCCTAAAGTGGATGTTTCGTCAATTGGACAAACTTTGAGAGACTGATAGGCTCACAGAATGGAATAAACATTTCCCAATCTGTATTCTCTGGCAGGAGTGATTAATTGGCCACATGAGGCCTCAGTGTCAAGCAACCACCCTTTTTTTTTCCCTCAGGTCAGAAAGAAGCCAGGTATTTGTTACCTATCTGTGTCCCTTCCCCTATCTGTCTGTAAAGAATCTAACTCCTAACCTTCACAAGTATAAGCTGGATGTACGTGTCATTGGGAGAAGCTTACATGGAACTCAGGCCCTCTGCAAAAGGACCATAAATCTTAGCCATAGAGTCATTGATATTCCCAATATATTGAAATACCAACTATAGCCATTTAAATATTTATTGCTTATGATTTCTAGTCTCAAAGCAGTATACTAAGTCTACTTAATCTTTAAGAGCTCTAGCATGTTTTCTTTGGAATCTTGAAAAAAAACACAAACTCCCATAGAAGAGATGACAATAGTAAACATTACAAGCCAGTGACTATGTACCATAAAATCATGGCATTTTATCACTGTCCAGCTACAGAGAGTATGGCAACTGACTCCAGAAAAAAATGTCAGGATTATTCTCCTTTCAAATGTCCGAATCAATTTCGTTATGTGCATTTTGTTAACATTCTATATAAGTAGCAGTCAATTTTAAGTATAGTGTAGAAGCATATACCAAGGGAGCTTTTAGATATGCCAGTTATAAATGATATTATTCCTTAGATAATGATCTTTGATTGACTTGGGAAAGATGGTACTGCACTATTTGTGGTTGTGAAATAAGATTCTATTGATAACCTGGGTAGTGTAGGGATGCATATGACTTTCTCTGTCAGAACAAATAGTAATCACTGTGCTAGAAATGTACAGACTGGGAAAAGATCGCGCCAACCCTATACTCAACAGAGGTATGGTATAGAAAGCACATAAAAATTCAAGAAATTAGACACGCCAGCAAACCAAATCATGTAATTTAAAATGGGGTATAGAGCTATCAAGAGAATTTTCAACAGAAGGATATCTGGTGTCCAGCATGGGGAAACCCATGGCTCCATCTGGATATGTAGTAGAGGACTGCCTTATCTGACATCAGTGGAAGAGGAGCCCCTTAGTCCTCTGGGGACTCGATGACCCAGCCTAGGGGAATGCTAGGGCACTGAGGCAGGAGTGGGTGGACAGCTGGGGGAGCACTCTCAAAGAGACAGAGGGAGGGGGAAGGGTATAGGGAATTTGTGGAGGGGAAACTGGGAAAGGGATAGCATTTGAAAGGTAAATAAATAGAATAACCAGTATAAAAAAAGAAAGGGTCAACATCCTTAGTCATCAGAGCAATGCAAAACATCAAAACAACTCTGAGGTTCAAGCTTATATAAATTAAAAGGGCTAAGATAAAAGAAAACACAAGTGACAGCTCATGATGGTGAGGATGTGGAACATAAGGAACACTCCTCCATTACTTGGGGGAGTAGAAACTTGTACTATTAATTTGGAAATCAAGTTGGCAATTTCTCTAAAAATTCAGAATAGCTCTACCTCAAAACCTAGCTATATATCTCCTGGTCATATATTAAAAAGATGTTCAGGGATAAAGATGGAGCAAAAAGTGAGGAAATGGCCAACCAATGACTTGAGAACCACAGCATGAGGGAGAAGCCATCCCTGACACTAATTATGCTAATCTATACTTGCAGACAGGATCCTAGCATATCTATCTTCTGAGAGCTCCAGCCAGCAGCTGATGGAAACAGATGCAAAGACCTACAACCAAACATTAGACAGAGCTCAGAAAATCTTATGGAATAGAGGAAGCAAGGAATGAAGGAGCTGGTGGGGCAGGGTTAAGACCACCACAAGAAACCTACAGAATTAAATAACCTGAACCCACAGGGGCTCACTGGAACTGAACCACCTCCTAAAGAGCACACATGTGACAGATGTAGACTACCTCTGTATAAATAACCAATACACAGCTTGGTCTTCGTGTGGGACTTCTAACAACTAGAGCAGGGGCTGTCTCTATCTTACCCTATTCCAAAAAATGGTTTTCCTTGGGTCTGTCTCTAACTTTCCCAATCCCATAAATGTTTTGTCTTGTCTAGGCTCAATAGAAGAAACTGTGTCTGGACCTACTGCAACTTGATATGCTAGTTGATATCCATGGGAGGCTTCCCCTTGTCTAAATGAGGGGACTGTGAAGAGAAAAGGGAGGGGAAGATACCATCAGGATGTACGATAAATAAATTAATTGATAAATAAATTAAACCAAGAACATAAAAAAGTTTACATAGTAATCTTGGAAATGGATTATTTGTTTTTAGAAACATACTTAGAGGGTGAGATATCTATAAAGAGGTACGGATAAACTAACATCAGCTCCCAGAGACAGTGAGTATCTTTTGAGAACCAAACATTTTCTTAATGGCATCTTTCATATCCTTGTTCCTCAGGCTGTAGATTATAGGATTGACAAATGGGGCAAGGACAGCAAACATTAGTGCAATGACCTTCTCCAATAGTGGTTGGAAGGTGACAGAGAAGCGCAGGTACATAAGAGCCACACTGCCAAAAAACAGCACAAAAATGGTGATGTGGGCTGTGCATGTGGAGAATGCCTTCTGACGGCTCTCACCAGATGGAATCTTCAGGACTACGGTGATGATTCTTAAATAGGAAAGGCTGATGATAGAGACACAGCTCAGGATGGAGATAGCATGGATGACATCTTCAACCAGAATCATAGATGTGTCTGTACATGCCAAGAGGAGCACAGGTTCTAAGTCACAGAAGAGCTGGTGAATCTGATTGGGGCCACAGAAGGGCAGAGTAGATATCCACACAATCTCTGGGAGGAGCATGAGGAAGCCGAGGGTGAAAGAGCCTGTGGAAAGCTGTGTGCAGAGCTTTGGAGTTATAATGATTGCATAGCGAAGTGGGTTACAGATGGCAACATACCTGTCGATGGCCATTATTGTGAGGACTAAGCTTTCTGTGACTCCAAAGGAATGGAAAAAATACATCTGCAGCAGACAGCCAATGAAGGAGATGGTTTTCTCTTTGCTGACCAGGTTGTAGAGCATTTGGGGAATGGTCACTGTGGTGTAGCAAATCTCCAGGAAGGAGAAGATGCTGATGAAACTGTACATGGGATTGTGCAGACGGACATCCAGCTGCACATCCAAGAAGATCACAGCATCCCCAACAACAATGAAGAGGTAGACACAGAGCAGAAGGATGAAGAGCAAAAGGCCACCATCCTCAAACTGAGGGAAATCAGAAAAATAAAACTCTGTCACCTTCGTCTGATTCTTCTTATCCATATTTTCAGAAGTTTATCGGACGGCTGAAAGAATAAAAAATCAGAACTCTAGTAAAGGAAGAAAGAAAAAATTAACCATCTTAACAGCTAAAATATTAAACCAATTAAATAACATATATGCCGAATTGTTTGGAAAAAGTAATCTCATATTTTTGAAAATTTTACTAAAGATATTTAGTAGTCAGCTATTCTGTTTTTTAATAACCTGTTCATTTAGAAATATAAATTTGTATACACTATTGAATGACAATTTCGCAACTTCCATTAAAGAGTAATAGTTTAGAAACTGCCTTTTACTTCATAATATAAGGAAAGTTATTTTACAATAAATGATTTACAGAGATAATCAACATATTAATTTTCCCAATAATTCATAACTTTGAAATAACTGAATATATTTTGAGAGAAATATTCAGAAAAGAAAATGAATGTTAATTAAACAATTTTGGTTCAATAGGATAGCATTTTAAAGTAAATATTTTAAAGGCTTTAGGGCACATATTGCTATACATTGGTTAACGTCTTTATTAACATCTCACTAAAAAGAGAACATGATGTTTACTAGGAACCACTTCCTTGGAAATGTCACAGCTTATAGTCATCTGTGTGTGCAATGTAGTCTAGTCTGTACTACCTTGCACAAAGGAGGGTTTTGCTAATTTCAAAACTATTACCCAGATGATGCATTGTAAGTGTAATTGAATAATACCTGAAAAGCTGTAATCAAGAGTCAATATTCAGAGAGAGGTTTACCCAAAGCCTCAGATATTCTCACCTGTATCCTCATGATGTACTGATCATTAATCAGCATGCCAGAGGGTTTCTCATATTTAATAGTATTGCTACTTTGGTCACACAATTATTTACTGGGGAATATATGTGTCCTCCTATGCAGAGTAGGTTGTTTGTAAGACCATTTAACAATCGATTGGATGTCAATAGTTCAACCCATTCCTAGTTTTGATAAGCAAAACTGCTGTGTTTGCAGGGAAGTTGGCATAAATGTTTGATGTCAAGAACCAGGCACATATAGAAAATACTTTTTGATGTTACATAAGATGATCACGGTCTGATAATTGAATATGAATACACCTGGACCTTTGCTTTAAAGGTACAAGAATATGAAGGCACCAAACAGCTCCTTAAGTGCACATCCATCATTACCATGACTCAGCCAGTTCTGTGCTACCTTCTGAGGAGTGACGCTCATCACCTACTTTCAACAGGAAGTTATCTTTTTTACCTGTAAGCATTTTGGGACATATTGTCTTTATAGAAAGTTCCATTTATTCTACTAACCTAAAGCTGGCCAACAGTTACCTGCTAACAACAGGTTTGAAAGTATACTTGTGACTGTTTGCTAAAATATTTTGCATGATGCAAGTATAAGCTTTGTCTTTGTCACACTTAACTACTTGATAGTGAGAGATCTGAAGACTGGTTCTGATGAAAGAAAGAAGGTATTGATAGCTACCAAAAAGTCAGTCATGTTAAAACTGACTTTAGACACAATACACACACTCTTGAAAGCACAGAAAAAGTGTCCACACACAAAAGAAAGTTAGCCTGGCAAGCAAAAACCGAGGATTATGTGTGCTTTTTAGGGATCCTGTAGAATAACAGATCTATAGTTAAAATAGGAAATGCAAAGGACAAAATTCATTTTGGCATTTCTACATAAAAACTTTTACTAAAAATTGATTCTTTCAGGAAATATGGGCTATGCTATAATTATTTCTTGCTTTATACTGTTGCCAACATGCATTAGCTTCAAATATGTCTTGGTCGAATTTGATCACTCAAATACTGAGCTCCAAGTTTTTACATATAAACATGTGGGTATACTAAAACAAACAAGCAAATGAACAAAAAACAAAAAAACAAAAAAAAATTGCAGAGGGGAAGAATAATTAAAAGTCTCCAAAGCTTACACTAAGTCTAGGAAATAATGTGACTATATGCAATATTTTTAAAACAATTTTAATATCTGAATCTTTTGCATCTATGATCTTGTATTTTTTGCGGGTATGGCATGACATAATACATGTATATGCTATGAGTCAAATTACTCTGTCAATAGTACTCGTCACAATCACAATATCAAAGTCTGGAAGAATGAAAAAGGAAGAATTTTACCGAAAGACTCTTCTATTTCCTAGGGGAAAAGGAACAGCTAGAAACTCAAGTGGTAAGCTATAATCATTGTTTGGGGATTTTGTTATTCATAGTTGTCTTTCCTGACTCTGCAACAAATCATATAGGCATCCTAGATTATAGTTGATCTCAGGATTAAGTATTAATGTGAAAGGTCATAGATTCTGTGTCACAGATATAATTTAATAGGTTAATTTACACAGAATAGGTTGATTTCACTGTTGAAATTAGTAGGTCATTTCTTCTTGAATTTGTACTGCTTCTCTGCAGTCAGAGAGCACACTGACCTGCCCAAAGCCCCAGCCCAGAGCCACAGGCTTCCCATCTCAGCTACAGTCCTCCCACCTCAGCTATAGTCCTACCTCAGTTAAAGTCCTCCCATCTCCCTGTGGTCTCACTGTGTTCATATGTCTTTGACAATGACTCTGCAGGTCTCTCCATCTATACCTACCTCTGCTAGAATCCCCTTTCCCAAATATCTTCATTTCTTTGCAGCAGAACACATAGAAAGGTTAGAGCCACAACACTGGATTTCTTGGGGGATAAACGCTTTATTTTGATACACTCTCTGTAGTGCCTAGGGAAAAGCAACTCTTACCCCAAGTGCCTAATTAGGAAATTATTGCCACACTTCTGTTTCACAAGGACTCCATACCTATGGGAAGCTAGATAGCAGAAGAATATTGATACTTGATTTTCTTTTGTGTAGAATGTATGAAAGAATTGTTTCTGTGACACAATGTCAGATAGACTGAGTCAGAAGATGATCTAGCAGTCTAAAGCAGTCAAACTCAGCCTCTTATATAGTAGCCAGTGCAACAGCTTATGAACACAATTCAATGTTGACGAATATGAAATAGAATCAGCTTCAGTAGAATTTCTTCAGAAATATCAGATCATCTCAGGGTCATTGGTAGCAATGGAAGAAGTAAGGTTCTCCCTGAGATTTGTCACATTTTAGTGACCCTCAAAGATCTCTCCATAGGTTTTGTTTAAGGAAATGATTCAAGAACAACATCTCCTTCTACATAAAAGATGCATTGATAATCACATGAGTAAGCACATAAAAAAACTGGGAAAGTCCCTCATATACAAGTAGAGGAATAAGTTTACTTTTTAATTTCTTTATTCCTTTTTCCTCATTGATTTTTTTATTCTCTTTATTTACATCCTGATCAGTGCCGGCATACCTACCACCTCTCAAACGGTTCCTCTCTCCACCCCCTCACTTTTTCTTATGAGTGAGTGGTGACCCCCTGGTTATCTCCTTACCCTTTGCTCTTCTCAAAACTGAAATTGGAGCTAATATGTATTTACAGAATGATAATGATTCTGTAAATCCACAAAATGAATCTGTAAAACCATATAAATAAGATGTTAATTTATATATATAAATTTATATAAATATATAAATTTATATATATATATATATATATGTCAAGAATGAAACATTAAATGTAATGGTTCCAGTGGGTATAGACAGAGAATAGCATATATATATATATATATATATATATATATATATATATACACACACACACACATGTATGAATGTTGTGATGTATGTATGTATACATCTTACATTATTATACACAAATTACTTCTACATCCAAATTAATAAGCAAGGAAAAAAGTTCACAAATACCACCCTTTATGCTAGAAAAGTAAATTATCTTAATAGATACTTAAATCTGTCTCCTGCCTTCAGAGAGATTAAAGTACTGTATATACATATTTCTAATTTTTAAATCTTTTTTCTAACATAATTTTTATTGTTTATTTGGGAATTTCCCATAATGCACCCTAATCACACTCATTTCTTACCACTAAAATCAGAAACAAGACAAAGTTGTCCAATATTTCCATGTCTATTTAGTACAAAACTATTACAAGTATTAGATAAAACAATAAGATAATTGATGGATATCAGGGGATACAAATTGGATATGGACATCTGATATCTATCTTCTGAATACATCCCTACAATCACCACAGTGGTCTGAATATAAGTTGAAGCAACTGCTAGAGAGGAGGAAAAGACAACTGCTGTTTGAATGGCATCACAATGACCATCAGAGATGTAGATGTACAGTACAAACCTTCCACAGGGATGGAATTACAGAAGATCTGATGGATCTGGTTGAAGCAACAAAAAAAGGCAGAGTAGTGATCCTTACAATCTCAGAGTACACTAGGAGGAAGCCACAGATGTAGTAGGATCCAGCTATTTGTGGCATTCAATGTCTGGATATTCTCATGGTTGGATAGCAGAGGACTTACTTTGTATCTGTAAATGGACATTCTTGTCAGGACACAGCTTTCTGTGATACCCAATTGCTGCAGACCCTTTTTGGTCCCTGTCTGCGTAGAACAGGTCTCTAGTTGCAGGTGGACAAGGAGTCAGCAAATGAAAGACAAAATCAACACAAGAGGTTGTGTAGAATCTGTATGTAATGTCACAAAGTGAACACCAGTCTTATACAGAAAACAAAGGGGTAGCATGTCACAGCAGGCAAAGTACATTGAAGTTACCTAACACAAAACAAAGGAATGACTTCAAAAAGACTTACAGGTACCAGGTAAATGTTTACAGTAAAGATAAAGCAGTCCTGCCTAGGGTCAGCTTAATGAAAGGTAAGGATTTCACACCCTAGTCACAATTTGTGCTACTCCTTTGAGCCTTGTGAAAGCTAACACCAGGGGGTTCTGCTCTAGCAGACCTTCTCATGATTAATGCAATACCACAAACCTCCTATTTCCTAGGCCTTGATAAATTTTTGTATGAGTGTAACTTTTAAGTATCTGTGGAGAGTCTCCATTTGTCAGAAGAATTCACCAACTTGCTTCTAATATGCAATATAACCTGCTATACCTGGCTGTAGAGAAGATCCCTGTCTCAGTGGGATTTCCTAGCTCTTTCATGGTAAACCCACCTATTAGCTAGGCCATTGTGTATTCCCTTGTTTGGATGAGACTGGCTACTGTCCTAAGTAATCACTCTGCCGACTACCCTGAGCTATTCTAGCTCTGTTCTTTGTAATGGCCTAGCTTGTTTCACTGTTTCTACTGGAAGTAAACTTGAATGTTACTGAATAGATAACCTTCTTACTGAATTCCAAGTTTGTCAGCTTCAAGGATTTCTAGGACTTTGAAACACTGGTCGAGGCTTACCTATGTCAGAATTCAATCTTAAAAGGCACTTATAATAAAATAATACTAAAAGAGAGTACGTGGATCCATATACCAGACTAACGCGGGGATAGGGTATGAGTATACAGGTTATGAGAATGCCAAGGTTCCAGGAGGTTGAGTTTCTCTGAAACTCTTTGCCTCCTGAGTGCTTCCAGGCCTCTTGGCCTGCCAAGCAGACTACACTGGAGTGTTCGTAGCACCCAATGAGTAGAGGATATACTATAAACAAGATATTAGGATGTTAGGGTGAAGGTTTTGTGTGGGCAGCAATTCAAGGAGTTTTGTGGTCCTTGTCTTGCTTGAGCAATGGGGCCTTGCTGTCAGTTTGCAGAGAATGACCAATTATCATGGCAACAGCCTAGATTGTCTAGGGATTTCCATGGGAACCATTCGGACAATAACTTAATTTATGTAATCCAGTCCTTGTACTTGAAGTTTTGTTTGATGTATAGAGCTAATCAACTGGGGACTCTGTCTCTCCCACCTTTTCGAAACTTCATTCAGATTGACTACATATATTTTAAAGCATCTCCACTGCACTAGTGTTCCCCACCACCACTCAAATGCCCCTAAATTTATGCTGCTTCTTCCCGTCTCCGACCTGATCCTTCCCACTCTTCCAGTCCACCTACAAAATGTATTCTATTTCTCCCTCCAGGGAGATCCTTGTTCCCCACTCCTGTCACTTCCTTTATTCTTAATCTTACTAAGTCTAGGGATTGTAACTTGCTTGTCATTTACTTAATGACTAATATCCACATATACTATATCTATCTATCCGAGTCTAAATTACCTTGCTCAAGATGATTATTTTCTAGTGCCAACCATTTAGTTCCAAATTTAATGATGTCATATTTTTAGGTAAATGTTATATATAGACAAGTAACATTATTTAAAAGGAGCAGGCTATATTTAGAAATGTAGATACATATACATCTATACATATAACAATACTCAATTTTAAAAAGAGCCCATTCATTTAGAAAGGAGCAATTAGTGGTTTATGGAAGGATTTGGAGAGAGAAGAGTAAAAGAAGAAATGATGTAATTATATTATAATCTCAAAAATAATCTAATACTGTTCATGCTTCCCTATTGCTTTCCCAGCAATAAATCCCCCTATCATCCATCATCCCTCAGATACTGTTTCTTGACACGAAAGAAAAAGGTTTCTCCCCATGCAGCTTTCTTTAATCTGCAAAACTCAATTCAGCAACTATAGCCTGGCCACTGAATGGTGTGAAACAGAATTTTAAGCTCAAAGGGGTTTCACAAAGATTTCTAACCTCGGTAGTCCATAATATTTCATGTTACCATTCCCAATATTTTCTTTATGTGGACTTCTTTGTAGATCAAAGCACTGTGAAATAAATTTGTCAGTATCATCATTATTTCAACACTGAAACTAAATCAAGCCTGAAACTAAAGCTCAAATCAGTTTAATGACATGTTTAAGGTTATGTAAGTAGCTATAACACCTGTTTAGGATTTCCTATTTATTTATGTTATTCATTTCCTCTCTGTGTGTAAGTCTGTATATGGCCAGTATACATGACAAAGGTATATGAGGAAGTCAGCGAATGACTCTGAGGGGACGGTCAATTCTCTCCTGTCATCTTGTGGCATCTGGAGATTGAAGTCAGGTCATCAAGCAGGCATACGCATGCTCAGCTGCCTCACAGAACATATTAATGCACCCATGGCGTCTCTACTGTATTTCCAGTCTCCAATAAATAGGTAAATTTACTTAATATAGTTGGTTATTAACAAAGGGAAGTTTTAAGTTTTCTTTCTTCAAATCTTTTAAGGAGCCTTAGCAGTTCTTGCTGTTTCCTAGAGTGATGGGTCTTTTCCCCTCCACTTTTTTCTCTATTTCAGTGACTGTGGATTATAGAAATACCATTGAACAAAGGGATTCAATGACCAGGATTTATAGATTTCTCATTAGCAAAGTGGCATAGACCCAAGGGGTGAGCCTTCTACTATTATTCTGGTAAATAAACATAGCCTTAAGATGATTTCTAATAACTTATCACTATACCATGAATCAGAGTATCACTCCACCATCATTAGAGAAGTTTCTTCTTGCTGTAGGTAGTAACTAACACAGAGAAACACAATGAATCTATGTGTAGAGAACAAGAGAATTTGTAGTTTCCCACTTTTAGAAAGTGTGTTTTATAATACAACTATCCCACTCAAAGCTCGAGAATCTATGCAGAAGAGGAGAGGTAACTATCATAAGAGCCAGATGTGGTGGATGAGTTCAAGGAAACAATGCTCTCCAGACACATAGGGCACAGCCACAGGAATTCACAATGACTGTGATAGCATGACCAAGATCTTGGTCAGTTTAAGATAGACGAAATCTCAGTATGATGTAGGGGTGGTAGGCACAATGTCTTACCCCATGCTCATGAGGTATTGTCATTTGATAGATTCTGGGAGAGAGTTAGGTTTCTTTAATAATATGAGCCCTGGTATGTAAATCACATTCAACAGTAGGCCCTATGTCCAAGAGCAGAAAGCCTATTCAAGTTAGACTCAATGAGATTAAAAGAGAAAGGAGGGAGGGAGGGAGGGAGGGAGAGAGAGAGAGCGCGCACATACAGTTCGAGAAGTAGGAAGTTGGGCGTAGATATGGAAGGAGTTGTAGGAAGGACATAAATATGATCAAAATATACTAAATAAAAATTTCAAATAAATAAATAAAAAGCATTATTATAAAATGCCCTGCATTAAAAATAAGGAAAAATAAAAATAAGTGACTAGAAATCTTTAAGGTAGTACAAGTTCATTTGAAGGATTCTCTAGATATATAGAAGTAGTAGTATTCTTTTTTAAATATTTATTTTTAAACAATGTGTTTATTTGTGGGTCTGTGCATAGAGATGTAAGAAGTAATTGAGTACCATGGAGCTAGAATTAGAGGCAGTTGTGAGCCACCTTGTGTGGGTACTAGCGTCTGAACTAATGACCTCTTTCACCGATAAACCATCTCTCCATTTCCCTAGAAGCTTTCTTATAGTCAAGATTTTATTCTCCACTTCAAACAGAATTCAGATGCATAAACGTTCCTTAGTACTGGCTAGTATGTAAATCCCAAGTTTCTGGTAGTCTAAGTTTTTGTATTATTTTCATATATTTTGTATTTTATAGGAAACAGCTAGTTAAATAAATTAATTAGATCAAGGTAAACCTGTATCCTGACACTAGCCCAGGTTCTATGCTTTCGCACTTTATAAGGGATGTAGACATTTGGGATCTCTAACAATAATAGATCAGGACAGACAACAAGACACAAGACACTCCCACCCTATGATATATGTTTATATATATGATATATATTTATATATATGTATGTGTGTGTATCATATTATGTGTTCACAAATAGTTATTCTAAATCACAGAATAAATATGAACCATGCAGATTAAAGTTATTAAAACTAAGAAAAGAATAATAATTTTTACTGTGAACTATATGCCAGAAACTATGTATTATATTTTAGAGATTTTTGTTATCACTGTGAAAAATTCTTATCAGAAAACATTGCTATTGTATAGTGAAATTAAGATTTAAAAAGCTTAATTTACTTTATCAATATCAAGTAATTAATATGTCATTCAATAAGGTAGAACTTAAGTTCAAATTCACAGAATTTTAAAAATGTGTGGTTAAAAATATGGTCAGTACACTGGTGTTTTCTACATGAAAAAAAAATGTGTTAATATAAGAAACTTTTAATTTTGCTCCAAAATTTATTTAATAAATATCTCTGTTTAAGGTATAATCAAATGATTTATGTTGAAACAAGTAAATTTGAGCCTGTATGTATTAGGGAAGAAACATATTTGGCAAAATTTCTAAGTACAATTCACAAATATCTGAAGTTAGAAAATCACAGCCTCCTATGATGCTGAGAGAGCATTTTACTTTGAAGTCTTTGGGATCAAGCTGTATATGGCTCCAGAAGATGTTGTAATGTTATGATAACATTGAAGGCCAGGCATCTTTTGCCACAATATCAATACCAGACATGAGAAAAGTGAGATGCTTCATATACACTCCTTGGCTATTGATCCCTCAACCATCCTATTATCAAATCTGTCCATGGCCTTCATTTTGCCCTCCCATCACCTCAGTATTCCTGTTCTCATAAGCTGCCTCTTCAGGGCCTCCTTGATTTCCTTGTTGCGCAAGCTATAAATGAAGGGGTTGAGAAAGGGAGTAATCACAGAGTAGACTACTGCCAAGGCTCGGTCGTAGTCAAGGGAGTAACTCTTCTTCAGTCGCACATACATGAAAAGGATGCTCCCATAGAAGATGAGCACCACAGTGAGATGGGAGGCACACGTGGAGAAGGCCTTCTTCTTGCCTGCAGCAGAGGGAATCTTGAGAACTGTGCGGATTATCTGCAAGTAGGAGCTGAGGATCAGCAGGAAGGTGGCTAGGATCTTACAGGAGTTTATAATAAAATCTACTAGGACATTGACTGATGTGTCAGTACAAGCCAAACTCAGCACAGGAGGGAAATCACAAAAAATGTGCTGAATGTGATTGGGGCCACAAAAAGGGAGACGAGACACCAAGGAAATTTCCACCACTGGCCCAGCCAAGCCTCCCAACCAGCAACCAATGGCAATCTTGATACAAAGTGACTGGGTCATTAGGGTGGGATAGTGGAGAGGCCTGCAAATGGCTAAGTACCTGTCATATGCCATTGCTGTCAGGAGGTAGCACTCAGTAGCTCCAAGAGAGTGAAAGAAGTAGATCTGTAGGAGACATCCAGAAAAGGAAATCGTCTTCTTCTCACTCAGCAAGTTCGCTAGCATCTTGGGAATGGTGGCAGCTGTGTAGCCCAGCTCCAAGAAGGAAAGGATGCTGACAAATCTGTACATGGGCGTGTGGAGCCGAGAGTCCAGGTAGACCACCAAGAATATCAGCAAGTTTCCCAATATAGTAGTGAAGTAAATGGAAAGCAGCAAGAAAAACAGGTAAATCTGGACACCTTGGAAGTGAGGGAAGCCCAAAATGATGAATTCTATTACTTGGCTCCAGTTTCCAGTGCCCATTGCTCATTATTCCTGTTCCTATATAATGTAAAATATACAAGAGATAAGGGAGAAAGTAGCCATTGGCATCCAATCAAGGAAAATTTTAATGTCCTACATCTTCCATCTTCTACTACATGCTTTGAGAAGCAGGCAATTCCATTCCACACCACCCAGTCCTGCAGTCAACTGCATTCGTCAGAATTTCTACCCATTGCTTCCAGGGAAACTGCCCTTTTTTGAACAGTACAACCAATCTTTATATCATACCCCACTTAATAACCCATTCATCCTGCTTACTGTAGGCTTCAGTAATTTCATTGATCAGCATGCATATTGCTAATTCTCATTGGATGTGTAAGATCATTGTTTACACTGACAGTGGAAATCTTACCATTGGTAACAGTACCAATGGAACATCCTTACCATTGAGACTGTAGCAGACCAAGGATATTCGGTTCACATTACATTTCCTGGTTTCTACCTTTAAGTTGTTTGCTTCTTCAAGCTTCTGGCTTCTAAAACTATCACTCCTTTCATCTCTGTTTTCTTATGTTCTTTCGTGAAAAGATCTATTACAACCCATCTATGAGCGTAACAGTTAGAATTTCGACCTCTTTTGGACACTAGTAAAACTTGCAGTGGAGATTAAGGTGAGTTCAGTAAAAGAATGAGACTCAGACCAGAAGCAAATCCTATACCTCCTTTCTTTCCTTCAAAATGCCCACTTCCTCAATACACTCTATTTACAATCTCAAATGCATTTTTAATTTTCATTCGTTGTATAGAGAATAAACAGCTATGGTCAATATAACTAAATATTATTGAATATTTTCTGAATATGATAACTAAACAGGGACTCAAAGAATAAGTAAATTTTAGGGACCAATGCCAAGAAACTACTTTGCTTTTTCCTTATTTTAGCTGTTATACAAAATTGTGCATATTTGTCATGTATGACATGGTGCCACAAAGTGAAGAACTAGACACAACTGGTTAAATTAAGTATTGTGTCAGATAGCTGTCACTCAGTGGTGAAAGCACTTGCCATCTATTCTCTTGGTATTTCACACAATGCAATATCCTGGCATGATGAGATGGCTCGGCAGGTAAATGCACTTGGTGCCAAGCCTAAAGATCTGAGTTTGATTCAGAGCCTCACATGGTAGAAAGAGAGAAATGACTCCTGAGTGATTTCCTCTGACTTCCACACCCTTGCCATGGCTCACACATGCATGCACAAACAGAAACAAGTAAATATGATTGAAAAATTATAATATACTGTTATTAACTATATTTCACCAAACCACCCACAAAACTATTGGCCCACAATTTGTCCTGGCTACAAGATGAGCAGGGATAAAGATGGAGCAGAAATTGAGGAAATGGCCAACTAATCACTGGTCCAACTTGAGACCCATACCATGAGAGAGAGCCCACCTCCAACACTATTAATGATATTCTTTTATACTCACAGAGAGCAACCTAGCATAACTGCCACTTCAGAGGCTTCACCCAGCAAGTGGTGACTCATAGGGACTGGACCACCAACCATAGTGCAGACATGGGTTAGACCTGGGACCTCTACTCATATGTAACAGATATGTAGTTTGGTCTTCATGTGGGATTCCTACCAAATGGAGCAGGGGCTATCTCTGACTCTGTTGCTTGCCTTTGTATCTCTTTCCCTAACTGGGCTGCCTTGTCTAGGCACAATAAGAGATGCTCCCAGTCCTACTGCAACTTGATGTGTAGGTTGATATCCATGGGAGGCCTCGTCCTCTCAGAGTAGAAAGGTTTGATGTGGGGGAAGGTGAGGTGAGAGGGACACCGGGAGGGGAAGAGAAAGGGGAAGCTGCCATTAGGAGGTAAAGTAAATAAATAAATTAAAAAACATAATATACTGTTATAAACTGAACTCACACTATTATCCAAAGAATTTATTAATTCTAAGAAAATAAATAATTACAATAATTTCCCAGATTATTTTTCTGTATATAAATGACATTAATCTCATTAAACTTACTAAACAGGCATAACCACATGCACATGACTATGCATGCACACACACACATACACACACACACACACACACACACACACACACACACACACACACACCAACCTCCCAGTTCACAATACCTATAGCATATTCATATAATTTGACCACTCTTTTCACATAATATAAATATTTTTTTAAAGAAGGATTTAGAGCTCTTTCCTTACACTACTGATTTTAAATGTTCTATCATTTCCACTTAATTAATCATTTTTAGAACCAATAAACATTGCTGCAACTTTGGGAGAAGCTCCAGGACCATCATAATTTTGGATTTCACTGAAGTGCTCGAGGTTTTAAATAAATCATTTATTATTATCAATTCACAAAGATGAAAGAGCTTTCACCCGAAAGAAGGAACAAGGAAAACAGTAACATAAATCATCACAGCAAAGACAACATCGCCGTTGCTGACTCAGATCAGCTAGAACTCTTATTCTCTAATGCATGAGGAAACTAGTGTCCTCCAAACATCCTACAGATAGAATCAGACTTTTGTCAGTACTCACGGTGCGAGGTGCTCATATGACAGCCTTTCTATTGTACAAATGCTTAGATAAAACTCTTTCTTTCCCTCTACACAAAATCTGACTTTCAAGCACTGCTTGTATTCTGTGGAATAGCCCTACTGTTCTGGCTGTGACCCATGTTTAAAACTTTATCAGCATCATCATGTTCATTGTGATCATCAAAGTTTCACTGCTGGTGGCTCCTCTGTTTGTAGTGTTCTTTCATTAAAATTTTGTTTCATGCTAAGTACCCTGAGGATCCTTAAATCTTCATTGACCACAAGGTCGTTTCTTTCTCTAAGCTTACAGGTTAAAATTAAGTTTTCCTGCTACTCCCAGTAGTCATGACCTGGAGAAATGTCTCGTTGCATAAGAACTATTTCTTTGCAAGCTTGAAGCCTTGAACTTGAATGTCCAGCACTCACTTTAAAAGCCAAGCTTGTCTGTTAGTTCCTGTAACCTGATCATTGGGAGGCAAAAATGGGTGGCTTTCGAGAGTTCATTTGGTGGTCACCCTAACTTAAAGGGTGAAATTTGAGTTTAATGATCTTGTTTCAAGGCATTAAGGCAGAGAGTGATAGAGGAAAACACCTAACATCCCCAAATCCTGCCCTGCCCTTATACCAATCTGCACACACACACAAACACAGAGACAGAGAGACAGAGACAGACAGACAGAGACAGAGAGAGACAGAGAGACAGAGGGGGAGACAGACAGACAGACAGACAGACAGACACACACACACACACAGAGAGAGAGAGAGAGAGAGAGAGAGAGACAGACACACACACAAAGAGAGAGAGGGGAGAGACAAAGAGAGACAGAGAGAGAGAGAGAGAAAGAGAGAGAAACAAGTACAGATAGATGAGAGGTGGCTGTCCAGCAGTACTTCCCCATGATCCTTTTATTATGTCCTACTTCAGGTACTCAAATTATTTTTATCCTTGTATTTACCATCCGAAAGCAGCTCTCTATGAGCTTTGTATTTAAAAAAGCTTATTTTTATCACCTTTGGTTATATATAGGTGTGGCTGTATTTGCATATAAGTATGCTCATGAATATAGGTGTCCACAGATGCCAGATGTAAAAGATTTCAAGAAACAGGAGTAACAAACAACAGTGAGCTAGCCAATGTGGGTGCTGAGAACATGCCTCAGGTCCTCTGACTGGGCAACAGCTTCTTAACAGCTTAACCATCTCTCTATCTCCTGCCTGAGCTTTTTGAAATTAATAAATTCCATATTTTACTTATGACCTAGAATGCTTCGGAAAGTGTCTGATTTGTCACAGATATGGTGGCTAATGAAAAATAGGATGTCAACTAAGATGATTGTCTGGTTCTTTCATACTACATCTCCTCCTTTGGTGTGAGGGCTGGAGTGAGGGCTATTAGAAATCCTAGCATATTTACAAATTAGCATTTATCTTGGTTAGGTAGTATCTCACTTCCCATATTCCAAGAGGCTTTTAGCATTAGTGCCTTGCAACTCATTCTCTGCCTCACATGGTTACATTGTTTCTGGCCTATAGCTATCGAGGCATAAGTCCAAATAGTTACAACTTAAGAGATCAACTTGATTTCTCCATTGTACAAAGAAGGAAGTGGGGATCAAGAAAAACAGAACATGGTTTGTCAGAGGTCACACATTAGGTTAAAAACATACCCAAAATACTGATTATGAGATGAGACATTTCACAGAAACATTTACAAAGGACAACGTATGCCTGGTATAGTGGCTCACACTCATAATCCTGTCCACTCTGGACTATAGAATGAGCATCCATTATCAAAAAGAATGTATTGTGATGGCATGAATATGTAGTTTTCAACTGTATTATTATTCTAAAAAATATGTCCATCCCATGAACCTGAATTATTCTGTACACTTAGTATTTCCGAATGTTCTTATTCTTTTCCTAATGACCAACCTAGAAAGAAACATGATAAAGTGTTTGCCTGACACATTCTTACCTGCAGCTTAAGAGTGAGGATCCTTTAGGGCTCCACCCTGGGGTCACTGCTGTATCTAGAGGTAGAAAAGAACTCCCCGATCTCTTCCTATTTTTTTCATTTATTTGTAGCATTATGTATTCCCACTCATGGGTGCTGCATGAGTTGAGCTTTCTAACTTTGAGAAAAACCTGTGGGAGTAAATCAAACCATAAAACATTCCTCTCTCGTGATCTATATTTTTGATTGGGCAGAAGTTTCTGGGCCTTCGGAGCAGACCCCTGAGGTTGCTAAGGTGTTCCTTTGGGAAGACAACTCTCATCTATGATATTCATTATCCAAGAGTTCTTTGCCTCTTACCAGTTCTTTCCTGCAATTACTACCCATCCAAGTTGCAAAAAGCCTCTCTTATTGCACTGGTTTTCATTAATGGAAACAGTTAACATCATAAAATTCCTGAGCAAACTAGGTCCCTGGATAGCATGACTTTAGAGAAAGAAATCATACACTTCCCCATTGCAATATGTCTTTTCCAAAATATGACTGAGTTTCCTGATCCAAGAGATGCTAAAGAGAAGTACAAACTGAGAAAATAGATACTAACAAGGCTGGTCTTTTTTTTTTTTTTTTTGAGATGGTGATGTGAGTTTATTTTAAAAGTACATATGTAGGCCAATTAAAAAGTTCTTAAGTTTAATACTTATAAAATTACAAAAATATTTCAGCCTGAAACCAGAAGGATGGCACATTATTAAAAAAAAAAATAGTTGAAACATTTCTCAGGTGTTTGGAGAACAAGTTGTACGTACATTAACAGCAGGTGTCCCCTACTGTGAATCTACAAAAGTTTGTGACTGAAAACTAAAGCAGACAAGTAGAAAACCCTGGATGATAAAACCATTAATGGTATGTAAATAAAACAATTCGTTATAAATTACCATAAATTGTCACTTCACACGGAGCAGTGTAGCATGATCAGGAAGGAATACCTAACCCCTGAGAAACATTACTGACTGGTAGTGCATGCCTGGTATACGTCAGGATTAGCCATCGCCCTGACAGTAATATTAACCAAAATCCATTTCAGTAACTTCAGTTTATCGTTTTCTGACTAATGTTAAGAAACAATGTCATCAGAAGCTGCTTAAATTAAGTGTTGGGTTGACCTAACTGGCAGGTATGCGCCAGTTTGCTCTGTTGGCAAATAACTTAATTTGGGAATTCATTGTAGTAAACTTTTTATGTATCCCTAAAAATGTTTTATTGGTATATTACTCTATTTTAATTATTTCAATTATTACTTGTTCAGTTTTGCATATTAGTTTAAACTGTAGTTATACAACTCTTTCCTCAGAACTTAATGCCAAGTAAATCAAAGAACACGGCAGGTCTTAATCCTGACTATTGGTAGTTTTATACCTTATCCTTTTCCAGTTTACTCCAGTGTTATCCTGCCCTGAAATTGTCTCTACCTCAGGATTCTGGATTTAAATCTAATTGCAACTTCACCTATTCATGTGACCTTGGCTACCTCATCAAATGTTTACTTTCAAACTTTCCCAAAGAGTATCGTCTACAGATTCATTACATAAAGAATTAAGTATTAAAGCTATTGAGTATCCCATTATATATACATGTGTCAGAAGATTACATTTCCTTGTAAATACATTTCATTGTCATTTGTTAACTGAATATATCTATAAAGGATAGGTTTACCTCATGCCAAAATGATATCCAAGTGTGACAATGAGCTTGAAAAATTATGAACTCTGAGTCATATGTGAAGACTTATACAGGTTTTTCTACATTCTCATTACAATCATATTTTGAAGGTTCCTTTTTTTATTGGTTATTTTATTTATTAAGTTTCAAATGTTGTTCACTTTCCTGGTTTCCCCTCCTCAACCCCCCATCCAATCCCCTGTCCCCCTGCCTGTATGAGGGTGCTCCCCACCCTTCCACTCCCACCTCACACCCCCAGCATTCCCCTACTTTGGGGACAACTAGCCTCCACAAGACCAAGGGGCTCCCCTTCCATTGATGCCGGATAAGGCAATCCTCTGCTACATATGCAGCTAGAGCCATGGGTCCCTCCTTGTGTATTCTTTGGTGGTTTAGTCCCTGTTATCTGTGGGGTCTGGTTAGTTAATATTGTTGTTCTTCCTATGGAGTTGCAATCCCCTTAAGTTTCTTATTCTGTCCCCTAACTTTTCCATTGAGGTCCCCATGTTCAGTCTGATAGTTAGATGTGAGTATCCACATCTGTATTGGTCAGGCTCTGGCAGAGATTCTCAGAGGACCGCTATACCAGGCTCTTGTTAGCAAGCACTTCTTGGCATCAGCGTCTTGGTGTCTGCAGATGAGATGAATCCCTAGGTGGGGCAGTCTCTGGATGGCCTTTCTCAGTCTTTGCTCCTTCTGGGTCACAATGCTTGAGATGGGTGGTTCTGAGTATGATTCCATCTCCCCTTTGTTGGGTATTTCAGCTAATGTCACTCCATTTGGGTCCTGGCGACCTCTTGCTTCTCTGGCATTTGAGATTTTCTAGTAGCTATCCCTAGTTTCCCATCCCCCAACCACTACACATCTTCATTCAATTTCTTGAGGCTCTGTACTTCTTCCCAATCTCCTCCCACACCTGATCCTGTCCCCTCCTTTTCTCTCCCCCATCTTTCTCCCTCCAGGATCCCTCCCTTCAGCAATTATTTTGTTCCCCCTTTTATGTAGGCCTAAAACATCCACATTTCAGTCTTCCTTCTTCTTGAACTTCATGTAAGCAACAAGTTGTTCCTCTTTCTCCACATTCTGGCCAGCATCTGCTGTCACCTGAGTTTTTGATCATAGCCATGCTGAGTGGTGTGAGGTAGAATATCAGAATTGTTTTGATGTGCATTTCTCTGATGCCTTAGGCTGTTGAACATTTCTTTAGGTGCTTCTTAACCATTTTATATTCCTCAGAGACAGGAAGGTATATCAATGGACTAGAGTTGAGGACTCAGAAATAAACCCACACACCTATGGTCTCTTGGACTTTGACAAAGAATCCAAAACCATCCAGTGGAAAAAAAGACAGCACTTTTAACAAATGGTGCTGGTTCAAGTAGCAGTTGGCATGTAGAAAAATGCAAATTGATCCATTCTTATCTCCTCTACAAAGCTCAAGTCCAAGTGGATCATGTGGACTTCCACATAAAACCAGATATGCTGAATCTAATAGAAGAAAACATGGGAAAGGTCCTCGAACACATCGGCACAGGGGAAAATTTCCTGAACAAGAACACCAATGGGCCAGGCTCTAAGATCAACAACTGACAAATGAGACTTCATAAAATTAAAAAGCTTCTGTAAGGCAAAGGACACTGTCAATAGGACAAAATGGCAAACTACAGATTGGGAAAAGATCTTTACCAACCCTATATTCAATAGAGGGCTAATATCCATTATATATATAAAAAAAAAACCCAAAACAACAACAACAAAAAACCTCAAACCCAACATCTCAAGAAGACTCCAGAGACAAAATAACCCAATTAAAAATGGGGTACAGCGTCAAACAAAGAATTCTCAACTGAGAAATCTTGAATGGCTGAGATGCATTTTCAAAGTTCTTAATATAGACCTTCTTTTTCTATATCTCCAAACATCTTACTTGAACTTTACATTCTCTTATTTACTTAAAATGGTTTCATTCTTTTTTTTTTTTTGCTTGTCCTAGGTAGGTGTTATACTGGTGATGTATATATATATATATATATATATATATATATATATATATACATACATTGATTTATATTTTGAAAGTTTTATATAATTCCAAAATCCTCCTTTCCCTTTCTTCCCACTGAATCTTCCCATATGCCTCTGAGCCCTGTGTTTGCAGATCATGATGATTTCAGCAGGAACAACTTAAATTCTACCTCTACAGGGCAAGCCAACCCAACAGAATCAGGCTATATGTTTTTAGAGTCTGTTGGATAGTCCTGGACAGTTACTCAAAAGTAGATTTCTCCTGTCTGATAGTGAGGTTTTGTGAGGTAGTCTTTGGCTCTTGGAGGGAACTTTTGAATCAAGATATTGCTTTATACCTTGATTATTATGAAATCAATTTTAAATAGTAACTTACTTTACTTAGATTTTTAAATTCTCTACCAGCCAATTATTAGTTAATTACCTATTACCATTTTTAATATTTATTTATTTACTTTTTAAATTTATGATGTAGCTGTGTGTATGTGCATGTCTGAATGAATGATTGTTCAGATATATAAGCCTGGAGATCAGAAGAGGGTATCAAACTCCCTTGGAACTGGGAATCAGTGGGATGATGCTGGGATCCTAACTCTGGTTCTCATAGGTGCACAGCATGTACTCTTAACCACTGAACCTGTTTACATCATTTCTCTCAACTTTAAATTAAGGCATTCACCTACTTTTTACAATCACCTATTTTCTATTACTAAAATGTCCTTAACTGATCTCTATCACTATCTCCAATCTAACTGATGTGTGTGTGCTCTATACTTAATATTTAATATTTAATTTTTTCTAAGAGAACCTAAAAACTAATGGCTTGAAGTGTCTTAATTTTTGTGATGCAGACAGAGTCTAAATTTAGGTATTTGAGAGCTGGCCTAACTATGTTTTTATTGTCTAATAATTTGTTGATTTTTTTACTTACCTTAATAGCATACGATATACAATATGAAAGTATACATTTGAGATGCTAAAGTACAACAGTATATACATTAGTGGAAAATCCCAGTTAAACTATCAAATCTATTATACACTTGAAGAATAAAGTCTAGTTGCTTTTTCTGTCAAAAATTTCTATTTCAGAGATGAATGAAAAAATTACAACAAAAAATATCTCAAGAAAGAAATTGGGAGCAAATCTACTTTTCTTAGTACTAGGTCAAGTGTTCTATAGTATGACACTCAAAGAATAAAAAGCCTTCATCAATATAAGAAATTTTTTAGATGCTTCAAAGAATACATATCTCCATAAGAACAAATTGTTGAAAATGATCTACCTACTATACAAATTGTACCTTGACTGTATAAAATATATTTTCAACTGAATAGCAGTAAGATGTATACATGATATTGAGAGACAGGCTGATCACTGGTTACTATCACCAGATGCTCTTGTAGAAGATCCAAGTATGATTATCAACACCCACAGTGTGGCACAATACCATCTATAACTATAGTCAAAGGGAAGCTGACACGCTGTTCTGGCCTTGAAGTACATCAGCATGCAAGTAGTACACAGATATGAATGTAGGCAACATTCATATACATAAGATAAGAAAATAGAAGATGAATGATCCAGTAGAATGATAATTAATGAATAACTAAGAGCAAAGGAACAAAATTAACTAAATAGAGAAGTACCTCATTTAAAAAAGCATATTTTCTTTTTTTATCTTTCTTTGTTGTTTTAAGTAAAGTAGATAATATAAATTTTCTATTCCACTATAGTGTTAATAAAAAGTTTCATTGTTTACAAAAAAACATCAGTAGAGTAAAAAAAGGAGCATAAATAGAGACTGAATGTATAGACGATGTATTAGATGATGTAGTAGCCAAAAATGTTGCAAAATCTGGAGAACTAAATAGACAACTGAATACATTTAGAGTCCTAAACATACAGTATCAGAGCAGAATTTATCCAGAGCCAAAGTCCCAAACACAGAAAGTAGGATGACAAGATGTCTCTGCAAGTAAAGGCACTCACTGCATAGCTGGACATACGGAGTTTGATCATAAGAATCCATGTGGTGCAATAGAAGAATCAACTGCCAAATGTTCTCTAGCCTGTGTGCACTGGTCATGACACACACACACACACACACACACACACACACACACACACACACACACACACACACACCAGAACAAATGAATAAAATTGCAATGAAAGTTCTGAAAATACAAAGAAAAAAAGTGATTTAAATCTGAGAGAAAAATATTAATTCATAAACAAAGGCATTGACATCAAAGTAACACTATATCTTTAACCAACAAACCAGAGACCCAGAAAATATCTGATATTATCCAAGGTTTGAAAGTTAATAATAGTCAACCAAGGTAGCTTTAATTAATAAAGTAATCCTTTTAAAATATTGAAGAAACACCTTAAAACAAGCACAAATTAATATGATTCAGAGCAATGAAATAAGAATTGCAGGCTATATTTACAGAATGCTACAAACAATGGAGGAAGACAGTCTCATCCATATAAGCATAGGAGGGAACATATTTCATGAAAGGAATCAATGAATAGATATAAAATAGGTACGTGAATAACGGAAAATAGATTATCCAACAGAAGAAGAGAAGGATTATCAATAATCTAGGCAATTGGAACAACTAAGAAACCTAGAAAAGAACAAACCCTTAAATGTAAATGGACTTAACTCATCATGTGAAAGAGAAAACTGATGAGATGAGAAAACAAGATCCAACTACTTCTTGTCTCCAAGAAACACACCTTCCTGAAAAAGTGAAACTCAAAGGATAGATATTAACCTGCAAAAGAAATAGAAGCTATAAACAAGCTAGCATAGCAATTCTCTATCAGATAAATATGACTTCAACCTAAAATTCATCAAAAAAGATAAAGAAGGAATTATGTGTTAATAAAGAGAAATTTACCAAATAATACAAATGATGCTTAGGCTTCTAATTTCATAAAAATAAACACTAAAGAGCACCAAGTGTTGTAGTTTGGCCTCTTGCTCTGTTTTGCAATGCTAAATTCTGTATTCAGTTTAGTTACTCAAGATGCAGAAATCCTCACATATAGTAACCTTTGTTGTATAAACCTTGTCTCTCCCCACTCCACATTATCCATGGTTGATTAATAACGATGCTGACAGCCTGTATCTGGGCAGAAGATACATAGGCAAAGCTTCAGTTCCCAGGTGGAGGCAAAGACTACAAGGGAGAGAAAGAAGAAAGAACGCACCATGGGATATGTGGATCATGAATGCATGGTCATGAGGGCAGGCCAGTTGGAGTACGAGCAGCCTAGGCAGAACATATGCTCAGCTCTTGTACTTTAATGTTTATTATAAATATAAAGGTTTTCTATCTTTTATTTCAGAACTAGATGATGTAAGGTGGGGTAAGAACCCTCAAATAATATTTACCACAACTACCAAGTGCCAGATATACCAGATACATTAATAGTAGGTGACATAAAATCCATCTCTCATCTTTAGATATCTCTACCAAAGTAAAAACTTCAAGCAAGAAACTTTACAGTTAAATTACACCACAGATCTACTGGATTTAAGAAATATCTATAGAATATTCAGTACAATATTTGGGAACATAGATTCTTTTAAGTGGTTTGGAAACTACTTAAAACCAGTCACATAATTTACAATCTGAGTCTTAAATACAACTATATTGAGAGCAATGATTTTATATAACGTCATACCATAGAGAAATAAACTAGAAATCCACAGTGACAGAAATGCTATGACTATTTGGAGATTATGTAAATATAATGCACTTTTGAATTATAGTGGTCCACTGATGGCATCAGTAAAAAAGAAAAAATTTAAATTACCTGGAATCAAATGACAAGAGTAGCTTTTTGCGGGAAATAATAAATAAGGATCACACCAACTCTCCTGCCCCGCTGGCCACATTCCTGCTCTAGTACCTGTTCCCGCTCTAGTACAGGCAATTGGAGGGCAAGGCACTATGGCCCAGCGGGGTCTCGCTAGGAGTGTTCTCACCCCCGACCTACTGTCTCCCAGCTAGCTGCTGGTGCACTTCTCTCTTCACCGCTAGTTCTTTCTCATCCATACACCCATGTAGTCGGCAATCTCACATTCCAGTAACCTAATGGGACCGCCAACCTCGCGGTCGCAACTCACAACACCCAGTACCCCCGTAGAATCATGACTCTTAAAGCTTAATTAACCAATCAGATTTATGTATCAATAACATCACAATTTACAAAGTGCCAATAAAATAATTTCAGAGCCAATTAATAATGATAAAAGCTTTATCCCAATATTTCCAACCTTGTGAAATCATAGCTACTTGTGGCTGGTAAATGGCATTCAGGTACACATCCAAAGCCATCTTGGTTCTTCTCCCTACCCTCTGGCACTGCTCCCTCTTCCTCTCCCTCTCTCTGCAACTCTTAGCTCTGCCCCCCTTATCTCTTTCCAATCACAGAACTCCTCTGCACTAATGTAACTGGAAGGGGAAATCTTGCTACAATAGCCCAAAATCTAGAACCTCTGGGATAAAGCAAAGGGAAATTTTAAAAATGAATTGAAAGCTACAAGTGCCTACATCAAAAGTAAAATAAATCACATGTAAATAATCTTATCATATACCTCATATTTCTAGTAAAATATAGGTTAAATATAAATATAGTAGATGGCAAAAATACATAAAATTTGGATAGAAACTAATGAAATAGGGATGCAACGAATAATACATTAAAAAAGAGCCAAGATTGACAAACTACTAGGAAAACTAGTTAAAGGAAGGCAAAATGCAAATTGACAAAATTAACAATGCAAAGGAATTGTTTCACAGACCAAAGAAATGATCAGAGGATATTAGTAGAAACTAATACATTCTAAGCATATATGGCTTACTAACACTTAATCAAGACATTTTTAGCAACCCATATAACCCCAAAATGAATAACATGATTGAAGGAGTAATTAAAAGTTCCTCTACAAAGACCATGACTGAACACACTGTTGAATTCTACCAAGCCTTTAAGATGTAACGTCAATACTTCAAAAATGACCCCATATAATACAAAAGGGAGGGATTCTCCCAAACTCATGCTGAAAGTCCATATTATTTTAATATCAAAGTTATATAAGGACAAAATGAAATAAAAGTAAAAGGAAATTACTTGGTATACTTAGATACAAACATTAACAAAACACTTCCAAAACAAATTGAAAAACACATTAAGAAAATCATGCACCATCACCACGTATGTTTCATCCCAAAGATGCAAAGTTGATTCTGCATATGAAAATCTGTAAAAGTAATGCATTGTATAAATAGAGTGAAGAACATTAATCTTCACCACAGGAAAAGCTGATTAACTCTCTAGTTACAGATAAGCAACTACACCTACACACAGAAATATTTTTACATATTTTGAAAGAAAGAAAAATATAACGTAATACAGGGCAGCCACATACATTAACTCAGACCAGTTGTAATAGTATGTACATAAGCATGACACATAACCTCAACTCAGACAACTTTACTGCATGGAGGGGCTGGGGTGGGCATAAAGTCCAATAGTAGTAAAGGGTTTTGGCAATTGATAGCTAATGAGAAAGGGAGAATCAGTTTTCTGCAGCAGTGTAAGCCTTGGTAAGTCAACTGTACTCCACTAGAAGGCCAAACTATTCAAGAATATATGGACTTGTTGAGTGTTAAAAGAAAAATAAACAGAGAGAACACAAAGTTGGGTGGGTAGGGAAGGAGGCTGGTTATGAAAGGAGATGGGAGGTAGAGTGAACATGATCAAAATATATTATTTCAAAGATCTAATAAAAAGATAAAGGTGGAAAATATGTTGAGTATTCAGGAAGAGTATCAAAGATGCTGTCATTTAAACTGACATCAATGATTGATTTGTATGTGAACAGATGTGCATGCATGCCATAAAATAGCTGTGGAAGTTAGAGGATAATTTTAGAGAGTCAGTTCTCTCCTTCCACCATGGTTGAAGGTATTGAATTCAAGCCACCAAGTTTGTACCATATGTGCTTACATGTACTAAACAATCAAACCAACGAAGTAAGGACAAATGAATTGCATGAAATGTTGGGGAAGCATGAAGGTTCTAAAAACCAAAATGAGCTTAATTTATAAGAAGGAAGTAAAACACCCCTAAGGAAAGACACCTGGCCTCCCTATGGGAAAGATCAAGAATGGAGAACAGCTAATATTAGAGAGATTGCAGAAAAGAATTTTGTTTAGCTTTAAAATGTGTGGTAAGGCTTTTGGTTTAATCTCATAAACAATTGCTTTTCCTGGGTTTTGTAATGGATTATCTAGTTTAGATTTAAAATATTAGATTCTTTTAGGATCTTTACCTATCCTAAATCAGATAGGGGACTAATATCCAACATATATAAAGAACTCAAGAAGGTGGACTTCAGAAAATCAAATAACCCCATTAAAAATGGGGCTCAGAACTGAACAAAGAATTCTCACCTGAGGAATACCGAATGGCAGAGAAGCACCTGAAAAAATGTTCAACATCCTTAGTCATCAGGGAAATGCAAATCAAAACAACCCTGAGATTCCACCTCACACCAGTCAGAATGGCTAAGATCAAAAATTCAGGTGACAGCAGATGCTGGCGTGGATGTGGAGAAAGAGGAACACTCCTCCATTGTTGGTGGGATTGCAGGCTTGTACAACCACTCTGGAAATCAGTCTGGCGGTTCCTCAGAAAATTGGACATAGTACTACCGGAGGATCCTGCAATACCTCTCCTGGGCATATATCCAGAAGATGCCCCAACTGGTAAGAAGGACACATGCTCCACTATGTTCATAGCAGCCTTATTTATAATAGCCAGAAGCTGGAAAGAACCCAGATGCCCCTCAACAGAGGAATGGATACAGAAAATATGGTACATTTACACAATGGAGTACTACTCAGCTATTAAAAAGAATGAATTTATGAAATTCCTAGGCAAATGGATGGACCTGGAGGGCATCATCCTGAGTGAGGTAACACATTCACAAAGGAACTCACACAATATGTACTCACTGATAAGTGGATATTAGCCCAAAACCTAGGATACCCAAGATATAAGATACAATTTCCTAAACACATGAAACTCAAGAAAAATGAAGACTGAAGTGTGGACACTATGCCCCTCCTTAGAAGTGGGAACAAAACACCCTTGGAAGGAGTTACAGAGACAAAGTTTGGAGCTGAGATGAAAGGATGGTCCATGTAGAGACTTCCATATCCAGGGATCCACCCCATAATCAGCATCCAAACACTGACACCATTGCATACACTAGCAAGATTTTATCGAAAGGACCCAGATGTAGCTGTCTCTTGTGAGACTATGCCGGGGCCTAGCAAACACAGAAGTGGATGCTCACAGTCAGCTAATGGATGGATCACAGGGCTCCCAATGGAGGAGCTAGAGAAAGTAGCCAAGGAGCTAAAGGGATCTGCAACCCTATAGGCGGAACAACATTATGAACTAATCAGTACCCCGGAGCTCTTGACTCTAGCTGCATATGTATCAAAAGATGGCCTAGGCCATCACTGGAAAGAGAGGCCCATTGGACATGCAAACTTTATATGCCCCAGTACAGGGGAACGCCAGGGCCAAAAAGGAGGAGTGGGTGGGTAGGGGATTGGGGGTGGGTGGGTATGGGGGACTTTTGGTATAGCTTTGGAAATGTAAATGAGCTAAATACCTAATAAAAAATGGAAAAAAAAATAAAAAAAAAATAAAATATTAGATTCTTTTAAAGATCTTTTTTTTTATGTGTATGAGTGTTTTGACTGCATGGATATCTATGAACTATGTGCATGCTTAGTGCCAATGGAGGCTAGACGAAGGGAACTGAGTGTCTTTTGACTGACTTTACAGAAGGTTGAGAGCTATCATGTGGCTTCTAGGAACAAACTCAGGCATTCTGGGGGAAAAAAAGCCAATGCTTTTCATTGCTGCACTGTCAGGAGCCTCTAGTGTAGATGAAAAGCTAGCAGGTGGTCTTCTAGAGATGTTTCACCATGAAACAAATATGGAAGAGACTTTGAGAGCTAAGTCCCAAAGGAAAAAAAATCTCAGGAAATGATTCTGCAGCTGGCATGCCTTTTCTGTCCTTATAAAAATAATAGCATAGCTCCTGGGCATTAGCCCACTCTATTGGGAAGATTTCCACATATCAATGAAGATGCACATATCAATAGTGATGCTATATAAGCAAATAGATGATTTCTTAATTCATAAGGACAATTCTATAAGAAATTATAAAATTATCCTAGTAATTATCAAGCCCTTTATAGTAAAACCCTCTCTAATAAGAAAACTGCTATTAGAACTCTGCCACTGTTCATGTGTCACAAGTTAATTGCTTCTGAGATAGGGACATATTCCTTAGAGCTATGGCAATTAACCAAAGTCCATAAAAGAGAAAAAAAATTTATTGTAGGTGCGAAGACAGAAGATTAAAATATTTACTATTCAAAACTTCAATGCTAGCTTAATCACAAGAATTATAGTTTTTAACTTTCAATAAACCTGTAGAACTAGTGAAAGAAAATAAATGTCTGGTTAGATAACTACTCTTAATAGAAACCCATGAAAACATCTCTGTTGTAAACTTCTTATTCATTTTATGATTTGAATTTATGTGTAAACTTTTAGTGAACATCTGTTCTTCTTTTTTAAAAAAAAGGATATTTGAAAAAAAAAACAAGTGATCTATTCTTCTAAAAATGGTACAAAAACCTTGTAATGAGGACATTCAGGCAAGGTCAGAAGAAGAGAGCAATATATAGAATGCAGAGAGAAACACAGACAAAGAAGAGGATGCAGACATAGTAGAGAAAGCAGGCATTCATCCCCTTACCATGGGACAGAACAGGTCTTTTCTTAACAGCAAGGCAGGCTTAGTCTTACTAACGAGGACAAAGCTTTTTTCTTACAGGTTTGGATTTAATTCATTTAGCAATAAAAGGATAGAAGCCTTTTCTTTATGTAAAAAAGACTGGTGCTCCATTTTCATTCAGAATGAGTTCTTTCTTTCGGCTCTGGTGCTTGGCATTTTGTTCCATATGTATATGTAAGTACAGTTATGTGAGTGGAGAGTATGTAAATATGAGATAGGTAAGTAGGTAGACCCAACAGGAATGCATGAAGATGTATGAGTGAATGCATGGATGTATACATGAATGTATGTATATTTGCTTGTGTAAAAGTTTTTCTTCTGTGAATGGTCACAGACTCTCTTTTCCTTGTTGAGTAAAAGTTTATTGCTCCAAACCTCCCTACTACCTGACAAACAAGAGGGGAGGCTTCTGGGTAAGAAAGGAACACTAGCAATTAATCTTTTACTTAATCCTCTGCTGTTTACCGACAATTCACCCAGTGGCCTGCAACTTCTGGCTCCAGAGTACATCAGTAATTCTAAGTTAATTAGCAAACTTTATTCTAGAAAGCAACCCAAATTTTCCCAAGACCAAGTCCACCCTGTCCCCCTATCCCACAGACACTCTTCCCATCAGCTGCTTCAGAGAAGATCCAGCCCAGCTCAGTCTGAGGCTAAGTTCCCAGCACTGGGCCTTCTCTCCAGCCCCTAAAATATCAGCTCTTTCATAGAAACACATAACGCAGTTCAGTTGGGAAAGGTCGGAATTTACACCAGATAGCAACACTAAAGAGAATAAGAAACAGATTTTAAAATGTATTTTGAGGAAGTGAATTGATTATGTACTGGACATATGAAGTACACATGATCATTTAAATTTTATATTACTGACACAGAGATGGAAAAGCATCAAGTTTCTAAGGTTGAGATTGTAAACATTTCATTTATGAAATCTCAGGGTTTAATTTTGTGGAAGATATCTAGAAAAGGAAGTGAGTCATCTCTTACAGAGTCTAGAACTCAAAAGAGATATCAGACATAAACAACAAAAATTTAAATTATCTTAACACTTGATACTGTAAGAATAAATGAGAATCTAGAAACATCATTCTATAAAATAAAATATGTCAAAAAAGACTTATTACAGAAGTGAGGAAGTTAGAGTTTACTGATATCATGAAAGTTGAGACAAACATTTTTAAGAAAGAAAATGGTCATGTGTGTTAAGATTTAAAGAATGGAGGACAAGACAAGTCTGATGGATATCTTTGGCAAAATGTTTCTTGGAAGAACTGGAACAAATACACAGTGCAATGGGTTGAAAATGAACAAAAGGGAAGAAGAGGTAAGTATTGGGACATTTAGGTGGAAAAGGGAGAAGGAAAAAATGTCAGAAATGTGTGACAAGGGAGTGTACATGTGTAAAACTTGGAACTAAGATACTGATTTTTCTTAATCCTGAGAACGAACACTGGTTGAGTAAAAATAAAAAGGGTATAGATACAGAAAACACAAACAAATAAGTCTTTGCTCAAGTGAAAGGAGTCTAGAGACTGTGTAACAAGGAAGAAATATTAATTAAGACCAGTTCAAATATACATAGAGCATTCAAGATGTGAACATTGAGGAAAGGGGGGGGGGCTTTGTAAAAAGTTAATGATGAGTTGGACTAGCTTTCTCCACTTTCTTGAAGAAGGTCCTCTTGATGGCCTGAATGAGTTCCTTGTTTCGAAGACTATAGATAATGGGATTGGCCAAAGGTGTTAGCACAGAGTAGACTACGGCTAGAGTGCGGTCAAGAGTCAATGAGTAGCTCTTCTTTAGCCGAACATACATAAAGATGATGCTCCCAAAGAAGATGAGCACCACAATGAGGTGTGAGGCACAAGTGGAGAAGGCCTTTCTTCTTCCTGCTGCTGTTTTGATCTTCAGCACAGCACCAATGATCCTCCCATAAGAGGCCATGATAAAAAGGAAAGTGATAAGGATAATGAAGGCATTGACAGCAAAGTCCACCAGAACATTAGTGGATGTGTCTTTGCAGGCCAGGCTCAAAAGAGGTGGAAAATCACAGAAAATGTGAGGGATCTCATTATAGTTACAGAAGGGGAGCTGAGAGACAAGGATAACCTCAGAAATAGGACACAGAAAACCACAAGTCCAGCAGCCAGCAGCCATCTTTACACAGAGTGCTGTGGTCATAATTGAAGGGTAGTGGAGGGGTCGGCAGATGGCCAGGTATCGATCATAGGCCATGGCTGTAAGAAGGTAGCATTCAGAGGCCCCAAGGGAGTGGAAAAAATAGGTCTGAAGGAGGCATCCTGCAAAAGAAATTGTCTTCTTCTCACTGAGAAGATTAGCTAGCATCTTAGGGATGGTGGTGGCTGTATACCATAACTCCAAGAAAGAGAGAACACTGACAAAGTGGTACATGGGTTTGTGGAGGGCTGCATCCAGTCGTATGACTAGGAAGATGAGCATATTACCACCAATGGTGAACAGGTATACCAACAGCAGCAAGACAAAAAGGCAGCTTCTGATGTGTTCCACATTGGGGAAGCCAAGAAGCACAAACTCAGTCAGGCTTGAGAAGTTGTGTTGATCCATGAGAGACTGAAGAGGACAGGAAGGTTGAAGAACCAAATTAGAGGGATTGCCAATATATATCAGAATCTTATTTATTGTCATTCCTCATAAATTGAAAGGCAGCATTTTTAATTACTGTCATTAATGCTAATGCTATTAATACTAAGTAAAACTAACAGCTAGATCTGGTTCTAAATACACCAAGTGGGACTATTTCATAGCATGAAAATTTTAATTTCTGTATTCCATTGTGTTCATCTCTAAGTTATGTGATCTTCCCAAAACATTATTTTTTCTAGGTCATACATGGTCTTTCTCTCAGTCAGCCTAAAATGATCAGTTAGTATACATTATTGGTATAACAAGTTTTTTTTTCTTGTTGTCCACCTCAAATCTATAAATCTTCATTGAACAAATACATCTCTGGACTAAGGAATACAAAACAAGGTACAATCCCTGATAGCAGAACTCACACGGCCATTTCGCCACAAGTTGATATGTGTGCCTACCACTGTACTCAGTATAATCTGGGACATATGAAAACATCATGGAATGACAGGAAAGGGGTGATTTATCAGAGCAGGGTTACTGAAAGGGAATTTCTGAAAAAAGGACAGCATTGAACCAACTTTTCTAAGCAGAGTAAGAATCAACGGCACAGGGAAAGAAACACTATAGACAAATACTATCTTTCATGGGCTGTAAAATACCTAGAAAGGGCACTGGGAAAAACCTACCCAGTGACTAGGACCCTATCTCAAAGATGCAAGGTGCTACTAAGGAATAATTACAAAAGAATGTTACAACCAGTTGTAGACAGATCGCCAACACAGATGAAATGTAGTTCTTATGTGAAGAACTTCAGAGATAGATGAACACAGGTGTCTTGTGGGTACCCCTGAAAGGAAAGTAAGATGAATGAGCAACACATTTAGTGAGGGAACAGGCATTTCAAATTAGGAATGATAAAGAACTAATAGGTAAAACCTCTGTATTTTCAGAAAACTAACCAGATAACACAAATGAAGAATAGGCAAATAACTTGGAGAAATACCATCTAAAAATGCTTTGGACATTCTCATTGTTCTCAAGCATAATGTGAAAAATATACAAAAGAAAGGGAAGGAAAAGAGAGCAAAGGGAGGAAGGAAAATAGAGAGAAAGACTGGAAGGGGAAGAAGAGAGGAGAGATCATAGTGTTACTTTATCTGGGTAAAAATGGTAACCTGAATCTGTCACTGTGCCTACTACTGATCATACTGTATTTGATAAGGACAATCTAATTCCAGACACCATAGTAAAAATTGCTTTTTATCTTTTTCACCTTAATCCTCAGAATAATGGTTGTCACCTGAGGGGTATTAAGCAAAAGTTATTTAATCAAACTAATTAAACCATTATCATGCAAGACACCTTCCCTTTGATTTGTTCCACTCATTCTAATCCAAATCCTTCCCACCATAAAATGCTGTAGAGATAAAGTTACAGATTTTATACTTTAAAATGATAAATCCATGCAAAGCAATTTCTGCTTAAGGGATTCTTTTTAAATCTTTCATAAAGAAACTGTATATTCACCTCTGCAATTACCAAAGATGGTTGTCAAAACAGGAATTCATGCTTCATTACATTATGAGTACATTTACTCCTCTTGACCAGTGGGCTCTGATTTAACTCTCATCCTGTTCCTCCTTCTGGAACCTACTTCTGTGTCTGTCACAATTAACTCAAATCTTATCTCCTTAATAAAACTTTTTTTTTTTTTGGTTTTCCTAGAAAAAGGTATTTATTCCTTCTTCTATACCATCATAACATTCATAATACCCAGTTAGCATAGAGTTGCTGCCTGTATAAGTCTGTCTTCCTTAAAAATTGGGGAGATCCTTGAGAGCAAATACATAACACTTGACTAACTAATGCATATCCCCAAGGAATGATGGCAATGAGAAACAGAGTTCAGGTTTCTTGCATGGTCATTTTTCAATACACCTTTCCAACTGCACACAAACACATCTCTATCCACTCAGCACCCCAAGAAGAAAATATTCAAACAACTTGCCTGATCTGCTAAAGACCTGCTTTTTATTACCTCCAACATAGACAAATTATCTATTTTTTTAAGGAACTGTATGCTAGATAATTTTTCTTCTCTCTACAAATCACCTTATCTAAATCCAACTATATGTTCATATTAAGGAATGTCTAGAAAGTTATTAGATGCTTTCAGAACTACTCTGAAGACCTCTGGACCCTAAATTCTTATACCAAGAATGCTTAATACTTTCAGAAGAAAAAAAAACTGAGTAAGGCTCTCTTTAAGTGAAATCTTTGCAAAACACCTGCTCCTGAGAGCTGCAAGACTTCATATGGTGTTAGCTACAGATCCTACAGAAACCTGAACCTTAAACCATCTACACTAGCATGTACCTTGTCTTCATCGTTCCACACTCCACAGAGTAGACAGTAGACAATCTCCCAGTTGAAGTGTAAACTGGTAAGGATCAGTCAAGATGATCTTTAATGTCTCCTTAGATCTGATTCTGTAAGTTTTGTAAAACCAGATTTTCTAAGTAAGTTATATTTCCACTGGATCTTACTCTCTGATATTAAAACAGCACCTGCTTTCAAATCCATTATTCCACTTCTTTGATCCCTGGTCCCTATTGATAGTCAAGCCCCAGTTAACTGACGAACCATGGTATATCCTCTGTTTCTGCCTTGCCAGGCTCCGTATGTGCAATAGATGAAGACTGGATAGAGCAGAACTTTCTCCTCCTTCATGACTCTTATCCCCACAGCCATATTCCCTGGAGTTAACAAAAAAGGTTTAGGTCACTTGGGACACAGGAACAAGAGAAACCCTTAGTTCCTGTGGCATGTGAGAATAAGGCTCAGATTGAGCTCCTCGGAGTATACATGAAATAGACTGCTCACTCCTGAGAGGTAGTTTCAGAAAATTTGTCCATCTCATTCCCTCCCTTGCTACCCTGTTTCTAGTGACTTCATAACAAAAAGGAAGTGTAATATTACCTAATATTTCTCTTTCTTTGAGAAGTCTCACTGATAATGGCTACCAATTTTGAAATAAAGAATAGGTATAGATCCTTAATTTTTTCCAATAAATATCTGTTTTCTGAGCTTTTGATGGTTAACAAATAGTTCTCTAAGCACAGGGCATTCATGAGCTAATACAATATTCACAATTACTCTGCAGTATTGTTATACTTATTAGTCCCATTTAATGTCTAAGTAAACTAAAGAAGAGCATCCAACACTGTTCCCTGGGTCACACACAGCATTTCAAACAAAACACCATAAAAAGGAGATCATGTCTGTGTCATGCCTCTCACAGTGTTAGCAATAATTAGTAGAATGTAACCAAGATCACAAAACCACAAAAAGATACCTGTCTCATGATCTGTGTTCTTAACTAGTATTTATTACCTATCTGCCCTTAGTTGCTTATTTGTTTTAATTCTGTATTATATTTAATATAAGTATGTGCCATAACAATTATATGAGATAAAATACCAAAAAACTATGAATTTAAAAATATTTTCCTATTTTTTTTGTTTTGTTTTCTCACTTTGTATTAGTTCTTTGAAAATTTGCTTTCCTTTTTTGACTTTCATGATTAAAGGTTTATATTAGTGTTTATCTAATTATAAAATAAATGGTATTTTCTGTGTAAACTTTATTTAGAAAATATTTCTTGATGGTGTTGTGTTTAAAACTATTGAATCAAAATTTAATTCATGGACTATTATGCTGAAACAAATTATATTTATTGTGCTGTTTTAAGTAAAGATATAAAAGTGATTCAGACATTTTAATTAGTTAAATATGCTAATTATAAAAATAAAATGTCATTAAAAATCAAGACACCAACAAACAATTCAAAAGCACTACACTATATTCACACATAAATTGCCACGCAAGTCAGAATTGTGATTTATTGTGTGATACTGTATAATTTTGTTTGCTATTTTTTTCCCTTCCTTCCTTCCTTCCTTCCTTCCTTCCTTCCTTCCTTCCTTCCTTCCTTCCTTCCTTCCTTCCTCTCTTTCTTTCTTTCTTTCTTTCTTTCTTTCTTTCTTTCTTTCTTTCTTTCTTTCTTTCTTTCTTTCTTTTTTTCTTTCTGGATATTTTCTTAATTTACATTTCAAATGCTATCCCCTTTCCCACCCACCTGCAAAACTCCCTAACCCAGCCCCCACCCCTTGCTTCCAGTAGGGTGCTCCCCCAACCCATTCCTGCCTCCCCACATGGGGCATCAAGCCTTCACAGGACCAAGGGCCTCTTCTCCCATTGATGCCTGACAAGACCATCCTCTGCTACATATGTGGCTGGAGCCATAGATCCATCCATGTGTACTCCTTGGTTGGTAGCTCAGTCCCTAGGAACTCTGGGAGGGTCTGGTTGGTTGGTATTCTTATCATAGGGTTGCAAATCTCTTCAGCTCATTCAGTCCTTTCTCTAACTCCTCCATTAGGGTCCCCATACTCAGTCCAATGGCTTGCTGGAAGCATCCACCTCTGTATTTGTCAGGCTCTGGCAGAACCTCTCAGAAGACAGCTAAATCAGGCTCCTGTCAGCATGCACTTCTTGGCATCTACAATAATGTCAACAATTAGTGAGTGTATATGGGATGGATACCATGGTGGGGCAGTTTGTTTCCTTCAGTCTCTGTTCCACACTTTGTTTCTGTATTCTTAAGAAGGACTGAAGCATTAACACTTTGGTCTTCCTTCTTCTTGAGCTTCATGTGTTCTGTGAATTTTATCTTGGGTATTCTGAGTTCTAGGCTAAAACCTACTTATCATTGAATACATATCATGTGTGTTCTTTTGAGGTTGGGCTACCTAACTCAGGATGGTATGTTATAGTTCCATACATTTGCCTAAAAATTTCATGAATTCATTGTTTTTAATAGTTGAGCAAGTTTCTGAGGAAATTGAACATCTCAGAAGATGGAAATTTCTCCCATGCTCATGGATTGGCAGGATTAATATAGTAAAAAGGGCCATCTTGCTGAAAGCAATCTACAGATTCAGTGCAATCTCTATCAAAATTCCAACTCAATTCTTTGTAGAGTTAGAAAAAGCAATTTGCAAATTCATTTGAAAAAACAAAAGACTCTGGATATTCTCAACAATAAAAGAACTTCTGGGGGAATCATCATCCCTGACCAAAAGCTGTAATACAGAGCAATAGTGATAAAAAACTGTATGGTATTGGTAGAGCGACAGGCAGGCAGATCAATGGAATAGAATTGAAGACCCAAAATTAACCCACACATCAATGGCCACTTAACAAAGTAGCTAAAAACCATCCAATGGAAAATAGACAGCATTTTCAACAAATGGTGCTGGTTCAAGTGGTTTTAGGCATGTAGAAAAAGTCCAAGTGGACCAAGGAACTCCACATAAAACCAGATAAATGGAAACTAGTAGAAGAGAAAGTGGGGACAAGCCTTTAACACATGGGCACACGGGGAATTTTCCTGGACAGAACACCAGTGGCTTATGCTCTAAGATCAAGAATCAAAAATGGGACTTCATAATATCACAAAGCTTCTGTAAGGCTAAGGACACTGTCAGTAGGAAAACATGACAATCAACAGACTGGGAAAAGATCTTTACCAATCCTACATCCAATATAGGGCTAATATCCAATATATACAAAGAACTCAAGAAGTTAGACATCAGAGAATCAAATAATACTATTTTAAAATGGGGCACAGAGCTAAACAAAGAATTTTCAAATGAGGAATATCTAATGGCCAAGAAGCACCTAAAGAAATATTCAACATCTTTAGTCATCAAGAAAATGCAAATCAAAACAACCCTGAGATTCCACCTCACACCAGTCAGAATGGCTAGGTTCAAAAACTCAGGTGACAGCAGATGCTGGAGAGGATGTGGAGAAAGAGGAACACTCCTCCATTGCTGGTGTGATTGCAATCTGGTACAACCACTCTGGAAATCAGTCTGGCGGTTCCTCAGAAAAACTGGGCACAGTAGTACCTGAGGACCCAGCTATACCAACCCTGGGCATATATCCAAAAGATGCTCCAACATATCACAAGGACACATGCTCCACTATGTTCATAGCAGCCTTATTTATAGTAGTAGCCAGAAGCTGGAAAGAACCCAGATGACCTTCAATAGAGGAATGGATACAGAAAATGTGGTGCATTTACACAATGGAGTACTTCTCAGCTATTAAAACAATGAATTCATGGATTCATGAAAAATTTCTATACTGTATTGTGATCATATTCACAGGCTCCACTCCTTTCAGAACCACCCAAATACCCAAGTTTATATCCTTTGAAAAAAAAAGTCAAATGCAGTAAATTCTGCATGTACTTTTTTTACTTGTGGTGCCCCACTGGAGTGTGGTCAACCTGCCAAGGGACTGTACCTGTTAAGAAAATGGCAGAGATATCAACTGCCAGTAGTTCTTTAGCTAGGGGTAGGAATTCATGGCTCTGCTCCCCATGTGGTAGAATTTTCTCTGGCTTGAGCTTATAAAGAAATTGTGCATGCTGTCACAACTGCTGTGAGTTTATACTTATAGTTGCCTTGTTGTGTCTGTAAAATACTGGATATAAACATTATATACATGTATGTGTGTTGGAACGTGGGAGGGGTCAAGCAGCCCTTTTCTCAATCTCTGAATATTTTTACTGCTTTTCTTGACTAAAGGCTTGGAGAACTTGGAAAGGCATTACAATCTGGCCTGCCTAATTCATATAGGATTATTATGGATTTGGAGGATTGTTTTTATTACTTTGCACCCTGATAATTGTAAAGGGTTTACTTTTAATCAGCTTGTAATTTTAAGGAGTCCATGAAGCAATATCATTGGAAAGTTTTGTCTCAAGGTATGGCTAATAGCCTTACATTATGTAAGATTTTTTTTGTCTCTACTTTAATACAAGAAGTTTGAATCTGCCAGTTTATATTATTTATTACATGGATATTTTATTAGCTAATCTCTCTGAAGGGGAATTTTACTACAATCCTTTGTTCTTATACAATGAACTTTAAAATTTTGGGGAGTAGTTGTTGCTCCAGAAAAGATTCAAAGGCAATATCTTTTTCAATATTTGGGGCCTCAGTTATATCCTAGAAAAACTGTGGCACAGAAAATTAAAATAAGAAAAGATAGTTTACTTTAAAAAGCTTCTATGGCTAAGACCTCACCTTCACCTCACCACAGGAGCATTTAAGGCTTTGTTGATAATCTCAAGGGGGATGCAAATTGGTGAGGGATGGATAGTTTTGCAGATAGTAGAGAAAGCTACTGTAATCAATTGCTGGCTGTTTATGTTATGTGCCCACAGCAATTCATTGGCAAAGGGAGCATTAATGTGGCTTCATCTTTCTAAATCTCCAAGTAAAGTTTTAAAGTCCTATTATGAAGCTGTTGCTGTGTTAATACAGAATTGTAGGATAGAATCTTGAAGTTAGTTTGGAAAGAATGTCTTAAGAACCTGATGAAATGTTTATTCCTTATTCCAAACAGAAATTGAATTGGTTATTTCAGAATACTGATATTTGGCATATTGTGTGGCAAACATTTAGGAAAAAGTGATAATCATTATCCAAAAGTCTAGTTGTTAAAATTTGCTTCTATGAATGTTTTTGTATTTCCTGTAAGGTTGTGTATTAGCCATTAGAGAAAGTGCTTACTGTATTTTCAGATGGCTTATTTTTTCCCATTTTTTATTAGGTATTTAGCTCATTTACATTTCCAATGCTATACCAAAAGTCCCCCATACCCACCCACCCCCACTCCCCTACCCACCCACTCCCCCTTTTTGGCCCTGGCGTTCCCCTGTACTGGGGCATATAAAGTTTGTGTGTCCAGTGGGCCTCTCTTTCCAGTGATGGCCACTAGGCCATCTTTTGATACATATGCAGCTAGAGTCAAGAGCTCCGGGGTACTGGTTAGTTCATAATGTTGTTCCAACTATAGGGTTGCAGATCCCTTTCGCTCCTTGGGTACTTTCTCTAGCTCCTCCATTGGGGAGCCCTGTGATCCATCCATTAGCTGACTGTGAGCATCCACTTCTAAGCCCCGGCATAGTCTCACAAGAGACAGCTACATCTGGGTCCTTTCGATAAAATCTTGCTAGTGTATGCAATGGTGTCAGCATTTGGATGCTGATTATGGGGTGGATCCCTGGATATGGCAGTCTCTACATGGTCCATCCTTTCATTTCAGCTCCAAACTTTGTCTCTGTAATTCCTTCCATGGGTGTTTTGTTCCCACTTCTAAGGAGGGGCATAGTGTCCACACTTCAGTCTTCATTTTTCAGATGGCTTATTTAATGGGAAGGCAGCATATATAATTGGATCACACATTTATTCTCTGGAGTTTCCCACCACTTCAGCACAAATAATTGAATTACATGCTGTAGCCACTGTTTCTGAAATATTAAAAATCAAGCTTTTAATTTGTATACTGATAGCCAATATGTAGCTCATAGTTTGCAATTTCTTGAAATTGTTCCTTTTTTAGATACTGCTAATTCTCAAATTTTGCAATTATTTATGCAAATACAACTCAAGTCAAAATTACTGTTCCTTTAAAGGACTAGATATTTAAGAGCTCATACTGGATTGCCTGGACAAGACCCCTTAGGGCAATGCCACATCTGATTTGTATACAAGATGACTATAGGCCTTACACAGGAACAATTGGCCATAAAATATCGTTCTTTACATCATCAAAATAGTAATAGCTTGAGACAATAATTTGGTATTTCTAGAAAACATGCAAGTAAAATTATAAAGACTTCTTTTCAATGTCCTCAGTGTCTACCTATACCACGTAATGGTGTTAATCCTCGAGGACTTACACTTAATCAATTATTACAAATCGATAATAGTCATATTCCTGATTTTAGAAAAGTAAAATACACACATGTGACTATTGGACACCTTGTCAGGCTTTCTAGTTGCAACTGCTTTAGCAGAAGAAACACCTAAAAATGTAATTAGTCATTTTCTGCATTGTTTTCTATGTTTGGTGTTCCAAATCAGATCAAAACAGATAATGGAACTGGCTATTACAGTCAAGCATTTGAGTGGTTTTTGTAGATCATTTAATATTACTCATATTACTGGAATTCTTTATAATTCTCAAGGGCAAGGTATTGTGGAACTTTAAAATAATATCTTCTTTAAAAAACAAAAAGGGGGAGTTATAAACCACAAATTTATTTAAATAATGTTCCTTTTAAATTTTAAAATTTGGATGCCAAGGAACACTCTGGTAAGTGTCTATGGCAACTAGGTATACTTATACCTCGGTGAAATGGAAGGATCCACTTACTGACATATGGCATATCCTAATCAGATCCTTAATATGGGGAAGAGGACATGTTTGTTGTTTTTCTGCAGGATGCTGCAGGAATATGCTAGCTGCCAGAGTGATTGGTGTGACGTGCTGATGCTGGGAAAAAGGATGATGCTGACCTGTGAGCTTGCTGAGTACCCTGACAATGGTGACAGGAAAGCTGTATTGGTAATATGTTCTTGACCCACCTTTGCTTGCCAGTATCTCAATTTGGAGAAGCTTCCTTGCTTCAAACTTTGAGACATTGTGGGACAGAGAACATGGAGACTGTGGAAACTGACTTAGAAAAATTAATCAATAGGAGAAGATATAATTAGTCTTTTCTTTCCTTTACTGTGACCAGTTATTTTGACTCAATCATGGACTGGTCTAGAAATCAATCCAGTATTGGAGATACCAAAGATGAAGGTGGCTCAAAATCCCTATCAGCCAGCTGAGTTAACTTGGTGTTCAGTTTCCACTCCTACTGGAGAGCAAGTGTTTTCTATCAGTTTTCAAAGCCACCCCCCATACACCTGGTGGCCAGACTTTTTGTTTGATCTATGCTAATTAGCAGCTGAATTGAATACCTGGGACATTCCTGCAGACAACTTTAATCTTGTTGCTTCTAAACTTTGACTTTGTATCTTAAGCAGATTGGTTGCCTTCACATAGGATAGTTTTCAGCAAGCTCAGCTATTCACTATGGCAGTCATTCACTGCTATGAAGAAATGCTTGTGTGCATATTCATATATATATTCAAAGTCCTTCGTGTCTTTGGTCTGAATGGGAAAAAAAAGGAGTGCTTATGAAGGCTGGTGGTCAGAGACAGGCAACTGGCGTTCTTGAGCTCCTATCCACATAAGACAAAGGCAAGCTCTAAAAGGCTATGTTTTGTCCAAACATAACACTAAAAGACTGTGTTTGTCCAAACACCAACAAGCTGTGCTTGCTCTCTGAGATGGGTAAGAAGGAGCGATATAGACCCAGACCTAAGACAGACATTGCTGCTTAGCCACCATATTTCCTACACAGGATCATGAAGTACATGTAAATCTTGTGCCCCTGTCCAGATCGTCTTTAAAAAATAAAAAGGGGGGATTAGTGCCCTTCCCCCAGCCTTGAATAGGCTAAACAAACCTCCAATGGTGGTTTTACAACCTGTCTGGGTCAGCAAATGGCCTTGCCACCTTCGCATTTCCAATTGGAGCCTTGAGGAGCTGACCATCTGCTGAGCTTGCTTTGCAACATTGTTCAGTCAAAACAAAGCAACATAATCTGGATGAAACAAAGGATGTGTCTATGGGTTTTTTTCCCTATATATATACAGGCAGAACTGAAAATTAAACTTTGAGCCATGGTCAGAAATCTTTGTCTTGGGTTCAATCTTCTCTTGCCTGCCCATCTTATTTCATGCCCAGCCTACCTTTCAGGTGTACCCACTTCTCCATGGCTGCTGGACAGCTACAATTGTATGTCTATTGAATTCTGCATGTACATTGCCTAGTACTCTTTCTGGCAGATATACACCCAACATATTTAACAAATATTTTAAAGGATCTTTTCTATATGCTTGTATTTGGAAAGTTCATTTATACTTGGTGTTTTCATTTGACATCCTCCTCCACTACAGTTCATTCTGTAAATTTTTTGGCAGTTTTCCAAACCTTTAACTTATTTTGAAGATTAGATTTTGTTATCTTTCTTCTTGTACATTTCACTAACTTTATATTAACTTTAAATTCAATAAATATATTATTTCACTTTCCATCTATCTTGATAAAAAAGCTGTAGATGAGCCTGTTGATTAAGTACTAACTGATTTAACAGAACCCTAGTTCTTTTCTTCATGGTCACTAATTAAACATTCATCAGAAAAAGTTATCCAATTTTTTTTTTACAATTAATTCCATTTATAGCTTTGTGTTTCACTCTAAGAGTATACATTACATATACCTAGAATTGGGATCAAAAATGCAGGAGGAAATAAAATATCAGAGGGCCTAAAAATATTAAATAAAGTTAAGAAAGGCCTGGGATAAAATATAGAGGGATTCAATGTCAGGACTCAGAATCACTAGTGGACAGAAGTCACACTGGAGGCCAATCCATCAGTATACAAAAGCATATTTATTTGTCCTAAGATTACAATTTCTTCTCAGATTATAACTGCATTCACAATTTTTCCAAGGCTGTAGTTACACAATAGCATATACTTTTGGTAAGAATCAGGTAACTAATTTTCTTCAAGAGCCAGATAGTAAATATGTTTGACTTGTCCGTTCTCCATGCTCTATCACAAGTACTCATCTCTGACTTTGTAACATGAAGCTATTCATTTTCAATACAAAAAGGGATGCCTGTGGCTCTGCTCTGGTAGAAATACATCTACAGCAACAGACTCCAGCTATATTTGGTTCAAGAACTGTAGATAAACGAAGGTTTTACATCTTGGCAATCTATAAATTCATGTAGAGCTCATACACAGAGTATACACACACACACACACACACACACACACACACACACACACACACACACACACAAAAGCACATACACAAACAAGCACATGCACAAGAATACATACAATTTTCTTTTGAATAACATTCTCTCATCTCAGTGGTCTGAGAATGCCATCACTTGGAATCATTGCTGACAAAACATGTCTGCCGAGAAAGCAACCAGAACATCCCAAATGCACAGAGAAAAGATTTATTTTCACAAAAGTTGTCTTTTATTTTTGCTTTCATATAATCTTTAAATGTTTGTTTTAATTAATTTTATTGACCCATCCTGACAGACAAAACACATATACATGTCCTTGCTATGAGTGGATTTGGCAGAAATAACTCCATAAAGCTGAAGAGGGCAGAAGTCAAAGGGGAAATGTCATTTGAACCTCCTTCTTAAGTAAGAAGTAAAAAATAAAAGCAAGACACCTCTTTTGAAGGTAATAAACACTAACTGCAAACATAAAGCCAATCGTTTAGATATTACTTCGTCAGAAATGTTTATTCTTTTTCTCAATAAAACTATATAAAATACAATTTTCTAAAACCCCATCACTAGGCAGTTGTGAATGTTAGTCAAATTGAGGCAAACATATTAGATATATTAAACACGAGCAATAGTGCCTCTGTCAGTCTTTCTTAAATACAGCACTCAGGTGCTTTTATTAAATAGTGAGCAAAAGAAATCAGAACACTACTGCTGGAAATCTTATTAGTAATTGAATGTAAAGCTTCATAATTGTCACAAGTTATTCAAATGCCAGGCAAGTTAAAAGATCCATGGTACTCCACATTCACCATGGATCATCTCCTGGGAAAGATGGATCTGGAAGTATATGGATCATGGAAGCTTGCATTACTTTGTGGTTCTCAGGACCACATATGCTGTGCAGAGAAGGCATAAGAGGAGAGAAGGCAGAAGGAAGAAGGAGTGGGAAGGGGAGAGAAGAGGGGAGGGAGAGGGAGAGAGAGAAGGGAAGGAGAGAGAGAGAGAGAGAGGAATATGGGGTAGGAGTAGAGGAGTAGAGAGGTGAGGAGAATCAGTGAGGACTCAAGGAAGAAGGAAATAAAATCAAAGTACATTGTATGAAATATCCAAATTAAAAAAATTAAATATACATTAAAAACAGATAAAGATGAGAAGGAAAAGTTGAGGTGGGAGAGGTGGCAGAACTGGAGAGGAGAGAATGGCAAATGGATATCTTTAAAACAGATTACATATATTTATGAGATTATTAAAAAATAAAATAAAGTCATAGGCTTCATGAAAATAGGAAAATGAAAGCATCCTTTCTTTTGTCTTTACATCTTTGCATGGTTCAAAAGCCAGTCCTTCCCACAGGGGCTGCATCCACAATGTTTCCTGGTTGCCTGGATTCAGAGTGCAGACAGTGATTTTATAACTGTTTACCAATTGCTAAGGCACATTTGTTTCCCATCCTATTCTCTTTCACATTAGAGGAAATCACGTTGTCTCCCAACATATTTTATCACAATATTGCTCAAGAATATTGAACTCCTTGTGTTCTACTTTAATATCTCACTGGTCTCCACCGCAGTATTTGCTCAATGTTCTCTTCCCACATCTTTAACTAATTTCAAATATCTTCTGGATCTCTCTCCAAAAATCTAGTCTAAAATGCAAACCCATAGCCAGCCCAGATACTGGAAATCAACACATCTCATTTTCTTGTTAAGTTCTGTCTGTCTAAAAAAGATGAAGTTCATTTCTTTCTTCCTCTTCAAATATATGTCCTCATATTCTCACACATTGGTACTTTAGAGAAAATATTTCTCCTACATTTTTGATTTGTCCTAATTGAAGACTGCTTGAGCTGAAAAGTTCATATATTATTGGAACAATTAGTTAATGATTTATATAAGTATCCAGCTAAATTTTCCAATTTATAAATGGTGAATTATAAAACTATAGGATTTCGAATTAACTTAGCACAGCCTTAATCCTCTGTGTGACCCTCTTAAAAGCCTCTTTCACTTCCTCAATTGTATGCTATAAAGGAAAAGATACAAAGAGGTTAGGAGTTGACACAGATGTACAATGAAAGGCAAAGGTTGTCTGGAGTTATGGATGATTTGTAAAAGGCCTTTTCCTCTATGGAGTTATGGGTTAGTAATATGGTGTCTGCCACACTCATTCAGTTCTTAAGGAAGTGTTTATTTATTCACGTATTCATTCATCCTTCAAATATAAATGAATGAAAATCAATGGTGTTGAATTAATTGTTCCCTCAGACATATTCAGACTATCTGCTGCTCATCAGCAGATATGTAAGCACACCTAGCCTACCATAGAGTATGAACCCCATAGAAATGGAGACCCACAATGTTAATAACCAAAGTGATGCAAGCCACTGCGTAGACAAACAACTCCTAGCAGTTCTTTCATGTTGACAGTGCAGAGAACACTTTCTTTCAGATCACAATCAGTATGTATATGAAGTTACATGCATAAAGAGAAAAAGGTTTAAATCTCCAAACAATAGCCAGCAAAATGATCATGTATGAATCCTCCAGTTATGTAAGGAATGTTTTGGACACTTGGTTGAGATGCTTCATTGGAATGTCTTAAGTATGCTGCATAACACCCTACAGTGTGAGATATGTGTAAAGCTAAGCATTCTCCAATAAATAAGTCCCTATTGCAGAAATGAGAGGGAAATGTTGGATAATAATCACTGTGTATGTAGTTCTTAAGATCCTTTAATGTACCCCCTTAACAGATTATGAAAATTGAGGCACAGCGATTTTAAATAACATTGTTTAAGCTCACAAAGCAAGTAAATATTAGAATTAAAGTTTGACCCCATGAAGAAAATCTCCATCCTCTTTTCTAATTATGACGGTGCAGTAATAAGGTCCATTTGTTTACTGAACATTCATTATTCACTGCAATCTTGAGGTACACTCATATATATTTTATCATAAAGTGAAGTAGAAAGCTGATTTTCCCCCCAGTAAGTAGAAATACAAAGAAAAAAAAGACAGGGAATTCTACCAATACATTTTCTTTCTCTAGGATATTTTGAATACGCTCTGCTGGACCTGCGTCACTCCTCAGACGGTGCCTTTGAAATTGTCACAATCCTGAAATGGAAACTTCTGAAACTGGATGGAAGCTGAGTAGCAATCCCTGCCATCCACTCAGTTTCCACACATGGATGAGGTCACCCTGTGAAGAGCAGCCTGACACCTGGTTGCCCTCTGGGTTGATTCTAATTCTTGATGGTAATTCCAACAATCCTTCTAATGTTTCTTGTAAAAATTTTGGAACAACAATCACCAGTCAGAGGAATGGATATTCTGAAGGATTTAAAGTTTATTTCAGGCTATATATGCTTGTGAAGCTGGTGTTCAAACTTCGTGTCACTAAAGAAGTACATTTTTTCCTTCTTCTCTCTCTCTCCCTTCCACTCCACCTTCCCTTTTATCTGCCCAATGATCAGCTCTCCTTTATTTTACAAATTAAGGTGGGAAGCAGGTTTACAGGAAATCACCTGAGTGCTGACTCATTCCTTGTTCTCTACCACTCACAGGAGAACAGAATTAACATCAAATATAATTATAGCCCCGGGGCTATCCACAACACAGGTTCAATTAAGCTCACATACCATAACCGCATACACCACATATATATCATTAGTCATATATATATATATATATATGTATATATATATATATATACACACATATGTATATATATGTATATATATCATAAATCATATATGTATACACACATTAATAACACACTCACACACAAATGCTACACAACACACACACACCATATACTGTACACATAAACACATCTGTGTATACATACAAACAATAATCAACAATCCTGATGTGGGGAGAATTAAAAATATCTAAATTTTTTTTAAGTGGGACATATATAAGAATGAGAACAATAGGACATATTCATCCAATTCCTAGGCTCTGCCAAGGTATTAATTCTGTCATTCCAATTACTAGACCATCCCTTAGTGTGTATCTGGTGACGCAGAATTCACAAATCTCTGAAGTGTATAAGCTAAAAGGAACAGTTTTATCACAAATCTGACACTGCGGATTTGTGTGGCATTTCCCTTTCCTGTGGAGCCTGAGATTTTTTTTTCTCATCCTCTTGTGAAATATGGCTTCAAATTCATTCTATGACTAAAAGAATCCATTATTCTGCAAGACCTCAGACAACACACTCAGCTCTGCTACTCTTGTTCCACAACAGACATGCGCACTGAGAGTTATGTGATTCAGAGCTGGTTTCTGTAAGATGACTCAAGATTACGAATCTCTATCAGCTGGGAGATTTTGGCTCCACATGAAACTCCACAATGCTGTCACTGGGTAATTTCTATGACCCATGCTTTCTATCTTAAACTGTCTGGTGGGATCATGTGTTGAAATCAGAGTTTGCTGCTAAACTTGGGTGGACTTTTAAATTTATGGAGACAATGACTGTTCATATTATCCCCTATACTTTAGAGATGTGTAAATTGTGAGCCATCAGATATCCACTTAGGGATAGTATGTTAATTAAAAAGGCAGATCTCAAACCTTGGCAGAGACCAGGTGCCTGGCAAATGATAGATAGATAGATAGATAGATAGATAGATAGATAGATAGATAGATAGATAGATAGACAATTCAAACATTTTTCTATGTGTTTTTAATCTGCTGTGACATTTCTTCATCATCATGCTGAAATGAATTCAGAGAAAATTGCCTTTCCTTCATTCTCCTCTATCTTTAATTGATCTGTCCAAAACACTGAGTGTGTGTGCATCATAGTAAGTGCTAAATTTAGTGGTACACTTATTGGCATTTATTTTGATTCTGCAAAATGATTCACAAGCCATTTGAGTTTTTTATTTACCCTGAATGTGGGTAATGTCAAAAGAGATAATTAGGTGTCCCTCAACAAAGTCCTGATCTTGTCACCGACCCTCTTCATGGTCTCTTTCACCTCTTTGTTGCGAAGGGAATAGATGATAGGAATGGAGTTAGGAGGGCATACACTAAGGCAATAAGCTAGTCAGTGCCCTCAGGTCTGCTCTGAGATGAACCCACATACATAGTAAAAGCAGAAGCATAGAACAGTGCAACCACTGTCATATGGGAGGAGCATGTGGAGAAGGCTTTGGCTCGACTGGCAGCTGAAGGCAGCTTCAGGAGAGCTGTCAGAATACCCCCATAGAGTCCCAAGATGAGGACAAAATTGCATCCAGTGGCCACACCAATCACTGCCCCATGAACCCGAGCATGCCAGCTTGTGTCTACACATGCCAACCGCATTAGTGGTGCCAGGTCACAAAAGTAACAGGCTATCCCTTTCAAGCAACATGGCAGTGAGACATGCAGGCACCAGGTCACCTGTAAAGCTAGCCACTCAAGTGGTACCTGCTAGCCATAGCTGTACCTGTCTGCTCATGAGTGCAGGGAACTGAAGACATTCATCCTTTTGTCTTTACATCTTTGCATGGTTCAAAAAGTCAGTTCTTCCCACAGGACCTGTACCCACCATGTTTCCTGGTCGCCTCAATTCAGAGTGCAGACAGTGATTTTATAAATTGTTTATAATGCCAATTGACTAGGCTACTTTGTTTCTCATCCCACTCTCTTTCCTATTAGAGGAAACCTCCACTCCATCTTCCAACATTATTTATCAGAATATTGTCCAAATGTACTGAACTCCATGTACTTTTGTGTTCTGTTTTCATATCTCCCTGGTGTCCATCCCAACATTTGCGCAATGCTCTCTTCCAAAATCTTTAACTAATTTCAATATCTTCTTGGTCTTTCTTCAAAAATCCGGTCTGAAACATTAACACATAGCCAGACCAGATTCTAGAAATTAAACCAACTCACTTTCTAACTAAGTTCCATCTGCCTGAGAAAAGGTGAACGTCATTTTGTTTCTTCCCCTTCAAATCTGTGTCCTCACCCACTCCTACGTTGGTAGGTTCAGGGACTATATTTGTCTTACAACATTTTACAATGTGTCCTAATGAAAGATTTCATGAGTTGAAAATTTGACATATCATCGAAACAACTAGTTAATTGTCTATACAATAAGCAGGGAAATCTTTCAATTTTCATATGATGGAATACAATAAACCTAGCAGACTTCAAGTCATTTCAGCACAGCATTAATCCTCTGTGTGACCCTCTTAAAAGCCTCTTTTACTTCCTTATTGCGAAGAGTATAAATAATAGGGTTGAAGAAAGGGGTGAGCAAAGTATATACCAAGGCAATAAGCTTGTCTCTGCCTTCAGCTCGAATCTCTGGTGGGCCCACATAGACAATGAAGGCAGAGCCAAAGAACAGTGTCACTACGGTTATATGGGAGGAACAGGTGGAAAAGGCTTTTGCACGACTAGCAGCTGAAGGCAGCTTCAGCACAGCTCTCACAATACCTCCATAGAGTCCCAAGATGAAAGTAAGATTGCATGTATTGATCATGCCAATCACTGCAATATAAAGCCGAGCATGCCAGCTAGTGTCCACACATGCCAACTGCATCACTGGTGCCAGGTCACAAAAGTAATGGGCCACCTCTTTCAAACAATAAGGTAAAGAGGCAGTGAGACCTGCAGGCACCAGGGCAGCTGAAAAACCAGCCAACCATGTAACCCCAACTAACTGTTTCTGTACCTGTCTGCTCATGAGTGCATGGTAGTGCAGTGGACGACAGATAGCAAGGTAGCGGTCCAGAGCCATGACACCTAGCAGGTAGCACTCGGTCATGCCCAAGGAGTGGAAGACATACAGCTGGACAAAGCATGCAGACGAGGGGATGGGTGAAGGCCCATGGAGCAAGGTATGCAGCAAGGTGGGCACTGTGGTGCTGACATACCAGAGTTCCAGGAAGGAGAGGACACTGATAAAGAAGTACATGGGAGTGGACAGCCCTGAATCTGCCTGGATCAAGACAATGATGAACAAGTTCCCTGCCAGTGTGAGGAGATAGATGCACAGGGTTCCAAAAACTGCAAGATGTTGCAGGGTGCCAGAGGTAGTGAAACCAGCAAGGATGAAGGTCCGTGTCCAGGTATAGTTGACATGATCCATGATTCCTGGGAATGAAAGAAAAAGGCAGTAAATAATCACCTTTATGTTTTTCCTCTGGACAATGTTCCCCAGAGACCAAAGTATAGAACACACAAGTCAAAATCACATATTGTCTACTCAATCCATTCCATCTACAGGATGAAAGAGGATTTGACTACTAGTAGTCAGAAGTGGTTTGTTTAATATCTGTTGGTGACAGTGGCCACATAGAATTATTGTTTTAATTCACAGAACAACATTTGTAGACTATGGCAGCAGTCAGGCCTAAGATTTTCTCCTCTCTGCTTTGCCAAAAAAAAAAAAAAAAAAAAGAAAAAAAAAGAAAAAGAAAAAAGAAAAAAAAGAAAAAAAAGAAAAATCCCAACAAATAAAATGATAGGAAAATTCTGCTTCTTTCTCCTACCATTCCTAGTTAAGTGCTCCCATGATAATTCGAAATTATGATCCTTATTGTATACTGGATTCAACAACTAGGATATAGTAGGAAAAGGAGACTTATGTTCATTCATTAACATCTAAGTCTTATTGGGGGTTCTCCAGGTTTGTTTAGAACTCATCAAGGTTCTTATCAAAGGTGGAAAGAGAAAATGATGGACAAGAAACAAGGCTATCTTAGGAACATATCTCAAAGCTGAATACTTTTGGGAAACATGAATAATCCATTGGCTAAGAGGATGTGTTTTCTGGAAGTATTCTAGTGGGAGATACACTTCAGAATACTGCAGTGGGTAGGAGAAAGGGAGAAGTACAAAGCAAAGCCCCTATGAGATGTGTCAAGAGGTGCTAAAGTAGTACAAGCAATGCCTTATTTCAGGAGTCGTATTTCCTCATTTGTCTTCACCACCAACTCAACGTGAATCTTGATCCAAACCAACACTTCCTCTGTGGCTGAAGTCCTGTAACTGAAGAAGTTTAAGTTACAGGTTCCCGAAGTTTCTGACGTGGTAATAGCTTATGATTCTCTAGTTATTGATTGATTTGTACTAGGTTCCTCATGGACAGCCTTTATTAATATCTGCAGAATGTCATGCTCATACTCAAATGGAAATTATTCAGAAAAGGTCAATTATTCAGCTGCCTCCTGCTGCTTTTTTTTTTTTTTTTTTTGCTGTTCTTACCTCTTGTGTGCCACCTCCAACCATTACCTCATTCTTTTGGTTACAACAGAACTAGTCTCATTCTTCTTGGTATCACTTCTATCCCAAGACACTCCCTTATTTATAATTCCTGCTCCTGGAAACAAAGCTCTCCCACAAACTCCTTAATAAACGTTCCCTGAGGTTACTATGACTAACTCTCAGTATGGATCCCTCTGGGGCAAGAAGTGAGGCCCACAGAAATGAGTCAGATGAGATGTGTGTGTCTCGCCAATGACTTACCTCTGCATCTACACTTTGGAGTTCTGCAATCTAATCCAGGGATATTGCCTGTCTTGCAATGACCATATAACATGACATTAAGGAAACAATCTAGTACTCATATCTTCATTCACACATAAAGAATAACAACTTTAGGAAAGGGGAATTGCTTTGCCCCTTTAAAATTACACTTGCCTGGAGATTTGCCATCATTCTGCATCATTTGCCTTATGACTTAACAACCTAATCCACACGGTAGCTTTTTGTTTTCTGCTGAATGACCCTATTTCTTCCTTCATACCATCACCTCATACTGCAGTGGCCATAATGGGTTCTCTGGTCCAATGTTCTGCAGATATTAATAAAGGTTGGCTGTCCATAAGGAACCTAGTACAAATCAATCAATAACTAGAGAATCATAAGCTATCACCATGTCAGAAACTTCGGGAACCTGTAACTTAAACAAGCTATCACCATGTCGGATGGGTGCTGAGCTTCGGGAACCTGTAACTTAAACTTCTTCAGTTACAGAACTTCAGCCACAGAGGAAGTGTTGGTTTGGATCAAGATTCACGTTGAGTTGGTGGTGAAGACAAATGAGGAAATACGACTCCTGAAATAAGGCATTGCTTGTACTACTTTAGCACCTCTTGACACATCTCATAGGGGCTTTGCTTTGTACTTCTCTCTTCTTCCTAGCCACTGCAGTATTCTCTGGTAGTATTCCAGATTTTATTTTACTTTTAAAATTATTGATTTATCTGTATTGTATACCTGCGTACCTATTTATGTGTGCTCAAAGACCAGAGGAAGGCATCAGATCATCTGGAGCTAGAGTTACAGGCAGTATGAGCAGCCAGAGATGGGTGCTTAGAGTTCCATAAGGTCCTCTGTAAGAACAGCAAGTATACTTACCTGCAGCACAATATCTCTAGTTCTCTGCTAATGCTATTCTAAATGCAGTATTCTAAATCCCCATCAATAGGATTGCTACCAGTTCTCAATAAATGTCACCACCATTTTTCCCCTGGACATCTTAATGCAATAAGTTTGTTTCTTTTTTTCTTTTCTTTCTTTCTTTCTTTTTTTATTTTTTTACAAAATATTTGTACTCTAATTTTCTTTAAAACTCTTTATATCAGTATCTGAATTTTTTTTAAATCTCATCTGAGTACTATCTCAGATTTTCATTTGGATAGATTTACAGTCCAGATGAATAACAAGATAACTGGATTTACCCACTGAGTGTGAAGCATTAAACTTGTTCATTGATCCAAAGGTACTGTCTTCTTAATGTCAATGAAAAAGACAAGGGAAGATACAGTAGTTAAGTGAAAGTAATAATGTATTCTCTTTATAATAATAGACAGGTCACATTAAGTGGGAATAAAATACTCGATCCCTGACATTGAGCTTCCTGTGGAAAGTTTAGCACTGGACACCAAGATATAATATATACATTGGTTATAACTACTAATACAGCTTCAGGATGGGCAGGGACTATAGCGTACTTCCTATGAAATATTTGACCATTCACTTGGGTAAATAATTGCAACTGTCCTTCAATACAATGCTGTATCTTCTCCAGTCCCAAACAATTCAGTGGCCACTGTTCATCTAAACTCTTAAATTAACAATGGGGCAGTCTCAGAGTGGCAAGGTTAATCCTCTGAATTTATCTTACCTTCACATCACATTTGTCCTTCTCCATTCCTCTTTTGTCTGCCAACTCTAAGAGATGTCATCCAATTTCTACATTTAATGAGATCTCTCCATTAACTGAATAGACTATGCATACCATTACCTATGTCTCTCGGCTTATTAATAATCAGATATAAATACCTGAGCATAGAAATGGTACATGCTATCTAGCATCAAGTAGAAGAGCAATGTGTAACCATTGAGTTGTAATCTAGAGCAAATCCAGGTGGCTTTTAAAATATTCTATTTTTTGAAAGTAAGACTGTACATAATATGTACAAAAATTCACTGGGCCATTAGTAAACATTTAAAAAATGTCAAATGATTATAAGAAATAAGGAGTGAATAAGTGAATACTTTATAATATTAAGAACATTATAGAAGAGTAAAAAGAAAGATTATAAGAGCCAGAGAGTGTGGATGAGTACAACAAGCATATTTTTTCTGGACATAACAAGGCAGATATCCTTAGGAACTCACATCAGTTATGACAGCATCCACTAGACTTGTTTAACATCAAGCCAGACAAAATCACAGCATGGAGAGCAGAGATGGACATGAAGTCCCGGTCTAAGCTGAGGAGCTATTGGTAACTGGTAGCTTTAGGTAGGGGGAGAGTCAGTTTTCTTTAAGGATATGGGCCTTATTCATGGAAGGTCACATATCTAAGGATATTCTGGCACCCCAAGTAGGGCTTGATGGGTTTACATTTAAAGTGGAGATAGGGGTAAAGAGGACACAGAGTTACGTTGATAGGGAAGTGGACTATATCTAGAAGGACATGGGGTAATAGTTGAAAGAAATCAGCCTACTTAGGAGGAAACTTTCAATTAGCTAAGAATGATGAGGAAGGCATGATGAGTTCAGGGATTATAGGCTTCTATTCATCTAAATATTTGATCATGATATCCTTAAACATAGCACATTAATATAAAATCATGGCCTAATCTTTGCAAAAATGATATCTTGTATAGTTAAAATGTAACTGATAAATGATATGTTGTGGTCTACAGTCATTCTACAAAACAACTGAGCAAGTTTGCATTCGAGGTCCATGGTGCTTACTAATTGCATCTTTCCTTGTTACCTATTGTGCTAGGATGAAGACAAAGTCCAAATATCCCGCATGTTGGAATGATGGGCCTACTCCAAGGGAAGTGTGAAGGATGGGTTCACTTTTAGTTGTGACCTCTTCTTGCTGTCTGTTCTAGTAAATTCATTATTCAGATCCCATTGTGGGACAAGTGGCAAAGTATTAGCAAGGATATTAAGCTTCATACACCACATTAGATATTTATATAATGTGACTCCATTTGTAGAAATACACAGCCACTTCCTGCCAGAGATGGCCCGAGAAACTCTAATTCCCTGCTGTACTATGTGTCTATGCAAAGGGTATGGAGAGGAGATGAAGACCCAGTAACATTATACAAACAAAGTATATAAATGTGGTTTGTATACTTTGAAAAGCACTGTGTAAGAATAGTCTCAACTGTATGGTATAAAGAGACAGATCCAATGAGATTAGGGGATGACACAGCTGTAAAATGAAAGACAAAGGAAGTTTGGGGTTGTGAATAGATTTGTGAAAGGCATTTTCCCCAATGGAGTTATGGGATAGTAATATAATATGTGCCACACTCATCTAATTCTTAAAGATCTGTTTGTTTATTCACCTATTCATTCATTCTTCAAATATAATTAAATGAAAATCAGTGGTGTATAATTGTTCCCTCAGGCGTATTCAGACCATTTGTGCTCCACAGTAGATATTTAAGCACCCATACCCTACCATAGAGCATGAACCCCTTAGAAACGGAGGCCCACAAAGTTAATAACCAAAGTGACAAACCACTTAATAAGCCACTGCATAGACAAACAACTCCTAGAGTTCTTTTATGCTGACAGTGCAGAGAACACTTCGTTCAAATCACAATCAGTACCTATATGAAGTTAGATGCATAAGGAGAAAATGCATTAGAACTCCAAACAATAGCCAACAGAACAGAGTATATTACCCAGCACTGAAGGAAACAGCAAAGGGTTAATGATCATGTACGAATTCTCCAGTCATATAAGGAGGATTTTGGACACTTAGCTGAGAAAGAGATGCTTCATTCGAATGCCTTAAGTATGCTGCATAACACCCCACAATGTGAGATATGTGTAAAGCCAAGCAATCTCTAATAAATAAATCCCTATTGCAGAAATGAGGGGTAAATGTTGGATAATAATCACTATGTATGTAGTTCTTTAGGTCCTATTAATATACCCACTTAACAGATTAAGAAAATTGAGGCACAGAGATTTTAATTACATCGTGTAAGTTCATAAATCAAGTAAATATTTGAATTAAGGTTTGACCCCATGAAGAAAATCTCCAACCTCTTTTCTAATTATGACTGTGCAGTAATAAGGTCCATTTATTTACTGAACATTCATTCTTTATTGGAATTTTTAAGTATTCTGTTGCATATATTTTAAGAATAAGTGAGGTCAGAAAGCTGATTTTCTCTCAGTAAGTAGAAAAAAAATAAAAAAGAACAGGGAATTTGACCAATACATTGCCTTTTGTCAAATACTCGGAACATGCTCTGCTGGGCCTGTGTCATAGTTCACATTGTGATTTTGAAAGTGTTGCAATACTAGAATCGAAATGTCTTCAGGTAGAAGGAATTTGAGAAGCAATTCCTGCCAGCCACTCAGTTTTAACACATAGATGAGGCAAGGTCAGCCTGACATCTGGATAACATCTGGGTTGGTTCTGGTTCTTGAAGGCAATTCCAGTAATCTTTCTAATTTTTTTGTAAACAGATTGCAAAAACATTCTCCAGTCAGGGGAACAGATATTCTAAAGGTTTTAAAGTTTATTTCAGGATATATGCTTGTAAGGTTGTTGTTCAAGCTTCATGTAGACTAAAGGAGTATATTTTAAGTTTACGGTCAGCCAGTTGTATGCAGCATATTTCAAATGAAGTTCGGATACAGCCTCTATTAAATTCATACACTATAACCACACAGCACACCACATATATATCATATACAATCCACATATACACATACTACATGCCACACATAAACACTACACACCAAATACCACACACACACACACACACACACACACACACACACACACACACACACACACACACCCCACATGCAGCACACATAAACATAACTGTGTATACATAAAAGCAATAATGACCAATCCTGATGTGGGGAGCATTAAAAATTGTAAATGTTTTTATTTTTGTAGTGGGACTACATAAGAATGAGAAAAGTAACATATTTCTCCCAGTTCCTAGACTCTGCCAAGGTTTTAATTCTGTCATTCCAAGTACCAGACAATCTCTGAGTGTGTATCTGGTGATTCAGAATTCACAAATCTCTAAACCTTAGAGGTTAAAGGGAACAGCATTGTCATGCACTGAGCAGACAATGGGGCCTGACACTGCAGATTTGTGTGGCATTTCCCTTCCCTCTGGAGCCTGAGATTTTTTTTCTGCTCCTGTGAAATATAGCTTCAAATCCATTCTATGAATAAAAGACTCCATGATCGTGGAAGATCTCAGACAACACCCTCAACTCTGCTACCCTTGTCCTTGAAGACACTAGGTTTGCAGTTCTAGACTCTAGCCATGCACCCTAAGAGTTATGTGATTCAGAACTGGTTTCTGGAAGATGATTCAAGATTACAAGTCTCTATCAGCTGGGAGCTGTTGGCTCTACATGAAACTCCACACATGCTGTCAATGGGTACTTTCTGTCACCCATGTTTTTTTTTTTTTTTGTCTTTTAAACTGTCTGTTGGGATCATGTGTTGAGGTCAGATGTTGCTGCTAGCTTTCGGTGGCCTTTTCATTTCAAGGCTGCAATGACTGTTTACCTTATCGCCCACACTTTTATGATGTATAAATTGTGAGCCATCAGATACCCACACGGGGGTGGTCTGATGATTAAAAAACAGAACCAAAACTTTGGCAGACCAGGTACAAGGCAGATAGACAGATAGATTAGACAGATAGATAGATAGGTTAGATAGATAGATAGATAGATAGATAGATAGATAGATAGATAGATAGATAGATAGATAGATTAGATAGATAGATAGATAGATAGATAGACAGACAGATAGATAATTATCAAAGTCACAAATACAATTCAAATATTTCTATATGCCAGTTTTTAATCTTCCATGGATTTCTTCATTGTCATGTTGAAAATGATTCAGAAAAAAATGCCTTTTGCTCATTCTGCTCTACCTCTGATTGATCTGTCTAAAAGACTGAACATATGCAGCATAGTAAGTGCTAAACTCAGTGGTACACTTATTGGCATTTATTTTGATTCTGCAAAATGATTCACAAGCCATTTGAGTGTTGCATTTACCCTGAATGTGGGTAATGTCAAAAGAGATAATTAGGTGTCTCTCAACAAAGTTCTGATCTTTTCACTGACCCTCTTCACGGCTTCCTTCACCTCTTTGTTGCGAAGGGAATAGATGATAGGGTTGAGGAATGGAGTTAGGAGGGCATACACTAAGGCAATAAGTTTGTCAGTGCCCTCAGGTCTGCTCTGAGGTGAACCCACATACACAGTAAAAGCAGAAGCATAGAACAGTGCAACCACTGTCATATGGGAGGAGCATGTGGAGAAGGCTTTGGCTCGACTGGCAGCTGAAGGCAGCTTCAGGACAGCTGTCAGAATACCCCCATAGAGTCCCAAGATGAGGACAAAATTGCATCCAGTGGCCACACCAATCACTGCCCCGTGAACCCGAGCATGCCACCTTGTGCTCACACATGCCAACCGCATTAGTGGTGCCAGGTCACAAAAGTAATGGGCTATTTCTTTCAAGCAATACGGTAAACTGGCAGTGAGACATGCAGGCACCAGGGCAGCTGAAAAGCCAGCTACCCAAGTGGCACCTGCAAGCCATAGCTGTACCTGCCTGCTCATGAGTGCATGGTAGTGCAGTGGACGACAGATAGCAAGGTAGCGGTCCAGAGCCATGACACCTAACAGGTAGCACTCGGTCATGCCCAAGGAGTGAAAGACATACAGCTGGACGAAGCATGCAGACGAGGGGATGGGTGAATGCCCATGGAGCAGGGTGTGCAGCAAGGTGGGCACTGTGGTGCTGACATACCAGAGTTCCAGGAAGGAGAGGACACTGATAAAGAAGTACATGGGAGTGGACAGCCCTGAATCTGCCTGAACCAAGACAATGATGAACAAGTTCCCTGCCAGTGTGAGGAGATAGATGCACAGGGTCCCCAGGAAGGCAAGAGGTCGGAGGGCACCAGAGGTAGTGAAACCAGCAAGGATGAAGGTCCGTGTCCAGGTGTAGTTGACATGATCCATGGTTCCAAGGAGGAGGTGGAGTTAAGGTCCAAGATTAACTACGTCAGGATCTTCCATCTCTTTGTGAAATACTCCTAGAGTCAAGAGCAGCAACTCTGAGTACATGGCTGAGGTTGGACATAATCTAATTAAATCCCTATGTTGTGATACTGGAGCTGCAGCCCCCTCCCATCCCCATCAATGTGAAATGATTGGTTTCAACATCAGTAGGTGGCTGGGCTAGAACTAGAAATGAAGACACCTGGTTTATTCTTCTGAGTGTTCTACTCCTGATCTCTTGAGTGTCCACCAACACAGTTCTCCCCTATCCCACTCTCAATAAAAGGAAATGGAACCTTTCTACTGTAATCTCTCCTATGACCTATATGTTTCTTGGGGACTCTGTGCATCTATTTTAGAATAATAAAATAACTAGAAGTGTTGGTCTGTTCTAAAGGAAGGCTTGATGTCTACAGAAAGTTATAGTGACTTTTTTCAGGAAGTCTTATACTTCATTGACTATTCTGGTAGGGAAAGATTAAGTGATCTATGCCTGACAATGATGCAGACACTCTAAGATTAATCCCTAAAATATAATGCCCATGAAATGTAATGGTTATTCACTTCCAGGCCCATCATATACAATGATTATTCAATTCTAGACCCATCATATACAATGATTATTCACTACCAGGCCCATGATATGCCCTGATTATTCCCTATCAGTCCTATGATCTCCTATGAGTATTTACTATCAGTCCCACAATCTTCTATGAGTGTTCACTCTCAGGCTCACGATATCTACTGATTGTTCACCCAACATTCATACCGTACCTTCTAAAAGTTGAGCTTCATGAGAGACAGATGACATGAATTTTCAAAGAAGAAAAGTGTGAGTCAGAATCCCCAGGCAGAAAAGAAACTTTGCAGTAGCTGTGAATTGGCTGCATGCCCTTGCTCTGACACACCCCAGCTGTACACTCTGAACTAGGGGATTTTTTTTTTTTACTTAACCAACTTCCTGTTTCCTAAAATGAAGAAGAAGAACAAGATTTGGCAGTTGGTTTCTGAAACTGTTATGAGTTCTGATCTCCCTAGGATATTGGGAAATGATTGTGAGTTTTGTGGTTGGGTTTTCCTTCCATAACCTGAGGCTACTCACTAGGAAAGATCAAAATCAAAACTCTTGCCTTATTCTCTTCTGGTAATCTCCTACACTCTACCACCGTCATCTATCACCTGACCATTTGGTGGCATTAGCATCCGTGTCATCCCCCTAATGGCAATTCCGATCTCTATCTACTTATATGAAACGGTCCTGGAAAGGCTGCTTTCCCAGAGGCCCCTCGTTGGGTGTTCCCTGGAGCTGTGAGTATGATGAGCTCTCAGAATCCCTCTGGAGCAAGAAGTTGGGTAGAGAGAAGTGAAACAGCATTTCTATTCCTAAGATGACTTCTTTGCTTCTTGCTACCAGGGATGATGCTTTTGTCGTGAAATCTATCCTTCTTAAGAGACAACTAATTAATAGTAAGGCTGTGGGAATTGATTTCAAAGGAAGAGATGAATAATTGTTTAAAATAATTTTACAGAGAATCTCCCCCTTTGGTTCCTTTATCTCTATAATAATAATAATAATAATAATAATTATTATTATTATATTATTATTATTATTATTATTATTATTACTATTAACATTACATCCGAATCACTGTCCCCACTTCTGGTCCCCCCTCGGACAGTGCTTACTCCTATCTCCTGCTGTAGCCTCTCAACCCTGGCACATCAAATCTTGCAGGACAAGGCACAACCTCTCCAACTGAGGCCAGACAAGGCAGCCCAGTTAGCAACTCAAGAGCTCTGTAGCAAAAGACTGCTTAAAAAACAAAAACAAACAAACAAACAAACCCAGGAGATTTCATGGATCTCATCTATAAAAATGAGAACACACTTCCAGAAATGATATGAAAAAAAAATCCAGAATGTGTAAATACACTTACATTAGTTTGCTTACAAGTTGTAAAAACACAATTAAAATTTATTTTGATGAATATGGTGGGTTTCAAAGCACAGAAAGGGGGAAACTAGGTTTTAAAGTTGGAGAAGCACTCACTCATGTTATATGCCCTGTGGCTTACTTTATTATAAAGGATAGAGTTATATTATCTACTGGAACAATTGTGCTCACCTTAAAAATTCACTTTCACATGATGACACTGTGTGCTGCTCTAGTAATCAACAATGAGCATTTATTTGCTTGCATTGTTGGGTGACTACTGAACACTCCATAAAACGTCTTTAGGTCTTTTGGTGTCATCATCAAGTATAGAGCCTAGAGATGAATTAATTTACTCTAGGAGAGAGTCAGCACTTCTTTTAGGCGTTACCAAGTAGTGTGCTGCTTGGGTAATATTCTGTTCTCCTCCAAACTACTGCTCAATATAGATGGTTGAACTAACTGCCATTAGGAAGACAAAAAGTAAGGAGAAAACTGAGTTATGGTACCCATTTCACATAGGCAAGAAGAATGACAGAATTCTCCAGGGTGTCACTGTACATGTTGGTACAAAGGCAAGGGCTGAGTTGAATTATTACCAGTTTGACTGACCTGCACATGATGAATGTGAAATATATAAAAGCCAAACAAGAACCTCCATTATGGAATTTATATGTAAAAAGTTCAAGTAGTGTCTTCCTCACATAGACACTTACTCCCCATGTGTTTTACATGTATCAAATACTTTAACAGATGAATTCTCTCAGCTTATCTACTGTCCTCATTTCACAAGAGGGAAAGACAAGCAACAAAGGGGTTAAGGGACAAATTCAAAGATATTAAGGAGAAAAAGCATCAGAAATAATGATCGAACCATGGGAAATGATGTGTAAATCCCATTTCTAAGCACCATCTGTCGTGTATATGGAGGAAAGGAGATCTGATACCAGACAGATACCCTCTTAAGTGTCCAGATCACAGTCAGCAACTTTGTATGTTTTATTTCTTTTAATATTTAGTTTGAATTCATTATTATATTTTATGGATAAGAAAATATAGTTCAGAAGAGACTTTTTGCCCAGAATTCTATGACTTAAAGGAGAAAAATATCTGGATATGTATAGACATATTGCCCTCTCTTTGCCACAGTCAGTAATTACTCATCTAACGCTGCATCGGATGTTTTCCTTTTTAAAGAAGAGCAGAGCAGGAAAGAAAACTCAGGAGGCAGAGTGCTTGCCTTGCACATTTAAGGTCCTAAGTTCAAAATGGTGTTGCAATCACAGAACCAAACTTTCTTAAACTGGAAAGAACCTGAAAACACATCCACACCCAGGACATGGTTTGTAGGGAGTGAGAGAAGCCAAGAATGTTGCAATAGAGCAGACGGGATTGCCAAAATGCATCTGATGAATGTGTGTCTCTTCATATATATGAAGTTCAGTCCAGAATTACTTCTATATTTACTTTAAATAATTTTCATGGTCTTTTCTTAGAAAGAATGTGTAAAGTGATGTAAAATTGGATAGTGGACTAGATAGGTGGACCAGTAGGTATTAGCATCTGCCACTAAGCCTGAAAGCCTGAATCCTGTCTCCAAGCCTCACCTGGTAGGAAATAACCAACTCTTGAACACTGTTCTTTGATTTCTACATGTACTCAAATGCACATGTGCAAGCAGCATGCACTTCTATGTGTGCACACACATGCAAACACACATACGCACAAACAAACAAGCAAAATAAACTTTTTAAAAAGAAGTGGGCATCTCCTGGTGTAATACAGAAATTAAAACTATTATTGACCAAATATAAATTAACTTTATTAAGAATATTCAAGACTCACAGACTAGTCTGTCTGTCTCTGCCAAGCTTTTTCTAAGGAGCTGTGCATCCTTTAGAGTATTATATCTCCTCCTTGGTTTTTAGTTCCATCACCAGAAATAGAGCTGAAGCAAGTTACCTCAGAGGAGAAAGTTGTGAGGAAACCAGGTGAGCATAAGGAAGGAGTCTTTAAGCTCCAACTTTGAATTTCTATTCTTGTATGTTTTCACATTGCATTTATAATATTTATATGTGTTTCTTCATATGTGATTTGTTCATTTGTCTTTTTAAAAATGGAGAAGTAGAGCTAGGGATATGGCTCAGTGGGTAAGAGCACTGACTGCTCTTCTGAAGGTCCTGAGTTCAAATTCCAACAACCACATGGTGGCTCACAACCACCTGTAATAAGATCTGATGCCCTCTTCTGGTGCATCAGAAGTCAGCTACAGTGTACTTATGTATTATAATAAATGGATCTTTGGGTTAGAACAAGCAGGGACTGAGTGAATAGGGCCTACCAGAGTGAATGGGGTTGACTAGAGTGAGCAGAGGTCCTAAAAATTCAATTCCCAACAACCACATGAAGGCTTACAATCATCTGTACAGCTACAGTGTACTCACATACATTAAATAAATAGATAGATAGATAGATAGATAGATAGATAGATAGATAGATAGATAGATAGACAGACAGACAGACAGACAGACAGACAGAAGATAGATACATCTTTAAAAATGGAGAAGTTAGTGTTTTCTGGGGAATTTTATTTCAGTTTTATATAAGATGGATAGGTCCACATCTTGCTAAGGCTGTGCAGCAATGAAGGAAAACAGGACACGTGCCTACCTAGTCACATTTTGATAAAAAACACAATCCATTGTTACCATGGAAACAGTCAGCAAGACTAAGGCCTCAGGCATGTGGACTCAAGCCTAGACAATGGCACTGACTGAAACCTCAGTGGTAATGGTCAGAGGATGTAGAATTTGATGGCCCTGCATATTCTGAATCAAGTGTCTTTAGGAACCGTACTTAACTCTTCTATTTGCTCTTCACTTTGGAATATTTCTGACTACTGAGTTCACTCCTGTCTTCCTTTTTTTCTACCCAGGAGATCCTTCTCCCACTCATAACCAGCTCGTTATCACAAGAGGCACCATTTCCTCTCTAAACTTATAATAATGATGGCATCTTTCTAAGGCTTTGTGTTCTTGTGAGTACAGTTCCATTAGTCAATACAGTACAAATGATATTGCTCCTATCCCATAATAGTGAATATTGCTCTCCAATTTCAAAGTTGGTATTTATAAATATATAGATTCTGGTTAAATTCTTACAACTGACCTAAATGGGATTTAAAAATTGGAGAGTTATAAACATCATTTCATCTAACCTTAGTTGAAAATTCTTCCAGCACAGTCAGTGTCTAGTACAGGCAAGTAACTGGAGCCTCTGATGTGTATTTGAAAAATGAAGAATGATGTACATGTATGGGACCTGTCTTGTTTCACTGGAGTGCCACGGAAGTAAAAGTGGTGAGCAAAGAAAATAAGCTGCCAAAGCAATACTCAGGGATTGTACAAACCCTAGACATGGAGAAGGGAGACAAGAATGCATGTGCCTCTCTGTTCAAAGGCTCACTAACATGAAATGATCCTGGAAATGTTTGAGCTGAGTGTTTAAAGCTACTCTCCACTATTCCTCCTTTTCAGTAGATCTCAGGTAATTGCCTTGCTCATCCCTATCTTTAGCTGGTCCAACTATTTGTTTACATATCCTGTTTCCACGACAAGGAACTTTGACCCCCCACTCCTGGCTACTGATGTAACACATCACCTGGCTACTGATGTAACACATCGTGTTGGAGCATTATGTCTCACAGGGAAGTGGATGAGGCAGACCTTGAGCAGCTTCAGAAATCCTCTCACAAAACTTTTCCTCAGAGCAACTCAGGGGAGCAGAGTGCAACACTAACAAGTTTGCTAATGAGAAAACAAACGAGTTGCTTAATTAAACTGGGGAAGTCAGAAGCCAGAGCAAGGGAATAGTTCCCAGGAGGAAGTCTATGCCCAATTAATGACACGGGCCCTCAACTTCAGTAATTATCAGCATTTTCTCTTCAGAGACCACCAGTGAAGAAGTTACGTAGTAGGAAGCTTTGGGGACGTTTCCTTTTGCTTCCTCCAATTAGTCCTAATTAAGTTCATGGGAACAGAGACCAAGATGTCAAAGAAGCAGTTTTAGGTTAAGTCTTTGTAGGAGTCCCTTTCCCTGGCTATGTCAGAGTTGTTCTCCAAATCATGTATTTGTTTCTCATACCCATTGGAGGTAATAATGTGGCTTAGACTGGCAGCCAGGCCAGAGTTTAAATCCAGACTTTCCCCCTAGCTATCGCCACTACAAAGTGAGCCACAGACCTTCCCAGGACTTAACCTTTAATACACAAAAGTGACACTTTATGACCTTTATGGTGTTTTGAACTCTACTTCTAAACTATGATAGATGAGATAGAATATAAAAGAAGTATGATAAGAGATAACCCCGTCCTAATATCAAGGTGCCAGCAACAGAAGAGTCAAATCAAGTCCAGTGGATTGACTCTTGATTACACACATACATACATGGAGGAGTTGGGTGGGGGAGAGATGTAGCATGTGAACTCAAGCAAATTACACCGTTTCTGGGTTCTTTTCTGCTCCTTTAGAACATGTTATAAGCTGTCTTTTCTATGAAAAGAAATCTCATCGTTTTTATTTCAAAAACGTTTCAATAATTGCCTGTCTTTCCATCCCTACTTGGCTGTACACTTTACATGTTTATTATGATTCTGAGGTGCTACTAAAAGTAAAACACACAAGTTAATAATATCATAGAATATTTTGTTAAAATCCTTAGACTTTAATTCTAATCCCACACACGATCAATTTTAAAAAAATTTCACACAATTTACATAATCCATTTTGGCCTAATTTGCAAACTGAAAGTAGTTGCCAAGTGCAAAACCAATGGGAAAACTTTGTAAAATAACTTAAGTGAACATACAGTAAGCTGCTACAGGAATGAAACCTAATATTGCTGACTTCTAGTATTTTTAAAAATTTTTTTATTACATATTTTCCTCAATTACATTTCCAATGCTATCCCAAAAGTCCACCACACCCTCCCCCCCACTCCCCTACCCACCCATTCCCATTTTTTTGGCCCTGGCATTCCCCTGTACTGAGGCATATAAAGTTTGTGTGTCCAATGGGTCTCTCTTTCCAGTGATGGCCAACTAGGCCATCTTTTGATACATATGCAGCTAGAGTCAAGAGCTCCGGGGTACTGGTTAGTTCATAATGTTGCACCAATGATCCTAATTCCAAACACACGAGATGATCTCTAAATCTTAGAACTACTGGCTTAGAGATGAGTTCAGTAAACGACTAAAATCCTAGAGGTCTTCGGTTTTGTAAACATGTGGTGTGTTTTAGAACTCATTAATCTCTGACAGAGATCAGATCTCTGAGATTTTGGCAATACTCATGACATGATTTAGACTCATCTCTCTTTGAAGGTCTGATTCTCTTCAGGTACATGAACTGCAGTTTGGCAAGGGCTAACGGGCCAGGATGAGCTAATATCCTTCGCTTCCTGGAAGGAAAGCTCAGCTCTGACAGTTCAGCAAATGCAGTACTGTCTTGATGATGTGTAGGGAAGGATCACAGCCCAGAAAAGTTTAAAGCTTGGCATGGAAAATAAGTTCAATTACTATTAAGGTTCTGTCTTCTCTACTGTGGCCTTCCTCACAGACCTGAAATACTTAACACATGGGCAGTCACACAAGATCTTGGCATCATAAAGAAGATACTTGATATGTTTTACTGCAAAAAATACCCAGTTACCTTTAAATTCTATGACGTTATTTTTGGATTATTTGTCTTTATCATTTGTGGAAATTTGGGGTTTATAGAAAAGGGTGTGAGGGCCAGAGAGATGACTCTGAATAAAACCATTTACTCACAGACCCAATTACCTCTATTAATTATGCTGACTCAGTGAAGTAGCCGGAGAGTTGTCCACTGATCTCCATATGATCACTAGGGCATGCATATAAACACACGCATGTAAACACACACACACACACACACACACACACACACACACACACACACACATACACACACACACACACAGAGGGGGGATTTAAAATGAATGAATGGTGTCTACATTACAGTCTCCATATATACTTTGCTCCAACTCATGTACCACCTCCCTCACTATCAGCATTTCCCAACACAGTGAGGCATTCTCTATATGAACACATTGATATGTCTCCATCAGCCAAATCTATAATTTGCATGAGATTTTTTTCTCTTCATGTTGTACATTTTGTGGATTGGGGCAAATGTGTAACATTAGCATCCTATGGAGCCCATTGCCCTGGATATGACCTGTTCTTCTCCTTCCTCCAAGTCGATGTAATGCCTGACATTTTTTGTTGGCCTCCATCTACATGTTTGCCTTTCTACAATGACAATTATTTGGAACTTGATGTGAAGAAAGCATCTCTCCTCAGGCCCAAGCAAAAGGCTCCATTCTCCCAGCAAACACAGCCATTCGTTTGTATGGGTAAACTCCTGTCATTGGAAGAAGTACAGTTTCTTGTTGGCTTTAAGGTACTGTGCCTTGGTTGGTGGAAAGACAGTCTTTCAGTTGCTTGCAGATTTACCCTGATTGGTACAAATTTTCTTGGCTGCAAACAGGACATCCACTCACTTTTGAGTAAGTGGAAAACTTATCCTAGTTTAAGCCATGTTATTATAATATTAGGCTCCATTAAAAGTTTCACTCAACTAGCCTTTTCTTGCCTTTTGTTTCTACCTGGTAGAGAGAACTAAACTGGTAACCATAAGAAAGGTAAGAAAACAATGATCAGAAGAGAATAGAGTGCCATTCCACAGTCAAAACTCTGACCCATAATTTTTTCTGTCTGGAAAAACTGCAGAGATGGAAATGGAGACGAGCCCGAGGAAAAGAAGATCTAGATACAGGCCCAAAGTGGGATCCAGCTCAAGGGGAGGTCCAAGGCCTGACACTATTACTGAGGCTATGGAGCGCTCACAAAAAGGGACTTATCATGACTGCCCTCTGAAAGACTCAACAAGCAGCTAGTCAGATGCAGATATTGGTAGGCAGCCAATGAACAGAATCTGCTGACCCCTGAGGTTGAATTAGGGAAAAGCTGGAAGAAGATGAGGAGGAGGGTGACCCTGTAGGAGGACCAGCAGTTTCAATTAACCTAACCCCCCCGAGATCTCTCAGACACTGGACCACCAGCCAGGCAGCATACACCAGCTGATAGGAGGCCCCCAACACACATACAGCAGGGGACTGCCAGGACTGGTTTCAGTCAGAGATGATGTACCTAACCCACAAGTGACTGGAGTACCCAGGGAGTTTAGAGATCTGGTGGGGTTGGGGTTGGAGGGGACATCCTCATGGAGTCAGGGGAGCAGTGAGGAGGTATGGGATGTAAAATAATAAGAGGGTAGACCAGGAGGGGAATAAAATCTGAAGTGTAAAATAAAAGAATAATTTAAAAAAGAGAGAGAGAAAATAGAGTGGTGGAAGTGGCATAGAGGTGTCAGGGATAAAGACAAGCAGGGCTATGAAGAGCTGAAGCCTGAGATACTGTTGACTGACTTCCAGGTGCATACCGAACAGCTACCAGTCCTTAAGGGCCAAGAATTCTAGCACCTCAGTCAATGAGATATGACACCAGCCACTCTCAAGGTCCCAGAATCACAAAGGCACTTCCTGTTTGTTACTATCTTTCACCTGCTGCTTCCAGAAGTTGATTATAAACTCCCAAATTCTGAGCTGGCAGTTGTGGTTAAATCCCAGAACCATAAATCTCCAATCCAAAACCTCTCTAACTTCTGAAGGGTTTGGTGCTTGTAAATCCTGGATGTGTTAGACTATTTCCTAGGCCTTGAGTACTTTATTGCAATAAAAACTCCGACTCAGCGGTCCATGACTCCTATCTAAGTAGAGCAGAAGAACCTTGGTCAGGGAGTTTTAACACCTTGATCTGGGTACACCATGTATGTGAGTTTTGTGTCTGGTGGCCAGTGTATATATGACTGCTACAAAAGTCAAAAGGTTAGGACTTTCTTATTTAGTGAGATTCAACAGAAAAGAATGTGAGCCTGACTAAGCTGTGATTTTTTTTTCCCATAGTGACCACAGTGTTTAAGGGAAGCTAAGAGGTTTCCCAGGCCAGGGAAATTGAAAGCTATGAACAAAACTGGGAGGAGGCCTGGCTATTTCAGCACTCCTCACCCGAGGGAGACAGCACAGTGAGAGACACCCAGTGCTGCTCAAGAAGTGAAACAACTCTGAGAGTGTCCTAACCACTGGTGTCTTCATTTATACCCCATTTTTCACTTTCTCAGTTACTGAATTATCTGCCTACCTACTCAAACCAAGCAGGCCACTTCTGTTGTTGAAGATCTCAGCACCTGTACATTGCTGCCGAAATTCCAGGGAGGTGAGTCCTGTCTGTTTCTTAAATATATGATCATATCTATCTGTGGAATATAAAGGAACATAGAAAAAAATCAGTATTGGAGTTGGGGGGGGGGCGGTAGCCAGGGCTAGTACCAGCTGCACTCACAGCCTTGAACCTGCTGTAGCTGGTTTCTGATGCTTCACTAGGAAGATGGCAGATGACAGAATAAAGATGCCATCCCTATTCCCATAACTTTTCATGAGTTAGTGTTTAACACTGGTCTTCAACTATCTTCACTAGAGAAGGCATGGGAGCAAGGTGTTTGTGGTGAATGACTGTGTAAAAGACCAGACAGAAATGAGAAAAATGATAACTAAAATAATGTTAAATGAAAACCACACTTCAACATGAATATAGTATCTAGTTTTGTGAATATACAAAACTGAGATTTATACAAAACATGAAAACTCATTATCCTATAGAAGAAAATGTTCCAGTTTTGTGAATAAAGTTATTTAAATAGAGTGTCTTGACATTTTTATGTTTAGCTCTCCTCCTAGCTCCCTTATGTATGAGATGTTAGAGACAATATTTGCCATACTCTGTTCTTCATTCCACTCTGGAGGTGAACTCTAGTGGGCTAAAGTTAAACTTGTTCACTGTTACTATTTTTTTCTCAAATGTTTCAAATTTTTTATCGTGCTTTGCTTAAATTTTCAGTAGTTGAGATATGCATAAATTTGAAACCATAGTCATGATTACTCAGTGTCGTATTTGTTTAAATTTATGTTATTGCTTGTTATTATTATTGTTGTTTGAAAAATAATTTCATTATTGAATCCTGGTTTGCCTGGAAAGTGGTGCATAGCTGAGGCCAGTCTCAAACTTATACTCTCTGCCTCTGCCTCTGCCTCTGCCTCTGCCTCTGCAGCCCTTGAATCATAAACATCCACTACCATGTCCCTGTTAAATGTCTATGATTAATTTTGTATTTTACTACATAGTACTATTTACTGTCATGGGAGTAATGTAGTTATAAAACTAAAATCTGTTATAATTTGGTAATTATATAATTAAAATGGTTTCACTTTTCTTGGTTTGAAATCTTTCACTACTAAGCAGTGAGCCTCCAGGTTTTATGATAATTTCTTGGATGGTCCTTAGCTATATTAATGGAGGATTTTGGTGTCTTTAAATTACTCTTTCAGCATCAAATTTTTCTAATATTTTTGAAATCCATTAAATAGTATTTTGTCAGCAATCCCAAGGTATTCTTTTTTTTCTAAACCACTTTAAAAATTGTCTCATTTTGTGCTTTTGTTTTGTTTTGATCTGTTTTATTTTTATTTTTTTTTGACAAGGTCTCACACTATGTAACATTGCTCGGCTTAGAACTGACTATGTCGACCACGATGGCCTCAAATTTAGAGATTTTTAACAATCCCTGCCTTCTAAATGCTATATACTTTTATATTTTTATTTTAAAAGAGTTATTATTTTTCTACCTTATAGACCTTTATAAGGCATACTATAAAATCAATGTGCATATATAATGGGTAGTAGTCTAGTCCAAGTAACAAGCACTTCCACATCTTCAAAAATCACTAATTGTATGTGTTAGAATTTCATATTATGGGATGAGACTTATGGTGTGTTTTGATGTCCTTTATTAAACTTCTTCATGTTTCCCCTGTCGCTGCCTCTTCCTCATCTCTATTGACCACTCTTCCATTTCATTCTGCAAAGTTTATTTTTGTAAACAACTGAAACATGATGTATTTGTGTCCCTTTATCTGCCATGTTTTACTGAAAATATTTATCTCCAGTTTCGTTCAAACTCATTCAAACTCCAAATGGCAGAAATTCATTGCTGTGAATGGCTAATGAATACTTGATGTGTGTTTTGTAGGGGAGTGAGCAGTTATATACTAATCTCAGTATGTATGTGGAAATCACAGAACAAATTTGAGAAGTTGTTTCTTTATAAAAGTTCCGGGGATCTAATCTCAGGCTATAAGGCTTGCACAGCAGATACTTCTCCCTGACCTCTTAATGTCTACTTTCCATGCAACTGTTTTGTTTGTTTTGTTTTGTTTGTTTTCATTTTTGTAATAGGGTCTCACAATCAAGAATGAGCGTGTGTTCCTGACCCTTCTCTCTCTACTTCCCCAATAGTGGACTTTCATACATGTACCATGCTACCTGGGTTCTCATTTTCTTTATAACTCATCCAATAAAAGATATTTAGCTTTATTCTGTGTTTCAGCTATTGTGATTAATAATGCAACAAATATGCAAGTGTAATTGTTTTCTGTGTATGGCTGTTTCATCTCCATTGGTTATATAACTAGTTTTTGAAAGGAGTGGAACACACTGGTTGTTCTTTTTGTATTTAAAGTATTTCTATATTATTTTCTATCATGTGTTCACACTAAATTATATTTCTTCCAACAGTGGGTTACATTTCCTGTTTCTCTGAATTCTTTTTAGAATTTATTTCTTCTCTGTTTAATAATAAACATTGATCTGCATATAACATTATATATCACTATAGCTTTTATTTAAATATTTATATAATTTTATGCAACTTACTCTGAAGATTTGAAAAACTGAACCATTTTTAAGAATGTATGTTTAGTAATTTTTAATTTTTCTTTATTCCTAACCATTTAATCCAGGTTTAAAGTAAAAAATCAAATCACTTTGTAACTTACACCAACTCCCCAATTTCTTCCCTCAACACATTCCCCCCATCCAATCTCAAATCTTCTTTTGAGTATGTTTGTGTAAGATAATCCACTACACCTTTGGTACAAGGAGTCAGGATCTGACAGACAGTTAACAAGGGAAAGGTTCAGGTACCTAAAAGGAAGAGAAGAGAAGCCACAAGCCAACACTCCCAAGTTCTTGCACAGAGGCATATCTCCAGACAACTATTCATCACAACTACACTTGACCCAACTCAGCTATCATTATTAATAACACAGATCATTTTAAAGGTTTTTCTAGTAAGGCAATTGTTTTCCAATATTCCTTGTAACATAAACAGCTACTATGATGCTCTCTTTCTGTGAACATACCTATGTGCAGTATTTCCACATAGCTCATTCATTCCCATAATCATGTCTTTTTAAAAAATTTCTGAATACATGTACAATATATGCGAACTTTTTCTTCTAGTATAACCAACAACTTGAAAGATGGAGAATGAATATAAGAGACTTGTTCTGCTGGAAGGACTTGAATGTATCAATAAGCATCAATTCAATTTATTTAAGTCATTGATGGTCAAAGATTTAAATCTGGAAGAAGACAACCAAGAGAAATATACCACGTTTCAGATTGCTAACATGATGGTAAAGAAATTTCCAGCTGATGCTGGATTGGACAGACTGATCAACTTTTGTGAACGTGTACCAACTCTTAAAAAACGTGCTGAAATTCTTAAAAAAGAGAGATCAGAAGGTAACATGGAACAAACAACCCCTATCCCACCTGTGTCTTACTGTCTCTACTCCCTTCATAACCTTGAAGTCCACACATAGCTGTCATATCTCCGGTTTACACCTCAAAGACCATGGCCATATTGGTCATTTGGATTGGCTGCTGAGGACGTTCATCTTCCAGTGGTTATTTATAATTTATGGAGTATATTTGATGCATGCATTAAAGACAAAAATAGAAGTTGATCAAAGATTGGGGTTTCAGATGTAACATAGATGTTCAAAAGTAAGAAATTCCAAATAAAAAATTATGTTATATTTAAATATATATATATAAATCATCTCACCAGTTCTATTAAGAATACTAATCTATTTATCCTCTTTATTAACAAAAATAAGGATATATTTTGATTAAACATTGCCCTAAGAAGGCACGAGGCAGCACTGCCTTTCATAAAATTATTGAGTTGGGTAATAAATTTTAGAAAGTTTTAATCACATTTTATAAGTTTATGTCAGATTTCCTTTTACTTGTATCTATTATTTGAGTGTATTATACACAAAACAAATCAATGTGATAAAATTTTGTATTTTAAGAGAATGTAGGAGAATGGGAATGAGGATAGCTTGGCTGAGGTACATGGGAATCACAAACATGAAGGATTTTCTCATTTTCTATGGGACAGGTAAGGAAAACTGACTAATGGGAGATGGTATCAAAGCTTGTGCCTTTGGTGCTATGTCGCTAGAGTAAGCTATGGACTTAGCATCGATATAAATGCAGCAGAGAGGAAATGCTAGAAATACTGATGGTCCCTAGACCATCTATTTTGCTAAATGCTGGCTTTCTTTTTTATGCATTTGTTGTGATAAAAATAATCTCCCTATCCTAGTAACAGAAGAAACATCACTGGAAATAAATAGGCAAGAAGCAAGTCCTGCAACACCTACATCAACTACAAGCCACATGTTAGCATCTGAAAGAGGCAAGACTTCCACAACCCAGGAAGAGACTTCCACAGCCCAGGTGAGCCTGAGGAACAGTGGTGGCCTGGCAGTGCAGACAGGCAGAGGTGATTTCTTCCCCCAACCCCTGCTCAGTCTATAATGTACTTATTGCCTTATCAGCTTCTCTGCAAGTTTTTATTGAAGCTCAGAGGATAACTGATCAAGTAGCATTAATATGTGTTTATTCCTACTAGAAATCTCATGAACCTGAAAAGCAGGTAGAACGATGGTTGTTGCATATTTACACAAACATAGTTTTCTAATTCAAATTCAATTATGTTCTACAATAGAAGTAATAATAGAAAAATCATTCATATAGCTTTTCTTCTCCATTTGCTTGACAAAACCACTTATACACACATTTTTATGACTATTAATGATAAAATTTTAGACCTGACCAGAGGGTGGGTGCTACTCCTTCAAGTTCCCAACATATTCAGGCATAATAAATCTACTAACTAATAATGAAAATGCACTCTGCTCAACTGATTAGACTCATTAACAGGGCAATGGCTATACTTTCAGAAAAGGAAAGGTATGAGTGAAGAAAAGACTGACGTGAAGAAGATCAAGGCATCTGGGAAAGCAGATCAGCCTCCCTGTTGTGAAGGACCCACAGCCACATGCCAGTCACCAATATCCCAGGTCTCATCTTCGGCTTCATCTAACATTCCTTCGGCTAAGGTACAAGCTTTCTGTTCCCTTTCATTTCTTCAATCCACATATCAGGAACAAGTCTTGAAATTCTGACCATGTCCCCCACTTCTCCCTGAGATTTAATTAGTCAAACATACACAGATACTGGATATGATAAAGATCATCATACAAGGACAGAAACAGATGCAAAAAATATGTAATACAGATATAGAATTGGCTGACTCATACACAACCTTTCATTTAGATAGACTGTTTAATGAACTTGTTTCCTCTGTCAATGAGGAGTTTGTCTGCTTGTTTTGATCCCAGGTAAGAAGAGGCAAGCAAAGAGTCAGAAGCAATGGACTCCATTCTCCTCTCTGTACTCTCACATATCTTTCTTTTATACAACTAACCTGTTAACTTTTTTATAATACATATTAGGGTACTCACTTCTTCAAAACACTTAACACATTGTACAGCGATTCCATCTTAAAGGGATATAAGTGTCGTAAACCAATCCTCTGAATTCAAATGTTGGTACCTTGCTCTAGCCTTAATAAATCCCTCCAGAACTCCTATCCGTGCTGGGTTGGAAATCGATAATGCTTAACTAAATAATATACTCTTGTATTATTACCAGTTATGACACAGAACCAATGTTTGTTTTCCACTTTGCTGTGTATTTCTTAAGACCATGATTTTCCTATTTTTCCTAGAGATACGTATAACCTGATATTTCTTTGAATGCCAGAAATGTGAAAGGACCATCATATCTAAGGAGGGTAGATGAAGGTTGTCTTGTCCAGTTAAGGCTCTGATAGATATCTGGTGAGGCTTAGAGATCACAAAACAAGTAATACAGCTGAAATCAGAGTAACTAAGAACTTTTGATTGAGATTAAGGCCCATCTCAAGAGATGGAACCCATACCAGACACTGCTAAAGGCATCAGGAATCTGAGACTAAATAGGTCATGTGCCTAGGAGAAAACCTACAACTATTATTCTACTAAAGGAACATAGCAATAAAATGAATCCTAATGACATGTTGCCATACCTATAGAGCCGTACCTCACTCACCTCTCATCAAAGATGCTTCTTGCCAAAGGTGGCAATTGACACAGAGACCCACAACTACCTTATGTGCATACTGTGAGAGATTTTAGAACAGTCATTCTTCAATGGTATACCTTTATCAGATCTGTCTCCTCAAGACCCAGGGATCTACATGAAAGGGAAGGATGATTCCAAGGGAATAGTTATTCTTTGTATTTTTTCATATTTCTTATAATTGTATAGAATAAGCTCTAGTATAACATGTTACAATAGTTACTAGTCTCTTACTTGTTTTTCCAATTTTACATATCAGGACTGTTTTTCCAAGTCCTTAAACTATAATGAATATAAAATTCAAGGACTACATCATTATTTGTGTTTCTCTATTGATTGATTAACCACTACCTCAAACTCAATTTCTCCTTCAGTGAATATTCTTGAAATGTGTGCCTTAATGCCCACTTTGTAGTTTTCATGATAGCCCACTAATTTATTCTATACATATCATATAAATTTCTTTCAATTTGAATCAAGTTATTGCTATTTCTGTACATATACAAAATCACCACCACTAATTGTATTTTTTTTACTTTATACTAATTGGTTGCACCTATCAAAAAATTAGATGCAAATATACACAAATTATTCTTAAGTGATGACTGTGTGTGGCATGCTAGATCAGACTATTTACATCTCCGTCAGTTTGTGGAGACAGCACCACTATCTCCATATACTCAAAATCTACAAAGTTCATAGCTTTTCATTACTTTGCATATTGTCTTATAGGTAGACAATTTTCTCTCCATTAAAATACTCCATTGAAATCCAGGGAGCTCAGGCCACTATACAGAAAAGAGATCAGATCCTACCAATATTTCTCAGTTTCCAGAAATCATTGCTGTTGAGGAATGTTACTATATCTATGTTTAAGGACATGACTCTAACCAAAGTAACTCTACTTGAGCCTACTTAAAAGAAAGGACTGTGAGCAAGCTAGTATTTTTGATCATTTAATAATAGAAGATTGTTATATCTTGTGGATATTGTGATTTGTATCCTCAAAATTACCGACAGTGAGTCCAGTGGTAACTAAAGACCTGTGATACCTTTAAGGTATGTGATAATTATTCTCTATTTTCAACAAAATTTAATTTTCCACTTTTATCTGATTTGGCCATATTGTAAAGATTGTGTTTGAATTAATTATATTTTTACTTAAGCATGTCATAAAATTGCTCTCAACAGCATGTGCTCTGTTTATGTTCAACACTTTTCTTTTTTTTTTTTGATTCTTTTTTCCATTTTTTATTAGGTATTTAGCTCATTTACATTTCCAATGCTATACCAAAAGTCCCCCATACCCACCCACCCCCACTCCCCTACCTACCCACTCCCCCTTTTTGGCCCTGGCATTCCCCTGTACTGGGGCATATAAAGTTTGCGTGTCCAATGGGCCTCTCTTTTCCAGTGATGGCCGACTAGGCCATCTTTTGATACATATGCAGCTAGAGTCAAGAGCTCCGGGGTACTGGTTAGTTCATAATGTTGTTCTACTTATAGGGTTGCAGATCCCTTTAGCTCCTTGGGTACTTTCTCTAGCTCCTCCATTGGGAGCCCTGTGATCCATCCATTAGCTGACTGTGAGCATCCACTTCTGTGTTTGCTAGGCCCCGGCATAGTCTCACAAGAGACAGCTACATCTGGGTCCTTTCGATAAAATCTTGCTAGTGTATGCAATGGTGTCAGTGTTTGGATGCTGATTATGGGGTGGATCCCTGGATATGGCAGTCTCTACATGGTCCATCCTTTCATCTCGGCTCCAAACTTTGTCTCTGTAACTCCTTCCATGGGTGTTTTGTTCCCACTTCTAAGGAGGGGCATAGTGTCCACACTTCAGTCTTCATTTTTCTTGAGTTTCATGTGTTTAGGAAAATGTATCTTATATCTTGGGTATCCTACGTTTTGGGCTAATACCCACTTATCAGTGAGTACATATTGTGTGAGTTCCTTTGTGAATGTGTTACCTCACTCAGGATGATGCCCTCCAGGTCCATCCATTTGGCTAGGAATTTCATAAATTCATTCTTTTTAATAGCTGAGTAGTACTCCATTGTGTAGATGTACCACATCTTCTGTATCCATTCCTCTGTTGAGGGGCATCTGGGTTCTTTCCAGCTTCTGGCTATTATAAATAAGGCTGCGATGAACATAGTGGAGTATGTGTCCTTCTTACCAGTTGGGGCATCTTCTGTATATATGCCCAGGAGAGGTATTGCTGGATCCTCCGGTAGTACTATGTCCAATTTTCTGAGGAACCGCCAGACTGATTTCCAGAGTGGTTGTACAAGCCTGCAATCCCACCAACAATGGAGGAGTATTCCTCTTTCTCCACATCCACGTCAGCATCTGCTGTCACCTGAATTTTTGATCTTAGCCATTCTGACTGGTGTGAGGTGGAATCTCAGGGTTGTTTTGATTTGCATTTCCCTGATGATTAAGGATGTTGAACATTTTTTCAGGTGCTTCTCTGCCATTCGGTATTCCTCAGGTGAGAATTCTTTGTTCAGTTCTGAGTCCCATTATTTAATGGGGTTATTTGATTTTCTGAAGTCCACCTTCTTGAGTTCTTTATATATGTTGGATATTAGTCCCCTATCTGATTTAGGATAGGTAAAGATCCTTTCCCAATCTGTTGGTGGTCTTTTTGTCTTATTGCCGGTGTCTTTTGCCTTGCAGAAATTTTGGAGTTTCATTAGGTCCCATTTGTCAATTCTCGATCTTACAGCACAAGCCATTGCTGTTCTGTTCAGGAATTTTTCCCCTGTGCCCATATCTTCCAGGCTTTTCCCCACTTTCTCCTCTATAAATTTCAGTGTCTCTGGTTTTATGTGAAGTTCCATGATCCACTTAGATTTGACCTTAGTACAAGGAGATAAGTATGGATCGATTCGCATTCTTCTACATGATAACAACCAGTTGTGCCAGCACCAATTGTTGAAAATGCTGTCTTTCTTCCACTGGATGGTTTTAGCTCCCTTGTCAAAGATTAAGTGACCATAGGTGTGTGGGTTCATCTCTGGGTCTTCAATTCTGGTCTATTGGTCTACTTGTCTGTCTCAATACCAGTGCCATGCAGTTTTTATCACAATTGCTCTGTAGTAAAGCTTTAGGTCAGGCATTGTGATTCCACCAGAGGCTCTTTTATCCTTGAGAAGAGTTTTTGCTATCCTAGGTTTTTTGTTATTCCAGATGAATTTGCAAATTGCTCCTTCTAATTCGTTGAAGAATTGAGTTGGAATTTTGATGGGGATTGCATTGAATCTGTAGATTGCTTTTGGCAAGATAGCCATTTTTACAATGTTGATCCTGCCAATCCATGAGCATGGGAGATCTTTCCATCTTCTGAGATCTTCTTTAATTTCTTTCTTCAGAGACTTGGAGTTTTTATCATACAGATCTTTCACTTCCTTAGTTAGAGTCGCGCCAAGATATTTTATATCATTTATGACTATTGAGAAGGGTGTTGTTTCCCTAATTTCTTTCTCAGCCTGTTTATTCTTTGTGTAGAGAAAGGCCATTGACTTGTTTGAGTTAATTTTATATCCAGCTACTTCACCGAAGCTGTTTATCAGGTTTAGGAGTTCTCTGGTGGAATTTTTAGGGTCACTTATATATACTATCATATCATCTGCAGACAGTGATATTTTGACTTCCTCTTTTCCAATTTGTATCTCCTTGATCTCCTTTTGTTGTCGAATTGCTCTGGCTAATACTGCAAGTACTATGTGAAAAGGTAGGGAGAAATTGGGCAGCCTTGTCTAGTCCCTGATTTTAGTGGGATTGCTTCCAGCTTCTCTCCATTTACTTTGATGTTGGCTACTGGTTTGCTGTAGATTGCTTTTATCATGTTTTGGTATGGGCCTTGAATTCCTGATCTTTCCAAGACTTTTATCATGAATGGGTGTTGGATCTTGTCAAATGCTTTTTCTGCATCTAACGAGATGATCATGTGGTTTTTGTCTTTGAGTTTGTTTATATAATGGATTACATTGATGGATTTTCGTATATTAAACCATCCCTGCATCCCTGGAATAAAACCGACTTGGTCAGGATGGATGATTGCTTTAATGTGTTCTTGGATTCGGTTAGGAGACTTTTATTGAGGATTTTTGCATCGATATTCATAAGAGAAATTGGTCTGAAGATCCCTATCTTTGTTGGATCTTTCTGTGGTTTAGGTATCAGAGTAATAGTGGCTTCATAAAATGAGTTGGATAGAGTACCTTCTACTTCTATTTTGTGAAATAGTTTGTGCAGAACTGGAATTAGATCTTCTTTGAAGGTCTGATAGAACTCTGCACTAAGCCCGTCTGGTCCTGGGCTTTTTTTGGCTGGGAGACTATTAATAACTGCTTCTATTTCTTTAGGGGATATGGGACTGTTTAGATGGTCAATTTGATCCTGATTCAACTTTGGTACCTGGTATCTGTCCAGAAATTTGTCCATTTCATCCAGGTTTTCCAGTTTTGTTGAGTATAGCCTTTTGTAGAAGGATCTGATGGTGTTTTGGATTTCTTCAGGATCTGTTGTTATGTCTCCCTTTTCTTTTCTGATTTTTTTAATTAGGATTTTGTCCCTGTGCCCTGTAGTGAGTCTAGTTAAGGGTTTATCTATCTTGTTGATTTTCTCAAAGAACCAACTCCTTCTTTGGTTAATTCTTTGAATAGTTCTTGTTTCCAATTGGTTGATTTCACCCCTGAGTTTGATTATTTTCTGCAGTCTACTCCTCTTGGGTGAATTTGCTTCCTTTTTTTCTAGAGCTTTTAGATGTGTTGTCAAGCTGCTAGTATGTGCTCTCTCCCGTTTCTTCTTGGAGGCACTCAGAGCTATGAGTTTCCCTCTTAGAATTGCTTTCATTGTGTCCCATATGTTTTGGTACGTTGTGGCTTCATTTTCATTAAACTCTAAAAAGTCTTTAATTTCTTTCTTTATTCCTTCCTTGACCAAGGTATCATTGAGAAGAATGTTGTTCAGTTTCCACGTGAATGTTGGCTTTCCATTATTTATGTTGTTATTGAAGATTAGTCTTAGGCTATGGTGGTCTGATAGGATACATGGGACAATTTCAATATTTTTGTATCTGTTGAGGCCTGTTTTGTGACCAATTATATGGTCAATTTTGGAGAAGGTCCCTTGAGGTGCTGAGAAGAAGTTATATCCTTTTGTTTTAGGTTAAAATGTTCTGTAGATATCTGTCAGGTCCATTTGTTTCATAACTTCTGTTAGTTTCACTGTGTCCCTGTTTAGTTTCTGTTTCCACGATCTGTCCATTGATGAAAGTGGTGTATTGAAGTCTCCCACTATTATTGTGTGAGGTGTAATGTGTGCTTTGAGCTTTACTAAAGTGTCTTTAATGAATGTGGCTGCCCTTGCATTTGGAGCGTAGATATTCAGAATTAAGAGTTCCTCTTGGAGGATTTTACCTGTGATGAGTATGAAGTGTCCCTCCTTGCCTTTTTTGATAACTTTGGGTTGGAAGTCGATTTTATCCGATATTAGAATGGCTACTCCAGCTTGTTTCTTCAGACCATTTGCTTGGAAAATTGTTTTCCAGCCTTTTACTCTGAGGTAGTGTCTGTCTTTTTCCCTGAGATGGGTTTCCTGTAAGCAGCAGAATGTTGGGTCCTGTTTGTGTAGCCAGTCTGTTAGTCTATGTCTTTTTATTGGGGAATTGAGTCCATTGATATTAAGAGATATTAAGGAAAAGTAATTGTTGCTTCTTTTTATTTTTGTTGTTAGGGTTGGCATTCTGTTCTTGTGGCTGTCTTCGTTTTGGTTTGTTGAGTGATTACTTTCTTGCTTGTTCTAGGGCATGATTTCCGTCCTTGTATTGCTTCTTTTCTGTTATTATCCTTTGAAGGGCTGGATTCGTGGAAAGATATTGTGTGAATTTGGTTTTGTCGTGGAATACTTTGGTTTCTCCATCTATGGTAATTGAGAGTTTGGCCGGGTATCGTAGCCTGGGCTGGCATTTGTGTTCTCTTAGTGTCTGTATAACATCTGTCCAGGCTCTTCTGGCTTTCATAGTATATGGTAAAAAGTCTGGTGTGATTCTGATAGGCCTTCCTTTATATGTTACTTAACCTTTCTCCCTTACTGCTTTTAATATTCTCTCTTTATTTAGTGCATTTGTTGTTCTGATTATTATGTGTCGGGAGGAATTTCTTTTCTGGTCCAGTCTATTTGGAGTTCTGTAGGCTTCTTGTATGATCATGGGCATTTCTTTCTTTATGTTTGGGAAGTTTTCTTCTATTATTTTGTTGAAGATATTAGCTGGCCCTTTAAGTTGAAAATCTTCATTCTCATCAATTCCTATTATCCGTAGGTTTAGTCTTCTCATTGTGTCCTGGATTTCCTGGATGTTTTGAGTTAGGATATTTTTGCATTTTGTATTATCTTTGATTGTTGTGCAGATGTTCTCTATGGAATCTTCTGCTCCTGAGATTCTCTCTTCCATTTCTTGTATTCTGTTGCTGATGCTGGCATCTATGGTTCCAGATCTCTTTCCTAGGGTTTCTATCTCCAGCGTTGCCTCGCTTTGGGTTTTCTTTATTGTGTCTACTTCCCCTTTTAGTTCTAGTATGTTTTTGTTCATTTCCATCACCTGTTTGGATGTGTTTTCCTGTTTTTCTTTAAGGACTTCTACCTGTTTGGTTGTGTTTTCCTGCTTTTCTTTAAGGGCCTGTAACTCTTTAGCAGTGCTCTCCTGTAATTCTTTAAGTGACTAATGAAAGTCCTTCTTGATATCCTCTATCATCATCATGAGAAATGTTTTTAAATCTGGGTCTAGATTTTCGGTTGTGTTGGGGTGCCCAGGACTAGGTGGGGTGGGAGTGCTGCGTTCTGACGATGGTGAGTGGTCTTGATTTCTGTTAGTAGGATTCTTACGTTTGCCTTTTGCCATCTGGTAATCTCTGAAGCTAGCTGTTATAGTTGTCACTGTTAAGAGCTTGTTCTTCAGGTGACTCTGTTAGCCTCTATAAGCAGACCTGGGAGGGTAGCTCTCTTCTTAGTTTCAGTGGGCAGAGTATTCTCTGCAGGCAAGCTCTCTTCTTGCAGGGAAGGTACCCAGATATTTGGTGCTCGAACCGGCCTCCTGGCAGAAGTTGTGTTCCACTCGCTAGAGGTCTTAGGATCCCGTGTGGAATCCTGTGTGGGCCCTTGCGGGTGTCAGGCGACTCTGCTGGCGAGGTACCCTGGTGCTCGAGTGGAGTGGGAGGGACTTGTGCCCCAGGTCAGGCCCAGGTAGTCTGCTTCCCTATGTACTGCAGTCTCAGGTTCAGCGCGATTGGATTGGGGCAGGTGCTGTGTCCCACTCACCAGAGGTCTTAGGATCCCTTGGGGAATCCTATGTGGGCCCTTGTGGGTGTTGGGCGAGTCTGCTGGCCAGGTACCCTGGGGCTCGAGTGGAGCGGAAGGGGCTTGTGCCCCAGGTCAGGCCCGGGTAGTCTGCTTCCCTATTTCCTGAGGTTTCAGGTTCTGCTTGATTGGATTGGGGCAGGCGCTGTGTTCCACTCACCGGAGGTCTTAGGATCCCATGGGGAATCCTCAACACTTTTCTTCATGTTAGAAAATAACTATTCTTTCCAGTGAAAGTGTTTAAATGTCAGTGGATGGAGACCCATGCTTTAATTCATTGGCCTTTTGGTCAACTAAAGAATTCCTGTTTAGATTATCTTCAGTTTTAAAAATTCATAAAAATTATTAGGAACAATGTTGAGATTGAGATTTGTCTCATGTAAAGGTTAATTTGTATTTCTGCTAAACTCATATGTTTATATCCCTGTATTTGTTCAACACAGAACCAAAAATCACAACCCCAGAACCAGAACATTCCCAGAGGTGCTGTTCTCCACTCAGAGCCCCTGACAGTGATGGTGCTCACTGCAACAGACCCGTTTGAATATGAATCACCAGAACATGAAGTAAAGAACATGTTTCATGCTACAGTGGCTACAGTGAGCCAGTATTTCCATGTGAAAGTTTTCAACATCGATTTGAAAGAGAAGTTCACAAAAAATAATTTTATCACCATATCCAATTACTTTGAGAGCAAAGGCATCCTGGAGATCAATGAGACTTCCTCTGTGTTAGAGGCTGCTCCTAAACAAATGATTGAAGTGCCCAACTGTATTACCAGAAATGCAAATGCCAGTCCTAAGATCTGTGATATTCAAAAGGGTACTTCTGGAACAGTGTTCTATGGAGTGTTTACATTACACAAGGTAAGGTGTGAAAACTTGTCTTTTAACCTTCTACATCAACACCTGGAAACAAATATTGTCCATAATAATTTTTCATTTAGTGCTTAATGACAGTATTGCAACACAAGACTCTACCTTGTCTAGGGATAAAAAGAGAAATCATCAAATAGATTAGGGAATAAGATTGGGTGATCTCTTAACACTCAATTCCCTAAGATAGATCTGAGAGAACTCTCTGGAAATGGTGTACAAGATACTTCCTTTTACTACTTACAAATACCTACCCTCAGCCACAGTGAGCAGGAATGTGAGAGGGCACAGGTTGGTGTCATGCTAACAGTTTGTATTTGAAGCTCTACGCAAATATACAACACTTATTAATTTCTTCATTTTGTCAGCTATATGGTTCTTTAGTCTGTCTTTTTTTAAAGCTCCTTGTGGGGAACTTTTTGGATAGCATTGGAAATGTAAATGAAATAAATACCTAATAAAATAAAAAATAAAAAATAATAAAATTTTAAAAAATGGGAAAAATCCATTGTTTTATAGCACACTCTCCAGAGACTATGAATATGAACATAGTTGAAAAGTTTATGGGTTATAGCTTGAGTAACGTTTAATACAGTATAAATTGGAGACTGTTTCAAAAATTACCTGAACAAGTGTGGATATTGTAACAACTTTGTAGTCATAAGTACATTAGATGGATAAGTGCATCCTCTTAAACTCATAACCATTCAATAAAACAAATTGACTATCTCTACATGTAGCAGGTTTAATCATTTAAACCTGATCAATTAATGTATTATTTCTGATTAGCTTGGCAACTGACAACTATTAAATGAAATGACATTTTGAAGGCAAATCAATATACATTTCTACATTCACTAGATTTAGAAATTTACTAGATATATACAAACATCTCATTTGTGCATCAATGGCAAAATTCAGGCTTTCAGAATTCAGATAAAAACTGATAACTTTGGTGAACTCAACAAATGTCCTAAAAACTTTATAGGTTTATTTCTTCTTAGTCTGTCATTTTTTAAATTCCGTTTTAAAACCTCCATTGCTTTATAGCATACTATTTACAGATTATGCATATAAACACAGTTGAAAGATTATGAGTAATAGCTTGAGTAATTGGGGACATTGGCTTAATAGGACATGATATTGTAGAAAGGTAGGAAGAGAATCTAAGTGACTAAGTTATTGGAATCTTAACCCGTTTTGAAGATTCCCTGTAACCTATTGAATGAACGAACATAAGGAACAAATGTCAATTCATCCCCTTACATGCAGAAGATAGAAAGAAGGCTGCTCAAAGTTCTGATTCCCGTGACCTCAGGTAATTTACTGGGAATCCAGGCTGTTGAGGAATAAGAAGCGGTGGAAACAGGCAGAACATTTATTGTCCTAGCACTTCCAGGAAGAAATCCCCAAATCTAGAAAGCAAATCATTACAGTTGTAGAGAACTGGCATGAGGAGACTGCTCCCAGCTTGCTAGCTGTGAGGAAACCTGGGATCTTTGTCACTCTCAGAAGAATGAGTGAGGAGATATACTTTCTCAAGGAGGGAATCCTGCTGTTCTGCCAAGTAACTGCAATCCTGAGGAAATGGCCTTGTTTTTCCTTCTCTCATGAGAAAGTAACTGTGTTTATAGATTAACTGAACATCATACCTCAGAGGTGGACTTCAGGCAGATGTCTCAGGCTGCAAGGAGGTTTGGGTCACTTTAAACCAAGATAAGCTATTGCTAAGAAAACAGCATCTGGTGGGAAACTGGAAACTGTGGGAAAATCTTTCTTCTGCTTTGCCTTTAAAAGAAGTTGGAACTTTGAGTAACTGTGCATTAGCTGACTTGATTGTATACCAGCTATGTCCTCATTAATGATGCTCTACCCTTGGGATACAGACACACTAGATGATGCCAATAGTAATAAAACTTCCTGGGTAAGACTTCACTGAATATACATGTTTCCTATGTCTTTAACAGGCTTCATATTCTCCTATTATTTCTTCTAGTAAATGATCTTTTTGAATGTATAATAGTGAATGTAGATAAGATAACTTTTCAGAAAATGAATGCTAATTTTACTTTTCCAGAAAAAAGTGAAAACACAGAACACAAGCTATGAAATAAAAGATGGTTCAGGAAGCATAGAAGTGGTGGGGAGTGGACAATGGCACAACATCAACTGTAAGGAAGGAGATAAGCTCCACCTCTTCTGCTTTCACCTGAAAAGAGAAAGAGGACAACCAAAGTTAGTGTGTGGAGACCACAGTTTCGTCAAGGTAGGATGTAGACAGCAAATGGATTTTCCAAAAAGGAACTTGACTTTTGCTTTAAGACTCTGAACATGAAGTGTTTAATATGTTACATAGACAGTTCTGTGTCTGGAGAAACAAATTCAGATGATGCCCTTATACTCATTTCTAAGGGGAAGAGTTTTATAAACAGATATTGGAGAAATAATCCAAAACTTTTATATATTTGCTAAATAACACGAAGTATGAAGAAGTTAGAATGACATGGAAATAGATTTCCATGTGATTAAGAACAAGGATGTTGATAAATCAAATATGCTTTGAACATCAGCTTTAATCATTAGGAGTTGGCTGATCCCGGGGAAAGTTGAACATTAAATCAACATTAAGAGAGGAAATGACTGTCTATTCGTAAGTTATCATGGTCTCTAGCACATCATGAGAAATTTGTGGTTCTATTTTCTTAACTCTGTGAAGAAATGAGAGGAAATGAGAGAGAGAGAGAGAGAGAGAGAGAGGGAGAGAGAGAGAGAGAGAGAGAGAGAGAGAGAGAGAGAGAGAGAGAGAGAGAGAGTTAGTTTGAAAATATACCAAAGTTTGGATTACCACTATTAATTCAACTACATATGGAAGAGAAAGACTTTGAGAACATGAGGCCAAAGAATTGCTTAAAAGGTTGGAGAAATGTTGCATTGTCAGAAATAAGAAAATGGATTATTCATTGTCCAATAGGTAAATGTTGAAAGGTTTTATAGGGATAAAAGCTTAAACATTTTGACACAATAGTAAAAAGAATTTTGTACCTGTCTTGAAAATTTGTCTTACAGAGAAACATTTGGAGGGAGAAATATTAGTTAGACACAACTACCAGTTATTCTATGTAATGTATTATATATTAATATTATATGTTGAGGAACTTTGTAAACTGCTTATAAAATATTAGGCAGTATGAAAATCACCATAGATGTACACCATTAAAACTTGCAAAGACTACCACTTTAAAAACCAGGCAGCTACTTTACCAACACATTAAAGAAGTTATTTAATAATTGTATTAAACAGAGGAAAAATAAATGAGCCTTTGATCAATGGAGGTATCCACTGCTTAAGAATAAAAGGACCCTGTGGTTTTATTACAGCTTGGGAATGGTAGTGAAAAATAAAATACATTCAAAGAACATCGAAAACAATTGAGAGATAACATTATGAAACTGGATAAATGATACTGATACTAAAATTGGGAAAGAAGAAAATGACCTATGGCGGGCAGAAATATGTTCAGATATTGTTCATTCCCAGCTGCCTATAAGAAATTTAGTAAATATCTCTAAATCTTTATAGAGACTTAGAAATCTATAGAAATAGATCTGAAATAGAAACAAACTTCATGTGTATTTTCAAATTTAGGGATACTTGACAAATCTTGTACTTGTACTATATTTAAAAAGTGTATGATAAATGTTACATTTATACTAAGAGAGAACACCCACCAAATATTTACTATTATTTGGGACTTTAAACAGCAATAGAGATAGCATTTCCATTTCATAGATGTAACTTCAAATACTCAGAAATAGTTACTGACAAAGACAATGAGTAGTGGAACTGAGATCCACCTAGGCTACTGTGTGGAGATACCTAGACAAGATGAATATGCAGATGAGTGAAGGCAGTTATAGATCCCAAGATTGGGGAACAATAGCTAGAGATAAAGTGCACTCCAAAGTAAGATAAACAAAGGAAGCACCTAAGATACATTGAAAGCTGCATGAAACCCAGTTATAGAACATTTAAAAGAAGAAGGGGGTCAGAGTCAACATAGTTCATGACAGACATAATTATCAAGGGGCTCTTGTGAAATAAATACGTTGAAACATAAGAATTGGCTTTAACACAATACATACCCTATATACAGCAGTCCAAATACTGCTGCAGCATTTTGACACAGGAACATATGCATTAGTTGTTCTATTTTCAAGATTCATCAATGCAAGAATACATCAGTTCCCACTGAACCTAATAACTCAGCCCAATAGAAAACCAAAGCTTCATGTAGTTTTGCTTTGGTATTTTGTTTTCCTTGTTTGTTGTTGTATTTTGTTTTTCTTTAAAGATTTATTTATTTGTTTATTTTACATATTAACTAGTACACTGTCACTGTCTTCAGACACTGCAGAAGAGGGTATCAGATCTTATTACAGATGGTTGTGAGCCAACATGTGGTTGCGGGGAATTGAAATCAGGACCTCTAGAGGAGCAGTCAGTGTTCATAACTACTGAGCCATTTCTCCAGCCCTGTTTTGTTGTCTTTGTTTTTGTTTGTTTGTTTTTGTTTTGTGGGTTTTTTTGTAGTCTAATTAATGCTTCAAACAAGATAAATCAATCCTTTTTCTTTTTGTTATAATTCCTCTCACCATATCTGGGAACAAGTTAAACTACCCAAATAAATTCAAGTTAACTCAAGTTAAATGAAAAGATCTATCTCTTCAAGGGCCACATAATCAGAAATGGGTGGCTCAAAATAAGGCAATACAATGAAGGAGATAAAGCAAAGAGGATCAGCAGCCTTTCAGAAGGCAAAAGGTTTTATATGGCCCTTGAGTGGAATAGGCACGGATGGGTGACTGGAGAAAAATAAGCAGTGCTTTATCTCAATTGCTTGGATCTTATTGAATCTCTCTCCCTATCTATTTTAAGGTCACCAAGGCTGGGAAAAAAAAAGAAGCATCAACTGTCCAGTGAAGCACAAAAAATGAAGAAGAAAATGATTACCCAAAAGTTGGAATTAAGGTAGAGATGCCAAAATAGAAATGTCACCTCTAAATGACAGCTTTAGTAGTATATCCAACCATTGATTAATCTTCATACCTGATTTCTGATTTTGTGTTTTCATTTGAAAAAAATTCTTATTGTTCTGTTTTTCTATGAAAATAAAATTTGATTTCATTTCTCTACTGTAAAAATAATAAACATGTCTTTTTAAAGGGACATCATTACAAAGTGCAGTGTGTCATTTGTTTAATTCATAAGTGATCTGTTTGAAAGTGGTAGATGCTCTGTGGACAAATCTGTCAGAATGCATCAGATTTCATCATTTTTGAATTCCAGTTGGACTTCCAGAGTATAGTCTATTAAGATACTCTCCCACTCTGTGGTCTGTTTTATCTCTCCATGAATTGTTCTCTTTGCTATCCACAATTTCTATACCTTATGGGGTCCCATTAATCAATTGTTGATCTTAGTTCTTAGATGAACAAAGTCCTATTCTAAAGTTGTCTATTGTGAGAAACATTCTTGTTGTCTTTTCTTTATTGAATATTTTCTTTATTTACATTTTCAATGTTATTCCCTTTCCAGGTCCCCACCTCCAAACCCCCTATCCCATCCCCTCCCCTGCTGGTTCTATGAGGGTGTTCCCCCAGCTATCCACCCATTCTTGCCTCCTCATCCTCATATTCCCTACTCTGAGGCATCAATACTTCAGAGGATGAAGGGCCTCTTCTTCCATTGATACCTGACAAGCCATCCTCTGCTACATATGTGGCTAGAGAAATGGGTGCCTCCATTTTTACTATTTGATTGGTGGTTTAAGTACCTGGGAGCTCTTGTGGGTCTGGTTGCTTGATATTTTTGCTCTTCCTATGAGGTTGCTAACCCCTTCTGCTCCTTTGGTTCTTTCTCTAACTCCTCCATTGGGGACCTTGTACTCAGTCCAATGGTTGGCTTTGAGCATCCACCTCTGCATTTGTCAGGCTCTGGCATAACCTCTCAGGAGACAGCTAAATCAGGCTCCTGTCAGCATGCATTTCTTTGTATCCACAATAGTGTCTGCAATTGTTCACTATATATGGGAAGAAACCCTAGGTGGGGTAGTCTCTGGATGGCCTTTCCTTCAGTCTCTGCTACACACTTTGTCTCCATATTTGCTCCTGTGAGTATTTTGTTCCCCTTCTAAGAAGGACTGAAGCATCCACACTTTGGTCTTCCTTCTTCTTGAGCTTCATGTGGTCTTTGGATTTTATCTTGAGTATTCTGAGCGTTTGGGCTAATATCCACTTATTGTTGTCTTCTTAAAAACACGCGTTTACCACATAAGATATTTAAAGCTAACTCTATATGGAAACACTAAATGAAACAGTCTTTTGGTTATTCACACAGAGAGTAACACACAGGCATGTACTATGTTTTGTGTAGCATGTTGCACTTTTAGCTATAATGAATTGTACTGTGTTCTGTGAAATGAGTATATGAAAATACAAAAAGTAATGATGAAATGTGTTCCCATACCAAAATAAAGCAATTGAAAAGCAGTGTGTCCTAAATTCAGTGTGAAGATGTAGTCACAGCAGCTTTATTTTGAGAAACATTCTTGTTGCATGCTAAAGAACACACATTAACCACATAAGGTTTTTAAAGCTAAAGAGAAGAAGAAGAAGAAGAAGAAGAAGAAGAAGAAGAAGAAGAAGAAGAAGAAGAAGGAGAAGGAGAAGGAGAAGGAGAAGGAGAAGGAGAAGGAGAAGGAGAAGGAGAAGGAGAAGGAGAAGGAGAAGGAGAAGGAGAAGGAGAAGGAGAAGGAGAAGGAGAAGGAGAAGGAGAAGGAGAAGGAGAAGGAGAAGGAGAAGGAGAAGGAGAAGGAGAAGGAGAAGGGAAGGAGAAGGAGAAGGAGAAGGAGAAGGAGAAGGAGAAGGAGAAGGAGAAGGAGAAGGAGAAGGAAGGACAAGAAGAAGAAGAAGAAGAAGAAGAAGAAGAAGAAGAAGAAGAAGAAGAAGAAGAAGAAGAAGAACAAGAACAAGAACAAGAACAAGAACAAGAACAAGAACAAGAACAAGAAGAAGAAGAAGAACAAGAAGAAGAACAAGAACAAGAAGAAGAAGAAGAACAAGAACAAGAACAAGAACAACAAGAAGAAGAAGAACAAGAACAAGAAGAAGAACAAGAACAACAAGAAGAACAAGGAGAAGAAGAAGAACAAGAACAAGAAGAAGAACAAGAACAAGAAGAACAAGAATAAGAAGAAGAACAAGAACAAGAAGAAAAACAAGAACAAGAAGGGAAAAGAAAAAAGAAAAAAGAAAGTCCTTCTAAACAGAACATCATTAGCACAGGCACCAAGACCACCAAACAATTAATGAATGGGACCATGGGAAGTTGGAAAGCTTCTTCATGGCAAAGATGGCATCACTCAAACAAAGCAACAGTCTACACACTGCTGGGACAAGATCTTTACAAACTGCACTTCTCATAGAGGGCTACTATCCAAAATGCATAAAGAACTCAAAAAACTAGATAATCAAGAAACAAATAACTCAATTGAAAAGTAGGGTACAGATCTGAAAATAGAATTCTCAAAAGAGGAAACACAAATGACCGAGAAGCACTTAACTATTCAAAATCCTTAGCCATCAGGGAAATGCAATTCAAAACTATTGCCATATTTTATCTTTTCTCTTGATTCTATTTTTAAATTTAATCCATTGTTTTACACTCCGTATTTTATTCTCACCCCCATCAACCCTTGACTATTCCACATACCATACCTCTTCCCCATTCCCCTGTCTCCATATGGATGTCCCCCCACCCCCCACCATACCTGACCTCTAAACTCCCTGGGGCTTCAAGTCTCTTGAGGGTTAGGTGCATCATCTCTGAATGAACACAGACCTGGAATTCCTCTATTGAATGTGTGTTGGTTGCCTCATATCAGCTGGTGTATGCTGCCTGTTTGGTGGTCCAGTGTTTGAGAAATCTTGGGGGTCCATATTAATTGAGACTGCTGGTTCTCCTACAGGACTGCCCTTCTCCCCAGCTTCTTTCAGCCTTCCATAATACAACAATGGGGACCAGCTGCTTCTGTCCATTAGTTGGGTGCAAATATCTGAATCTGACTCATTCAGGTGCTTGTTGGGACTTCTGGAATGCTATTCTGCTAGGTCCATTTTTGTGAGTGCTCTATAACCTCATTAATAGTGTCAGGTTTCAGGCCTCCCCTTGAGCTGGATCCCACTTTGGACCTGTTGATGGACCTTCTTGTCATCAGGCTCCTCTCCATTTCCATCCCTGCAGTTCTTTCAAACAGGAACAATTATGGGTCAGAGTTGTGACTGTGGGATGGCAATCCCATTCCTCACTTGATGTACTGTCTCCCTGCTGGAGGTACACTCTATATGTTCCCTCCTCCTACTGTCTGGCATTTCATCTAAGGTCCCTCCCTTTGCATCCTGAGAGTGTCTCACCTCCCAGAACTCTGGTGCATTCTGGAGGGTACCCCAACCTCCTATTTCCTGAAGTTGCCTGTTTCCATTCTTTCTGCTGACCCTCGCAGCTTAAGTCCTTCTCCCTCATCCAATACCAGATCAGTTCCCCCCACACTCCCCCCACAACAATCCTCCTTCCCTGTCCACCTTCCCTCCCAGGTCCCCAATCCATATTTCATCTCATACCTGTCATAATGACTAAGTCCAATGAAACAAGTGACAGCTTATGCTATGATGGTGTAGAGGAGGGGAAACAATTATCCATTGCTGGTAGTAGCACAATTTTTTTTCCAATTTTTTATTAGGTATTTACTTCATTCACATTTCAAATGCTATCCCGAAAGTCCTCTATACCATCCCCCTACCTGTTCCCCTACCCAACCACTCCCACTTCTTGGCCCTGGTGTTTTCCCTGTACTGGGCCATATAAAGTTTGCAAGACCAAGGGGCCTCTCTTTCCAATGATGGTCAACTATATAGCTTATTTCGGGCTAATTTAAACATTTTTAGTACAATTCATATGTTTTTGCTGTTATATCTGAGAACTCAAGACCATAAAACTGGATCCTTTGCTTTCGCATCAAATCATTTAGTATGCAGCACACAAATCTCTCTCACTGGACTAGGTAGGTCAGACCTCCTAAATCCACTTTATGCAGAAGATGAAGCAAGAGAATGCTAAACAGGCATTTTTCTTGATTTTTATGGATTAGCTAAATATTTGGAAATTTGTCCTCTCATACAGATTTCTCAGGCCAAAACTAAGCAGACAAGGATAGGTTAGGAATTAAAGACTTAGTCATGGGAAACTTACATACAAGGTGATGTTGGTATTCATCATAGGATGCAGATCACAACCATTATAAGCTTGGCAAGATATGCCCAGGGGTATAGTAGTGGCATTAATATCATGGGAGAAATCAGCCATTGAATTTTTGGATTTAAGGCAAAATATGTATATATGTACATACATACACCCACACATATATGTATGCATATATTATATTATATTTTATTTAACTTGTTCTTTATTCAACTGTCTTTAGATGGTTCCAATATTAGTCTTTAAACCTTTTCATATATAGCACATATCAAGAGAACTAAGATTCCTAGGTTTATACAAGATCTAGGAGTCTTTATATTCAGACCCTGAGGAAGAGCTGTGACCTTGAATGTATACTTGATGCTGCCCCTTACTACTGGCTCCTGTCACCCACTGCTGTCATACACAAAAGAGCTCAAAACCTGCCAAGAACCAGATCTTAAAACACATCTCATATATTCTGGCTCCATGTCACATGATTGTAGTAGTTTAAAAATATTATTCCAGAAACCATCCACTAGTAAACTTGAAAAAACACAATTAGAGAAGTGCTTTTAAGCCCTGATGCTTCTAGAAGCTAAGAGATCTTACATGCTTTTCAGGGAATTGAAACCTTTATTAAATAGGCCTCAAGCTGACCTACCTATCCACAAATAATGCAGAAACACTAAGGCACTATTTTCACTTCTGCCATCCAGAAGACAGCCAATGACAGACTGCTGTATTTTTACTTGAGATTGGACTTGTATATTATAGCAACCTCATACTCTGAAATCCACAGCTTGCAGCAGTGAATAAATAAGTCCATCAGAAAGTGCTTTAAAGAAAAGCAATTCCAACTCAGACCATCCTCTTTCTAGTAGATGCATTCAAATACTAGTGGTAATAGATATCTTACTAATTGTATTTCTGTCACCTCTCAGGTTCCATGTCATAAGAGGGAGGAGGGGATGAAAATCTTACCTCTTTTAAATGAGATGTTATGCAACTTGAATGGTATGTTGACTCCTAGACATCTACCTATAAGTGTGTTCGATAAGAACCTGTCCATGTCTGAACTTGTACCTGTTATGATTTGTCAGAATAACTACTGAGTATAGATGAGTGTCCTTGTGACTGTTTTCCTGTGCAATAAGTCAAAATCTGTGAATATTAGGGGGATGTTTCTCACTGATTAGTCACTGCCAACTCAAGGAGATCACTCAGAGACACCCAGAAGAGCTCATACAGAGAAGAGTATTTAACCAGTGTCATTTCCCTTACATTTTTATAAATACTTAATTTGCTGTCCATCTGATAGCAAATTCATTTATCTTCCTACTCAAAGAAGACAAGCTCAGTTTCTTGCCTTGTTGAACAACTAGGATCAAGATAAAGAATCACGGGAGAAATTTCCAGCATGGTGAGTCCTGCCCCTGTTCTAAAGAGAGCAGGTGGCTGTGTGGAAGCCAAGATCAGTGTTGGTTCTTCCATGTATGTGTGTTGTTTGTATGTATCCATGATTAGGGATGGCCGCTAGGGATTAGATATAACCTGGCAGGAGGCTTGGCTCAACACGGAAAAGATTGATTCTACCTATCTTAATAGCCTTTAATTCCTGTAGATCTTCATCTAGAGACAAGGTATTTGAGATTTCATCAATTCAGGTTGGCATGTGTACTCCTGTTGTCATTGTGAATGTCTTATTAAGGCAGTCATATTATTAAATTTTCATGGATGCTGCTTCTGCCATATATAGAATACATTCTCTCTCTTGCAATAAACAACCTGGTCATCTAGTTTTTTTTTACCTTCTTTTATCTCTTCCCTGAGCCTTGGGCATAGAATATTATAGATGTGTCAACTAGGGATGGGATCATAGCCTGTTACTCTGTTGATTTTTATCAGTTGAGGATTCATGTGATATTTTCACTTGCTTCAAAAAGTAGCTTCTTTGAAGAATGGTGAGAGCTATTCTTATCTGTAGGTTTAAGGATGAATTTTTAGAATGAAATGCAGCTGGCAATTTTACTGGTTTAGGAAATCAAATTGGCCGTTCTCCTTTTCTCTAGGGACCATGACCTCACCAGCCAGTATCTGTCTAGGTTTTCAGGATTATGTATAAAGTCCTTGCAGTCGAGGGTTTCATAGGTCCAATTGGAGAGTCGTTGGTTACCTCCAAAATACAAGGGCCACTATGTCCCATTGGATATATCTTTCTGTGATGGCCATTGTTGTTGTTCATAGGCTTACAACTAGAAAGGAGTATTAATTGAATTTCCTGTTTGGCAGCTTGCATTCCACTTTTCAATACATTTTAAAGCAAATCCACAACCTCTTCAAATATTGTAACTCCTTGGATATAGATTCCAGAACAAAAATACAAATAAGAGCAACCAGGAGAATATGACTCTTCCTGCAAACAGCAATCTGTAACAGGCTCAGAGAAAAGAAATTTATCTGAATCATGAGGCAAAGACTTTGAAATAGCAATTTTACATACGCTTGAAGATATGACAAGGCTTTATAAAGGTTTTGAAAATACATAGAATTGAATGACATGATTATAACAATTCAAACATGAAAATAGCATTTTATGAAGATAAGGAATCACTAAGGAAACCCAAACTTAAATATAACTGGAAATGAAAAAAAAAACTTAGGAAGTCAAACATCTCAGATATAGGCTCCTCCAACAGATTATAGACGAGAGGATTTCAGATCTTGAAGACAAGTAGAAAAATTAATATCTTAATTAGAGAGAATGTGGAATGCAAAGAAAAACACAAGTAAAAGTTGTAATTGACCAATCTATCTGTGGTCAGTGTCCAATACAATTATGCCACACATTCCATCACAGAAGAGCACTTGTAATGTGAAATATTGTACTTACACATTATGTGTGTGGGGTGGGGGACACGGATGTGAAGTTGTGAGTAAGCCACAAAGGTAGAAAAGAGATCATGAGCAGGAAGGAAGAAGTCATCAGAGAGGGTAGAAATGGAAAGGGTGGGTGAATAGATGCAATTAGAAAGCAGAAGTTGGGACAATCTTGCATAGAAAAGGGGAACCCAGCAAGAACCGGCAAGCAGGCACAAAGAAGAAGTCATGGAGTGGAGGGCAGAAAAACTGAGAGCAAACTAATATTTAAAACATATTTGCACACTGTCGTTTGTAATCTTTGTTAAGGTATCTGGAATGTAAAGTTATCTAAAGATGTGCTGTCATTCCAGGGAAAAAATTAGAGAGCAAAGATATTCTGTGAACAGAACTAAAGGAAAAAAGTGCCAATAATGTCTGTGACTTTGAAAGTAACTATCAAGGTATAAAGGAGAACAACCTTTTTTTTTTCATTTTAAATAGGAGAACTCAAACAATAAGTCTACACAAACAGACATGCTGTCCCAGGCAATGTCCAACCTTGACCTTGCAGAGGATCAACCTCAGGCCTCTCCAGGATCTGTAAGTCAACTCAGACCCCTGACAGGAATTCACTACAGTCTCCCAGCCATTTCTCATCAGCTATAATAATTTTCTGTTTCCTTTATGAAATCTTCATAATATAACAACAATGGTCATAATCTTGAAAACTTCCCACTAATTTTTTTCTTTAATGTGTTCCTTCGTTCGCAAGGTGTATATTTGGAAACACTCACTGCATTGGTACCTTATGTTGCATTGTACCATGACATCAGAACTCTGCATCTAGCATATCAGAGTGGAATTTGGAACATGAGATCTTTAGGCATGTCTACTTATTCGTAGTCATAAGGAATGATAGCAATAAAATTTAAAACATGCATCAGCACAAGAAAGTGTAACGTGATTCAATCATTATTTTGCTGAGTGTTGCAAATCCCTAAGTGTGTGCTTCATCCTGTCAGTTTTGTCAGTTTTCTCTGAAGTACTTACTTAAGCTCATGAGAAAACTGACAGGATAAAGGTCTGCTTTTCAGAAGGGAAAATGAAAAGATGTTTTTGTTCTGACTCTTCTTTGTAAATATTTTATATTAGATATTTTCTTCATTTACATTTCAAATGTTATCCCCAAGCCCCCTATACCCTCCCCCGCCCTGATCCCCAACCCACCCACTCCCACTTCTTGGCCTTGCTTTCCCCTGTACTGGGACATATGATCTTCATAAGACCAAGGGCCTCTCCTCCCATTGATGGCCAACTAGGCCATCCTCTGCTACATATACAACTAGAGACACAGCTCTGGGGGATACTGGTTAGTTCATATTGTTGTTCCACCTATAGGGTTGCAGACCCCTTTAGCTCCTTGGGTACTTCTCTAGCTCCTCCATTGGGGTCCCTGTGTTCCATCCAATAGATGATTGTGAGCATCCACATCTGTATTTGCCAGGCACTGGTATAGCCTAACAAGAGAGAGCTGTATCAGGGTCCTGTCAGCAAAATCTTTCTGGTATTCTCAAAAGCCACTATGCAGGATTAATCAAAAATATCATTCTACTTTCCTTTAAAAACAGAAAAACACAATCATCCAAAAACAGTCTCATAAAGACAGAGGGTCCCAAGGAAAAGTACCAGCTTGTAGAATTTTTAATAACCAGCAACTTCCCAGCTGTAAGTGAAATGTTAACTTTTGAAGGACTTGTAGCAATTGCTTCTAGCAGCCTTCAGTCTTCTCAGAAGTGTCTAGAAGCACATTGGGATTTGAAGATATCTCTAGGATATTCAACATCTCCTTGCCAGAATTTTCCAGCATCTCTAGCCTCAGACTCCAACATTCATTTGAACTCTATTGTACCTTCCACCCTGTTCAGTGGTGCCCAGATTCCTCGTGTACCATTAGCAAGAGCATTCAGTAATGTCAAGGTCCCTCTTATGCCTTCAGACACAGTGTTCCATTCTTCCAGTGCTCCTCAGATGTCTCCAATAATGGTACCCAGAAGTATCCAGGACCTGCATCTTCCTACACCGGCGTCATTCAATAGCACAAAGACCCCTCACACTCAAGCAATAGCATTCAGAAATGTCCAAACTACTACGGTACCTTCAGCAACATTGAATAGGGAAGCCCAGCTCCTAAAGATGTCTCCTCCAGCAACAGCATCTAACTATGCTCAGGTTCTTCATACTCTAGCAGCTATGTCCAGAAGCATTACTGTCGCACAGGTACCTCAAACAACAAAATCCAGTAGCATAAAGCATCCATAACTTTCTGGACCCTCCAGTATCTTTACCAATAGTACCAAATTATTTCCAGGCTTCTCAGGCACCTTTTTCAGTAACACCCAGCAGTCTTACAACTCCTCAGTTACCTATGTCAGTAGCCACACGCAGAGCCCAGACTACTCAAATTCATCCAGGAACAGGATCCAATTGTGTCCAGGCTCTTCATGCTCCTCCAAAAACAGTGTCCAGAAGTATGTTCATCACTCAGTTGATGCAAGGATCAGTATTCGTTATCGGAAATGCCCTTCCACTGCCTAAAGTAAAAGCATTCATAAAAGTCCAAGCACCTCATGTGTCTTCAGCAACAACACCCTGCAGTCTTCTGGCTCCAAATGCATCTTCACCAACAGCCTGAATCACTTAACAGTGCTTAACAGAGATTGAGATGATCTTCCTGTGCCTGCCTACATAACCCTTTTGGAAAGGAACTCAATTTTTTTATTTTTTAGAAAACTTTTTTAATTGAAATCTTCAAAATGTTCCTAGATAGAAAACTTGACTAGAGCATTGAAGGCTTTGAATTCATTCCCCACAAGTATAATACCTTTATGTACCAGGTATAATTTCTATTAACTGGAATCACTAGATTGTGATATAGGTAAATTTTAAGTAAATATTTAAGTAAATATACATTTCTTCCTTTAGGTAGCTTTTAGTATGCCAACCATTGTTTATATGTTCTCCATTCTATTCAGTGGGATTGTTCCTTATGATCTGTCTGAACTATATTGTCTTATCCCAATGTGTGTTTTATGTAGACACCAAGGAGAGGAACTGTACCAAAGGAGCCTTCTAGGGAAGAAGGTCACCATCAAGGTCCCAAACAAGTGATGGTGCTGAAAGTAACAGAACCATTTACATATGACCTGGAAGAAAACAAAATGATGTTTCATGCTACAGTGGCTACTGAAACTGAGTTCTTCAGAGTGAAGGTTTTTGACACAGCTCTAAAGAGCAAGTTCATCCCAGAAAATATCATTGCCATATCAGATTATTTTGGGCTCAATGGGTTTCTGGAGATACACAGCGATTCCTCTGTGTCTGATGTGAACGAAAACCCACCAATGGTTGTCTCAGATACACTGAAGCAAAAAGCTAAAGCAACTCCCAAAATTTCTTATCTTTTCTCACAAACAATGGGGAGATTTGTGAATGGAATATTTTTAGTAATTGAGGTAAGCCATTGCATTATTTGTAAAATTTCTTCTGCAATCTGAGATTTTAAGGTTTATTTAGCTCAAGAGGGATTTGCTCAACTTACTTAATATAGGAAATCATTGCCTTCCAAAACAGAAAATGACCAGGCAAGGCTTCCTCACTTTTGGGATTTCTGTAGTCTCTTACCATTCTTCTCGTGGCTCCACTAGGATATTCTTTAGAAAGAGATTCATCAATAACCTTTGGCATTTTCCTGACTAGGACATTCATTAATAGCCACTCTAATCCCAGACATTGTTCAGTTTACAGCACATTCATGTTTTAGATTTTATCTCTTTGATATCTTCCTTACTTGCATTAGGGGCAACTCAGTTGTGAATAAAGAGCCAAACTCCTAGCATTGATACAGTTTGAAATGAGGAGTAGAAGATACCAAATAGATTATTCTGCCCTAGAATGAAGCCATGTCTAACAAGCCTGGATTATATCTCTAATGCGTTCTCGTTCTCATATGCTTTCTTCTTTTATCAATATCTTTTGATAAAGAGAATATTGTCTTAAATAGTGAAAGAGGAGTTTAACAGAAAAGCTTAATTTCAGAGTTTATACTTGGACACAGTGAAAGTGGGGAAATTTAAAGAATTCTATAACTTTGGAGTGTTTCTTTAAGTGCCAATACACCAATTCATTTGTTTACCTGTTCAATGTATAATTTTAGAATTTCATGTACATGGATACAGTCACGGCTTTTTACTTGTTATCTCTTCTGTCTTTGGCTGTGCTGGTGTACTAGGTTACACAACAAGTAAACTCAGTGGGATACAAACTAGCACACCAGAACTAAATGCTGTAGTGGCTTAACCTTTGTGAAATTTGGAGTAGAGTGAATCGAGGTGTGCACTGAGCCAATGTGAGCCATTTTTAAATGAGTTGTGTTTGTATGCATGTAGGTGTGCACATGTGTGTACATGGGTGTATATATGTGTGCATTATATACATGTATGTGTGCGTGCATGTGTGTGTATGTGTGTGGGCATGTGTTTATATATTTGTGCACATGTGTGTGTATTATATACATGTATGTGTGCATGTGTGTATGCATGTGTGTATATGTCTATGTACATGTGTGTGCATTTTTGTGCAGGTGTGTACACATGTGTCTATATATCTGTGTATCTATTTCTTCTGCTATTTCTTTGTTTCTTTTTTGACTGTTAGTTTATTTTGTTTTATTCTTGTTGCTTTGTCTTTTTAAATTGCCTGGTTTTTGTTTTGTTTTGTTTTGTTTTGTTTTTGTTTTTTGTTTTTTGGTTTTTTTTGATCAAGTGAAAGATGTAGAGATATCAGGGTGGGTAGGTTAGAATTATCTGAGAGGAGATAGGTGAAGATATACTTTCATCAGAATATATTGTATGAAAATAACTTTATTTTTCAATACAAGTTAAATTAAGTGAAATAGAGTGGGCTTATAATAATGTTCCCCAATGTCACAGTGAAGCACAGGTAACCTTTTGTCTCAGGCCTCTTGGATGTACCTACATAACCTGCAATGGAATTCAGACTGTTCTGTTTACTTTTGTTGTGTTTTTTTTTCCTTTTTGATACTTTGTATGAGAACCTTAAGAAATCTCAGCTATTCTGCTATCTTACTACTAGTGCTTAGGAAGATACTGATTTTTCCTAGAGATACCCTGCAGATAAAGACCACATGCAGGTAAAGATTCAGAGGGGTTTCCAAGGCTGGAGAGATGGTTCAGTCATTAAAGGCTAGGCTCACTATAAAATCCCAGGATGATTTCCAAGAAAAGACTTGTTCACTGGAACAGCCTAAACTATTTAGTTTCAGTAATTTTACTTTTTCAGTATTTATTTTATTTTGTCTGTGAGTGTCGAGAAGAATCACAAAGGTCAGGAAACTAGTACTGAGGTTGGAAGGCAAGTTTCAGGAATGAGTTCTCGTCTTCTATTATGAATCCTGATAATTAAGCCAGGTCATCAGGCTTGACCACAAGCACCCTCACCCACTGAGCCATCTCACTGACATTGTACCACCAATTCTAAAACTAAGAACCATAGATGCCTTGTCGGGGACAAGTTGATGTTGACATATTTTTTTTATCATAGATGTGACAAGCTTTCATGTATTTCGTAGAAGGTTCAATTTTAAATTATTTTTTCAGAAAACTGAGAGGAATAAAGTCATTTACTATGGAATTGAAGATGATACAGGGAAAATGGAAGTGGTGGTTTATGGACGACTCACCAATATCAAGTGTGAACCAGGCAGTAAACTTAGACTTGTCTGTTTTAAATTGACTTCCACTGAAGATGGGTGGCAGCTGAGGTCTGTAAGGCACAGTTACATGGAGGTATGTGCTCTAGAAGACACCATTCATCCTGAGAATCATCTACTTTTTAATACACTGGTAAAGCGTGGCTGTTGGCTTTACATAGAAAATCCAATAGGTGGAGGAAAATTTAAGGTCTGCTCATTTAACATATAACCTTCATTCTATCATTTTATAGGGGTTTTTATATAATAATAAGGAGAACAAATTTGGAAAGACGCAAATACTGTTATGTGCTTAGTTCGTTGATTAAAAAAATATCCCATTTATTAAAGCAGAGAGAATAGTTGACAGGACATGGGAAAATTAAGATGTTCGTTTCTAATTCTGATTATCTGATTTTTCAAATTGGCCAAAGACAAACCAAAAAGAACATCAGGGTCTTCATTTACAACATGCGAATACTTTCTGTTGCAGAGGATCATGGACAGAAATCATAAGTTCCCAAGCATGGCCCGAGCAAATCAGATGACAAGGTTTTGTAGTAAATCTCCAAACCAATGAGCCTGTGAAAAGAATGCACCACACCACTTAGTTATAATATTTATAAGCTGCACAATGAGGTTGGGCAGATGGACCATTACACTACTCTATTCCCAGTTATGAGATCCCTTGCTACTTGCTGCTTCTTCAGACCATGTGGTTCTGCTCCATCTTCCTTCAACCTGCTTTTCCTTTGTCTCTTCCTTTTCCTCATCTGCCTCTCTCCTTCTTCTCTCCTCTATCTCTAAAACCTCCAGCTCCACCTTTTCCTTCCACTGCCCAACCACAGCCTCTAGCCTTTGTTTGATCAGTTAAAATAGGGAGAAGTTTCATATGAAATCGCCCAAGTGAAACCATCCACTCCTTGTCAGGCAGTCTATTTTGAGGACGGAGAATTAAACTACATCAAACTACAAATAGCACCAGGGCAATCCACAACAAGGTGCTAAAATCCCTCTCCTTGTAGTACTTACACAGATCTGTGTGGGATTAATTTTATAATATAGAAACACATACACAAACAAACATGTACACACACACACACACCACTATTATAATGTAATCAAAAGAAACATAAGTGATGACTTCTTCAGTGACATAGAAATGCTCTTGCACTACAATTATTCTCCAAGCCATCAGCCATTAGACAAAATGCCAAACCTTCCCACATGGCAGCTGCACCAGCAAAGCCTTTTCTCCCTCTTCCCACCCTCCCTGTTCAATGAAACTCAGTCCTCACCTCAGGCCTTACAACACTTTCCTTTCCCCTGTACCTCTGTAACACACCCTCCTCTTCCATCTATGCTGAAGCTGTAGGGGTGACTTGCTAATTTTACAATCCCAAGCAAGGGAACAATGCTGACTCCAAGATCAGAGATGTATTTAAGGTCAGAGTGAGAAAAGGGCACATGGCACTCATGGTGAGTAGTCAGCAAGAAAGGTGTGGACCCCAATGCATTCCAAGTGATCTGACTTCATTGTTTTCTTCTTTAAGGTCATCAATCCTAGAAAGTGAAGGAAAGCCACTCAATCCAGACTCAGCCAGGAGATCCTCTCTGGTACCTGGGTGATACTCCTGAAAACCTGGATGCCAATGATACTGTTTCAGAAGACAAGATTCAAGTAGAGAAAATAAATGTGCATATGGCCTGTTGAAATACCATCCCTATTAAAACCAGCTCTTAATTCTAGGAAATGGTGCTTTCTTATGTTTTTAATACATTTTTCTATTATCTAAATTTCATATGTTGTCTCTATAAGTTATATAATTGTTGATTTATAAGCTTTATACTTAAAAAACAGACACATTTTCTGTAAAGCAGTGTGCTTTGGGGGAAATATTTTAACCATTTGAGGGGTGTTTTAAAATAAAAAGTTAGTGACCCTCACATAAAGCTGGAGAATACAGGCTCCAAGTGTGATGTGTAAGGACAAAGCATGTTCAAGAACAAATAAGCTGTCTTTTCTGCCCATGAAAGTGTATGTATTGATAAGATGCAGGAGAAGGTTGAACTCAGCCTTGAGCATAGTTCCAAAACTAATATGCTGAGGACAGGATTAAGTCTTCAACCCTGCTGTGCCGTGTAATGTGACTACATTACAGAATTTAGGTATTGGAAAAATTTATTTGAAAAAATCCCCCAAAATGAGGTGTTTAGGGTGGGACATACTATATTCAACACTAAGGAATCCCATCTTCAATTCCAGAATCAAATAAAGTCGTATGAAACCTTTAGAGAAAAATGCAGGTTTTTGATAAAGGAAAGGAAAGGAATTAAGAAATTGGTATTCCCAGAGAGGCCTTTCTATAGGATTGCTTACTTCTTTCACTGCTGTGAAAACTTACTTGATAAAGTAACTTAAGGAACAATGGGTTTATTTTTGCCCATGGTTGAATGGTAGAGAAGAGTGAGATGGTTGGCCATATATCTGCAGGAGGAAGCAGAGATAAGCAAGTTCTACAGTTGATCTCTCTCTCTCTCTCTCTCTCTCTCTCTCTCTCTCTCTCTCCACTTTCTTCAGTTAAGGACCTGTACCTATTCAACGATATCACCTACACTTAAGATGAGTGTTTGAAAATTCCTTAATGCAGTCTAGAAACCCCATCTTACACATAATAAAAGGATTCTCACAAGTGATTCCAGATCCTATCTTGTTTACCATCAATATTCCCAGTCTCCCAGGGTAATGGTGTGAAATGGAGGTAAGGAGGATTGATAGGGTTTCAACAGAGGAAATACAGGCAGGAAGAGGCAGGAACTAAGGATGAGTGCCTCTCTCATCTTGTAAATCCATGTCTTATTCCCCATTCTAATGATCCTAGAAATTTGAGCTTAATGGAATGTTTTTAATTCATGGTCTCTTTTCATCAAAAAATTAACACTAGAAAACATTTGTGGAATGAACTTCTCTTTGTTTGGTTTTATTTTATAATTTGTTTTGCTTTAGCTTTGCTCTTCCTGCATGCCAGGGTGGGACAGACTATTGTTTGGCACCTAGAAACTCCACTTTTCTTCTTCTATAATTACAATGCACTTTTTAGTCAGAGATCATTATCCACATCTACTGTGTACACACAACATTCTACAAGGAATACACCTGAAACCTGTTGCCAACATGGCACCCACATACATCAGATTGCAAATATACATGCTGTGAACCTTGACGATGATTACAGTCCTTAGAAATACCTTCATTAGAACTTTATTAATATTCAAATATATCACAGAACCATCTCGATACCATGAAATGTAGGACTGAGAAAGGCAGCCTGGTTCCTGCTTGAGCAAAGGTTAGAAACCCTGGTTACCCTGAAGGGACAGAAGGCTTTTTGACACACTCCTGGACACTAGGCTCCTGGCATGAGGCCACAGCCTTCCATAGATTTGTGGCCATCATTTAACTAAGGGCAGCACCACACACCCCTTCACAACTAGAGGACATGACCATAGGTCATGTTGCCTCAAGACAGATCTCCACTTTAAAGACATACCTAAAGGCCTGGAAGCTTAGACAATTAAGCTTTCCTGCCCAGACACTCCTCCCTGAAAAAGGTATTTAACCTCAGGCCCACCCTGAGAAGTGGGGTATGATTTTATTCATCCACTTTCTACCATGACAATAAATGCCTTAAAACCATGGGATGCCTATTTTCATTAGCATCTGCTGTGGGGAATCAATGGAGAAGGCCTTTGCTTAAAGACCTGCTGTCTAACTTCCCAGGAAATGGCCTTCTACACTCCCAGTCATGACCACCTACCTAAGCCTGCTGCTGCTGAGCCAAGGACTCTATCCCTGCAGGATCCAGCTGGAGCTCTCCCTACTTTTTCCCCTCAGCCCAGGGCTAGATCCAGCCTGTGGGCTACAACTCCATTCTCAGCTTTTCCACAGCTCTCAGCATTGCCTGGGTGCCCAAGAGCCTGAGAACTTGAGGACCCCAGCCGCCTTGCAGGCCCACCCCTCTCCCTACTCCCCCACTCTCATCCATCTCTGCCTTTCCCTAGGACAGCAGACTGCACTTCCCCACTCCCAGAGTGGTGTCCATTGATTCCCTGCCAAGAGATGGCATATGGTAAGCACAGTCAAAACTTCCCAAGTCTCACGCCCCTCCTCCCTCTCAGTGGCCTGAACCCTGTGAAGGACTGGACATGGGACCATTGACCGTATGTGAAAGACGGCCTGATCCATCTGAGACTAGTTTGAGTAACTACATCCAGACAAATTGTGTCTTTAAAGTGAACTTTTATGATGGATATCCTGTTTACCACCTCCTTCCTATGTACACTTGTGTGTGTGTGTAATCAACGTAAAGTGCTCTGTGGAAAGGGACATGCAGGAGGAAGAAATGCCTACCTAATCTAAGCCCATACGTTTAAATAAAGACTCATCTGTGTTATATCCCTACAACAAGACAACTTGAACTCCATGAAAGAAAATCCAATCAAAAGCTGAAGCCCGTGAATACCTTTACTTATATGACCCACAATTGTTCCTCACAATATTGCTTTCTGATCTGAACTGTCATTTTGCTTTGAATAAAATTTTACTGCTTCTATAAAAATCTACGTGAGTCTTCATTGGAAATCTTTGAATAAAAGGGCAAGATTTAGGAAACCCCTGGCTTAGCCACTGACCACCCCATATTCACAAAAAAGATACAGAAAGAAAGAATAAACATCATTGAATAACAAAGATTGGGTCTTCGATTTCTAGGCTTCCAGAACTGTGAGTAATGCATTTATTCTCCTTATATAATATTCTATCTGTAGTGTTATGATAGAACACAAAACAAAGACAGAATGAAAGTGTCTTTTCCATGGTAGTCTGACAGAGAGATTTGAATCTTTTTTTTAATTAGGTATTTTCTTCATTTACATTTTCAATGCTATCCCAAAGGTCCCCCATACCCACTCCCCCAATACCCTACCCACCCACTCCCCCTTTTTGGTCCTGACGTCCCCCTGTACTGGGGCATATAAAGTTTGCAAGTCCAATGGGCCTCTCTTTGCAGTGATGGCCGACTAGGCCATCTTTTGATACATATGCCGCTAGAGTCAAGAGCTCCGGGGTACTGGTTAGTTCATATTGTTGTTCTACCTATAGGGTTGCAGTTCCCTTTAGCTCCTTGGGTACTTTCTCTAGCTCCTCCATTGGAAGCCGTGTGACCCATCCAATAGCTGACTGTGAGCATCCACTTCTGTGTTTGCTAGACCCTGGCATAGTCTCAAAAGAGACAGCTATATCTGGGTCCTTTCAGCAAAATCTTGCTAGTGTATGCAATGGTGTCAGCGTTTGGAAGCTGATTATAGGGTAGATCCCTGCATGTGGCAATAACTAGATGGTCCATCCTTTCGACACAGCTCCAAATTTTGTCTCTGTAACTCCTTCCATGGGTGTTTTGTTCCCATTTCTAAGAAGCAAGAAAGTGTCCACACTTTGGTCTTCGTTCTTCTTGAATTTTATGCGTTTGGCAAGTTGTATCTTATATCTTAGGTATCCTAAGTTTCTGGGCTAATATCCACTTATCAGTGAGTACATATTGTGCGAGTTCCTTTGTGATTGGGTTACCTCACTCAGGATGATACCCTCCAGGTCCATCCATTTGCCTAGGAATTTCATAAATTCATTTTTTTAATAGCTGAGTAGTATTCCATTGTGTAATGTGCCACATTTTCTGTATCCATTCCTCTGTTGAGGGGCATCTGGGTTCTTTCCAGCTTCTGGCTATTATAAACAAGGCTGCTATGAACATAGTGGAGCATGTGTCCTTCTTACCAGTTGGGGCATCTTCTGGATATATGCCCAGGAGAGGTATTGCGGGATCCTCCAGTAGTACTATGTCCAAATTTCTGAGGAACCGCCAGACTGATTTCCAGAGTGGTTGTACAAGCTGGCAATCCCACCAACAATGGAGAAGTGTTTCCCTTTCTCCACATCCTCGCCAGCATCTGCAGTCACCTGAGTTTTTGATCTTAGCCATTCTGACTGGAGTGAAGTGGAATCGCAGGGTTGTTTTGATTTGCATTTCCCTGATGATTAAAGATGTTGAACATTTTTTCAGGTGTTTCTCTGCCATTCGGTATTCCTCAGGTGAGAATTCTTTGTTCAGTTCTGAGCCCCATTTTTTAATGGGGTTATTTGATTTTCTGGAGTCCACCTTCTTGAGTTCTTTATATATATTGGATATTAGTCCCCTATCTGATTTGGGATAGGTAAAGATCCTTTCCCAATCTGTTGGTGGCCTTTTTCTCTTATTGACGGTGTCTTTTGCTTTGCAGAAGCTTTGCAATTTTATTAGGTCCCATTTATCGATTCTTCATCTTACAGCACAGGCTATTGCTGTTCTATTCATGGATTTTCCCCCTTTACCCATATCTTCGAGGCTTTTACCTACTTTCTCCTCTATAAGTTTCAGTGTCACTGGTTTTATGTGGAGTTCCTTAATCCACTTAGATTTGACCTTAGTACAAGGAGATAAGAATGGATCAATTCGAAATCTTCTACATGATAACAGCCAGTTGTGCCAGCACCATTTGTTGAAAATGCTGTCTTTTTTCCACTGGATGGTTTTAGCTCCTTTGTCAAAGATCAAGTGACCATAGGTGTGTGGGTTCATCTCTGGGTCTTCAATTCTGTTCCATTGGTCTACTTGTCTGTCACTATACCAATACCATGCAGTTTTGATCACAATTGCTCTGTAGTACAGTTGTAGGTCCGGCATGGTGATTCCAACAGAGGTTCTTTTATCCTTGAGAAGAGTTTTTGCTATCCTCGGTTTTTTGTTATTCCAGATGAATCTGCCGATTGCCTTTTCTAATTTGTTGAAGAATTGAGTTGGAATTTTGATGGGGATTGCATTGAATCTGTAGATTGCTTTTGGCAAGATAGCCATTTTTACAATGTTGATCCTGCCAATCCATGAGCATGGGAGATCTTTCCATCTTCTGAGATCTTTTTAAATTTCTTTCTTTAGAGACTTGAAGTTCTTATCATACAGATCTTTCACTTTCTTAGTTAGAGTCATCCCAAGGTATTTTATATTATTTGTGACTATTGAGAAGGGTGTTGTTTCCCTAATTTCTTCCTCAGCCTGTTTATCCTTTGTGTACAAAAAGGCCATTGACTTGTTTGAGTTAATTTTATATCCAGCTACTTCATTGAAGCTGTTTATCAGGCTTAGGAGTTCTCTGGTGGAATTTTTAGGGTCACGTATATATACTATCATATCATCTGCAAAAAGTGATATTTTGACTTCTTCCTTTCCAATTTGTATCGCCTTGATCTCCTTTTGTTGTCTAATTGCTCTGGCTAGGACTTCAAGTATAATGTTGAATAGGTAGGGTGAGAGTGGACAGGCTTGTCTAGTCCCTTATTTTAGTGGGATTGCTTCCAGCTTCTCACCATTTACTTTGATGTTGGCCATTGGTTTGCTGTAGATTGCTTTTTTCATATTTAGGTATGGGCCTTGAATTCCTGATCTTTTCAAGACTTTTATCATGAATGGGTGTTGGATTTTGTCAAATGCTTTCTCAGCATCTAGCGAGATGATCATGTGGTTTTTGTCTTTGAGTTTGTTTATATCCTAGATTACATTGATGGATTTCTGTATATTGAACCATCCCTGCATCCCTGGGATGAAACCTACTTGGTCAGGATGGATGATTGTTTTGATGTGTTCTTGGATTCGGTTAGCAAGAATTTTATTGAGGATTTTTCCATCGATATTCATAAGGGAAATTGGTCTGAAGTTCTCTATCTTTGTTGGGTCTTTTTGTGGTTTAGGTATCAGAGTAATTGTGGCTTCATAAAATGAGTTAGGTAGAGTACCTTCCGTTTCTATTTTGTGGAATAGTTTGTGAAAAACTGGAATTAGGTCTTCTTTGAAAGTCTGATAGAACTCTGCACTAAACCCGTCTGGTCCTGGGCTTTTTTTGGCTGGGAGACTATTAATGACTGCTTCTATTTTTTTAGCGGATATAGGACTGTTGAGATCATTAACCTGATCTTGATTTAGCTTTGGTACCTGGTATCCGTCTAGAAACTTGTCCATTTCATCCAGGTTTTCTAGTTTTGTTGAGTATAGCCTTTTGTAGAAGGATCTGATGGTGTTTTGGATTTCTTCAGGATCTGGTCTTATGTCTCCCTTTTCATTTCTGATTTTGTTATTAGGATGCTTTCCCTGTGCCCTCTAGTGAGTCTGGCTAAGGGTTTAACAATCTTGTTGATTTTCCCAAAGAACCAGCTCCTTTATTGGTTGATTCTTTGAATAGTTCTTCTTGTTTCCACTTGGTTGATTTCACCCCTGAGTTTGATTATTTCCTGCCTTCTACTCCTCTTGGGTGAATTTGCTTCCTTTTTTTCTAGAGCTTTTAGGTGTGTTGTCAAGCTGCTTATGTGTGCTTTCTCTAGTTTCTTTTTGGAGGCACTCAGAACTATGAGTTTCCCTCTTAGGAATGCTTTTATTGTGTCCCATAAGTTTGGGTATGTTGTGGCTTCATTTTCATTAAACTCCAAAAAGTCCTTAATTTCTTTCTTTATTCCTTACTTGACCAAGGTATCATTGAGAAGAGTGTTGTTCAGTTTCCACGTGAATGTTGGCTTTCTATTATTTATTTTGTTATTGAAGATCAGCCTTAGTCCATGGTGATGTGATAGGATGCATGGGACAATTTCAATATTTTTGTATATGGTAAGGCTTGTTTTGTGACCAATTATGTGGTCAATTTTGGAGAAGGTACCATGAGGTGCTGAGAAGAAGGTATATCCTTTTGTTTTAGGATAAAATGTTCTGTAGATATTTGTTAAGTCCATTTGTTTCATCACTTCTGTTAGTTTCACTGTGTCCCTGTTTAGTTTCTGTTTCCATGATCTGTCCATTGGTGAAAGTGGTGTGTTGAAGTCTCCCACTATTATTGTGTGAGGTGCAATGTGTGCTTTGAGCTTTACTAAAGTTTCTTTAATGAATGTGGCTGCCCTTGTATTTGGAGTATAGATATTCAGAATTGAGAATTCCTCTTGGAAGATTTTACCTTTGATGAGTATGAAGTGCCCCTCCTTGTCTTTTTTGATTATTTTGGGTTGGAAGTCAATTTTGTTAGATATTAGAATTGCTACTCCAGCCTGTTTCTTCATACCATTTGCTTGGAAAATTGTTTTCCAGCCTTTCATTCTGAGGTAGTGTCTATCTTTTTCTCTGAGATGAGTTTCCTGTAAGCAGCAAAATGTTGGGTCTTGTTTGTGTAGCCAGTTTGCTAGTCTATGTCTTTTTATTGGGGAGTTGAGTCCATTGATATTAAGAAATATTAAGGAAAAGTAATTGTTGCTTCCTGTTATTTTTGTTGTTAAAGTTGGCGTTCTGTTCTTGTGGCTGTCTTCTTTTAGTTTTGTTGAGGGATTACCTTCTTGTTTTTTCTAGGGCGTGGTTCCCGTCCTTGTATTGTTTTTTTTGTTTTTGTTTTTTTTTTCTGTTATTATCCTTTGCAGGGCTGGATTCATGGAGAGATAATGGGTGAATTTGGTTTTGTCGTGGAATACTTTGGTTTCTCCATCTATGGTAATTGAGAGTTTGGCTGGGTATAGTAACCTGGGCTGGAATTTGTGATCTCTTAGTGTCTGTATAACATCTGTCCAGGATCTTCTGGCTTTCATAGTCTCTGGTGAAAAATCTGGTGTAATTCTGATAGGCTTGCCTTTATATGTTACTTGACCTTTTTCCCTTACTGCTTTTAGTATTCTATCTTTATTTAGTGCATTTTTTGTTCTGATTATTATGTGTCAGGAGGATTTCTTTTCTGGTCCAGTCTATTTGGAGTTAGGTAGGCTTCTTGTATGTTCATGGGCATCTCTTTCTTTAGATTTGGGAAGTTTTCTTCAATAATTTTGTTGAAGATGTTTGCTGGTCCTTTGAGTTGAAAATCTTCATTCTCATCCACTCCTATTATCCGTAGGTTTAATCTTCTCATTGTGTCCTGGATTTTCTGGATGTTATGAGTTAGGATATTTTTGCATTTTTTATTTTCTTTGATTGTTGTGCCGATGTTCTCTATGGAATCTTCTGCACCTGAGATTCTCTCTTCCATCTCTTGTATTCTGTTGCTGATGCTGGCATCTATGGTTCCAGATCTCTTTCCTAGGGTTTCTATCTCCAGTGTTGCCTCACTTTGGGTTTTATTTTTTGTGTTTACTTCCCTTTTTAGGTCTAGTATGGTTTTGCTCATTTCCATCATCTATTTGGATGTGTTTTCCTGTTTTTCTATAAGGACTTCTACCTGTTTGGTTGTGTTTTCCTGTTTTTCTTTAAGGACTTGTAACTCTTTAGCAGTGTTCTCCTGTATTTCTTTAAGTGAATTATTAAAGTCCTTCTTTATGCCCTCTACCATCATCATGAGATATGCTTTTAAATCCAGGTCTACCTTTTCAGGTGTGTTAGGGTGTCCTGGACTGGGCAAAGTGGGCGTTCTGGGTTCTGATGATGGTGAGTGGTCCTGGTTTCTGTTAGTAGGATTCTTACGTTTACCTTTAGCCATTTGACAATCTCTGGAGTTAGTTGTTATAGTTGTCTTTGTTTAGAGATTGTTCCTCTGGTGATTTTGTTACCCTCTATCAGCAGACGTGGGAGACTAGCTCTCTCCTCTGAGTTTCAGTGGTCAGAGCAGTCTCTGCAGGCAAGCTCTCCTCTTTCACGGAAGGTGCACAGTTATCTGGTGTTTGGACCTCCTCCTGGCTGAAGATGAAAGCCCAAAACAGAATCTTTCCCAGAAGCTGTGTTGCTTTGGCCAGGAAGGTGGCTGGTTGTCTGGAGCCGAAAATGGGGCCACCTCAGAAGCTCTGTGGCTCTCGCCTGTCCCAGAAACTGCTGGCCTCTGTATTCCACACCCTCACCCGTGCAGCCTGCCCTCCGCGGAGTCCCGGAACTAAGGTGGCTCCCACGGAGCCTGAGGCAGAAACCTCTCGGGCCGGGCGGACCCCTGTGCTCTCACCAGGAAGGTGGCCGATTGTCTCGAGACTTGAATCTTACATAATCCATATATATATTACAAATGCTATGCAATGAAGACAAGAATGGCAGTGCCAAATCTAGCTATATACATATATACATTGTGGGACAATATTCCTGGGGAGATATGAATACATGTCTACTTATCCCAGACCAAAGTTTAGATACAATCAAAGTTCAATTTGATGAAACATTGGGATGCATTTTTATTGTAGTTCTTAGAAGAATATTGATGAGGCATTAATTATGAAGCAGAAATGAGCCAAAGTCAGCAATGTCACTAGTCTACCACAAAATGAGTGACAGCTCACAACAGCTAGAAACCTGGAGTACCCTTCACAGCCTGCAGACAGTCCAAAGCATTAGAGAGTAACCTCCTTGGGAAGTGCACTGGCTCTGAGCCTTTTCCAGACAGCTTGGTTCATCTGTACATTTCCAGGTGTATTTAGCTGATTCCTATGAACACTCCTGACAGCCTATACACTATACATTTCTGTGGGAGAGAGGACACTATTACATCTTGTTTCAGGGACTCTTTGAAGTCTCTATGTATTCACTTCTTACTTTAATGATCTTCCAGGCAGTATGGGAGGTTTCACCCATTCTTAGAATACCCCGCTATTCTGCATACTTTTTAACATCCTGTGTCTTAACAAGCTTTCCTCTAAGGTGAAAGATTTTGATCTGGGCAGAAACGTATACAACAGTCCCTCTGATGTTTACATAAGGATTCAACTTCTCTACTGCCTGAAGTTTTGCCATTAAATTTACAGAGAAAGTCCAGTGACATTGTTATCAGTTTCTTCCATGACTTTTGGGCAAAAGAAAAAGTAGAATGCCCGGCACAATGATGGCATGATTGTTAGGTTGGGAACAGTGGGAACCAACTGTTTTCAGTTAGGACTCGAGGCTTGCTACACAGGAGAAGATTCATATGTAGCATTATACACCTTGTCAATACCTAAAACCTATAGGTCAGTAGGTCCTAGAGAGAAACCATATAATGTATTGTCAGGTTTCCTTTAAAATATTCATATTTCTATCCACAGATTAGTGCTACTCTCAGCATTGATCAGAGAAGCTGCTTTTTACGGTGAGATCCTTTTAATTTCAATGACTCAGAACTAGGAATAGGCTTTGTGACTACAGTTTGGCTTTTGGAATTTGGGATGATACAGGAGCAATGAAAGTGGTGGTAACTGGACACACGATCAGTGTCAACTGTGAGATTGGTAATACAATTAGACTTGTTTGCTTTGAATTGACCTCAAATGCAGATGAGAGGTTTCTGAGAGCTACGAGGTACAGTTACATGGAGGTATGTCCTTCAGGGAAACAATAGTCTTCCTAAAATTAGTTTCATTTAATACTCTACCAAACGTTGAGTGATGGAGTTGTGTAAAAAATTCAATAGGTGGCATGAAAATTCAGTTTTGCCCCATTAAAGAGAACACCCTCCAAATATTTACTATGATCTGGGACGTTAACCAGCAATAGAGAGATAGGAATTATTTCCATTTCATAGATGTAGCTACAAATGTGCAGGAATAGTCACTGACAAAGACAGTGAGCAGTGGAACTGAGATCCACCTAGGCTTCCTGTCACTGCATGCAGATTGTTAGACAAGATGAATACACAGATCAGTGATGGAGGTTATAGATCACATGATTGTGGAGCAATAAATAGAGGTAAAATATAATACAAATTAAGATAAACAAATGGAGAGGTCAAGATAAATTGGACGCGACATGAAACACAGATGTAGAACATTTAAAAGAGGAGGAGAGTCAGTGTCAACATATTTCATGACATACATAATTATCAAGGGACTCTTGTAAAATAACTATGTTAAAATATGAGATGGCTTTAGCAGGATGTATACCCCGGATACAGCAGTCCAAATACAAGTGCTGCTGCATTTTGACACAGGTACATACACATTAATTGTTCTGTTTTCAAGATCTTTCAATGCAAGAATCCCTGAGTTTCCAATCAACCTAATAACTTAGTGCAGTAGAGAACCAAGGTTTCATGTAGTTTTGCTTAGGTTTTTGTTTGTTTGTTTTGCTTTAAAGATTTATTTATTTATTTATTTATTTATTTATTTATTTATTTAATGTATATTAGTTCACTGTTACTGTCTTCAGATATACCAGAAAAGGGCATCAGATCACATTACAGATGGTTGTGACCACCATGTGGTTGCTGAGAATTGATCTTAGGACCTCTGGAAGAGCAGTCAGTGCTCATAACCACTGAGCCAACTCTCTAGCCATGTTTTGTTGTTGGTGTTCCAGTTTCTTAGTTTGTTTGCTTTTAGTTGTTTTGTGGATCTTTTTGTATTCTAAACAATGTTTCAAAGAAAATAAATCAATTCTTTTAATTTTTTTTTGTTATAATACACCTCACCATATCTGGGAATTAGTTAATCTACCCAAGTAAACTCAAGTTGATCAAGAATATCCATCTCTTCAAGGACCATATAGACAGAAAGAGGTGGCTCAAAATAAGGCAATACAATTAAGGAGATGAAGCAGAGATGATCGGCAGCCTTTGAGAAGGCAATAGGTCATATATGGCTCTTGAGTGGAATAGGCAAGGATGGGTGACTGGAGAAATGTAAGCAGTGCTTTATCTCAATTGCTTGGATCTTATTGATTCCCTCCCTGTTTCTTTCAAGGTCACCAAGGCCAAGGAAAAAAAGAACCATTGCCCATTCAAGCACAAAATATGAAGAAGAAAGTGACTACCCAAAAGATCAGTTCAATGCTTTTAATGTAGAGATGCCAAACTATCACTTCGAAATGACAGCTTTAGTAGTACATCCAATCATTTAATAGTTTTCATACCTAATTTCTGATTTTATATTCTCATTTGCAAGATTACTTATTATTCTGGTTTTCTATGAAATTAACACTTGATTTAATTTCACTGTTTTGAATTAATAAACATGTTTCTTTAATGGGACATCCTTATAAATTGCTGTGTGTCATTTATTTAATTCATGAGTGAAATGCAAATTCATCAGGGGAATGCAAATCAAAACGACCCTGAGATTCCACCTCTCACCAATTAGAATGTCTAAGTTCAAAAATTCAGATGACAACAGATGCTGCTGAGAATGTGGAGAAAGAGGAACACCCATCCGTTGCTGGTAGGATTGCAAGCTCTGGAAATCAATCAGGTGGTTCCCCAGAAAATTGGACCTGAGGAGCCAGCTATACCTCTACTGGGTATGGACCCAGAAGATGCTCCAACTTTTAATAAGGGTTGCAGAGATGGCTCAGTGTTTAAGAGCACTGACTGCTCTTCCAGAGATCTTTAGTTCAAATCTCATCTATCACATGGTGGTTCACAACCATCTGTAATGGGGATCCGATGCCTTCTTCTGGTGTGTCTGAAGACAGAGACAATGTGCCCACATATATGAAATAAATAAATAAATCTAATAAAAAACTCCTATAAAAAGCAGAAAGCTCTTTGTTTAAAAAAAAATAAGGACACATGCTCCACTATGTTCATGGCAGTCATATTTATAATAACCATAGGCTGGAAAAAACACAGTTGTCCCTCAACAGAGGAATGGATACAGAAAATGTGGTTCATTTACACAATGGAGTACTACTCAGCTATTAAAATATAAATTGTGAAATTCTTAGACAAATGGATGGAACTTGAAATTATCATCCTGAGTGAAGTAACACAAGCACAAAAGAACACACGGCATGCACTCACTGATAAGTGGATATTAGCCCCAAACCTTGGAATACCCAAGATAATATTCACAGACCACATGAAGCTCAAGAAGAAGGAAGACCAAAGTGTGGATGCTTTGGTCCCTCTTAGAATGGTGAACAAAATACTCAGGAGGAAATATGGCGACCAAGTGTGGAGCAGAGACTGAAGAGAAGGCCATCCAGAGACTGTCCCACCTCGGGATCCAACCCACATACAGTCACCAAACCTAGACACTATTGAGGATGCTGGGAAGTTCTTGCTGACAGGAGCCTGATATGGTGTATTCTGAAATGTTCTAGCAGAGCCTGACAAATACAGGGACAGATGCCCAGATGCTCTCAGCCAACCATTGGACTGAGCACAGGGCCTCCAGGGGATGAGTTGGAGAAGGGAATGAAGGAGCTGGGGGACCCACAGCCCCATGGGTGGGGGGAGCAACAGTGTCAACTATCCAGACCCCTGAAGCTCGCGGGGACTGGACCACCCACCAAAGAGTACACATAGAACGACTCATGGCTCTTGCAGTGTATGTGGCAGAGGATGTGTATGTTGGACATCAGTGGGAGGAGCAGTGCTTGATCCTGTGGGGGTTTGATGCCTCAGTGTAAGTGAATGCCAGGTAGGAGTGAGTGTGTGGGTGGGGATGCACCCTCATAGAGGTAGAGTGAGGGAACGGAATGGGGCTTTCTGGAGGGGAGGTTGAAAGAATATATCTAATAAAAGAAAAAAAAAGGAGGAAATTACAGAGGGTGGCAGCGATCAGGATGTCGTGAATAAATAAACAAATTAATGAGGAGAAAAGGAGGAAAATATTTTTGCCAACTATCATGGGAAAAAAAGTTGGCTGAAGATCTGACAAAGAATGCTAAAAAGAGGAATTTCAAAAGGCAGAGAAGCACTTAAATATTCAAAGTCCTTAGCCATCTGGAAATGAGAATCAACCCCATTTCCTTATTTTACCTTGTACCTGTCTAAATGAGTAATTTCCGTAAAACAAGAGACAGCTCATTCTAGGAGGGTGTGGAGTGAGCGAAACAGTTAACCATTGCTCGTGGGAGTGCAAACTTGTATAGCTTGTTACAGGCTTCTTTAAACATTCTCAAAGCAATTCGCTTATTTAATTGTTTGTTTATTTATTTATTTTTGCTGTTATATCTGAGAAATCTTTTCCAGACTCAAGACTATAAAACTGTATCCTTTCTCTAGAAAGTTTGTTGATTACTCCTTTTCCTTTTCCTTGTGTTATTTGGTTTTCCCTTTTTCTTGGATTTTGTTTGGTTTTCTTTGTTTTGTTTTCTTTGTTTTGGTTTTGTTTTCTTGAGACAGGATCTCACTGTGTAACTCTGTATGCACTGGAACTCACTATGTGTAACATGAGAAGGAGGTGGGGATGAGTGACTTACCTTGCTTCAATGAGATGTTATGTAACTTTAATGGAATGTAGACTTCTAGTCATCTACCTATAAGTCTGTTAGGTAATAAGATGTCCATGTCTGAACTTGTACCTGTCATGATTTCTCAGAATAACTACTGAGTATCGCTAAGCGTCCTTGTGACTATTTTTCTGGCTAATAAGACAAAACAACTGTGAATAATAGGGGGATAGTTCTCACGGATTAGTCACTGCCAACTCAAGGAGATCACTCAGAGATACTCTGAGCTCATACCGAGAAGAGTATTTAACCGGTGTCATTTTCTTACCATTTTTATAAATTCTTAATTTGCTGTACATCTGATAACACCTTCATTTATTTTCCTTCTTAAAGCTGACACACTCTGCCTTGTTGGAGATCTAGGACCCGGAACAGGAGTCACTGAAGAAGTTCCCGGCTTGGTGAGTCCTGCCCCTGTTCTATAGAGAGCAGGCTGCTCTGTGAAAGCCACAAGAATGCCAGGATCAGTGTTGGCTCTTCTATGTAGAGTAGAAGAGCAGGGATCGTTCCAGTAGTTCTCACTGCAGTGAACTCTTCACTCAAAATGATAGGCTTTTTATTGTATTACTCTATTGTTGAGTCCTGAGCAAAGAGAAATTAATTTTGACTCTCGCAGATTGTAAAAATAAACATTCTCGATATAATTCTAAACAGTTAGAAAAATAGAAGCCTGATCATTCTGTTTGAAGAGTGTATAGGAAACCTGGTGGTTGTGCCGAGTGACTGGCTGAAAGAAAAGGAAGAGACAAGAGCTCTCGTGAAATGATATTGAGAGAATAGCATGGTGGGTTTAAAACCGTGTTATCTAGTATTACTTCCATGTCAATGTGCAGTGATGAACATGTGCTGGAGATAATTTCTCAGATTCATTAGCATGTGCTGTCTAAATGATTTTATGTGGATAGTTTACGTTCCCTTTCACTCTCGTCTACATCACATAATCGATCAGTGTTTGACCCACCATGAGGCATTACAACATTTTGAAAATTTATTGCTTTGATAGTCTTTGCTTGTTTACATTTTGTGATGTTAAAATGGAAGAGACAAAAGGAAGATTTAATCAGAAATTCATTTTTTAGAGTATTTTAAAGGCTCTAGATAAAAACCCCAGTATAAGACTTCAGTATAGTTGAACTTCATAATTTAAATGTTGATTTGAGAATTCTACTCCTATTAGATCAATCTTACTAAATTTATTAGTTAGGTTTACAAAATTTCTAAATATACTTAAATGTACCATAATGTAAGGAGTCTGTGGTTTATTTTTCATAATCAGAGATATGTGTGCTCACACATGCATATGGAACGTATTCTATATTTGTACATGAGGAAGTGCATGTGAATATGAATGAAACATAGTCCGTAATATTGTTTATAGAGTCATGAGGGACAAAAGGCTCTAGGAAAATATGATGTAAAACTACTATTCAAAACATTCATTACTAATTCTGTTATGAGAACATGTTATTTTGTGTTATTTAATAATAGTTTTTACTCTTAAGTAATTGAACACACACACATTTATTTCCTTTAGGTATTGTACAAAGTAGCTTGTTTTTAATTTTTCCACAGACTAAGGAATGTTTTGTTGTAGCCACCCACAGCTACAGGAACAGGGTTCCTGAGTGGGAGGCTGGAGCTGTATGGGAGGAAACAGCAGAAAAAATAACGAGACCAAGACAATATACTGATCAAGGCCCAAAGTTTACTCGAGAGTCTGAACTTATAAAGGGGAAGGCCCATCCAAAGCCATGCAAGGCACTTCATGCTTTTTAGCCAGGCTGTCAGCACTTGGTCGGCCAGAGTGTTAGCACTTGGTCACCAGGCTGTTAGCTTATCTCAGGAATGTCTCAGGAAGACAGGTTCAGCCTCTCAGCTTATAGCCATGTCTTGGAGAAGAGTGCAGTGGCAGAACAATAGACCTATCTAGGTCAGAAGACTCCACCCTAGGTGGTCTCTTTCACAGTGGCAGAACAGGTCTGAGCCAGCCTGCTCAAGGATGGGGGAGGCTACATTTTGTTAAAACTGTCTTAAATAAAAATTGACAGTAGTTGTTACTTGACTGGCTGGGTTATTCATGAACAAGCTGATAACATTTTTCTTGCTTTTGTTCATCTCACTTCACTTTATGATATGTTTTTCTTACATATATATGTATTATATTATATATATTAGTTATTTTCATGTCCTCTTTCATTTGTCCATGAATAATGTCAAAATATTTTCTTTTTCATTCCTCTGTTATCAGGGCTTTAAATTTTGGCGTAAACAAATAATTTAATTAATACATTAAAACTTTAATGCAATGTACTTTATAGTTTTTTGAGGATGATATACATGAGTTCTGTATTTCCATTATTTCTACCCCTTAACTGCTCTTGTGTCCCCCTCATTCCCTCTATAATTCATGACTTCTTTAAATATTAATGTATATATATATATTAAATATTAATGTATGTGTGTTTTTTGTATGTATCTATGATTAGGGATAACCACTTGGGATTTGATATAACCTGGCAGGGGGCTTGGCTCAACACTTAAAGATTGATTCTACCTTTCTTAATAACTATTAATTCCTGGAGCTCTTTATCTGGAGACAAGATGTTTGAGATTTCCTCCAACCAGGTTGTCATGTGAACTCCTGTTGTCATTATGAATGTCTTATTAAGGCAGCCATATTATTCAGTTTTCATGTATACTACTGTCTGCCATATAGAAGACACTCTCTTGCAAGAAACAACCTGGCCATCTGGCTTTCACATTCTTTCCTCTACCATTTCCTTTATGTCCCGAGCCTTGGGTGCAGAATTTATATTATAGATGTATCGATTAGGAACGGGCACATAGTGAGTTGTCCTATTGAATATTATCAGTTGTGGATTTATGTGATATTTTCATCTGCTGCCAAAGTAAAAGGATGAAAGTCACTCTTATCTCTAAGCGTAAGGATGGGTATTTAGAATGAAATGGAGGTGACAATTATACTAGTTTAGCACATCAAATTAGTCGTTCTCCTTTTCTTTCAGGAGCATGACCTCATGAGGCAGTAGCTGTCTAGGTTTTCATTACTATGCATAAATTCCTTCCAATTGAAGGTTTCATAGGTCCAATAGAACAGTTGTTGGTAACCTCTAAAATACAAGGGCCACTATTGCCCCACTGGGGATATCTTTCTGTGATGGCCATTGTTGTTGCTGATAGGCTGGGAACGAATATTATTTGTCTTTCTTCTTTGGCAGCTTGCATACCACTTTTCCATACATTATAGAGATAATCCACAAACTCTTCAAATATTGTAACTCCAGGTATATGGATTGCAACATATAAATACCAATAAGAACAACAAGAAGAATTTTACTCTTCCTGCACAGCAATCTATAACAGGCCCAGAAAAAAAGAAACAACAATTTTAAATATGATTGAAGATATGAAAAATATCTTTATAAGGGTCTTGAAAATACATAGAATTGAATGACATAATGAAAACAATTCAAATAGGAAAGTAGAATTTAACAAAGATACAAAATCACTAAGAAAACCCAAACTTAAATTAAACTGGAAATGAAAAACTTAGGGAGTCAAACATCTCATATGTAGGCTCTTCCAACAGATTAAAAGACAGAAGAGAGGATTTCAGATCTTATTGACAACTTGAAAAATAATATCTTTTTTAAATTTAATTTTATTTGCAATTCATTTTTTTACACTCCATATTCCAATCCCTGCTTTTCCCCATCCACCCTCTGACTGCTCCACATCCCACACCTCCTCCTCACCACACCCTGTCTCCAGACAGATGCCTCCACCCTCCACCCCATCTGACCTCTAAACTCCCTAGGGCCTCCAGTTCCTTGAGGGTTAGGTGCATCGTCTCTGAATGAACTTAGACATGGAAGTCCTCGACTCTATGTGTGTTGGGGGCCTCATATCAGCTGGTATATGCTGTCTGTTTGGTGGTCCAGTGTTTGAAAGATATAGGGGATCCAGATTAATTAAGACTGCTGGTCCTCCTATAGGATCGCCCTTTTTCTTTCAGCCTTCCCTAATTCAACAACAGGGAACAGCTGCTTCAGTCCATTGGTTGGGTGCAAATATCTGCATCTGACTCTTTCAGCTGCTTGTTGGATCTTTTGGAGGGTAGTCATAATAGTTCCCTTTTTGTGAGCACTTCATGGCCTCAGTAATAGTGTCAGGCCTTGGGACCTACCCTTGACCTGGATCCCATTTTGGGCCTGTTGCTGGACCTTCTTTTCCTCAGGCTCCTCTCCATTTCCATCCCAGTAATTCTTTCAGAGAGAAACAATTATAGGTCAGGGGAGTGACTGAAGGATAGCAATCCCATCCCTCACTTGATGTCCTGTCTTTCTGCTGGAGCTGGGCTCTATAAGTTTCCTCTCCCTACTGTTGGGCATTTCATCAAGGGTCCCTCCCAGTGAGTCCTGAAAGTCTCTCACCTCCCTGGTCTCTGGTGTACTCTGAGTGATTCCCTCCACCCCCCTCCAACCTCCTAGTTCTTGAGGATGCCTATTTACATTCTTTCTGCAGGCCCTCAGGGCTTCAGTCCTTTTTCCTCACCCAATAACAGATCAGCCCCTCCCCCATCCACTTTCCCTCCCAAGTCCCTCCCTCCCTCCCTATTTATGATTGCTTTCTTCTCTGTCCCAAGTGGGACTGAGGTGTCCTCAGATGGGCACTTCAGCTTATTGAACCTTTGGAATTTTGTAGACTGTATCTTGTGTATTCTGTATGTTTTTTGTTTTAGTTTTGGTGTGTTTTTTGGCTAACATCCACTTATTAGTGACATACCATGTATGTCCTTTTCCATCTGAGTTACCTCACTCAGGATATTTTTAAGTTCCATCCATTTGCCCGCAAAAGTCAGGATGTCCTCGTTCTCACTAGCTCAATAGTATTACACAATGGAATGCTACTCAGCTATTAAAAATAATATCTTAATCAGAGAGAATGTTAAATGCAAAGACAAACACAACTAAAAGTTGTAATTGAAAAAGCTATCTGTAGTAAATGTCCAATACAATTATAACACACATTTCATCCCAGAAGAGCACTTACTCTCTGAACTAATGTAGTTACAGAGCAGTGTATTATATGTGTAGGGTGGAGAACATGGATTTGCAGGTGTGAGTAAGCCATGAAGGTGGAAAAGAGATCATGAATTGGATGGAAGAAGTCATAAGAGAGGGTAGAAATGGTAGGGGTGGGTGAATACATGTGATTAGAAAGCAGAAGTGGGGACAATCTTGTATAGAAAAGAGGAACCTAGCAAGTACTGGCAGTAGGGCATAAAGATGATATCAAAGAGTGAAATAATGAGAGCAAATTATTTAAAACATATATGCAAGCTGAGGTTTGGGATCTTTGTTAGGGTATACAGAATGTAGATGGTAAAGTTATCTGAAAATATGCCATCATTTCAGTGAAATATTAGAGAGCAAAGATCTGTGAAAAAAACTAAAGGAAAAACTGCCAGTAATCTCATGACTTTAAAATTAACTATCAAGGTATAAAGGAGAGCAATCTTTTTTTTTTCTTTTCTTTTCTTTTCTTTTCTTTTCTTTTCTTTTCTTTTCTTTTCTTTTCTTTTCTTTTCTTTTCTTTTCTTGTCTTTTTAAACAGAAGAACTCAATCAAAAAGTCTGTATCTACAGAAAGAGACATCTGTCCCAGGCAATGTCCAACCGTAACTTAAGGTCATCTACCAACTCAGAATTTTCTGAGGGTCAACATCAGACCCCTTCCAGTGATTCATCTGGCCATGGGGAGGATCAACCTCAAGCCTCTCCTGGACCTGTAAGTCAACTCAGATGCTTGCCAGGAATTCACTAAAGTCTCCCAGCCATTCCTCATCAACTATAATAATTTGCTGTTTCCATTATGAAGTCTTCAGAATGTAATCACAATGGTCATAATCTTGAAAGAGTGTCTCTAGCCTCCCTCTAATTTATTTCTTTAATGATTTCTTCATTCACCAGGTGTGTATTTTGAAACACTGATTGCATCGGTACCTTTTGTTGCATTATACCATGACATCAGAACTCTGCATGTAGCATATCAGAGTGGAAGTTAGAACATGAGGGCCTTAGGCACATCTACTTATTTGTAGTCATAGTAATGACAGTGATATAATTAGAAACATGTATAAGCCCATGAGAGTGTAACTTGATCTAATATTTATTTTGCTTTGGATGACGTCAGCTTTGTAAAGAAAATTTCTAAGAGGATTTGCATTTAGAAGATTGTTCCTTGATTGATCATCAATATAAAAAAACAACTAGAGATAATGAATATCACAGTTATAAGAAAGTGTTTATATACCAACATACCTTTAATTTTAAAATAAAATTTAGGATATTTTAAAGATTTATGTCTTATAAATTTATAAAAGAGTATTGAGGCAATAGATAGTATTTCAGATGTTGCAGTAGGTGGGAATGAACACAAAGACCCATAATTCAGACTTCAATAAGATGACTTCATCAAATCATTCTCCTCAAGAATCAGGGATGTGTATGGGAGACAAGGATGAAAGATTATAAGAGCCAGCGATGGTGGATGACTCCAAAGAAACATTGTCTTTCAGATAAACAAGACTAATTCACATATAAAATAAGAGACTGTGGCAACACACATAAAACAGCACAGATTCCATGCAGATGGGAACCTGGAACTATCCAAATCCCTCAATTAAAATTCATATAATGTTTAGGGGCTACATCAGTATTTGTGATTCTTTATTAAATAATTCATTATTGATTTAATGTCTAATTACAACAAACTCAGTTCCTCTTTCATTGAATATGCTTGATATGTGTGCATTAAGGTTCATTTTGTAGTCTTCACCAGAGTCCACAAATTTATTTTCTGCAAATCATAATATTATGAAATTCGAATCTAGTCATTACTACATGTTCAATTTTATATAATTGGCACTAATAACTCAGTTGCTTTTTTTCTAATGTTATACTTCTGGTGACTGATCAAAAATTAAGTTCCAGTTGAACACTACTCATTCATAGGTGATGACTTTGTATGGCAAGCTTGACCAGACCATTAACATCCACTTGGGTCTGTGGAGACAGCAACACTATCTCCATATATTCAAAATCTATGAATATCATAGGTTTTCATTGCTTTGCATACTGTCTCATAGTTAGGTAATCTTCTCTACATTAAAATTCTCCATTGAAATCTAGTGAACTCAGACCACTATACAGAAAAGTGATTAGATCCTATCAATATCTTTCTGGCTTTTACAAATCATTGCTTTTGAGGAAAACTCTCTATCCATGTGTAAGGACATGGCTCTAACCAAAGTTACTCTACTTGGACCTATTTAAAAAAAAACACCTAATGGATTTTGTCATCATTTAATTATAGAAGATTGGTAGCTTTTGTGGAGATATCTTGTGATTTGCACCTTCAGAATAATTCCCAGAGAGTACAGTGGTAACTAAAGGTCTTTAACAGTTTTATGCTATATGATAATTTTTCTTAATTTTCAACTTTTATATTCTTTGGCCATAGAGTAAAGGTTATATTTGCATTCATTTTATTTTTTTAAGTACTTCATTAAATTGTCCTCAAAAGGGTATGCTGTTTTTATGCTCAACATTTGTGTTTGTGTGTGTGTGTGTCTGTGTATGAGTGATTGAGTGTGTTTGTGTGTGTTAGAAGATAACTCAGATTTTCACTGAAAATGTTCAAATATCAGTGGGTGAAGCCCATTCCTTTAATTCATTGGCCTTTTGTCCAACTTAAAAAAAAAATCCTGTTTAGCTTATCTTTAGTTTTACAAATACATAAAAATTGTTGGAAACAATGTTGAGATTGAGATTTGTCTTATGTAAAGGTTAATTTGTATTTGCTGCTAAACTTATATGTTTATATCCCTGTATTTTTTCAATGCAGAACAAAAAGTCACACACCCCAAAAAAGAACATTAGCAAAGGTGCTGTTCTTCATGAGAAACCCATGACAGTGATGGTACTCACTGCAACAGAACCATTTAATTATAAAGAGGGAAAAGAGAACATGTTTCATGCTACAGTGGCTACAGAGAGCCAATATTACCGTGTGAAAGTTTTCAACATGGACTTGAAAGAGAAGTTCACAGAAAATAAATTTATTACCATTTCCAAATACTTCAACAGCAGTGGCATCCTAGAGATCAATGAAACTGCCACTGTGTCAGAGGCTGCTCCTAACCAAATTATTGAAGTGCCCAAAAATATTATCAGAAGTGCAAAAGAAACTCTTAAGATCTCTAAAATTAAAGAACTTGATTCTGGAACACTGATTTATGGTGTGTTTGCAGTAGAGAAGGTAATGTGTGAAAACTTTTTAAACTTTTTTTCCACTGACGTCTGAAATCAAATACGGTAAATTTCCACTTAGTGCTTAATGATAGTATTGTAACAAAACATTCTATCTTGGCTGGGGATAAAATTTGAAATAATCAAATGGATTAGGTAATAAGAGTGGGCCAGCTTTTAACAGTCTACTTCCTAAGATATCGCTGAGAGTTCTTTAAAAATGTTTTACCAAGATACACTATTTTACTCATTACAAATATCTATTGTACTTGTAATACAATACAAGCTACAGTGAACAAGAAAGTCACAGGGCACAGGTTGGTAATGCTAACAGATTCTATTTTAGCCTCTACTGCAACTATACAACACCCATTTCTTTCTCTAGACTATGTTTCAAAAGATTACCTGAAAGAGGGTGAATTTTTATTGTAACATTTTTGTTTTGGAATCATAAGTAGATTAGATGGCATCCCCCATTAACTTAAAACCATTCAATAGAATGAATCAAATATCTCTACACATAGTAGGTTTAATCATTTAGTGTTGATTCATATCTTTTTCTATTAACTAAGTATTTCTGAATAGCTTAGCAAATGATAAGTATTATAGGAAATGAAGTTTTAAAGGTAATTAAATCAGGTATTCTAGATTCCCTAGTTTTCTACATTTAATAGATATATACAGACATCTCAGTGATGTATCTATGGCTAAATGCCGAGTATTAGAATTCAGATAAAAAATTGACAATGTTGGTGAGGTCAACAAATGTTTTATAAACTTGGCAGGTTTAAGCCTCTTTAGTCTGTCTTTTTTTTTTTTAAACCCCTGTTTTACAAAATCCATTGCCTTATAGAATACCCTTTACAGACTATGCATATGAACATAGATGAAAAGTTTATGAGCAATAGCTTGAGTAATGTCCAATAAAGTATAAATCGGGGACATTGGCTTTCCTGGACATGATACTGTAGAGAGGTAGGAAGAGGGTCTAAGTGAGTAAGTTACTGTAATCTTAACCTGTTTTGAAGATTCCCTGTAACCTACTGAATGAATGAACATAAGGAACAAATGCTCATTCATCTCTTTACAAGCAGAAGATAGGAAGATAGCTGCCAAAGTTCTGATTCCAGTGATCTCAGGCAATTTACTGAGAACCCAGGCTGTTAAAGAATAGGAAGCAGTAGAAAACAGGAATAACATTTATTGTCCGAGCACTTCCAGGAAGAAATGTCCAAATCAAGGAAGCAAATCATTATAGTTGTAGAGAAATGGCAGGAGGAGACTGCTCCCAGCTTGCTAGCTGGTAGGAGAATTAGAATCATTGTCATTCTTAGCAGACTAAGACCCAGTGGCATACTTTCTCAAGCAGAGAATCCTGCTGTTCTGCCAAGTGAGCTGTAATCCTGAGGAAGTGACCTAGATGTTCCTTCTCTCATGAGAAAGTAACTTTGTTCCTGGTTTAATTAGACATCACATCTCAGAGTTGGAATGCAGACAGATTTCCCAGACTGCAGGGAGGTCTGAGTCACTTGGAACCAAGATAAGCTATTGCTAGGGAAAGTGCACCTGTTAGAAAACTGGAAATTGGGAAAATCTTTCTTCTGCTTGGCCTTTAAAAGAAGTTGAATAAACTTTGAATAAACTGTGTATTGGTTGATTTGACTGCATACCAGTTATGTCTTCATTAATGATGCTCTACCCTTGGGACCAAAACACACTAGACATGGACAACACACTAGACATGGACAACACACTAGACATGGACAACACACTAGACATGGACAACACACTAGACATGGACAACACACTAGACATGGACAACACACTAGACATGGACAACACACTAGACATGGACAACACACTAGACATGGACAACACACTAGACATGGACAACACACTAGACATGGACAACACACTAGACATGGACAACACACTAGACATGGACAACACACTAGACATGGACAACACACTAGACATGGACAACACACTAGACATGGACAACACACTAGACATGGACAACACACTAGACATGGACAACACACTAGACATGGACAACACACTAGACATGGACAACACACTAGACATGGACAACACACTAGACATGGACAACACACTAGACATGGACAACACACTAGACATGGACAACACACTAGACATGGACAACACACTAGACATGGACAACACACTAGACATGGACAACAGCGATAGAAAATCCCTTGGGAAGGTTTCACTGATTGCCTATGTCTATAACAGGCTTCATATTTTACTATGATTTTTTTCTAATAAATGATCTTTTTGAATGTATGATGTTGAATGTGGATGACATAACTTTCAGAGAATGCATGTTAATTTTACTTTTGCAGAAAAAAGTGAATGATAAAAGTATAACCTTCAAAATAAAAGATAATGAAGATAATATAAAAGTGGTGTGGGATAAAAAACAGCACAATATCAACTATGAGAAAGGAGATAAACTCCAACTCTTCTCCTTTCACCTGAGAAAAGGAAATGGGAAACCAATATTACACTCTGGAAATCACAGTTTCATCAAGGTAGGAAGTAGACAGAGAAGGGATTTGCCAAAGAGGAAATTGACTTTTGCTTTAAGACTCTGAACTTGAGGTTTTCAATATTTTTCATAGACAATTCTGTACCTGGAGGAAGGAATTCAGATGATGCCCTTAGGAAAAAGTTTTGTGATTCCAGTCTTTAAAATGCCCTGACTGGGTTAATGAAGTAGTTCATTGTAACAGTACCTGATCATAAGATATCATACAGTTATCTGTACCCACAAAAATATCAATACAAACTCGTCGTCTACTATGTGAGATTCGTACCAGCTAAATTACTGCCTACATGTCTATTTCTTCCATTGCCTAGGTGATAGCACATCAGTCACTGTTTACACTTTCTCCATTTTATTCAATATAAGTTTTCCTTACCTGACTTAACTCTGGCTGGTTTTTCTGTATATATTCTTTGTAGGGAGAAAAGCTACTAAAAGAATCTTTTGAAGGGGATGGTTACCACAAAGGTCCCAAACAAGTGGTGGCATTGAAAGCAACAAAACTATTTACTTATGATAGTATAAAAAGTAAAAAGATGTTCCATGCCACAGTGGCTACTGATACAGAATTCTTCAGAGTGATGGTCTTCGAGGAAAACCTAGAGAAAAAGTTTATCCCGGGAAACACCATTGCTTTATCAGATTATTTTGGTATGTATGGGTCTCTGGCAATACATGAATATTCCAGCGTGTCTGAGGTGAAGAGCCAAAATAAGGAAGACTCAAGTTCATCAGATGAAAGACTCATAGAACATCTTAAAATTTGTGATCTTCACTTGCAAACAAAAGAAAGGCTGGTTGATGGAGAGTTTAAAGTATACAGGGTAAGCTATTTTGTAAATTTATTTTGTACCTATTCTTCTTGAAACTCATTATACATCTAAACTTTGGCAACAGCAATATTGTTGAGTTATGAAATAAAGTAAACATAGGCCTTCTATACAAGAGAGAGATGAGTACAGTTTCCAACTCTGGGGTGTGACAGCATATCTTTTAATATTTTTCCCTCCACTTAACACCATGATAATTCTTTTTTTTAATATCTTTATTACGTATTTTCCTCAATTACATTTCCAATGCTATCCCAAAAGTCCTCCATGCCCCCTCCCACTCACCTACCCACTCATTTCCACTTTTTGGCCCTGGCATTCCCCTGTACTGGGGCATATAAAGTTTGCATGTCCAATGGGCCTCTCTTTCCAGTGATGGCCGACTAGGCCATCTTTTGATACATATGCAGCTAGAGTCAAGAGCTCCGGGGAACTGGTTAGTTCATAATGTTGTTGTACCTACAGGGTTGCAGATCTCTTTAGTTCCTTGGATACTTTCTCTAGCTCCTCTATTGGGGGCCCTGTGCTCCATCCAATAGCTGACTGTGAGCATCCACTTCTGTGTTTGCTAGGCCCCTGCCTAGTCTCACAAGAGACAGCTATATCAGGGTCCTTTCAGCCAATGCTTGCTAGTGTATGCAATGGTGACATCGTTTGGAGGCTAATTATGGAATGGATCTCTGGATATGGCAGTCACTAGATGGTCCATCCTTTTGTTTCAGCTCCAAACTTTGTCTCTATAACTCCTTCCATGGGTGATTGATTCCAATTCTAAGAAGGGGCAAAGTGTCCACATTTTGGTCTTCGTTCTTCAGTTTCATGTGTTTTGCAAATTGTATCTTATATATTGGGTACCCTAAATTTCCGGGCTAATATCCACTTATCAGTGAGTACATATCATTTGAGTTCTTTTGTGATTGTGTTACCTCACTCAGGATGATGCCCTCTAGGTCCATCCATTTGCCTAGGAATTTCATAAATTCATTCTTTTAAATAGCTGAGTAGTACTCTATTGTGTAAATGTACCACATTTTTTGTATCCATTCCTCTGTTGATGGGCATCTGGGTTCTTTCCAGCTTCTGGCTATTATTTTATTATATAAAATAAGGCTGCTATGAACACAGTGAAGCGTGTGTCCTTCTTACCGGTTGGATCTTCTGGATATATGCCAGGAGAGGTATTGCGGGGTCCTCCGGTAGTACTATGTCCAATTTTCTGAGGAACCACCAGACTGATTTCCAGAGTGGTTGTACAAGCTTGCAATCCCACCAACAATGAAGGAGTGTTCCTCTTTCTCCACATCGTCGCCAGCATCTGCTGTCACCTCAATTTTTGATCTTAGCCATTCTGACTGGTGTGAGATGGAATCTCAGATTTGTTTTCATTTGCATTTCTCTGATGATTAAGGATGCTGAACATTTTTTCAGGTGCTTCTAAGCCATTCGGTATTTCTCAGGTGAGAATTCTTTGTTTAGCTCTGAGCCCCATTTTTTAATGGGGTTATTTGATTTTCTGGAGTCCACCTTCTTGAGTTCTTTATATATATTGGAAATTAGTCCTATATCTGATTTAGGATAGGAAAAGATCCTTTCCCAATCTGTTGGTGGTCTTTTTGTCTTATTGATGATGTCTTTTGCCTTGCAGAAGCTTTGCAATTTTATGAGGTCCCATTTGTCAATCCTCAATCTTACAGCACAAGCCATTGCTGTTCTATTCAGGAATTTTTCCCCTGTACCCATATCTTTGAGGCTTTTCCCCACTTTCTCCTCTATAAGTTTCAATGTCTCTGGTTTTATGTGGAGTTGCTTGATCCACTTAGATTTGACCTTAGTACAAGGAGATAGGAATGGATCAATTCGCAGTGTTCTCCATGATAACCATCAGTTGTGCCAGCACCATTTGTTGAAAATGCTGTCTTTCTTCCACTGGATGGTTTTAGCTCCCTTGTTGAAGATCAAGTGACCATAGGTGTGTGGGTTCATTTCTGGGTCTTCAATTCTATTCCATTGGTCTACTTGTCTGTCTCTATACCATTACCATGCAGTTTTTATAACAATTGCTCTGTAGTAAAGCTTTAGGTCAGGCATGGTGATTCCACCAGAGGTTCTTTTATCCTTGAGAAGAGTTTTTGCTATCCTAGGTTTTTTGTTATTCCAGATGAATTTGCAAATTGCTCCTTCTAATTCATTGAAGAATTGAGTTGGAATTTTGATGGGGATTGAATTGAATCTGTAGATTGCTTTTGGCAAGATAGCCATTTTTACAATGTTGATCCTGCCAATCCATGAGCATGGGAGATCTTTCCATCTTCTGGGATCTTCTTTAATTTCTTTCTTCAGAGACTTGAAGTTCTTATCATACAGATCTTTCACTTCCTTAGTTAGAGTCACACCAAGATATTTTATATTATTTATGACTATTGAGAAGGGTATTGTTTCCCTAACTTCTTTCTCAGCCTGTTTATTCTTTGTGTAGAGAAAGGCCATTGACTTGTTTGAGTTAATTTTATATCCAGCTACTTCTCCGAAGCCCTTTATCAGGTTTAGGAGTTCTCTGGTGGAATTTTTAGGGTCACTTATATATACTATCATATCATCTGCAAAAAGTGATACTTTGACTTCATCTTTTCCGATTTGTATCGCCTTTATCTCCTTTTGTTTCAAATTGCTATGGCTAGGCCTTCAAGCACTATGTTGAATAGGTAGGGAGAAAGTGGGCAGCCTTTTCTAGTCCCTGATTTTAGTGTGATTGCTTCAAGCTTCTCACCATTTACTTTGATGTTGGCTACTGGTTTGCTGTAGATTACTTTTATCATGTTTAGGTATGGGCCTTGAATTCCTAATCTTTCCAAGACTTTTATCATGAATGGGTGTTGGATCTTGTCGAATGCTTTTTCTGCATCTAAAGACATGATCATGTGGTTTTTTTTGGTCTTTGAGTTTGTTTATATAATGGATTACGTTGATGGATTTCCGTATATTAAATCATCCCTGCATCCCTGGAATAAAACCTACTTGCTCAGGATGGATGATTGCTTTAATTTGTCCTTGGATTCGGTTCGTGAGAATTTTATTGAGTATTTTTGCATCGATATTCATAAGGGAAATTGGTCTGAAGTTCTCTATCTTTGTTGGATCCTTCTGTGGTTTAGGTATCATTCTGTGGCTTCATAGAATGAGTTGGGTAGAGTTCCTTCTACTTCTATTTTGTGGAATAGTTCATGCAGAACTGGAATTAGATCTTCTTTGATGGTCTTGTAGAACTCTTCACTAAAACCATCTGGTCCTGGGCTTTTTTTGGCTGGGAGACTATTAATGACTGCTTCTATTTCTTTAGGGGATATGGGACTGTTTAGATCATTAACTTGATCCTGATTTAACTTTGGTACCTGGTATCTGTCTAGAAATTTGTCCATTTCGTCCAGGTTTTCCAGTTTGTTGATTATAGCCTTTTGTAGAAGGATCTGATGGTGTTTTGGATTTCTTCAGGATCTGTTGTTATGTCTCCCTTTTCATTTCTGATTTTGTTAATTAGAATGTTGTCCCTGTGCCCTCTAGTGAGTCTAGCTAAGGGTTTATCTATCTTGTTGATTTTATAAAAGAACCAGCTCCTCGTTTGGTTAATTCTTTGAACAGTTGTTCTTGTTTCCACTTGGTTGAATTTACCCCTGAGTTTGATTATTTCCTGCCGTCTACTCCTCTTGGGTGAATTTTCTTCCTTTTTTTCTAGAGCTTGTAGATGTGTTGTCAAGCTGCTAGTGTGTGCCCTCTCCAGTTTGTTTTTGGAGGCACTCAGAGCTATGAGTTTCCCTCTTAGAAATGCTTTCATTGTGTCCCATAGGTTTGGGTATGTTGTGGCTTCATTTTCATTAAACTCTAAAAAGTCTTTAATTTCTTTCTTTATTCCTTCCTTGACCAAGGTATCATTGAGAAGAGTGTTGTTCAGTTTCCATGTGAATGTTGGCTTTCCATTATTGAAATATGTTGTTATTGAAGATCAGCCTTAGTCCATGGTGGTCTGATAGGATGCATGGGACAATTTCAATATTTTTGTATCTGTTGAGGCCTGTTTTGTGACCAATTATATGATCAGTTTTGGAGAAGGTCCCGTGAGGTGCCCAGAAGAAGGTATATCCTTTTGTTTTAGGATAAAATGTTCTGTAGATATCTGTCAGGTCCATTTGCTTCATCACTTCTGTTAGTTTCACTGTGTCCCTGTTTAGTTTCTGTTTCCACGATCTCTCCATTGATAAAAGCTGCATGTTAAAGTCTCCCACTATTATTGTGTGAGGTGCAATGTGTGCTTTGAGCTTTACTAAAGTGTCTGTAATGAATGTGGCTGCCCTTGCATTTGGGGCAGAGATATTCAGAATTGAGAGTTCGTCTTGGAGGAGTTTACCTGTGATGAGTATGAAGTGTCCCTCCTTGTCTTTTTTGATAACTTTGGGTTGGAAGTCGATTTTATCCGATATTAGAATGGCTACTCCAGCTTGTTTTTCAGACCATTTGCTTGGAAAATAGTTTTCCAGCCTTTCACTCTGAGGTAGTGTCTGTCTTTTTCCCTGAGGTGGGTTTCTTGTAAGCAGCAGAATGTTGGGTCCTGTTTGTGTAGCCAGTCTGTTAGTCTATGTCTTTTTATTGGGGAATTGAGTCCATTGATATTAAGGAAAAGTAATTGTTGCTTCCTTTTATTTTTGTTGTTAGAGTTGGCATTCTGTTCTTGTGGCTGTCTTCTTTTTGGTTTGTTGAGGGATTACTTTCTTGCTTTTTCTAGGGCGTGATTTCCGTCCTTATATTGGTTTTTTTCTGATATTATCCTTCGAAGGGCTGGATTCATGGAAAGATAATGTGTGAATTTCGTTTTGTCGTGGAATACTTTGGTTTCTCCATCTATGGTAATTGAGAGTTTGGCCAGGTATAGTAGCCTGGGCTGGCATTTGTGTTCTCTTAGTGTCTGTATAACATCTGTCCAGGCTCTTCTGGCTTTCATAGTCCCTGGTGAAAAGTCTGGTGTAATTCTGATAGGCCTGCCTTTATATGTTACTTGACCTTTCTCCCTTACTGCTTTTAATATCCTCTTTTTATTTAGTGCATTTGTTGTTCTGATTATTATGTGTCAGGAGGAATTTCTTTTCTGGTCCAGTCTATTTGGAGTTCTGTAGGCTTCTTGTATGTTCATATAGGTTTGGGAAATTTTCTTCTATAATTTTGTTGAAGATATTTGCTGGCCCTTTAAGTTGAAAATCTTCATTCTCTTCAATTCCTTTTATCCCTAGATTTGGTCTTCTCATTGTGTCCTGGATTTCCTGGATGTTTTGAGTTAGGATCTTTTTGCATTTTGTATTATCTTTGATTGTTGTGCCGTTTTTCTTCATGGAATCTTCTGCACCTGAGATTCTCTCTTCCATCTCTTGTATTCTGTTGCTGATGCTTGCATCTATGATTCCAGATTTCTTTCCTAGGGTTTCTATCTCAAGCGTTGCCTCACTTTGGGTTTTCTTTATTGTGTCTACTTCCCTTTTTAGGTCTAGTATGGTTTTGTTCATTTCTATCACCTGTTTGGATGTGTTTTCCTGTTTTTCTATAAAGACTTCTACCTGTTTGGTTGTGTTTTCCTGTTTTTCTTTAAGGACTTGTAACTCTTTAGCAGTGTTCTCCTGTATTTCTTTAAGTGAGTTATTAAATTCCTTCTTTACTTTTGTGACTTAGAATACAGCCATGTCCAATATGTTGGTATTCTGGACTCTGGGTCTTTAAAATATTCTCACTACTTTTCTCTACTTTACATCAAGATCTGTTGAGGGAGTGACTTTTGCTTTCAAGAATAACACAACAGAGTGGCTGGAGAAATACAGTCTAGTTTCTCAATGTATAACTGAGGACAATGAAAGCAAGTGCTTTGAGGAATCAAGATACAGGGAGTGTCATTCAGTTCCAACACCCCACAACAAAGCATGCTTAGTTGACAACCACATATTTATTATATTCTTTCATATTTTTTATACATGTATTCAAATGTAGCTTTTTAATCAATTTTATCTGTACTATGTAAATGACTGTGAACATACATGAGTCTACAGACCAACATGGAGCTAGATGGTATGGATTTAACCTTTGAGAGACTTAGGATAGAGTCAATGATTGATTAAATGTGATTTACTCACTCATTGATTAAATGTGATCCATTTAAATGGGAACTCCTTTCTTAGAAGTTTACTGTCTTTGTCTTTCTTAGGTTCAGAAGAAGCAACAATGGTGTTTCTTATCAGATCTCTTGAATGCACTTAGGAAACTTGAAAAGATAACTACTTCAGTTTTGTTTTTGTTATTGCTTACTTGCATGTTTTTTGTTATGGCTTTTGTTTTTGTTCTCTTCCTCTTGCTTATTAGAAAATTTTGGCTATCCTGATATGTTAGCCTTGATAATTAGGAAGGAATTCAGTATATCTAGAGAATATTTCTTTATTATTATTATTTTAATTAATCATTTCATTTATTTACATCTCAAATGACATCCCACTAACCCCTCCACAAGTCCTTCATCCCAGAACCTCCCTTCCTCCTTCCCCTTTGCCTCTACGAGGCTACTCCTCCACCCACCCACCCTACTTCTCCAGCATTCCCCTATACTGGGGCATCAAACCTCCACAGGACCAAGGGTCTCCACTCCCATTGATGTCAGGCCAGGCCATCCTTTGTTACCTATGTATGGGGAGCCATGGATCCCTCCCTGTACACTCCTTGGTTGGTGGTCTAGTCCCTGGGAGCACTGGGTAGTCCAGTCAGATGATATTGTTCTTCTTATGGTGTTGTAATCCCCCCCTCAGCTCCTCTAGTCCTTCCACCAGCTCCCCTACCTGGGTCCCTGAGCTCAGTCTCATGGTTGGCTCCAAGCATCCACAACTGCATTGGTCAGTTTTTAGAGAATGCTTCAAAGAAGGAATTTGCCATCAAGAATATCTTAAGCTATATTGTACCTGTCATTCTATTTTTTTAAAATTGTGTACTTATTTAAATCTATTTATTCATTCACCCATTAAGTTTTAAACTGTGAGGTTTGAGGAGACTCACACATATTCTGATGCTCCTGTTGTGGTCAAAGAAAAATACTGAGAGTGGGTTGTTATGAATCCTGGGATTGAACTCAGGTTATCAGGCTTGGCTAGATAACTCAGGTTATCAGACTTATCTATTGAGACATCTCATTTCCCCTTGTCCCTGTGATTTTAATGCTAATACATATATCTACATATATCTAATACATATATATAACAGAGACTGCTCCTGTTAAACCACTTTATTTCTCATCAACGTGATAAATTTTGCCACTTTTCTCAGAAGATGAATGTTAATTTCTTTTGCAGAAAAGTACCGGAAATAATTGTATATGCTATGGAATTTGGGATGATACAGGAGCAATGAAAGTGGTGGTATCTGGACAACTGACCAGTGTCAACTGTGAGATTGGTAATACAATTAGACTTGTCTGCTTTGAATTGACCTCAAATGCAGATGAGTGGTTTCTGAGATCTACGAGGTACAGTTACATGGAGGTATGTGCTTTATGGAAATAATAGTTTTCTGAAAAATAGTTTCATTTAATACTCTACCAAAACTTGGCTGATGGAGTTGTGTAAAAAATTCAACAGGTGGCATGAAAATTCAGTTTTGCCCCATTAATGCAGGTAATTTTTTCTTATCATCAGTTTGTAGTAAGGGTATCTTAGTAAAGATAGGAAATATGGAGAAACTCCCAAACTGTAATGCCCTAAGATAAATAGTAAAATAATTATATTTATTTAGAAAGAGATGTTTAGTGGAAATTTGCATTAGTTATTTCAAACCCTGGCTCAGTAGTTTTTCAAATTGACTAAAGACTTAAAAGAGAATCAGCGTTCTCACCTACAACATGGAAATAATGTCTATCAAAGAAGATCATAAGGAGGACTCACAGCACTCAGGATTTCATAAGGATAATCAGAGCACATCAGGCCACATGGCACTAGAATACTCACTCTTTGTCAAGCTGATACACATATCCATGTAGAATGCTTACTACACCAAAATAAACTCATATAAAATTCAACCTGAAAAATTCCAAGATATGACCTCTTCAGTCACATAGAAATGCTATCCAATCTCTATTGCTACAAGAATCTTCACCAAGTCTCTAAAGCTCATCTCACAGCACCTGCTCTAGGCATGCTGCTTGTGCTCTTTCCAAATTTCTGCCAAGGGAGACTTTCCACACATTTTACCTTAAATACTGGAGCTCCTTTCTCCCATTGTATCATGATACCCCCCCACCCTTCTATCTTGCTGATGACTGCTAGGAATGAATAACACATGTCATGGTCTCATGAGAGGGAGGAAAGCTGACTCCCAAGAAAGAAATCTGTTAGAGAAGGTAGTCAAGAGTGAACAAAGAAAGGTGGTTCATAGACACAAGATACTGTGCTCAAGAGAGAAGGGTGTGACCAGCTGTATAGCAACTGATCTGGCTTCATTATTTTCTTATCCTAGGTCATCATGCCTGAAAAATGAAGAACAGTGAGTGATGTAACCCCAATTCAATGGTGAAAATTTCCTTATGAAACATGTACACTGAAAATGGAAAAGAAATGTATACCTGCTCAAATATAATACATACAACATCCAGCTCTTAGTTGTGGGAACAATACTTTAGCTTATTCTTTATAAAAAAATTTTATGAACTTTCATAGTCTGCATGCTTAAGTTCCATAATATGAAAAAAATAAATGCTGTACATTAAGCAATACTTCCAGTTATTTATTTCTTTAATCTGTGAGTTACTTTAAAAGTATTTGGTGACCTGATGAAGATCATATTTAAGGAAGATTGTTGTCAAGAAATATGCAAATTTATGTTTTAGATGTGATATTTAAGGGAAAGACCTTCTGTAGGAACAAACAGGCTATGTTATCTTCAGGAAAATCAAGATTCATAAAATGGTAAGGTAGGTAGGGACTGAAATTTAGCCTAAAATGCAGTTGAGGGGAGCAATTCCTTCTATGGTTTTCCATGAGTACATTTCAGTACGCTACACATTTTAGTCTTTTGAGACAAGATCTTTACAAAATGAAGATGTTAGGCTGTAATCTTCTATTAGCCACTATAAGGAATCTCATCTCCAATTTTAGGTAAAATACTATCAAAGGAGTCTTGAAAGCACAAAGAACAAGTCTTAGAATTAAGGGACACAAAAATAAATAGAAAATGGATAAATGAAAACAAACATAAATGCATAAACAAATGAATAAACAAGTATTGAGGATCCCCAGCAAAGGTTTTCCACAGGCATTACTTTTCTCACTACTGTGATATCAGGCCTGGAAAACAATTAAAATTAAGTAAGTTTGCTTTTAATCACTGTCTAATAGTAGAAGAGTGTGAAATACCTGGTCCTGCTGTCCTCTAATCAAGAGAATGGTAAATGCTGGAACTACCCAAGACTTACCAAGTTGGGTAACAATCAGGACTTACCCTTTTCTCTTCAAAAACCACTCCTGCAAAAACACCTGCTGATGTCTTTGCTGGTCCAGAGGCAGCCCCCACCTTCATCCCTCCTCCAGGGTGATAAATCTCCTTTGTACTGACAATTTGTCTGTGTGTGTTCTGTGCTGACTCTGGGATCTTCGCTTCCCTTTTCCACACACTTGATTGTCAAAGTCTGTGCTACTTGTTCACCAAACTATGTTATTTTTTCTTTAGTCATCAGAAAAAAGTATTTTTTTTCCTTTGCATCAGCTTTAGTCATGTGGTTGCTTCTAATCAACAAAAAATGTGACATTGATGTGGCAGTCAGGGAAACAGAATGACATAATGCAAGGAACAGGTTGGTTGGAGAGCACCTACCTCATCTACACCGCAAATACAAGCAAGAAAACTTGGACTTTGTTTGGTACCAGAAGTTGGCATATACTGCTCAAGATACCTGCTCTCTCCCCCTCAGCCCAGCCCACAGTTCCTCCCAACCTCAGATCTCAGCAGACTGACTTTTTCAATTGGATTATCCCAGCCTCCTTAAGGCAGCAGATGGCCTCCTTCAATTGGGCTATCTCAGCCTCCTGTCTAGATGTAGCACCATTTTCTCACCCCCAGTTTTCCTGGTGGGAGAGGAGGAATGGAATGACAAGGCACACTTTGGGAAAATGGTAATGAGAATAGAAGTGCCTTTTTATATCACAAATGAGCATGTGCCTCAGATGCTGATGCAGGCATACCTCTCTAAGAACTACATCTCTACCCATTCTAATATCTTGGAAATCTGAGGTAGATTTGTGCCTTAGATGGTCCAGGTCACAAGCATCAGCCCTTGCCTGCCCTCTCATGGTCTCATCCTATACAGGATTTCTGATCCTCAATACAAAATAAGAATGTGAGCCTCTTGTTTAAAATGCAGGGAAAAGGTACCATTTAAAGTCTAAATTACAAAATGTTCCTTTTATTCTTCAGTTTATACTTGAGATATTTTTACATTCCCTACTTAATATAGGTATCAATAAAACATTAAATTTTAAATCTATCATAAATTTTACTGTGTATATCATAATGCTGGTTTTAAATGTAAACAGAAGAACATCTAGTTTATTCATGAAATCATTTAAATTACCTGGTTCATATTTTCTAGTTTATATATACATTTGTGTTTTACAATAAAATTGTAAATGTTAACCAAAACCAAAACAAAACGCCCCTCAAATTGCTACCTCCCAAAGCCCACTACACTTTATACATAATAATCAATAAAGGCACGTGGTTTCTAGAATGGGGTTGATTTAACCTCACTTGATCATAAATGTACTTACTCCCTTATACTGTGAACCCACTAGAATGCTGTGTACAGGGGATGGATACTGTATAATGTGAATGAGACAACACCTTTCATATATTTTTTCCTCTAAAATGCATGCTCTACTATCCTAATGAATGAATTTGTGTTAACACACACACACACACACACACACACACACACACACACACACACACACACACGTAAGTTGAAATGAAATGATTGGGAACTTACAGGGGACAGCAACAGAGCATTAACTCAAGTGCAGCATTCCTCTGAACATGAGGTCGGATCTGACATGCTCATTATAGGCTCTCATGCATATCAACAATGCAGGATATACCTCATGGACACAGGGGTATTGCCCTCATTAGCAACTGTCAAATTGACATGGGGGGGCAGCCCAGGGGTGAGGTTCTTCTTTCTTTTCAGTTGTTCTTGAGGCAGCGGAGGGGGAAGAGCATAGGAGGAGGTTAAGATGGAGGGTAAGACTGTCTTACAAGAAACTTAGGGTTGCTATGTAATAAAAGCTTTACTTTTCTAAGTCTAAGTTACTATGCTGTTGTAGCTGACCTGCCTTCTGTCTTCCTCTGAGGCCAGAGACTGCAGCCGCAGGCACTTAGCACCCCATCATAAAACAGCAGGAGATTAAGTAAAGGATTCATTGCTAGAGACTTTTCCCTATTGCCCAGATGCCTCTTATTTGTCAGGTTAGGGGGAAGTTTGGAGGAATACACTTTTTTTAAAAAATTTTTTAAAAAATTTTTTCCCATTATTTATTAGGTATTTAGCTCATTTACATTTCCAATGCTATACCAAAAGTCCCCCATATCCCTGCCCCCACTCCCCTACACACCCACTCCCCCTTTTGGCCCTGGCTTTCCCCTGTACTGGGCATATAAAGTTTGCAAGTCCAATGGATCTCTCTTTCAAGTAATGGCCTATTAGGCCATCTTTTGATACATATGCAGCTAGAGACAAGAGCTCCGGGGTACTGCTTAGTTCATATTGTTGTTCCACCTATAGGGTTGCAGTTCCCTTTAGTTCCTTGGGTGTTTTATCTAGTTCCTACATTGGGGGCCCTGTGGTCCATTCAATAGCTGACTGTGAGCATCCACTTCTGTGTTTGCTAGGCCCTGGCATAGTCTCACAAGAGACAGCTATATCTGGGTCTTTTCAGCAAAATCTTGCTAGTGTATGCAATGGTGTCAGCATTTGGAAGCTGATCATGGGATGGATCTCTGGATATGGCAATCACTAGATGGTCCATCCTTTCATCACACTTCCAAATTTTGTCTCTGTAATCCTTCCATGGGTGTTTTGTTTTCTATTTTAAGAAGGGGGAAAGTGTCCACACTTTGGTCTTCGTTCTCTTGAGTTTAATGTGTTTAGCAAATTGTATCTTATATCTTGGGTATCCTAAGTTTCTGGGCTAATATCCACTTATCAGTGAGTACATATTGTGTGAGTTCCTTTGTGATTGGATGATGCCTCCAGGTCCATCCATTTGCCAAGTAATTTCATAAATTCATTCTTTTTAATAGCTGAGTAGTACTCCATTATGTAAATGTACCACATTTTCTGTATCCATTCCTCTGTTGAGGGGCATCTGGGTTCTTTCCAGCTTCTGCCTATTATAAATAAGGCTGCTATGAACATAGTGGAGCATGTGTCCTTCTTACTGGTTGGGACATCTTCTGGATATATGCCCAGGAGAGGTATTGCTGGATCCTCTGGTAGTACTATGTCCAATTTTCAGAGGAACTGATTTCCAGAGTGGTTGTACAAGCTTGCAATCCTCTTTCACCACATCCTCGCCAGCATCTGCTGTCACCTGAATGTTTGATCTTAGCCATTCTGACTGGTGTGAGGTGGAATCTCAGGGTTGTTTTGATTTCATTTCCCTGATGATTAAGGATGTTGAACATTTTTTCAGGTGCTTCTCTGCCATTCGGTATTCCTCAAGTGAGAATTCCTTGTTCAGTTCTGAGCCCCATTTTTTAATGGGGTTGTTTGTTTTTATGGAGTCCATCTTCTTGAGTTATTTATATGTATTGGATATTAGTCCTCTATCTGATTTAGGATAGGAAAAGAACCTTTCCCAATCTGTTGGTGGCCTTTTTGTCTTATTGACGGTGTCTTTTAGCTTGCAGAAGCTTTGCAATTTTATGAGGTCCCATTTATCGATTCTCGATCTTACAGCAAAAGCCATTGCTGTTCTATTCAGGAATTTTTCCCCTGTACCCATATCTTCGAGGCTTTTCCCTACTTTCTCCTCTATAAGTTTCAGTGTCTCTGGGGTTATGTGGAGTTCCTTAATCCACTTAGATTTGACCTTAGTACAAGGAGATAGAACTGGATCAATTCGCAATCTTCTACATGATAACAGCCAGTTGTGCCAGCACCATTTGTTGAAAATGCTTTCTTTTTTCCACTGGATGGTTTTAGCTCCCTTGTCAAAGATCAAGTGACCATAGGTGTGTGGGTTCATCTCTGGGTCTTCAATTCTGTTCCATTGGTCTACTTGTCTGTCACTATACCAGTACCATGCAGTTTTTACAACAATTGCTCTGTAGTACAGTTGTAGGTCCGGCATGGTAATTCCACCAGAGGTTCTTTTATCCTTGAGAAGAGTTTTTGCTATCCTAGGTTTTTTGTTATTCCAGATGAATCTGCTGATTGCCCTTTCTAATTCGTTGAAGAATTGAGTTGGAATTTTGATGGGGATTGCATTGAATGTGTAGATTGCTTTTGGCAAGATAGCCATTTTTACTATATTGATCCTGCCGATCCATGAGCATGGGAGATCTTTCCATCTTCTGAGATCTTCTTTAATTTCTTTCTTCAGAGACATGAAGTTCTTGTCATACAGATCTTTCACTTCCTTAGTTAGAGTCACGCCTAGGTATTTTATATTATTTGTGGCTATTGAGAAGGGTGTCGTTTCCCTAATTTCTTTCTCAGTCTGTTTGTCCTTTGTGTAGAGAAAGGCCATTGACTTGTTTGAGTTAATTTTATATCCAGCTACTTCACTGAAGCTGTTTATCAGGCTTAGGAGTTCTCTGGTGGAATTTTTAGGGTCACATATATATACTATCATATCATCTGCAAAAAGTGATATTTTGACTTCTTCCTTTCCAATTTGTATCCCCTTGATCTCCTTTTGTTGTCTAATTGCTCTGGCTAGGACTTCCAGTACAATGTTGAATAGGTAGGGCGAGAGAGGACAGCCTTGTCTAGTCCCTGATTTTAGTGGGATTGCTTCAAGCTTCTCACCATTTACTTTGATGCTGGCTACTGGTTTGCTGTAGATTGCTTTTATCATGTTTAGGTATGGGCCTTGAATTCCTGATCTTTCCAAGACTTTTATCATGAATGGGTGTTGGATTTTGTCAAATGCTTTCTCAGCATCTAATGAGATGATCATGTGGTTTTTGTCTTTGAGTTTGTTTATATACTGGGTTACGTTGATGGATTTCCGTATATTGAACCATCCCTGCATCCCTGGGATGAAACCTAATACACTTCTATTGAACCAGGAGAACAGAATAACCCTCGCAGAAGGAAAAACTTTTACATAAGCAAAAATGCATAACCTCACATAAATTCATATTCAGCTTCATTCATGCTCATTTATTCATTTTCATTCAAACCCAGTTGGGCCCAGCTTGCATGCATTCTCACAATTACATACTTACACACACATCCATACTCACATATGCATATGGAGCAAAACACCAAGCTCCGGTGCAGAAAAAACTCACTCATTCTGGATGAAAAATGTTCCCCAATCTTTATTCCATAGAGAAAGAAAAGGCTTTTTCCTTTCTAATGCTAACTGAATTAAACCAATATTTGTAAGAAAAAAGCTTTGTTTCTTTTAGTAACACTAAACCTGCCTTGTCCTTACCATGGGACCTGTTCTGTCCCATGGTAAGGAGAAGCCTGCCTGCCCCTTCTGCTCTCTGTGACATCTTTTTTTCCTCTTTCCTTCTGCGTTCTGCACATTGCTCACTTAGTATTTTATGTTACCTACATTTTCTATTACTCCACTTTGCATTCTCCCTCTAATCTAAAAAGTGTTCTAAAATCTTCTCCTCAGCTCAGTTCCTCTCTCAGCTCAGTCCTTCTCACCTCCGTTTCTCTCACCCCAGTCTCTCAGTTCTGACTCTTCTCTTTGTCCTCAGCTCTTACACATCACTCAGAATGCATGATCACATGTTACAAAGTTCATCAAAAGTCCACAGAGAAAATCAAATCATAAATTGAATTTTAGAAGTTTACAGCAGAGAATGTTTCCATGCATATCCATGAGGAGTGATTAGCTAAACATCCATCACCTGTCTCAGCTCCACAGGTTCACCGAAGGTTTAAAACCATAACTAAGTTATAACTGAAGTTTGTTATAGATAACCCAGTCAATATTTTATCTTCTGTCCTAGCACCTATAATAAATCGTTATTACCCTTTTTATGACCTTTGGTTAATTGTTTTACAACCTCTTGGAATGTGCTCTGAGTAGGAGAAGGTTTGGTTATCATCTAAGAGCAATTAACTGGTGACACTTGAGAAACTGGCAGAGTTCTCATTGCAGCTTTGATTATCAGAAAAGGACCTAATATCAGTCCCATTATAAAACAGCTTGATAATCACAGATATTATTTTAGGAATTCTTATAGGATCATCATTAAGACTTAGGTCATCTATTTGTCTATATAGCATCACTACAAGGTGTTCGTGGATCTGCAAAGATCTGCTCCAAAGGGGTGTGCTACTACTTAGTGGTAGTTATATATGTTCAATAGTAACAGGAAAAGCATATTAATAGCAGGAATCTTACCCAAAAGTGAGACCCTAACAGCCTTGCCTAATGAGGGCTCACCAAAGCAGGCCACTTCAGGATGATCACCTGCTAGTTATTAGCTTGTCCCACTATGGCTCCTGACATTTAACCCTACGTAGGGTCTATCCTATTTGTCCCTATGTTGTTCTGCTGAAGAAGGAAGTATTCATGCTGGCAATTTTTTTTCTTGCCTTAGATATGTTACAGGAGACCAAAAGTGAACATTTTTACTTTTTCTTTTAATTTCCAACATGATTATTGTAAAAGGAAATGCAGTTTTTCTATATAATGACAAGAGTTGTGAAAATGATGGAAGATTTTTCAGTATTGCCCATAACATATCACTTCCAGAGTGACAGTGCATGGAGAGTAGGAGCTACTAGATGATTGTGTGACTCAGCTGCCTCTCATCAACACTGAGTGATTCATCCTTGTTGATTTTCCACATTTCTTCAATTTCCTTAACATTTCATATTATCTTACAGGTCAGTCTCTGGAGATTCTAATAGCACAGAGGGTGGGTAGCTGCCCAGCTCATGTGCTATGTAAGGCTTATTGACACAAAATTTAAGATTAATTTTGTTACTCTTAGATGCATATTGTGCCTATGCAACGCATTTAAAAATAAAAGGTTAAGCCTGGCAGTGGTGGCACATGCCTTTCATCTTAGCTCTTGGGAAGCAGAAGCAGGTGGATTTCTGAGTTCGAGGCCAGACTGGAATACAGAGTAAGTTCCAGGAAAGCCAGGGCTATACAGAGAAACCCTGTCTCTAAATAGATAAATAAATAAATAAATAAATAAATAAATAAATAAATAAATAAATAAATAAATGGTTTACAGAAATTATTGTGGATGCCAACAAGTGCTTGCTGACAAGAGCCTGATATAGCTGTCTCCTGAGAGGCATTGCCAGTGCCTGACAAATACAGAAGTGGATACTCACAGCCATTGATTAGACTGAGCACAGTGTCCCCAAGAGAGGAGCAGAGAAAGGACCCAAGGAGCTAAAGGGGCTTGCAGACCCAAGGAGGAACAACAATATTAACCAACCAGTGCCCCCAGACCTCCCAGGAACTAAGCCACCAACCAAAGAGTATACATGGAGGGACCCATGGCTCCAGCCCCATATGTATTAGAGGATGGTCTTGTGGAACATCAATGAGAGGAGAGGCCCTTGGTCTTGTGAAGGGTCAATGCTCCAGTGCAGGGGAATGCCAATACAGGGAAGCAGGAGTGGGTGGGTTAGTGAGCAGGAGGAGGGGGATGGGATATTGGGGGTTTTATAGGGGAAATGAGGAAAGGGGATAAAATTTGAAACCTAAATAAAGAAAATATCTAATAAAAATGAAAAAAGAAATGGTTTAATCCTAGTCTTTTTAAAAAACTATTAAAAAATTTTAAAATAATTAAGAAATGCAAGATAATAGTCAGATAGTCAAACTCATGGTCATATTAGAGTATAATTTAGTTAATTACAATAAAATGTTTTCAAGGTTATTCAAATAGTATATAAGTAAATTATATTTTTACCAATTCACATATGCTAAAGGTGGACAGTCTTCAAAAGTGTCAGGGATCCACAGACTGTGGCATTCAAAATTATTTTACTATTAAAAGCTCACTTGACTACAAAACAGATCTGCCCCTGATAGTATCCCTATTTCATATCAAAGAAGATGTTGGGCATCAATACCTCCATGTGTTGTTTAAGGCTTATTGTAAATATAAGTGTTTTATGTGTGTATTTTTTCTAGGAACTAAGTGGTCAAAGGAGGGATGGACACTCAGACTGAAATTAAAATTTTCTACAGTATACTATACTTTCCATCTTCCTTCTCCTCCTCAATCTCCATTATTGGTAACCCATGAACTGTATTAAGAAAGAGGAAACATAGCTTCAGCAAGAAGTTAATATCTAACCGAGCATATCTGTACATAATCAAGTTACCAAGGATGGTAGCAATAGTGCTTACAGTATAGAGAGATAATAGACTACACACCAAAGAAATTCTGATTTAATTATTATCACCTAGCATCTCCTCATATCCTAATCAGGAGATCTAAAGCCCAGGGCTTGCAGCAAATTAGTAACTTGAATCAGTTCCTCACAGATAAAGTAAAAGTAAAGACTTCCAGTAGCAAAGCCAAGAATGCAAATACAAGGCAAATCTGAACCAAGCACTCCCTTGGGGAAAGCCAGGAAATTCTGCATGAATATCCCCACAGGTCCTTGCCATTTGGTGAGCCAGCTTAGAGAGATCAGGGATACAAGGTTCATATCTAAATACAATAAAGGCAATATACAGCAAGCCAATAACCAATATCAAATTAAATGGAAACAAAGTAATTCTCTACTAAAATCAGGAACAAGACAAGGATGTCTACTCTCAGTCTGCAATATAGTACTTGATGTCCTAGCTAGAATAATAAGACAACTAAAGGAGATCAGGGAGACACACATTTGAAAGGAAGAAGTCAAAGTATCACTATTTACAGATGACATAATAATATGTGTAAGTTATACCAAAACGTCTACAAGAGAGGTTCGACAGCTGAAAAGCATTCTCAGCAAAGTGACTGGACAAAAAATTAACTAAAATATCAATTGCCCTCCTTTATCCAAATAATAAGCATGCTGAGAAAGAAATGAGAGAAACAATACCCTTCACAGAGCCACAAAAATATGAAATATCTTTTTATGACTCTAACTACGGAAGTGAAAAACCTATATGAGAAAAACTTCAAGTCTCTGATGAAAGAAATTGAAGAAGATATAGAACAATGTAAAAATCTCCCATTCTCATAGGTTGGTAGGATGAATATAGTAAAACTGGCCATCTTACAGAAAGCAATCTACAGATTCAATGCAATTCCCATCAAAATCCCAACACAATTATTTTCAGTCCCTGAAAGGACAATTTTCAACTTCAAGTGGAAAAAACAAAAATCCAGGATAGCTAAAAGAATACTGAACAATAAAAGAACTTTTGGAGGTATCACAATCCCTGACTCTAAACTGTACTACAAAGCTATAGTGACAATAACTGCATGTTATTGGTATGGAAAGAGACAGGGTGATCCATGGAGTTGTATTGAAGAGCCAGAAATAAAATCATATTCCTATTAATTTGAGACAAATTAGACAAAAACATACAATGGAGAAAGAAAGTGTCTTCAACAAATACTGGTGGTCTACCTGGATGTCTACATGTAGAAGAATGCTAATAGTTCCTTATTTATCATCCTGCACAAAACTCATGTCCAAGTGGATCTAACATCTAAAGATGAAACCAGATACCCTAAATATCATAGAAGAGGAAGTGGGGAAAAGTCTTGAATGCATTGGTCCAGGAGACAACTTTCTGAGCAGAATGCCCATATTTCAGATACTAACATCAACATTTAATTAATGGCACCTAATGAAACTGAAAATCTTCTACAAGGCTAAGGACACCATCAATTGGACAAAACAGCAGCCTCCACAATGGGAAAAGATCTTCACCAACCCTATATCCTATTTCTCAAAGTTCTGTCAAATGATCCTGGTCTAGAAGGTTGAAGACCAATGCTTCAACATTTTGAAGTATGGGACTGTCCAGGTGATCAGAAGTCTCTATAAATTTTGGGAGCTATATTTTGTGCTTCTTGTATTTTCAGGTAATATTAGTCATTCTTGGATTTCTGAAAGGGCTGCAAAAGTACAGAGTCTTCAACCAACCCAGGCTATTTACTTTGAGAGAACAGATTTGAGAGGATGGTTTTCAGATGTCATTCAATCTAAAGCCAGGACATAAGACAGGTACAGAATTATAGTGTTTTATGTTAAGATAGAGGACAGTGTTTTAATTTACTGACAAAATTTTGGACTGGGTATTAAGTCTATCTTATACTTTATTAATTACAAAATAGTGATAGTTGTGCTCAATTTATATTTTGAGAGAAATCATTTTTTTTAATTAACCAGAAAAGGTGAAATTTTGCAAGATTTTCCCTGTCTAATCACATTAGGGTAGCAAGAGGCCTGTGATTGGACAGGGAAAAGGGAGATAGAGCTAAGAGTGGCAAAGAGAGAGCACATCTCAAGGGAGAAGAAAGAAGGAGAATGGAGGTGGACATGAACCAGTGTTGCTTGACCAGCTTCAGTTATGATATCATAAAGTTGGAATAATTGGAATAAAGCTGTTATCATTAACAATGGGCTCTGAAATTATTGTATTGGCATCTTGTAAATTGTGATTTTATTGATACATAAATCTGATTGGTTAGCTATAAGCTTTACGAGTTTTAATTCTACAGGGTCATTGGGTGTTGAGATGACTGACCATGGGGTGCATGGGGAGTTATGTGATAACAAGAGGAACTCAGAGGCTCCTGCCAGAGAGTTGGTGGACTGAGAGACCTCTGAGTTGACAACACCCAGTGGGAGCTCTGAGGCCCAGCAGGGTGGGAGAGTTGGTGGGTTGAGAGAAGCAGGAGCACGGAGAGTTGGCAGGTTCTTTTTAATATTTCCCACAACAGCTAATATACAAAATACATAAAGAATTTAAGAAGTTTCACACCAACAAACCAAAATATCTCAATTAAAAATGGGATACAGAGCTAAATAGAGAATTCTCAACAGGAAAAATCTCTAAAGGCTAAGAAACACTTAAAGAAATATTCAATGTTCTTGGTCATCAAAATGTATAAGTCTAAAGGACTCTGAGATCACATGTTATACCCATCAGAGGGCCAAGATCTAAGCAAAACTAAAGGGAAAATACATGCTGCCCAGGATGTGGAACAAGGGGAATATTCTTTCATTGCTGCTGGTAGTGCAAATCTGTACAACAATTCTGGATATCAATTTGTCAGTTTCTCAAAAATTTGGAATAATACTATCCCAAGACCCAGCTATCCAAGATCCAAGACTACTCCTGGGCCTATACACAAAAGATGCTCCTCTATACCACAAGGATGCTTGTTTATCTATGTTCATAGCAGCTTTATTCCTAATAGCCAGAAACGAAACTACCCACATGTCTGTCAACTCAAGAATGGATTTGAAAAATGTTGTTTATTTACACAAGAGAATACTACTTAACTACTAAAAACAAGGACACCATGAAAGTTGCAGGCAAATGGGTAGAACTAGAAAATATCCCAAGGCCCAAGTAAGGATGCTTAAATTCCACTTAGAAGGAGGAATGAAATAATCATGGGAGGCAGCAGGAAGAAGAAACATGGGTGGGAAAAAGAGAGGGGAGAGGAAAATGGGGCCAGGATCAAGTATTGTGAGAGACAGAAGGTGGGCCTAGAGGGCTAGGAGAATGGATGGAAACATGCAGCTTCTGGAGGTTCGGGGTGGGCAGAACCTCCAGAAAGTACTATAGACCTGGTATGATGGAGGATCCCAGAGCTAAATGCCCAACAGCAGAGATATGGAACCTGAAGAGACCACCTCAGCAGTCACACCAGACTCCCAGTGGAGGACTCACCTGCAAAGCTTTTGAACCTAGTTTGTTCCTGTCTGAAAAAAATGCAGGGACAAAAATGGAGCAGAGACTGAAGAAATGACTGACCAGTGACTGGCTCAACAGGCACAACCTCTGACACTATTGCTGATTCTATGTTGTGCTTGCAGAAAGGAGGCTTGCTTGACTGTCCTCTGAAAGGCTCTACCAGCAGCTGACTGAGACAGATGCAGATACTCACAGCTAAGCACTGGAAAGAGGTTAGGGACTTTTTGAAAGAATTGGGGGAAGGAAAAAGAAACTGAAGAGAATGGCAACTTTTAGGAAGACCAACAAGGTTAATAAGCCTGGATCACTGGAACTTAGATACTTGGCCACCAACTAAAGAGCTGTAGGGAGTGTATGTGGGTGACTATAACTAGCAGTGAGAGTTATGGAACCTGAAGTGACCACCTTTTGTAGCCAGGCAGTATTCCCAGTAGAGGGATAAGGACACTAACCAACTCACAAAAACTTGGTCTCAAAATGTGTCCTGTCCACAAGAAGTGCAGGGACAAAGATGGAGCAGAGATGGAGAGAATGGCCAACAGATGACTGTCCCAAATTGAGACCCATCAAATGGAGAAGAACCAATCCCTGAAACTATTAATGGTATTTTGTTATGCTTGCAGACAGGAGCCTAGCATCACTGTCCTCTGAGAGGTTCAACCCAGAAGCCAAAATAAACAGATGCAAGATCCATAGCCAAACTTTAGACAGAGCTCAGGAGTTTTATTGAAGAGTTGGATTAGAGACTCCACAAAAGACAATACTGTCAATTAACCCGGACTCCTGGGTACTCTCAGAGACTGAACTACCAACCAAAGCATAAGCATGGGCTGGACCTAGGGCCCCCACACATATGTTGCAAATGTGCAGTTTGGTCTTCACCAACAACTGTAGAGGAAGCTGTCCCTGACACTGTTACCTGTCTATATCCTGTTCCCCTAACTGGGCTGTTTTGTTTGGCCTCATTGGAAGAGGAAGTGGTTAGTCCTGCAGTGACTTGATGTGCCATGGTGTTTTGATACCAAGGCGGTTGGTCCCCTACTTTTCAGAGAAGGGTTTGAGGAGTGGGCTGGGAAGAGATGGGAGCTGCAATCTCTGAATATAAACTGAATACATAAATTAATTAATGAAACAAAAATAAATGAAGTTTTTAGGTCAATGCCAGCTTGACTTCTCCATGTCCTATGACTGAAGGGTGTGGCATTTTGTCAATATGGGTTTCATATCTATTAAAATATCCATTCACAGGTTGTCACAATCATAAATATATATGCACAAAACACAGGGCACTAAATTTTATCAAAGAAATACTATTTATTTTAGCAAGAGGCTTTTTTATTAGATATTTTCTTCATTTACATTTTAAATGCTATTCCCCAAGCCCCCTATACCCCCCGCCCTGTTCCCCAACCCACCCACTTCTGCTTCCTGGCCCTGGCCTTCCACTGTACTGGGGCATATGATCTTCACATTACCAAGGGCCTCTGCTCCCATTGATGGCTGACTAGGCCATCCTCTGCTACTAGATACACAACTGGGGGTGGGACTGGTTAGTTCATATTGTTGTTCCTCCTATAGGGTTGCAGACCCCTTTAGCTCCTTGGGTACTTTCTCTAGCTCCTTCATTAGGGGCCCTGTGTTCAATCCAATAGAAGACTGTGAGCATCCACTTCTGTATTTGCCAGGCATTGGCGTAACCTCACAAGAGAGAGCTATGCCAGAGTCCTGACAGCAAAATGTTTCTGGCATAGGCAATAGTGTCTGGGTTTGGTGGTTGTATATGGGATGGATCCCCAGGTGGGCAGTCTCTGGATGGTCTTTTCTTCTGTCTCAGCTCCAAACTTTGTCTCTGTAACTCCTTCCATGGGTATTTTGTTCCCCATTCTAAGAAGGAGAAAAGTATCCACACTTTGGTCTTCCTTCTTCTTGAGTTTCATGTGTTTTGTAAATTGTATCTTGGATATTCTAAGTTTCTGGGCTAATATCTGCTTATCAGTGAGTGCATATCATGTGTGTTTTTTGTGATTGGGTTACCTTACTTAGGATGATACCCTCCAGATGCATCCATTTGCCTAAGAATTTCATGAATTCATTGATTTTAATTGCTGAGTAGTACTCCATTGTGTAAATGTACCACGTTTTCTGTATCCATTCCTCTGTTGAGGGACATCTGGGTTCTTTCCAACTTCTGGCTATTATAAATAAGGCTGCTATGAACATAGTGGAGCATGTGTCAACAAGAGGCTTTTTAAGACTTATGTTATTATTTTAAATTATGTATGTATGTATGTATGTATGTGAGGTGTGGTATGTACACATTAATTCAAGTCCCCACAGAGCTGATGTTATGGGTAGTTGTGAGCCACCTGACTTGGATTCTAGGAACCAAAATGGAATTCTCTATAGGAGCAGTAGGTTTCTTCATGGCCCCTTATGAATTCCCTGACCTTTATGATTATTTGAAATAAAACACAATAATCTGAAGATTCAAAGCTGATATCTAACAATAAGAAGAAACATATAATTCTAGTCTTTCTGAGTCTGGGTTATCTCACTTATAATGATTGTTTCCAGATTAATCCATTTCTATACAAATTTCATCATTTATTATTTTCTTAACAACTGAATAATACTCTATTTGTAAATGTACTATATTCAATTATCCATTCATCATTTGATAGACACCTTGAATATTCCATTCCTGGATATTGTAAATAGAGCAGTAATAAAGATGGATGAAAGGGTATTTCATGAAAGGGCAAGATAACCTTTGGAGATAAATCCATTCATCAGGAATGACTTTCTAACATGGGATGGGTCTCAAGTTGGGCCAGTCATTGGTTGGCCCTTCCCTTAATCTCTCTTTCATTTTTACCCCTACACATCTTGTAGACAAGAAAAATTGTGGTTTGAAGGTATTGTAGCTGGATTTGTGGACTTCCATTGGAAGTCTTCTCTGGTTACTGGAGATGGCTGTTCACTACAATTTGATAAGCCAAGGATGGTTGACACCCACGAGAGAAAAAAAAGGAGAAGTAGAAGAACTAGAGGTAGAGAAGTGGTAAGGGAGAGACTAGGAAGAGAGGATGGATGGGAAGAAAGAATCAGGCTGTAAGGCAATTAAATAACTTAATAAGTAATACCTCCTATTAATGGTTATTAAGTAATTTGGATCAACACATTAGTAAGTATATTTGTCTTACTAATAACTTAGTATTTAGTTAGGACATTGAAAACATTTGTAATTTTATTTTTAACAACTACCATATAAACTAGGTAAATTTCCTACTATTCCTTAATATTAAAATAAATTAAAAACAAAAATTAATAAAATATAAAATTGGACACCAAGTTCGTTCTTCTTGACACAAATATGATATTCTGCTGTTGGTTTCTGTCAAAAAAATATATGTTGTGAATCAGAAATAATATATAATAATAAAAGTTCCATAAATATATGCTTTTTAAAAAAGGAGTTGGTTCTTTGAGAAAAATCAATGATTGTTAAGTCCTTAACCAAACTTTCCAAAGGCTGTGAGAGAGGATACAAACTAACAAAATTAGAGGCAAAGGGGGACAGAACAACAGACAGTGATGAAATCCAGAGACTTAAAAGGACATACTTTAAAATCTGTACTCCACCAAATTAGAAAAATCTAAAAGGAATGAATATTTTTCTTGATATATACCACCTACCAAAGTTAAATCAAGATCAGAAAAGCAATTTAAACAGATATATTCCCTTAGTATTAGAGAGGCAGTAATTAAGTCTCCTCAAAACAACAAAGCCCAAGCCCGGGTGGCTTTAATACAAAATTCTATTAGGTTTTTCAAAGAAAAATTAACACTCTTCAGATTATTTCAGAAAATAGAAACAGAATCAATATAGCCCAGTTCATTTTAAGAGACCACAGTTACTCTAATATTTAAACCACATAAAGACCCAGCAAAGAAATAGAATTACTTTCCAAATTCTGTCACGACTAGACCTACAAAAAAAAATCTCAATAAAATACTAGCAAACGAAATCTAAGAATACATAAAAAAGATCATGCACCATGGTCAAGAAGGTTGCGTGCCACAGACTCTGATTCAGGAGGTATACATATATATATATATGTATATGCCCGTAATTTCTTTGACAGAAGCACAATTCAGAGATATTTGACTCTACCTAGAGAAGAGATTCAACATATATAAATTTATAAAAGTGATCCACATTCAAACATAATGAAAGACAAAAACTACATGAATGTCTCATTAGGCAAAGGACAGTGTCAATAGGACAAAATGGCAACTAACAGGTTGGAAAAAGATCTTTACCAATCCTACATCCAATAGAGGGCTAATATTCAATATATAAAAAGAACTCAAGAAGTTAGGCTCCAGAGGATCAAATAATCCTATCAAAAATGGAGTACAAAGCTAACAAAGAATTCTCAACTAAGGAATATCGAATAGCCAAGAAGCACCTAAAGAAATGTTCAACATCCTTAGTCATCAGGGAAATGCAAATCAAAACAACCCTGTGATTACACCTCACACCAGTAAGAATGGCTAAGATCGAAAAACTCAGGTGACAGCAGATGCTGGCAAGGATGTGGAGAAAGAGGAACACTCCTCTGTTGTTGGTGGGATTGAAAGCTGGTACAACCATTGTGAAAATCAGTCTGGCAGTTCCTCAGAAAATTGGATGTAGTACTACCTGAGGACACAGCCATACCACTCCTGGGCATATACTCAAAGATGTTGCAACATATAACAAAGACACATCCTCTACTCTGTTCATATCAGCCTTATTTATAATAGCCAGAAGCTGGAAACAACTCAGATGCCCTCAGAAAAATGGATACAGAAAGTGTGCTCCATTTACATAATGGAGTACTACTCATCTATTAAAAACAACGACTTCATGAAATTCTTAGCAAATGGATGGAACTAGAAAATATCCTGAGTGAGATAACCCAGTCACAAAAGAACACACATGGTCTGCAGTCACTGATAAATGGATATTAGCCCAGAAGCTCAGGATACCCAAGATACAATTCACAGATCATATGAAGCTCAAGAAGAAGGAGGACCAAAGTGTGGATGCCTCAGTACTTTTTAGGAGGAGGAGCAAAGTACTCATGGGATAAGAGTGTGGAAGGGACTTGAGAGGACAAGAGGAAGAGGAGAGGGGAAGGGGGACAGGATCAGGTATGGGAGGAGAGAGGGATGATATACAAAGGAAAAGGAATTTGAACAGCGGTGTTTAGCAATGGGGGACAGGAAAGGCCATCAAGAGACTGCCCTACCTGGGGATCCATCCCATGTAAGACACCAAACCCAAACACTATTGTGGATGCCAAAGTGCTTGCTGACAGGAGGCTGGTATAGCTGTCTCCTGAGAGGCTCTGCCAGAGCTGACAAATACAGAGATGGATTCTCACAGCCAACCATTGGACTGAGCACAGGCACCCCAATGAAGGAAGTTCTGAAAGAGGTGAAGTATTTTCCAACCCCATGGGAACAACAACAATATCAACCAACCAGATCCCCTCTGGCTACCAGGGACTAAACCACCAACCAAAAAAGTACACATGGGGGGACCCATGGCTCCAGCTGCATATGTAGCAGAGGATGGCCTTTGTTGGGCATCAATGGGAAGAGAGGCTCTTGGTCCTGTGAAGGGTTGATGCCCCAGTGTAGGGGAATGCCAGGGCGAGGAGGCAGGAGTGTGTGGGTGAGAGCACCCTCATAGAAGCAGAGAGAGTCAAGTTAGGGATAGATAGGGAGTTTCTCAAGGGGAAACCGGAAAAGGGGATAACATTTGAAATGTAAATAAATAAAAATCCAATTTAACTTTATATGCCTCAGTACAGGGGAATGGCAGGGCCAAGAAGTGGGAGTAGGTGGGTAAAAGAGTGGGTGGGGGAGGGTATGGGGGACTTTTGGAATAGCATTGGAAATGTAAATGAAGAAAATACCTAATAAAAAATGACAAACATGTCAAGAATAAAAATAAGTAAACAATCCTATTTTTAAAATCCTAAAAACATACAATATTTTGGAATGAAAGTAACCAAAGAAGGAAAAGATTTGCACAATGAAAACTTTAAAACAATAAAAGAACTTGAAGAAGTTAAAAGAAGACAAGAGGCTTTCCAATTTCATGGGTTTCCAAGAGCTGCCAAACACCAGCACTTGGAAAGCAAACCTCGATGATTTTCTACCCAAGTAAATCTGTGGACCCTGCCAGATGAGTGATGGTATCCCTGGAATCGCACTGTTTTTATATTGACTTTAAAGCTTCCTATAAAGCATCCAGTAGTAGTTGGTGTCCTTTTCCCCCATGTCTCACTATAACAGTAGTACAGACACCATCCACTATCCTACAAAGGAAGAAACAGTCAGTCAAACACTGCTTTAAGCTCTGAAGCTACCAGATGTTCAGCTTTTTTCCTTGAGTTTCCAAGGCTTCATCTGCTGGCACTACATAGCCCACAATCTGCTGTCTTTTCCCATTAAAAATCTCTCAGGGGTCATTTTCTTAATCACTTATAGAGGACAGTGAAGCTATAGTACAGAGGGCAGTTACTGCCCAATTACTTTTTTTTTTTTAAGCTGAGGTTGCAGTTGTATGTTTCTCATAACACTATGCTCTGGGAAAATATGGCCTAGGAACCACTAATGAATGAATGGATGCTTTGGAAAGTGCTTAAACCAAAAGTGATCCATCACAGATATTTCCCTATTCAGGAAATGTTCAAGCAAGTACTGTTGTGGTCTGCAGATCACAGCACAAAGCACCCAGAAACGGATCTCAGTTAAACAGGGCTGGTTTATTGAACACACACCCTAAGACTGATTGAACAGGGGCTCAGCTCAGATACAAGAGCTATTTTCCAGGGTCAGTTTATATAGGCAGAAAATCATAATGAGCTCATAAGCGGGTGAGGGGAGGGCTGTAGGGTGGTCAACCTTTTTCCAAGTCTTTTTTTTTTCAAGCTGTCCTCTATCTTTCTTTGCTCTGAGTGAAGGCTATGGATTGGTAATTTCTGATGATGATGACGACTATTTAAGCCTCAGAATATGGTCAACTTGACCTTTCTTTCAGTCAAACTTTTTCTTTTAATTTTAAAATGTTTTTATCTTCTTTTTTCTTTTTCTTTTTATTAGATGTTTTCTTTATTTACATTTAGGATGTTATCCCCTTTCCTGGTTTCCCCACTGAAGACTCCCTATCCCCTCCTCCCTCCATCTGCTCATCAACCAACCCACACTGGCTTCCTGGCCCTGGCATTCCCCATTACTGGCTGTGCCTACAGTCAAGCTGCTTTTGTGTCAAACAAGCTGGCAGGCATGAAACAAAAGTATTACAGCTAAGGTAGCAGGCTTCATCAATTCCAAGGAACAACAGACTCTGAGGAGCTCCCCTCTGACCACTTTCATATTGAACAAACAAAGAAGGGTGAGGTGGCTGAGTGACTCGCTTGTATCTCCTTGTGATTCATCTTCTTTCAGATGAGAGTGATTCCTAGTGACCCACTTGTAAGTCTACTAGACATAAAACATGCAGTGTTGCAATTTCTCTCTCTCCTGTGTGTGTGTGTGTGTATGCTTCTTTCTAGAAATTACATTAATAACAGGAAATAAAGTGCTCTATTTTAAGAGCTGGGGAAATCGAAAGCTATGAACAGTGCTGGGAGGAGCCCAATTTCATCTTAAGTCTCCCCAGGAAGACAGCACACTGTAAGACATCCAGCCCTGCTCAAGCTAGGAACTTACTTTAACCAGTTCTCTTGCCCCCCTCCCTGTTATTTTGTAAATACTACATTTTCTCAGCATTTAATGAGATTGCAATGCATTCTGGTGTACTTTTTTGAGTCATTTCTCTTTCTACTCAAAACAGAGAAACCCCATTTCCTGACTTGCTGAAGATTTATCATCTGAACATTGCTGAGAAATTTCACTGAGGTAAGTCTCTCCCCTTTTATATATAGAAGAGATAGCTCCATGAAACCCACAAGAACATAGGGGATCAGTGTGGTTCTTCCCAGTGGCTGGTGGGGAGAGCACAGATTGTTCAGCTGCCAGCAGGGCAGTGAACCTGCTGCAACAGGTTCTGATACCACATTCAGGAAGATGACAGCATCTTTCTTTCTCCATCCCTCGAGCTTGTGGTAAGAAAACATGAGCTTTGATTAGTGCAGGTTATAAAATTAGCTTCCTAAGTATAAAGTCAATAAATGGAAAACAAGAAGGCTTCAGTAGCCTGGGCTGGGCGGTGCACGGGAATCTGGTGGCTGGACTGAGTAAAAGACAGGTTAGTGATATAAAAATTTACTGTGATATAATATTCAGTGAAAACATGCATTTGAACAATGAGCTTCATCATCTGGTCTTATTTTAATATTAGACAGCATGAGAACTAGTGGACATGTGCAGTAAAACTTTCCTAAGAATCACAAATACAGTTATTCAAATACTTCCTGTTTCAATATGCATATGTAACTCTTTCTTTCTCTCCCCTTCAAAAAAGGGAGTAAGAATAGTATTTAGTCACTGAGAGAAACTTTTTGTCATCATGAAAGTTATTCTTTGTGATAGGCTAAATTTTATTTATTTTTGTTTTTATTTTGTTGTCATAAAATATAGGGACTATGAAGGTCAGTTAAATACAATCATTTCTGTTGTCTATTTTGTCTACTTTTAGGATATTTTAAAGGCTTTCTGTATCCTCTGGCATAGGACTCCGTGTGTACTCAAACTTTGTAATTTAAATGTCAATTTGAGATTTGTACCTGGATTAGACCTATCTTGCTAAGTTTCTCAGTTATCCTGCTCAAACTTTCCAAATTTTTCCAGATCTTTTTACCCTACTAACTTAGTAATGACTACACTGTCATATTAACTGTAAACCTGTGGGTTCTCCTTTTTATCTTTTTAAAAAATTTACAGATTTGTGTGCTCTCACAGATATTGAATGTATGTGATGTATATGTATGTGCATGGATACGTGTACTTGTGTGAAGATATATTCATGTTTCAATAGAGCTGTGAAATAATGACGAAGAACATGCACTATTATTAACTGATAAATCCATAGTTAAAACTACGTTCTTCTAAGATGGGAGAGTTTATCTTTCTGTGGTATTTAATAATAGTTTTGCCTTCGGTTCTATTAAAGCTCCACTAATGTAGATAAATAGGATGTTCTTTAGTTTCTAGAGAATTTAATTTTAGATTTCTCCACTGTTGGGGAATCTTTTATGAACAACCTATAGGTAAATTTCTTAAATAACAATTGGCAGACCTTGTCATTGGACTGGTTAGGTCCCCCCGGGTAGAGTGGCAATCAGCAGAGTTTTGTTTTGCTTCTGCTACTGTTATTTCACCTGTGATGTTCTTTATGTTCTCTTCCATCTGTCCGTCAACGTTGGTGATGTACTTCCTTTTAGGTGCACCTACTCAAGTTTGAAATTTTCATTATAGGAGAACCGTATTTTCTTTGATAAGTGCATTTTGCTTATATTCACCCTCTACCCCCTTCCATAATCCCTTCCAGGGACATACTGTCTACCCTACCCACTAAACTCGGTATTTCCTTTTGTTTTTTAAACCCATCAAGGACAGTTTCTGTTCAACCAAATAGAGGCCTCATATGCCTTTAATAAGAATGGTTCTTTTTTTCCTCAGCAGCTATCAAGTGTCAAAACTTCCTTAGCTCGTTATGGGACTTAGTGTCCAATGCCCACTCCCCTCCTAACTTCCTTCTGTGATTTTTGTCTTGCATAAACGTGCACAAGGCTCAGGATGCTTCACAACTGTTTTGAGCTCACATGTGCTACTTCCCAGTGGAGTTTGGCAAACACTGTGCCCCTGTAGTCATCTGCCACCCCTGACTACTAGAATTTTTCTTCCCCCTCTTTATAAAGTATTTCTGAGCAGAAGGGTAAGATTGCTGATTGTGTTCCTCTGCATAGTGTGCACAACAAAGTGTGCATAGTTAGAATGTAGCTTCTGGGTCAGTTAAACTGATTTTCCTGTATTCTATGACTCAAGGATGTGACATCTATATCGTTATGGAAGATTTTGGGATATATATATATATATATATATATATATATATATATATATATATATATAGTAACCTATATAGATAAAAGTATAAATTTAATTTCTATTGCTTACATATCATTTTTGTGTGAAATAGTTGTGGTCCTATTCTTGATACATTCTCAGAAGGATAGTGATTAATCCCTAACTCTTAACTCTTGGAAAAAAGTTTCTATTCTCTCTGGCAGGTTCTACATGTACTTTTACCTCCAAGGGAATGGGAGATTTAGATTCCTTTGTTGATTTTCTGGCATTGGGGGAAAGTCTGACCTTTTATGCCCTTTATTTCTTTGTTATTTGTTCTATAAATTGGTACTGTCATTTTTTAAAAGAAACTGTCTCCTAAGTTCTTGGAATATAGTTATATCTTTTGTAGAACAGTTCAGTAAGCCAGGGTCATTAACTTTATTGAATTCCTGATGCTTGCTCAGGATGACTGTAGAGGCAGCAAGAGAGAGCCAGGGGAAACAGTTTTTTGTTTTAAGAAAAAGTTCCAGGCTCATCATAAATTCAGCTGTAACCATGACTGACAAAGTGAAACTAAACCTTACCATACTGCCAAAGCCAGGAGGAACTGAAGCATAGGAGCTCCCTAGGATTGGAGCAGGAGTCCATAGTAGGTACAGTAAATCCAAAGGTCCTTGTCAATGGAACTGAATCTATCTGGGCCTTGCCATAAGAAGCTCTAGTCACAAAACAAAACCATTGCACCATTCCCAGGGTTTGCAGCATGGCTTCTGATGTGTGTGTATACATACTTATATGTGTGTATACATATATACACATATATACATATATGTATATATACATTAATGTGTATATAAATATATAAGGAATCTTCTACAGTAGTAGATTTTGGTATGAACTTTTTTGAAATGTAAATAGTGTTAGTTACCCCTCCCTCCATTCCTTCCACTACCCTGCTCTTCCATTCTCCACCTGATTTAACTCTTAGATTTTCAAAGTTTATGAATGTATCCAGAGAAAGAAATGTGAGAATGGCTTTCCAAGCAATGAAAAAGAAATCAACTACATCATAAATATTGACAGTGGAAGGAATGCTGTATATTTTGAAACATATGATCTCAGGAATAAAAATAAACATAAATAGATTATTGAAGGGCTTCCAATATATTTCAGGATGAAGGGATATTTTTAATAAATTAAGAAATTATTAAACATTTTGAGAGGATTTAAAGATAGTAGGTAGAAAATAGTGACTATGTACAAGTAAGACTCACTAAGGCAAAGCTTGAAAGGATACAATCAAGAAACTATTGACGCTGGGCAGTGGTAGAGCATGCCTTTAATCCCAGCACTTGGGAGGCAGACACAGGCAGATTTCTGAGTTAAAGGCCAGCCTAGTCTACAGAGTGAGTTTCAGGACAGCCAGGGCTACACAGAGAAACCCTGTCTCAAAAAAAAAAAAAAAGAAAGAAAGAAAGAAAGAAAGAAAGAAAGAAAGAAAGAAAGAAAGAAAGAAAGAAAGAAAGAGGAAAGAAAAAAAGAAACTGTTGACATAATTCCATCAAGTGAACTCTACAGCTAGACTCTGAAAAGTATGTAGATGGTTGGGAAATTGATAGTTTTATGAGCAGAAAGGATCCATCAAATGCAATCCAACTCCAGGTGAGACAGAATTCTAAAGAGAGGTGTTTGGGGCAAAGCCTAATAGACAAGGGTCAGTGCCTTAGCATAGCATAGGCCATGAGACTTCAGCCATTGTTCATTCAGGTGCTTCAACACCAATAAAGAATGAAAGAAGTATTTTAGCACTTATAACCTGTACTTTAAACACTACAATTACTGATTCAACCCTTTCCCCTACCACAACTGCCAGTGACCTAAATCACTTAATAGTTAAGGGGGAGATTTTTCCTAGACTTGTTTATTAATACAGAAGTTCTACATATATTTTGTACAGTGGTGCACCTTGTCTTTAACTCTCTTTATCACACACAATTATACACTACATTATTAATGGTTGTTCACTCACATGAGAATATCCTGTCTTGAATATGTCTGAATATTTTGTAATCCTGTGTCTTTAATTTTTTTTAGGTTAATCTATAATTTGAGAGATGATGGCTGAATACAAGAATATTGTTCTTCTAAAAGGATTAGAGAACATGGAGGACTATCAGTTTAGGACAGTCAAGTCCTTACTAAGAAAAGAACTAAAACTTACTAAAAAAATGCAAGAAGATTATGATAGGATTCAGCTGGCGGACTGGATTGAGGACAAGTTCCCCAAAGATGCTGGACTAGACAAACTGATAAAAGTGTGTGAGCACATAAAAGATCTTAAAGACCTTGCTAAAAAACTTAAAACAGAGAAGGCAAAAGGTAATAGGGGAAACCCTGAGTGAGCACTCACCCTTTCTCCAGGCTTCCCAAACTTGCTAACTCCCTGTATGATCACAGCTGATATGCCCCATATCCATTGTGTACCTTGGGAAATATAGGGGTTGAAACGTTTGGAATATATACAAATTTGATATAAAATTTGCTGATTTTAAGAAATCCTTTCTTACAAATAAGTTTGACATATTTCAGAATAGACATCCTTTGTATTGGAGGTAAATAAAATAATAATCAGTTTTGAGATAGATTAGAACATGGTAGAAAAACTAGAAAATAAGGTAAAATTTGAAAAAAGTTATTTAAATAAAATAAATGTAATACCCAATTAACAATCTAACACTTTCACTAATATCTTTTCTGATAAGAAATATGATCTAATATTTATGTAGAAGCCTGCATCTTAGAGATGTTAGGTTAGATCTTAGTCAAGAAGTTTCTCACTAGAAAGTCACTGGGTTTAAAATATAATAAATATACTGATATATAACTCTGGACCATAGCAGTTAGCATAAAGATGATCAAGCAGGGATACCCGCATTTTGAGAACACCTCAAGTTACACAGAAAAATGTATACCCAACATATAAGAAATCCAAATCCAATGTTACCACTTTGATACATCAAATATCAAGTCATTATTTCTTTCTCTTTGTATATGGTTTTGAATGATTTTCCTCAGGAGGCTACCTACTGTTATTATCATAAAAATTTCAGGTTCTTAAAATCAGTCTGTGGTATAAGAGGGTACAGTTGATATAAAAAGAAGTTCCCAGGATGGAGAGACTATGTCTGCTATATCTGGGAAGAGCAAAGACTCCCCTAGGGCAAAGTGCATGCCTGACTTGGTACTCTGAGCTGCCTTATGGCCAGGAAGAGCCCAGGCAGCAGAATAAAATAAACACACAGACATATGAAGAGACCAAATGATTCTTGAAATCCTTCTTTCTATAAAAGCTTTAATGAACATGGAATGGAATATCAATTTCCTTTTATTTTAGGAAAAGAAAGAAAATAAGTAATTCTGAATGAGCTGCAGCTATCATCCCCATTTCCCTGAGTTTGGTGTGTTTTCTTTACCCCTACAGTTCAAAAGAAAAAGGAAGGAAAATGCAAAACGGCTGGGAAAAAAAAAGGGCAAGATGAACTCAGTTCTTCTGAATCTCTTTTCAACAATAAAGAATCAAACAAGAGTGTACCGTCTTCAAAGGTAAAGTGGCTACTCTCCCACCAATAGTTTTCTACTCATGTTCTTCTCCTTGTTAATTCTTTAAGAAGATTTAATACTCTATCTAGTCTGAGACCCTAGTGAGAACAGGGTTCAAGTCAATACATATATAGTAACCTGTCACTCATTTGGTTTCAGATTTACTATGTGGTATAATTTGTGCAGTATAAGCCTCAGTGATGGAGACATCAAATCATTACACAGCTTTTCAAAGACAATTACTGTAAAGTGTCTGTTTGGGTTGTGGTTTCTAAAATGACAAAACCTAAATATGGAAGTTGTCATTCTACACCTGACGCTGTTCTGCCCCCATGGGGATAAGTTGAGTGACATTAATGCATTGTTTCTACTACTCTATAAGGCAATTCTCTATCTCTTGATTAGGGTTTTTATTGCCGTGAAGAAACACCATGACTAGGCCCACACTTATAAAAGAACACATTTCATTGGGACTGGCTTACATACAGAGGTTTAGTCCATTATTGTCATGGTGGGGAGCATGGCAGAGTGCAGGCATAATGCTGGAGAGGAGATGAGAGTTCTATATATCCACAAGCAGCAGGAAGAACGAAGTAACCCTGAGCTTGACTTGAACATGTGAAACCTTTAAGATAACCCCCAGTGACCCACTTCATAAAAGCACAACAATCCAACCAGGCCACACTTCCTAAGCGTGTCACTCTGTGGTGGGCAACCATTCAAATCTATGAGTTTGTAGGAGCCATTAAAAAAATCAGATTTACTAATTTTATCTATGTGTACAACATTGCTGTCTTCAGAAGAGGGCGTTAGGTTCCATTACAGATGGCTGTGAGCCACCATGTGGTTGCTGGGAACTGAACTCAGGTCCTCTGGAAGAGCAGTCAGTGCTCTTAACCACTGAGCCATCTCTACAGCCCATAGGAGTCATTCTTATTCTAACTACTAGACAATACAATTCATCTGTAAAGAATGAGGTATGTGGCAAGCAGTGGTTGCTCATAACTTTAATCTCAGCAATTGGGAGGCAGAGGCAAGGTGATTTCTGAGTTCAAGGCCAGGCTAGTCTACAGAGTGAGTTCTAGGACAGCCAGGATTATACAGAGAAACCCTGACTTGAGAAAATGCTGTGTGTGCATAATGACAGAAATATAATTAGAATTTAGTAATAAAAGCAAAGATTTTTATGGTCTTGAAAATATTGTGCTTCACTTAATTTTAAAGACATTCCCAAGGGCTGATGACAAAACTATAGAAAAACACAACTTAGTATGTACAAGGTTCAGGGTTCAATTTCCAACACATGAGAGAATCTAGAGAGAAAGACAATGTTGCTTTTTCAGAAAAAGAGAAAACAGATCACAAAAACTGAAGGTGGAAAGAAAAAGAAGCTCACCCAGGAGCAGGCTCAGCTTCCAGAAACTTCAGGAACCAACATAAAAAAAGAGGAAGATTGCCTCCAGAATCCTCATAAGTCTCCACCAACACCATCCAGCAGTTCCTCAAACAAGGTAACACTTTCCTATCCCCAATGATTGCCCCTTCCCAAAGCACATCACTGGGCTCCCCACAATCTTGGAAAACCTTCTCACTAATCCCCTACTGCAAAGACTTTACTCATTTTATTAAATAACACATTAAGTTATCTTATCACGTAACACAGTCTCAGTTGGTACTGAAAAGGTAAATATGAAAAGCTTTCTGGTGTTGTTAACCAGCTCTCTGCTTTGGGTTCAGAAGAAAGTATAGGGGATACCAGAGTATTTCAACCTGCCATTGCCTAGTTTCTTCTCAGCCTGTTTCCCTTTGCTGGTGACCCATCTTCTGAGGCTATGTTCCTCATTCTGTGTTCTACTCAGGAGGTATTTTGACATGTGATATTTCCCTGTTTGGGAAATCTTGATCACTGTCCACTACTGACCAAATGTTCTAGAACTGTAATAGTCACTTTTGCTGAGAGTCAGCCTCAAGCCTGTTCCACGTATATCCCAAACTCTCCCTGCCATTCATCATTAAAGGGAACAGCTCCCTCTTAACCTCCCGAAGAATTCTTAATATAATTACAATGATTATAACAGTGACAGTACTTCCCTTAATAATGTACTATTTAATGTTATCATCATTTACCAGGTATTTATTTTGAGACCCTGGTTGCAATTTATACAAACCTCATTTTGATACATGTTACAATTGTATTTAACAGTCTATGTGATCAATGTTCAATTCCTTTATATGATAGAGTCCTGTGATTTACCATGGAATAAAGTCCTTGGGCACATCTAATTATCTGTGCTCATAAATAGTGACAGAAATACAATTGGAGATGTATACTGTGGGAAGCCAATAAATGCCATTACAAGATGGCGCTGGTTTCAATAAGCCGACGCCCATGAATATGGGTAAACAACCAATGTGAGCATGTGCAGTAGAGTTTTTTGCCAAGTCACTGCCTGGCCTGAGGCATGTAAATGAGGTACTGAAAACATAACCAATCAGGTATAGACACACCACTCCTAGGCCTATATAAGCAGTGCCAGTGCTGGGGCTCGGGGTCTTTCGTTTCATTATCAAGCTCTCCCAATAAACGTGTACAGAAGAATCCTGTTGTGGCGTCCTTCTTGCTGGCAAGTCGGGCGTCTACAAGTGGTGCCAAAACCCGGGAACAAGATATCTTAAGGCACAAACAAAGACCCTCAAGAAAGGGAGGATTCAAAACTACATTTTGTGAGAGAATTAAGGTAAGTCTCTAAGAGATATGTTTTCTTTCAAAATAGATCCTGTAATTGTTGCTGGGGTTGTGTTGCTTGTTTTCTTTCTTGTCCTGATATTATGTTATTGTCTTAATTTTCATCGCCCTAGACAATGAGTGTATCTGCTGAAAATAATTTCATGTAGATAATGCTTTAGTCCAAGACGATTATGGGTACTGGCCAGTCTACACCATTAGTAGGGCCAGTACAAACCTTGCTCAAAGAACGAGGTTTAAAGATTTCTGAAAGTACAGTGAGAGGGTTCTTAAAAAATAGACAGACTTGCTCCTTGGTTTGCCCCCACTAGGTCGCTAACGCTACCTAGTTTAAAAAAGTTAGAGAGAAATATAAAGAGAGGAAAAACTGAAGGGAAAGGGAAAGCAAAAACAAAACCGTTATGGAAGTTGATTAAGGCTTGTATCCAGGACAAAAAAATATGAACCAGCTGTTAAGGAAGGGCAACAACTTACAAAAACACCAAAAAAAGTCAAAAAAAATAAAATAAAATAAAAAAGAAGGAGCACACAAAAAAATAAGTAAAGGAAGAAATATAAAAAGAGAAAAGGAAAAAAAAAACCAAAATATAGAGATTCAAAAGATAATATAAAGAATAAAGATCAAAAAAATTAAGTCAAACCTTAGTGGTACATCTACCAACCTTTGTCCCTGTGCCTATTGAGGCAAATCCAAAAAAGTTCCCAATCATGAGTCTTGTTCAACAAAAGAGAGATTTTAAAATCACAGCTGCCATTGTTACTGCCATTGTGCTGTCCACGACTTCAGCGGTTACCGCAAATTCGCTATGGCCAATCAAGTTAATACTGCTGACACCATAAATCAGGTAACAAAAAAAAGTCTGAGACATTGCTTACCCTACAAAGGGCAGATTCTCATATCTCCTCAAAGTTATTGTTAGTAAATCAAAAAGTAAATGTTTTACAACATAACATAGAACAAATGATAGATGTCATACAAATGAGTTGTGTGACATCAACCCTGCATGTGTACATTACTCCCATTAGATATACTAATGATTCTTTTATTAAAAGTACAGATTTATCAAATTATCTAAAAGAGAACTGGTCACAATAGCTAGAAAGGTTACAGAGAAAGCTGCAAATACAGATCCTAAACCTTAATAGAACCAGAGTGAAACCAGTGACCCTTAGAGACTTTACCTCTTGGCTTACTTCTACATTTTCTTACTTTAAAAAATGGGTGGGAGTAATTTTGTTTAGTGCTGCCATATGCTGTGGACTGGTATTTATGCTTTGGTTGGTTTACAAATTCAAAACCCAACAAAAACGTGACAAGGTGATTATAACTCAAACACTTTTAGCCATTGAGAACAGTGCCTCCCCTGAGGTTTGGTTATCTATGCTCAAAAATTAGTCGACATCTGAGTCCTCTATTCTTACACCCCACAGATCTATGGATCCATTACACTAAAATGAGAGACTCAACGATCATTGATCAGTCCTTACACACCGCTGAGGTTTCCTCATCGCACTCAGTAGGGTGATCATGATTTGCCCTTCTAAATCCTTCCTGATCGTTTTGTGCTGAGAAAGTGAGAGACTAGATCATCAGATTAGGCCTTTTCTATTATATAAAAAAGAGAGAGATGTGGGAAACCAATAAATGCCATTACAAGATGGCGCTGGTTTCAATAAGCCGATGCCCATGAATATGGTTAAACAACCATGAATATGGGTAAACAACCAATGTGCGCATGTGCAGTAGAGTTTTTGCCGAGTCACTGCCTGGCCCGAGGCATGTAAATGAGGTACTGAAAGTATAACCAATCAGGTATAGACACACCACTCCTAGGTCTATATAAGTAGTGCTAGTTCTGCAGCTCGGGGTCTTTTGCTTTCACTATCAAGCTCTCCCAATAAACGTGTACAGAAGAATCCTGTTCTGTTGTCCTTCTTGCTGGCAAGTCGGGCGTCTACAGTATACAGTCCAGGAAAATAGGCTACAGTTAAAGGCAGTTATGGTTTTAGTGGCATCAGTATCATAGCAATGGTTGCATTTTAGAAAACTTGCACCTTGAAGTAGCAAAACCACACAAGGAAACGGTAAAAGGTGCGATTACATTTGTATGTACCTATTTGCCTACTAACTAAATTTCCTGTTTTATAAATGGTGGGAAAACATCCAAATCTATGAGTCTATGGGAGACATTCTTATTCAATCCACTGCACAATACACTTCACCTGTTAAGAATAAGGTGTGTGCACAATGAAACAAATATGATTAGAATTAAGTAATAAGTACAAAGCTTCTTGCAGTTTGAAAATATTGTGCATCATTTAATTTTAAAAACATCCCCAAGGGCTGATGATAAAACAATCACACCTTAGTGTGTGCAAGGCTCAGGGTTCAACTTCCAATACATGAGAGCATCTAGAGAGAAAGACAAGGTTGCTCTTTCAGAAAAAGAGAAAACAAATCACAAAAACTGAAAGTGGAAAGAAAATGCTCACCCAGGGGCAGGCTCAGCTTCCAGAAACTTCAGGAACCAATATAAAAAAGGATGAAAATTGCCTCCAGAATCCTCATAAGCCTCCACCAACACCATCCAGCAGTTCCTCAAACAAGGTACCACTTTCCTATTCCCAATGATTGCCCCTTCCCAAAGCACATCACTGGGCTCCCCACAATCTTGGAAAACCTTCTCACTAATCCCCTACTGCAAAGATTTTACTCATTTTATTAAATAACACATTAAGTTATCTTATCATGTAACACAGTCTCAGTTGGTACTGAAAAGGTGAGTATTTATGAAAAGCTTTCTGGTGTTGTTAACCAGCTCTCTGCTTTGGGTTCAGAAGAAAGTATAGGGGATACCAGAGTGTTTCAACCTGCCATTGCCTAGTTTCTTCTCATCCTGTTTCCCTTTGCTGGTGACCATCTTCTAAGGCTATGTTCCTCATTCTGTATTGTACTCAGGAGGTATTTTGACATGAGATATTATCCTGTTTTGGAAATCTTGATGGCTGTCCACTATTGTCCAATGCCCTATAATTTTAATAGTCACTTTTGCTGAGAGTCAGTTTCAGACCCTTCACAGGTATATCCCAAACTCTCCCTGCCATTCATCATAAAGGGAACTAACTGCTTCCTCTTACCATCCCTAAGACTTCTTAATAAAATTACAATGATGTAACAGAGAAGGTACTTCTACTAATATTGTACGTATTTAATGATATCATCATTTATTAGGTGTGTATTTTGACACCATGTCTACAATTTACACAAACCTCATTTTGTTACATGGTACAATTGTATTTAATAATCTATGTGATCAATGTTCAATTCTTTACCTGGTAGAGTCCTGTGATATATTGTGGATTGAAATCTTTGGGCATGTCTAACTCTCTGTGCTCATAAATTGTGACAGAAATATAACAGGAAATGTATACAGACCAGGAAAATAGGCTACAGTTAAACACTGTTTTGATTTGTTTGGCAACAGCTTCATAACAATGGTTGTATTTTAGAAAAGTTGTACTTTAAAGGATCAAAAATATACAAAGAAGCCACTAAAGGTGGCTACTACTCTAAGACTAGAAAAGTGTTATAAAGACCCAAACTCTGTTGTCTGAAGTAAAAGTGTTCCCACATACATAGTTTTACTTAACTGGAAATATGGTCATTTTAACGATCTAAAAAGTAAATGTTTAAATGAGTCTGGATGGGATTCAGGCATACTACAGCACTCCAACAACTGAGCTATATCCATATCTACCAGAATTCATCTATGTAGTCCATTATTTTTTGGTACCTGTCACACCATTTCATTTACATCAGCAAAAAGTATGGGAACTGTGCTCTCTGTGTGCTATAGAGAACATATATAAGACAGAATTAATGGATTAGAAATTCTACATGAAGGAAAGCCCAGAACTATGAACTAATTTTACTACAAGCCTAGCTTCTCTCAAAATGACATGTAGTTGAACCAGATCAAGTAAGATCTGGCGAGTTTTGTAAGATACTTTGAACAAACCTTCTATCCCAGACCAATGACAATTCACTGGCTTTCAAATGAAGTTATAATATTGATTATGAAGGGAGGAGGCTAAGTGGTAGCCTAAGTGTGGGCTAAAATAATTTATTCAGACGAGGAGAAAACTGACAGGATAAAAGTCCTCTTTTCAGAAGGGAAAATGAAAAGGTGTACTTGCTCTGATTTTAAAAACAATTAAGCAGGATTTAAAAAAAATTCTCAATCCTATTTTCGTTTAGAAACAGAAAAACAGAACCATCCGAAAACATAGTATCTCAAAGACAGAGGGTCCTCAGGAAAAGCAACAACGTGTAGAATTGTCATCAATCAGCAACTTCCAAGCTGTAAGCGAACTCCTGACCTTTGAAGGACTTTCAGCAATTCCTTCGAGCAGACTTCAGTCTTCTCAGAAGCCTCTAGAAGCTCACTTGGATTTAAAGATGTCTCCAATCTCTCCAACATCACCTTGCCACAATCTTCCAGTGTCTCTATCCTCAGACTCAAATGTTCATCTGAACTCTAATGCACATTCCATCCTGTTCAGTGGTGCCCAGGTTCCTCATGTACCATCAGCAACAGGATTCAGTAATGTCGGGGTCCCTCTTATGCCTTCAGAAACAGTGTTCAGTTCTTCCAGTGCTCCTCAGATATCTCAAATAACAGTACCTAGCAGCATCCGGGACCTTTACCTTCCTAAACCAGCAGCATTCAATAGCACAGAGGCTCCTCACAAACAGGCAATAGCATCCAGAAATGGCCAAACTACTAGAGCGCCATCAGCAAAACTGACAAGCAAATCCCAGTTCCTAAAGTTGCATCCTCCAGCAACAGCATCCAGCAATTCTCAGGTTCCTCATATTCTAGCAACCATGCCCAGAAACATCTCTGTCACACAGGTACCTCAAACAAGAACATCCAGTAGCATTCAGACTCTTAACTCTGCTACAGTAAAAGCATCCAAGAATGTCCAGGCCCCTCAAGTATCTTTACCAATACGACCCAATTATTTTCTGGCTTCTGTGGCACCTCCATCAGCAACACCCAACCGTCTTACATCTCATGGGCCACTTTTGTCAATAGCCACAAGCAGAGCCCAGACTACTCAAATTGAACCAGGAACAGAATCCATTTGTGTCCAGGCTCTTCATGCTCCTCCATCAACAGTGTCCAGAAATAAGTGCACCACTCCATTGACACAAGGGGCAGAATCCAGTACTGGGGAAGCCCTTCCCCTTCCTAAAGTAAAAGCATGCACGATATTCCAAGCACCTCGGGTGTCTTCACCAACTGCATCCAGCAGTATCATGAAGCCACATGCAACTTCATCAAAAACATCCAGCAGTCTCCTGGATCAACATGCAACTTCATCAACAGCATCCAGCAGCCGTCTTCTGGCTCTAAAGTTGTCTCCAGTAACAGCATCTAGGGCTCTCAGTGCTATTCCAGGGCTTTCAGAAACAATACACAGAAGTCCATCCAGCGTAATGACCTTTTCTTCTAATAATATTATGACAGAGGTTAGCACAAACTAGGAAGGCTTCTTTGTTAATCTTTATGTGCACATGGTCTTCTAGTCAAGTAATCACTAATTTTTATTGTGGCTAGTTACTGATCCTTCCCTAAATTCAATTGTAATATATTGTATGTGCTTCTCCAATCAGAAAATGTCTGTCAGTGATCACTCAGTCATTCCTAATCTGTAAGGAATATTATGAGACACTTGATTTAGTTTTGCACTTTGCACTTTTTGTCAAGATGCTGTTTTCATACTGTGAACCACTGCTCATTATACCAGAAATATATTTCCCTATGATGAAACAAACTGATGATAGTGAAACCGTGCCACTCAGAGAGTGAAGTCTATACATCTCCATGTCAGACCACTGAGAGTGCTGCTAGTTTGTAGCTGCCTTCCTGTCCTAGTTCCCAGGTTGCCCATTCCTGCCAACATGCCATTCCTGCCAACATGCCTTCTCTTTCTGTCCTTCAGTGTCACCCCATCTCAACATTCTTTCCTGATGCACGAAAATGAAGTAGGATACTGAGGAAGAAATCAAAGGGAACTACCTTCATGCTTTTTTCTGGTTCCATGATTTTCCTCAATGCTTGTTATTAGGCTAAAAGAAGAGCTTCTAGCCAGAACCCTTACTTCTTAACAGTGTTTGAGATGCTATTCCTGTGACTGCCTACATAACCCTTTTGTGAAAAACTTCTAATGTTTTTTAGAAAATGTTTGGAATTAAAATCTTAAAAATGTTCCTTGATAGAAAACTTGACTAGAGCATTGAGGCTTTCCATTCATCCCCCAGGAATATAATACCTTTATCTCTCAGGTATAATTTGTATTAACTGGAATCAATAGGTTGTGATTTAGGTAAATTTCAAGTAAATATTTAGGTGAATATACGTTTCTTCCTTTAGCTACGTTGTAATATAGCAACCGTTGTTTATATGTTCTCCATTCTATTCAGTGGGATTGTTCCTTATGAGCTGTCTGAACTATATTGACTCATCTCATGTGTGTTTTGTGTAGGCACCAAGGAGAGGAACTGTACCAAAGGAGCCTTCTAGAGAAGAAGGTCACCATCAAGGTCCCAAACAAGTGATGGTGTTGAAAGTAACAGAACCATTTACATATGACTTTGAAGAAACGAAAAGGATGTTTCATGCTACAGTGGCTACTGAAACTGAGTTCTTCAGAGTGAAGGTTTTTGACACAGCTCTAATGAGCAAGTTCATCCCAGGAAAGATCATTGCCATATCACATTATATTGGGTGCAATGGGTTTCTGGAGATATACAGAGCTTCCTGTGTGTCCGATGTGAACATTAACCCAACAATGATTATCTCAAATACACTGAGTGAAAGTGCTATTGCAACTCCAAAAATTTCTTATCTTCTCTCACAAGCAAAGGGGACATTTGTAAATGGAGAATTTGTAGTATTTAAGGTAAGCCATTGCATTATTTGTAAAATATCTTCTGCAATCTGAGATTTTAAGTTTTCATTTGATCAACTGGAATTTGTTCAACTTACTTAACACAGGAAATCATTGCCTTCCATAGAAGAAAGAGACCAGTCAAGGTTTCCACACTTTTGAGATTTCCATGATCACTTACTATTCTTCTACTCAATATACCACTAGGAAAACTCTTTAGAAAGAGATTTAACCTTTGGCATTTTCCTGGCTAGGACAATTCATTAATAACCACCCTAATCACAGACACTGTTCAGTTCATAGCACACTTTCTTTTTAGACTTTCTTGGATAATTTCATTATCTGTATTAGGAGCAACTCAATTGTGAATAAAGAACCAAACTCCTAGCCTTGATACAAGAATAAGAAATCAAAGATTATTCTGCCCTAGAATATTGCCATGTCCACAAGTCAGGATTATATCTCTACTGTGTTCTCATTCTCATATGCTTTTTTCTTTTATCAAGATATTTTGATAAAGAGAATATTGTCTTAAATAATGAAAGAGGACTTTAACAGAAAAGCTTAATTTCAGAGTTTCTAACTTGACACAATGAAAGTGGGGAATTTTTCCCCCTTTTTTTCTATTACATATTTTCTTTATTTACATTTCAAATGTTATCCCGTTTCCTAGTTTCCCCTCTGAAAATCCCTTATTTCTCCCCCCCCTCCACCACTCCCCAACTCATCCACTCTCATTCCAGGTCCTGGCATTCCCTATATTGAAGCATAGAGTCTTCTCAGGACCAAGGGCCTCTCCTCCCATTGATGAATGACTAGGCCATCCTCTGCTAGAAATATAGCTAGAGCCACAAGTTCCACCATGTGTTTTCTTTGATTGGTGGTATAGTTCCAAGGAACTCTGAGGGTACTGGTTAGTTCATATTGATGTTCCTTCTATGGGGCTTCAGTCCCCTTCAGCTCCCTGGGTATATCTCTGGCTCCTTCACTGGGGACCTTGTGCTTTGTCCAATGGATGACTGTGAGCATCCACATCTGTACTTGCTAGGAACTGGCAGAGCCTCGCAGGAGACAACTATATCTGACTCTTGCCAGCAGGCTCTTGTTGGCATCTGCCTAGTGTCTGGGTTTGGTGGGTGTTTATGGAGTGGATCCCCAAGTGGAGCAGTCTCTGGATGGTCATTCATTCCTTCAGGCTCTCCTCCGAACTTTGCCTCTGCAATTCTATTTCTGTAACTTTGGAATGTTTCTTTAAGTGCCAATACACCAATTCATTTGTGTGCCTGTTCAATGTATAATTGTAGAATTCCATGTACATGGATACAGTCATGGCTTTTTACTTGTTATCTCTTCTGTCTTTGGCTGTGCTGGTACATTAGGTTACACAAGTAAACTCAGTGGGATACAAACTAACACACCAGAACTAAATGCTGTAGTGACTTAACCTTTTTGAGATTTGGAGTAGAGTGAATCGAGGTGTGGACTGAGCCAATGTGAGCCATTTTTAAAGAAGTTGTGTTTGTTTGTATGTGGGTGTGCACATGTGTGTGCATGTGTGTACATGTGTGTGCATTATATGCATGTATGTGTGCATGTGTGTGTGCATGTGTGTGTGTACATGTGTGTGTGTGCATGTGTGTGTATGTCTGTCTACATGTGTGTGCATCTTTGTGCATCTGTGTGCATATGTGTCTATATATCTGTGTATGTGTCTGTGTGTCTATTTCTTGTGCTATTTCTTTGTTTCTTTTTTGACAGTTAGTTTTGTTTTATTCTTGTTGCTTTGTCTTTCTTAATTGCCAGTTTGTTTTTTTAATTGAGAGAAAGATGTATAGCTATCAGTGTGAGTAGGGGAGATCTATCTGAGAGGAGGTACGTGAAGGGAAACTATCATCAGAATATATTGTATGAAAATAACTTCATTTTCAATAAAAGTTAAAATAAGTAGAAAAAAAGTGGGCTTACAGTAATGCTCCCCAACTTCATAATGAACCACATGTAACCTTTATTCTCAGGCCTCTTGGATGCCCCTACATAACCTGCAAAGCAATCAGATGGTTTTGTTGTTTACTTCTGTTGGTTTGTTTCTTTTCATTTTTGATCCTTTTCATGGGATCTTTAAGAAAGCTCAGATATTCTGATATGTTACTACAAGTGCTTAGAAAGATACTGATTTTTCCTAAAGATACCCAGCAGATAAAGTCCACATGCAGGTAAAGATTAAGAGTGGTTTCCAAGGGCTGGAGAGATGGTTCAGTCAACTAAAGGCTAGGCTCACAAATAGAATATCAGGAGTGATTTCCAAGACAAGATGTGTTCACTGGAACATCATATACAATATAGTTCCTGTAGTTGTACTTTTTCAGTATTTTTTTTCTTTTTCTGTGAGGGTTGAGAAGAAACACAAAGGTCAGGAAACTAATAGGAAGGCATGGTTCAGGAATGAGTTCTCTCCTTCTACCATGAGTCCTGCTCATTGAACCTACTGAGGTCATCAGGTTTGACCACAAACACCCTTGCCCACTGAGCCATCTCATTGGCACTTGCATCTCCAATTCTAAACAAAAGAACCATAGTTGCCTTGTGGGGGACAGGTTTATGTTGATACATTTTAGTTCTCATAGATGTGACAACCTTTGGCATATTTCCTAGAAGATTCAATGTTAATTTGCTTTTTCAGAAAAGTGAGAGGCATGAGTGCATTTGCTATGGAATTGGAGATGATACAGGAAAAATGGCAGTGGTGGTTTATGGACGACTCACCAATGTCAGGTGTGAACCAGGCAGTAAACTTAGACTTGTCTGCTTTGAATTGACTTCCACTAAAGATGTGTGCCTCCTGAGGTCTGTAAGGCACAGTTACATGCAGGTATGTGCTCAAGGAAACAGCAATCTTCCAAAGAATCACATACTTTTTAATACTTTACTAAATCATGAGTGTTGGCAATACATAGAAAATCCAATAGGTGGAGGAAAAAGTAAGGTTTGCTCATTTAACATATAAGCTTCATTCCATTATTTTTAATAAGGGATTTTAAATCATAATAAAGAAAACCAATACAGAAAGACTCAAACATTATTATATGTTTAGCTAATTGTTTTAAAAGAAAACTTTCCCATTTACGAAAGCAGAAAGAATATATGACAGGAAAATTAAGGTTTTTCTTTCAAATTCTGACTCAAAATTTTCAAATCAACCAAAGACGAAAACACAAAGAACCTCAGGGTCTCCATTTTTAATATGCAAATACTTTCTGTTGTAAGGATCATGGACCGAAATCATAAGTTCCCAAGGATGCCCTGAGCAAATCAGATGACAAGGTTTTATAGTAAATCTCCAATCCCTATAATCCTATGCAAGAATACACCACACCACTCAGGTATAATATATATAAGACACACAGTTAGATTAGGCAGATATACAACTACAGAACTGTATTCCTAAACTATGAGATCCCTTACTACTTGTGGCTTCTCCAGGTCATGTGGTTCATCTCAATCTTCCTTCTACCTCCTCTTCCTACATCTTCATCTGTCTCCACCTTCTCCATATCTGCCCCTCTCTTTCTTCTCATCACCGCTCTAAAACCTCCAGCCACACCTTTCCCTTCTACTACCAAATCGCACGTTCACATGAAGTCACCTAAGTATATAATCCACTTCTTGTTGGGGCAAGGCCTCTTGAGGAAACAGAATTAACATCAAAAGACAAAGAGGACCAGGGCAATCTACAACAATAAGTTGCTAAAATCCACCCTCCTTTTCTTACACACATCTGTCTGGGATCCATTTTACACACACCCACACCCACCCACACACACACACACACACACACACACACACACACACACACACACACACACATACACACACACACACACATACCACTATTATAATGTAAACAAGAGAACCATAACTGATGACTTCTTCATTCACATCGATATGCTCTTACTCGACCATTGTTCTCCAAACCATCAGCCATTTGCCAAAATTCCAATCCTTTTTCCATGACAACAAAGTCTCTCTTTTCTTACTCCCAACCTCCCTGTTCAATGAAACTCTGTAACTCAGTCCTTACCTCAGGCCTTGCAACACTTGTATTTAAGGTCAGAGTGAGAAAAGGGCACATGGCACTTGTGGTGAGTAGTCAGCAAGAAATGTGTGCAACCAACTGCATTCCAACTGATCTGACTTCATTGTTTTCTTCTTTAAGGTCATCAATGAAGGAAAGCCACTCAACCCAGACTCAGTCAGGAGAAACTCTCTGGAACCATACTTCTGATAACCTGGATGCCAATGACACTGTTTGTGGAGATAAGATTCAAGTACAGAAAATAAATGTGCACAGGCCTGTTGAAATACCAGTCTTATAAAGACCAGCTCTTAATTCTAAGAAATGGTGCTTTCTCATATTCTTTATACATTCTATTATCTAAATTTCATAGGTTGTCTCTATAACTCCTTTAACTGTTGGTTTGTAATTTTTATACCTAAAACTTAAAAAATAAAATCCACACAATTTCTGTTAAGCAGTGTGCCTTTGGCACTATCCTTTAACCATTTGAGATGTGCTTTAAAATAAAAACTTAGTGACCCTTACATAAAGCTGGAGAATACAGGCTTCAAATGTGATGTGTCAGGACAAAGCATGTTCAGAAACAAATAGACTGTGTTTTCTGCCCATGAAGTCAAGGTATTAATAAGATGTGGGGAAATGTTGAACTCAGCCTTGAGTGTAGTTTCCAAAACTAATATGCTGAGAACAGGATCAAGTTTTCACCTCCACTATGCTTAGTAATGTGACTGCATTACAGAGTTTAGGTATTGGAAAAAAACTTCCCCAGAATGAGGTGTTTAGGGCGGGGCGTACTATTTTCAACTATAAGGAATCCCATCTTCAATTCCAGAATCAAATAAAATCACTGCAAACTTTTAAAGCAAGATGAAGAAGGCTTATGATAAAGGAAATCAAAGAAATTAAGAAATTAGTATTCTCACAGAGGCCTTTCTAGATTATTTCTCACTTCTCTCACTGATGGTAAGACTTACTTGATAAAGCAACTGAAGGAACAATGGGTTCATTTTGCCCATATTTGAATGGTAGAGAAGGGTGAGGTGACTGACCATGTACCTGCAGGAGGAAGCAGAGAGAAGTGAGTTCTAGAGTCGATCTCTCTCTCTCTCTCTTTCTGTCTCTGTTTCTCTGTCTCTGTCTCTCTGTCTCTCTGTCTCTCTGTCTCTCTGTCTCTCTCTCTGTCTCTCTCTCTCTCTCTCTCTCTCTCTCCCTCCCTCCCTCCCTCCCTCCCTCTCTCCCTCTTTTATTAAAGACATGAACCTATTCAATGATACTCTCCACATTTATGATGAGTGTTTGCAAATTCCTTAACACAGTCTAGAAACTTCCTCTTGCACAGCATAAAAGGATTCTCACAAGTAATTCCAGATCCTGTCAGGTTTACAATCAGTATTTACAGTCACATGAGGCAATGATGTGAAATAGAGGTAAGGAGCATACATAGGGATTTGGACAGCTGAAATGTAGGCAAGAAGAGGCAAGAGCTAAGGATGGGTAACTCTCTCATCTTCTAAATCCATGTGTTATCCCCCATTCTAATGATACTGGAATTTTGAGCTTAATGGGATTTGTTTAATTCTAAATCACTTCTCACCAATAGATTAATGTCCCTAAAAACATTTGTGGAAGGAAATTCTATTTGTTTTTAGTATTTGTTTTGCTTTAACATGATCATCCAGTATGTGAGAGTGGGACAGAATATTGTTTAGCACCTTGAAACTCCACTTTTCTTTTCCTATAATCACAGTGCACCTTCCAGAGAGAGATCATTATCCACATCTACTGTGTACACACAACATTCTTCAAACAATACACCTGAAACCTATTATCAAAGTAGGCACCCATATACAACAGATTGCAAATATATATGCTATGAACCTTGAAAATGATTACTGTCTCTAGAAATACCTTCATTAAAACCTTATTTATAGTCAAATATGTCAACTTTTCAATACCATGAACAATGGACTGATCCAGCCTAGACTAGTTTGAGTAAATGTACATCCAGACAAACTATTTCTTTAAAGTGAACTTTTATGATGGATATTCTGTTTACCACCTCCTTCCTATGTATACTTGTGTGTGTATAATCAAAGTAAAGTGCTCTATGGAAAGGGACATGCAGGAGGAAGAAATGCCTACCTAATCTATGCTGATCCACCGAAATAAAGACTCACTTGTATTACATCCCTTCAGCAAAACAACAACTCCTCTTGAACTCCATGAAAGAAACTTCAAGGAAAACCTGGAGCCTGTAAATACATTTACTTATAAGGCCCACAATTGCTTTCTGATCTGTACTGACAGTTTGCATCTAATAAAGTTTCACTGGTTCTATAAAAATCTGTGTGAGTCTTTACCTCAAGTCTTTGAAAAAAAGGGCAAGATTGTGGAAACATGGGGCTTAATCTCTGACCATCACCATATCCAGTAACAAAGGTACAGAAGGAAACGGAAAATAATCACCAAATACCAAAGTTTAGGTCTTGGATTTCTAATGTTCCAGAAATGTCAGTATTGCATTTATTTTCCTTATTTAACACTTTATCTGAAGTAATGTGATACATCACAAAACAGACTAAGACACAATGTAAGAATATTTTCTATAAGAGTCTGACATAAAGAATTATATCTTACATAAACCTAATATTTCGACAGACAGATAGACAGACAGACAGACAGACAGACAGACGGACGGATGGACAGACGGACAGACAGACAGACAGACAGACAGACAGACAGACAGACAGATAGACAGATAGATAGATAGATAGATAGATAGATAGATAGATAGATAGATAGATAGATAGATAGATAGATAGATAGATAGATAGATAGATAGAGGTATAGATAAGTATAGATAGACATAGAGATATATGCAGATACATAGAGTTAGATATATGATATAAAGTACATATAGTATGCAATGAAGACAAGAGTGACAGTGTCAAATCTACCTATATACAGTAGGCTGAAACTACCCTATATCTACATTGTGAGACAATATACCTGGGGAAATGTTATTAAATGTCTACTCACTCCAGGCCTAAGTTCTGATATGACCAAAGTCCAATTTGGTGAAACATTGGGATTTATTTTTATTGTTGTTCTTATAAGAATATCAATGAGGCATTACTTACAGGAGCAGCAATAACCCAAAGATAGCAATGTTGCCACTCAATCCTACCGTGAGTAACAACTCACAACAGCTAGAAACCTGGAGTACCAGTCTGCAGGCAGTCCAATGCATTGGAGAGCGCCCCCTTCAGGAAGCTCAGTGGCTCTGAGCCTTTTCAGGACAGCTTGGTTCATCTCTACTTTATCCAGGTGTATTTAACTGATTCCTATGAACATGCCTGACAGCCTGTGCATTTTGGAGAGAGAGGACACGATTATATCTGGTTTCAGGGACTTCCTGAAGTCTTTAAGTTGTTCACTTCTTAATCTTAATGATCCTTCAGGCAGTATCACAGGCTACACACATTCTTAAAATATTCTGCAATGCTGCATCCTTTTTAGCACCCGATGTCTTAACAAGATTTCCTCTAAGGTGAAAGATTTTGATCTGGGACAAAATTCTTAGATAACAGTCCCTCGGATGTTTACATAAAGACTCAATTTCTCTCATGCCTGAAGTTTTGCCACTCAAATTGCAGAGATAGACAAGTGACATTGTTATCAGTTTCTTCTATGACTTTTGGGTAAAAGGAAAAGTGGAATGCCTGGCACAATGATGGCATGATTCTTAGAATGGGAACAGTGGGAACCAACTGTTTTCAGTTTGGACTTGAGGCTTACTACACAAGGGAAGATTCATACCTAGCATTAACACCTTGTCAATACCTCTCATCTGTGTGTCAGTAGGTCCTAGAGAGGAATCGTATGATGTATTGTCAGTTTTCCTTGAAAATATTCTTTGTTCTATCCACAGATTAGTGCTACTCTCAGTCAGTCTATGCCAGGAAAGCTGCTTTTTCCAGTGAGTTCCTATTATTTCCCATGACTCAAAACTAGGAACAGGCTTTGTGACCACACTTTGGCTCCTTCATTTGCAGGTATTTGCCTTTCCTCTGTAATCAGGACTTCCTTGACCAAAAATACTACGAGTGACTTACCCAGCCAAAGACCCTTATATCAACTCTGGCGGTTTAGAACATTGTACACATAAGGTGAGAAGACAGCATAATTTTAGCTCATGTCTTCAGTTCTCTGATGTGCAGCTTCAATGTTTTTTTTTCCCAAATTCTTTGTATCAGGATTTTGTTTTTCTCTTGTAAAATTTGAAGGTTCTACCTGAACTGGGAGTCATTTCCATGTAAGCCAGAGAAAGAACACTTTTTCAACACCTAGTGGAAACACTCCTATGATTTGTGCAAACAAGAAGTTTCACATGTATGTGATGCACACTATAACAACTTTACACAAATCCTCCTCTAGCTGTTATTAGTAAGTAACTTAGGATCACTATGTGGTCGACTTGTAGAGAAACTTCTCAGGAGAAACTTTTATAGAAGTATGAGATTAATCCCAGTGAAGGGATTCACTAAGTTATCTTCTTTCTTCTCTTCTTTTCTTTTCTCTTCTTTTCTTTTCTCTTCTTTTCTTTTCTCTTCTTTTCTCTCCTCTTCTCTACTCTTCTCCTCTCTTCTCTTCTTTACTTTACTTTTCTCTCCTTTCTTCCCGTCTCTCTGTCGGTCTTTCTGTCTTTCTTTCTGTCTTTCTTTTTGTCTTTCATTCATTTCATTTCATTTTTCAGTTTAGTTTGGCAGTGAAGGACATGCTGGTAACATGAAAAGAGAATCAACCCCATTCAGTCATCCCTTCTATCCCATCTCCCAGTGTGGTTCTCTGATGACTCAAAAAATTCTCTTTATCAGGCATTGCACAGCTACCATACTTGACTGAAATACACATTGGCTACCTGTGCCTTCCTTTGCCTCCTCCATTCTTGTCTCATCAGAGGAAAATTAAAGCACTTCCTGCCTTTCCCCTTCAGCTCTTCCACAAAGCCCACTTTCTTCCATATAGGACTTACTGTGATCCACAGCCATAGTCAAAGAAACCCTATTTTTGTATCTGCTCATCTTGTTGGAGCTGGACCCTAAGTCCTATATAATAGAACTATGGAGCTACCCCCTTTACCTTCCCATCTCTTTTGAATCAACAGTTTGGAACTCCTTGTGGGTCCCATAACCTGTTCCCAGGGATTTCCTAAAACTATCTGCATAACAGATCTTTGCATTATAATTGATAACAATAGCAAAATTGTAGTTTTGAAGTAGAAACAAAATCTATGGTTAGGAGTTATCACCACATGAGAAACAGTATTAAAGGGTCTTGGCTTTAGGGAGGTTGAGATACACTGTGCTAGCCCAACAGCCACACTGCCCACTGCACCAATTCTGGACTGGTTAGAGTCTGAATATTAGCATCCTGAGTGACCACAAAACTGAAAACTAAACTTATTTTCCTGGTCTAATCTTTCTGATATGAGCAACAGCAACCACAAATCTGAATACCTACCTAATAAATGTAGTACCCGATATCTATACCAAAACCAGCTCACATTTCATAATTAGAGATACTTGGTGCCAAAGGCAATACCAAAATACAAAAATAATAAATACAGAATACCTCCTCCATAAGCCGCCAACTCTATTGTTATAAACCCTCAGAAGAGAAGTTTATCAGAAAGACATGACAAGGACTTTGCAATAGCCATTGTGAGTATGCTCAAGGACCTTAAAATGAATATGAATGAATATCTCATGGAAGACCATGAAACTACAAACAGTTGGATTAAATAAGAAAAACAATTAAAGATATAAAAGGAGAATGAAACAAAGATATAGACTCACTAAAGAAAGGCAAAGCTAAAGTAAAACTCAAAATAAAAAATGTACGAGTTAAACAGAAAGCCTCACCAACAGAATAAATGACATGGAAGAGAGAATTTCAGGTCTTGAAGGCCAGGTAGAAGCAGTTAATATCTCCATCAAGAAAATGTTAAATCTAAAAGACTCTAAACACAGAACCTCTAGGAAATCTGGGATGTCATGGCAAAGAAAAAATCATATAAACAATAGACATAGGAGAAGAAGAAGAAGAAACCCAGGTGAAAGGCATAGACAATATTTAACAAAAGCATAGACAAACTGCTGCAATAAAGAAGGAGATGATTATCAAGGTGTGAACAGCATACCGAACATGAAAGAGACAGGACCAGAAGAGAAACTCTCCTTGTTATATAATAATTCAAACATTAACTGTACAGAAGAAAGAAAAGATATTTAAAGCTTCAAGGGAAAAAAGACTAAGCCACTTATAAAGGCAGACCTATTAGAACAATTTCTAACTTTCAACGGAGATTCTGAGAAGAAAGGACTGGGCAAATATTCTACAAACTCTGAAAAAACACAGAAGTCATCCTAGACTGCTGTATTCAGCAAAATATTCATATATTGCTACATCTAATCTGACCCCTATTGATTGAAACTGCAAGTCAACAATAGAAACAAATAGTATATATGCATATATGCACATACATATATATGCATATATATAAAACACAATCTACAGAGAAAGAAAACATCTCATGATAAAAACAATTTTTTAGCAATTTCCCTTTACTAATCCAGATCTATAGAAGACACTACAAAACTTCAAAAGTGTTAATATGAAAGGTTAAGATACCCAAGAGTACACAAAAAATAAATATCCAAGAACAGTTCATCAAAAGAGGGACAATCTACTATAACAAAATATTTAATAAATAATTAATTAAGGAATTAATAAATACTGTTCAGTAATTACATTCAATACTAATTTTCTCAATTCTTCCAATAAAAAGGTATTTACTAACTGATTAGTTTAGAAATCAGGATCTATCTGCTGTATTAAATAACAACATACTCTACCATCCAAGACTGTACTATAAATTTAGGGTGGAAAATGGAAAATGGTGTTCTACATAAATGGAACCAAGATGCAATCAGGGTATAAAAGCTATTTTAATACTTAATAAAACAGACTTTGTGTCAAAACTAAACAAAAGTGAAAAAGAAGAACACTGTATAAGCATTAAAGGAAATCATACCAAGAAAATTTTGTCTTAACATTTATGCACCAGATATAATGGTATTAAATTTTACAAAAGAAACATTACTATAGCTAAAATTATATATTGAGCCTAGCATAGTGGGTGACTTCAATATACAACTCTCACCAATAAACAAGTCATCCAGACAAAAATGAAGAGAAAATTTTGGAGTAAAGTAAGATCATCAATCAAATAGACCTAACAGGTATCTACAGAAAATGTTATCTAAACATTAAATATACTTCTTTCTTAGAAATCCATGAAACTTCCTTCAAAATTTACCACATCTTAGGGCATAAAGCAAGTATTACCAGATGTTGAAAACTTGAAATAACACCCTGCATTTAATGAGGCCCCCAGCGATTAAAACTGCAAGTCAACAATAGAAACAACAGCAAGTATACAAATCCATGTTTGGGGGTAAGTCTTGGACAGTATGTATTCAGATGCTGATTTCTATGCCTAGACATCTGTCTACAGTCCAGTTGATGGCAAGGTCTGACACTATTACTGAGGCTGTGGAGCTCTCACAAGTAGGGACCGATTATGACTGCCCTCCGAAGGACCCAACCAGCAGCTGAAAAAGTCAGCTGCAGGTACTTCCACCCACCCAATGGACAGAAGCTGCTGACCCATGGGGTTGTATCAGGGAAAAGATGAAAGAAGCTGGGGAGGAGGGCCACCCTGTAGGTGGACCAGCAGTCTCATTTAACCTGGACCCATGAGATCTCTCAGACACTGGAACGCCAACCAAGTAACATACACCAGCTGATATGAGGCTCCCAACACATATCCAGTAAAAGACTGACAGATCTGTATTCAGTCTGAGAAGATCCACCTAACTATCAAGAAACTGAAGGCCACAGGGAATGGGGAGGTCTAGGAGAGGTGAGGGATAGGGTTGGGGACATACTTGTGGAGACAGGGTGGCAGGAAGTAGGTATGGAGTGGGGAACAATCAGAGGGTGAACCAGGGGCCGGGTGGGGGATAAAATATGGAGTGTAAAAAGAGAAGATTAAATAAAATTTTAAAAAGAGAGAAAATAGAGTGTTAGAAGTGGGGTAGTCATACAGTGGTCAGTGTGATGAAAAGGCAGCTGAAGAAATCCAGACAGTATCTCCAGCTGACATAGAGCTGTCAGAGATAAAGACAAGTATGGCTATGAAGAGCTGAAAACTGAGGTACTATTGACTGACAACCAGGAGCATTGCAGACAGCTGCAAATCCTTAAGGGCCAAGAACTATAACACCTCAGCTGTGACACCAGCCACTCTCGAGGTCCCAGGGTCACAAAGGCACTGTCTGTTTGAAACTGTCTTTCATCTGCTGCTTTCAGAAGTTCATTATGAAAACTTCCAAGTACCTTGTTGGCAGTTGGTGGTTAAATCCCAGAACCACAAGCTGTTGGGAACTAAAAAGGGGGCCCAGGGGAAGAGAAAACCCACACCCCACCAGAATTTTACCTATTCTCTGGTCTGTCAGGTGTGGGAGAGCTGCCATACACTTTCCACTCAGCCCTGGGTGGGCATTCAAGCCTCTGACCCACTCTTCAGGGGGTGGCCAAGGGTCAGCCCTACCTGGGATCCCTTGAGCTACTTTGCTAAAGCCACCATGGTTATAGGAGAGAAGGATGGCAGAAGAGAGGTTCCCAAAACTTGCGAGAGTGAGGGTAGCAGATTTTGATGAGCAGAGACTCTATGGTTTTAGAGCTTTATTATAGAAATGCAGGGGTATAAGAGAGAAGCTAGAAAAAGAGAGAGAGAGGAGGGAGAGAGAGAAAAGGGAGGGAGGGAGAGGGAGAGAGAGAGAGAAGGCTAGAGAGAAAGAGTAAGAGAGAGAGAAGAGAGGAGAAGACAAAGAGAAAGGAAAGAGGAGAGAAGAGTGAGAGTTAAGAGAACAAAGGAGTAAGAGAAGAGACAAGTAAGATAGCAAACAGAAGCTGAACAGCCCTTTTTATGGTCTTTACTGTTGCTAGGTAACTGGGGAGGAGTTTAGCCTGAAGGTCAGAAGCTTGGGCCATTGCCTACATGACTTCTACCCATGCTTCTCTTGTGGGGTCTGTGGGGGGAGGTAACTTAGGCAGGAGCCAGAGTTCCAGCAGCATAAGGGAATGCCTACTGTGTCATGTAGCTGAATTATCACCCTTTGGAGTTCAGACCTCAGCTCAACTGGAGACCAGCCTGTCTGTGCAAGACCTCAAAACCACAATTCTCTGGCTTCCAAAGGGCTTGATACTTGTAAACCCTGAGTGTATTAGACTCTTCCCTGGGCCTTGAGTACTTTACTACAATAAAAACTCCACCTTAGCTGTCCAGGACTCCTATCTAAGTAGAGCAGAACCCTGGTCAGCTAGTTTTAACACCTTGATCTGGTTGTACCATGTATGTGAATTTTGTGTCTAGTGGCTAGTGTACATCCGTTTGCTACAAAAGTTGTAAGGTTAGGACTTTCTTATTTAGTGAGATTCATCAGAAAAGAATGTGAGCCTGACTAAGCTGTGATTTTTTTTTCATAGTGACCACAGTATTTACAGGAAGTTAAGATGTTTCCAAAGCCAGGGAAATTGAAAGCTATGAACGAAACTGGGAGTAGGCCTGGCTATTTCAGCACTCCTCACCCGAGGGAGACAGCACAGGGAGAGACAGCCAGTGCTGCTCAAGAAATGAAACAACTCTGAGAGTTTTGTAATCACTACCCTCTTCCTTTACACCCAACTGTTCAGTTTCTCATTTACTGACTTATCTGCCTACCTACTCAAGCCAAGCAGGCCACTTCTTGACCCGGTGAAGGTCTCAGGATCTGTACATCACTGCAGAAATATCCAGGAAGGTGAGTTCTGTTTGTTTCTTAAACATGTGATCAGATCTATCTGTGAAATATAAAGGACCATAGAAAAAAATCAGTGTTGAATGGTGGAGGACCAAGGCTGGTGCCAGCTTCACTCACAGCATTAAACCTGCTGTAGCTGGTTTCCGATGCTTCACTAGGAAGACAGCCGATGACAGAATAAAGATGCCTCCTCTATTCCTATGAGTTTTCATGAGTTAGTGTTTATCACTGTTCTTCATTTATCTTCACTAGAGAAGACATGGGAGTAAGGTGTTTGTGGTGAAGGACTGTGTAAAAGACAAGACAGAAACAAAAAATATTGATAACTAAAATCATGTTAAATGAAAACCACACTTTCCAGTTTTGTGAATATACAAAACTGAGATTCATATACAACTTGATAACTCACATTAGCCTGTAGAGAAAAATGTCCCACTTTTGTTAATACAGTTATTTAAATAGATTGTGGACATTTTTATGTTTAGCTCTCCTCTTAGCTCCCTTCTGTATCAGATGTTAGAGACAATATTTGTCATACTCTCCTCTTCATGCCATGCTGGAGGTGAATACTCATGAGGAAAGTTAAACTTGTTCACTGTTACTAATTTCTTCTGTAATTTTTCTAATTTTTTATCCTGTTTTGCCTAAATTTTAGTAGTTGAGATATGCATAAAATTTAAACCATAGTCATAGACAATATCATACCTGTTTAAATATATATTATTGCTTGTTAATGGTTCTGTTTAAAGAATAATTTCATTATCCAAGCCTGGTTTCCGATAACTTGGCACATAGCTGAGGCCAGCCTCAAACTTACAGTCCTCTGGCCTCTGCCTCAGCTTCTGTCTTTCCCTCAGACTCTGGCGCCTTGAATCATAGACACCCACTGCCATGACCCTCTTAAATGTCTACAATTAATTTTGTATTTTACTACATAGTACTATTTAATGTCCTGGGAGTAATGTTGTAAAACTAAAATTTGTTATTATTTGGTAATTATATAATTAAAATTGTTTCACTTTTCTTGGGTTGAAATCTTTCATTGTTAAGTAGTGAGCCTCCAGGCTTTATGATGTTTCTTGGATGGTCCTTACCTATATTAGCAGAGAATTTTGGTGTCTTTAAATTGCTCTTTCAGCATCAAATTTTTCTACTATGTTTAAATCCATCAAATAGTATTTTGTCAGCAATTCGAAGGTATTGTATTTTTCTAAACCACTTTAAAAATTGTATCATTTTGTGCTTTTGTTTTGTTTTGATCTATTTTGTTTTTGTTCTTTAGACAAGGTCCCACTATGTAGCATTGATTGGCTTAGAAATGACTATGTAGTCCAGGATGGCCTCAAATTCAGAGATTTCTGCCAATCCCTGCCTTCTAAATGCTGTATACTTTTACATTTTTAGTTTAAATGACTTAATAATTTTTCTAGCTTAAAGATTTTATATGGCACATTATAAAGCCAATTTGTACTTATAATGTGTAGTAGTCTAGTCCAAGTAACAAACATTTCCTTGTCTTCAACAATCAATAGTTGTATGTGTTAGGATTTCCTATTTTGGGATGAGACGTGTGCTGAGTTTTGATGTCCTTTACTGAACATCTTCATTTTTCCAGTGCTGCTGCCTCTTGTCATCCCTACTGACCACTATCCCGTTTCATTCTTCTACAAAGTTTATTTTTGTAAATAAATGAAACGTGAGATGTTTCTCTTCCTGTACATGCCGTGTTTTACTTAACATACTTATGGCCAGTTTCAGTCAAATTCAATCAAACTTCAAATGACAGAAATTCATTCCTTTGAATGGCTAATGAATACTTGATGTGTGTTTTGGGGGAGGATGTGAGAAATTATATACAAATCGCAATATGTATGTGGAAACCACAGGACAACATTGGGGAGTTGTTTCTTTATAAAAGTTCCAGGTAGCTGGGTGTGGTGGCGCACGCCTTTAATCTCAGCACTTGGGAAGCAGAGGCAGGCGAATTTCTGAGTTCTAGGCCAGCCTGGTCTACAGAGTGAGTTCCAAGACAGCTGGGACTACACAGAGAAACCATGCTCAAAAAAACAAAACAAGAACAAAAACAAAAGTTCCAGGGATCTAATCTCAGGCCATAAGGCTTGCACAGCAGACTCTACTTTATGACCTTTTAATGTATACTTAGCATGCATGGTGTGTGTGTGTGTGTGTGTGTGTGTGTGTGTGTGTGTGTGTGTGTGTGTGTGTGTGTGTGTGTGTTTCATTTATGTTTGGAGTAGACTCTCACAATTGAGAACAGTCATGTGCTCCTGATCCTGCTATTTCTACTTCTACAGGACTGGACTTTCATGCATGTACCATGGTACCCGAGTTCTCATTTTCTTTGTAACTCATCCACTAAAAGATATTTACCTTACTCTGTATTTCAACTATCGTGAATAGTGATGAAATAAATATACAAGTGTAATTGTCTCTGTGTATACCTGTTTCATTTCCTTTGAAGAAGTAGAATACACTAGTTGTGCTTTTTATATTTAAGGGATTTCTATATTTTTTCTATAATAGGTGTGCTACGTTATATTTTTTTCAAACAATGTGCTATATTTTCTGTTTCTGTGAATCCTTTACAGAATTTATTTATCTGTGTAACAATAAACATTATAAGTGTATATAACATTATACATCAGTATAGCTATTATTTAACATTTTATATAATTTTTATTTAACTTTCTCTGATGGTTAGAAAAAATTAACCATTTTCATGAGTTTATATTTAGTAATTTTAAAGTTTTTTATTTATTCCTTTATTTAATACAGATTTAAAGTGAAGTATCAATTCACTTCATAACATACATCATCTCATTGCTTTATCTTCCCCCAATACATCCCCCACCCAACCACCAATCTGCTTTTCTGTATGTATGTATGTATGTATGTATGTATGTATGTATGTATGTGTAAGATAGCCCACATCCAATTGCTACTGATCCCATGTGTGTAGAGATGGGATCATTCATTGGAGCTTGAGATTTCTACCTTGGGCTCACCTTTCAGAAACAATGATTTTTTTTCCTTCTCCCAACAATTACCATCTGCTAATAGCTCCTCAGTAAATGCTAGGAACAAAAGACTGCCACCTGAATCTGTACTAGAATTATGAACGACTTGATTTGTTATGGAAGGATATATGAAAAGCTACACGGAAATATGCGATTTAACAAAAGAACTAAGAAAAGAGTTACAGGTATAACTTGATACATGTGAAATGAAGGAAGGCTCAAATAGGAATGCAAACAGGGGAAAGAAGTAACATGTGGGGTAATCACAACTAAGGATTTATGAGAAAGCATATAGAAACCCACAAGTTAGTAAGATAATTTAAAAAATATACCATAAAAATATTTGAACAGAATTGCCTTGTGTGGGTGGACAATGTCACTGTTAGAGAAAATGGATTATTAAATGAGAACCGCAGTTACAAAGTGAGATTCCCTCCCTATAAGATATTGGCCAATGAGGCCCCAGAAGTCTCAAAAAAAACCAAAACCAAACAAACAAAAACCACAGGCTATTGCCAAAGCACTTGGTGAGCCAACATAACTACATACTAAGACTGTATTGCTAAGGATGCCTCTCACTTGGTTGTTTAGTTCTTTGGCCCCCTTTTGCATTGCATTGTTTGTGGAGTTTTGAGTAGCCATCTTTATTCATTATCCTTTCTTCCTTCTTTCCATCCTTTCATCTTTTGTGTTTCATGTATTTACAATGTTATTTGTCATATTTACAATGCCAATGGTCATTAATATTTGCAATATCAGTATGAATTTACCTCTTACAAATATTCTCCTCTATTCTGTAAAGATCCCTCTACTTCTGGGCTTCATTATATACCCCAGAACTGCCACAAATGTGTGGCTCTCTAAAGGTACCAATATAAAGATACTGAGCACAGAAGGATAAAGATGGAACAAGTGTTGAAATATTCCCCGTCAATAAACATTTGATTCTGCAGGATAGAGTCAGAAAAAGTTCTATAAAGTAACAGTTTAATGGGGCAATGAGGACTGAAAATATACTAACCAATCCTAGGGAAAAGATGAGACTACTTACAGATTTTATGGAAGACATAATGGGAAAGGGGATACAGTGCTGTGGCTGGAGGTTCCCATATATAATGTGAGAGAGAGACTGAACCCATTTCCTCATTTGTCACATTAGTCATTACCATGATTTGAATATAAAATTCTCTCCATAGCTCAAGCATTTCAACACTTAGGAAACAGCTGTCAATGCTGTTTTGGGAGATTGTGAAGCCATAGAGCCTAGAACCTACATGGCAGATGTAGGAACATAGACCCAGAACTAGAGGATTATAGTCTCCTGGGTTCTAACTTAAACACTCTTATTCAACTGTATTTGTAGAAATTTAACAGGCTTTATGGTCAAAGACTGGGTCCCAGGCACTAAAAATTACCCACTGAGAGACTGTAAGGCAAAATAAACATTCTTCCCATATGTTAATTCTGGCAGATGTTCTTATCTTAGTGACAAGAAAAGAAACCAATAGAGCCATAGTAGGTACAAGGGTTAGGATCTGAAAGACAGACAAAAAGCGAAAGGTGCAGGAAACTTTAGGGAAAAGAAGAGAGGCCACAAGCCCATGCTTCAACGTTCTGGCACACAGGCGATTTCCAGACAACTATTCATCACAGCTACCCTTGACCCAACTCAACAATCATTACTAATAATGAAGATTATTTCAAAAGTTTTCCTAATAATGCAGTTCTTTCCCAATATTCCTCGTGACATAAATAGCTATTATACTTCACTCTATCTGTGAACATATCTATATCCAGTATTTCCACATACCTCATTCATTCCCATAGTCATGTCTTTCTTCAGAAATTTCTGAATACATGCACAACATACATATGCCAATTTTTTTTCTTCCAGGCTCAGCAACAACTTCAAAGATGGTGAATGAATACAAGAGAATTGTTCTGCTGAGAGGACTTGAATGTATCAATAAGCATTATTTTAGCTTATTTAAGTCATTGCTGGCCAGAGATTTAAATCTGGAAAGAGACAACCAAGAGCAATACACCACGATTCAGATTGCTAACATGATGGAAGAGAAATTTCCAGCTGATTCTGGATTGGGCAAACTGATTGAGTTTTGTGAAGAAGTACCAGCTCTTAGAAAACGAGCTGAAATTCTTAAAAAAGAGAGATCAGAAGGTAACACAGAAGACCCTGTCCCTGCCTGTGTCTTATTATCTCCACTCCCTTCTTAACCTTGAAGTCCACACATAGCTGTCATATTTCCAGTTTGCATCTCAAAGGCCATCGGCATATTGGTTCTTTGGATTAGCTACTGAGGACGTTTGTCTTCCAAAGGATTCTTATAATTTATTCTTTTTTTTTCTTTTTTTTTAAAGACAGGGTTTTTCTGTGTATCCCTGGCCGTCCTGGAACTCGCTCTGTAGACCAGGCTGGCCTTGAACTCAGAAATCCACCTGCCTTTGCCTCTGCCTCTGCCTCTGCCTCTGCTTCTGCCTCTGCCTCCCAAGTGCTGGGACTAAAGGTGTGCACCACCAGTGCCCGGCTAGTATACTTGCAATTTAAGGAGTATATTTGGTGTGTATATTTCAGACAAAAAGAGAAGGTGATCAAAGATTGGTGTTCCAGATGTAACTTAGAAGTTGAAAAGTAATAAATCTAAAGAACAAAGTTAAGATTTATATTTAAGTATATAAATTAACAAATTATGTCACCTATTTTAAGAATACCAATCTATCCTCTGTATTAACAAACATAAGGATAAACTTTGATTAAATATATCCTTAAGAAGGTGTGAGTTGCCAGACTTGGTGGCACATACCTTTAATCCCATCACTTGGGAGGCAGAGGCAGGCAGATTTCTGAATTCAAAGCCAGCCTGGTCTACAAAGTGAGTTCCATGACAGCTAGGGCTATACAGAGAAACCCTGTCTCGAAAAACAAAACAAAACAAAACAAAACAAACAAACAAACAAACAAACAAAACACCAGTGTTCATAAAATTATCGAGTTGGGTAAAAAGACTTTAGAAAGTTAAAATCTTATTTCACAAGTTTATGTCAGATTTCCTTTTACTTGTATCTATTATTTGAGTGTATTATGCACAAAACATGACCAAATCAATGTGATAAATTGTGTATTTTAAGATAATGTAGGACAATGGGAATGAGAAAAGCTTGACTGAGATACATGGGCTTCAAGAGCAGGAAGGGATTTCTCATTTTATATGGGACGTGTAAAGAAAACATTGATTAACAGAAGATGGTATCAAAAGTTGTGCCTTTAGAGTTGTGTTGCTAGAGTAAACTTTGGAATAAGCATCGATATAAATGCACCAGAGAGGAAATGGCAGAAAGACTTGATGGTCCCTAGACCATCTATTTTGGTTTATGTGGGCTTTCCTGTTCACGCATTTGTTCTGATAAAAAAAAGTCTCCACATCCTAGTAACAGGAGAAACATCACTGGAAAAAAATGGTCAAGAAGCAGGTCCTGCAACACCTACATCAACTACAAGCCACATGTTAGCATCTGAAAGAGGCGAGACTTCTGCAACCCAGGAAGAGACTTCCACAGCTCAGGCGGGGACTTCCACAGCTCAGGCGGGGACTTCCACAGCTCAGGCGGGGACTTCCACAGCCCAGGTGAGCCTGAGGAACAGTGGTGGCCTGGCAGTGCAGACAGGCAGAGGTGATTTCTTCCCCCTGCCCAGTCTATCATGTACTCACTGTTGTATCAGTTTCTCTTCAAGCTTTCACTGAAGCACAGGATAAATGATCATGTGGCATTAATATGTGTTCATTCCTACTAAGATCTCATGAACTTGAAAATCAGGTTGAGACATGGTTGTTGCATATTTACACACACCTAGTTTTCTAATTCAAATTAAATTTTGTCCTACCATAGAAGTAAAAATAGAAAAAAAATGATTCATATAACTTTTCTTCTCCATTTTTTTGACAAACCCACTTATACACAACTTTTTATCACTATTAATGATCATAGTTTAGACCTGGCCAGAGGGTGGGTGCTACTCCTTCAAGTTCCCAACATATTCAGTCATAATAAATCTACTACCTAATAAGGAAGACACACTCTGCTCAATTGATTAGATCCATTAACAGGGCAGTGGATATACTTTCAGAAAAGAAAAAGTATGAGAGAAGAAGAGACTGGAGTGAAAAAGAGCAAGGCGGCTAAGGAACCAGATCAGCCTCCCTGTTGTGAAGAACCCACAGCCATGTGCCAGTCACCAATACTCCACAGCTCATCTTCGGCTTCATCTAACATTCTTTCGGCTAAGGTACAAGCTTTTTGTTCCCCTTTCATTTCTTCAGTCCACGTACCAAGAGCAAGTCTTGAAATTCTGACCATGTCCCCCACTTCTCCCTGAGGTTTAATTAATCAAACATACACAGATACTGGATATGATAAAGATCATCATACAAGGACAGAAACAGATGCAAAAAATATGTAATACAAATATAGAATTAGCTGACTCATACACAACCTTTCATTTAGATAGACTGTTTAATGAACTTGTTACCTCTGTCAATGAGGAGTTTGTCTGCTTGTTTTGATCCCAGGTAGGAAGAGGCAAGCAAAGAGTCAGAAGCAATGGACTCCATTCTCCTCTCTGTACTCTCACATATCTTTCTTTTATACAACTAACCTGTTAACTTTTTAAAATGCATATTAGGGTACTCACTTCTTCAGAACTGTTGACACATTGTATAGCCATTCCATCTTAAAGGACTGTAAGTGTCTAAACCTATCTATCCACTGAATTCAAGTGTTGGTATCTTGCTCTAGCTTTAATATGTCCCCGCAGAAGTCCTATCCATGCCGGGTTGGAAATGGATTGTGCTTAACTGGATAATATACTCTTGTATTATTACCAGTTATGATACAGAACTAATATTTGTGTTTCAATTTTGCTGTTTACTTTTAAGATTATGGTTTCCCTATTTTTCCTATAGATACTTAAAAACCTGAGATATTATTAGTGCAAGAAAAACAAAAGGATTAGCATAGCTAAGAAGGATAGATGAGGGCTGTCTTGTCCAGGTAAGGCTCTGATAGATACCTCGTGAGGCTTAGAGGTCACAAAACAAAGAAATAATAGAGCTGAAATGGGAGTATCTAACCACTTTTTGATTGGAATTAAAGCCCACTCCAAGAGATGGAACCCATACCAGACACTGCTAAAGGAGTCAGGAATCTGAGACTAAATAGGTCATTTGCCTAGGAGAGAACCTACAACTATTATTCTACTAAAGGAACATAGCAATAAAATGAATCCTAATGATATGTTGCCATACCTATAGAGCTGTGCCTCATTCAGCTCGCATCAAAGATGCTTCTTGCCATAGGTGGGAATTGACACAGAGACCCATGACTAGCCAATTTACACACAGTGAGAGATTTTAGAACAGTCATTCTTCAATGGGATATCTTTATTAACTGTCTCCTCAAGACTCGGGACTCTACCTGAAAGGGAAAGATGACGCCAAGGCAATATTTTCTTTCACATAAACAGGAGAGTTCCAAATATGAATTCAGAGACTGTAGTGGCACACATTAAAACAGCAAATATTCAAGCCAGATGGGGTCCCACAACTGAGAAGAAGAAGTGGAGGAAAAGCAGAGGAGGAAACAGAATCCTATGCCTAACAACAAAGCTATTTTCAGTTGATATATACTAGGAAATGGAAAAATGTGTTTTCTCCAACAGATGATATCAACCACAGTCTAGAGCATGTCCCACAAAGCAAACTCCGTGTGTTATTTTTAGGGCTATTTATTTTGTTTTGCTTGGGATTTTTCTTTTCTGTTTTCTTTTGTTTTTCAGTTTTTATTTTACATTTTTAGAATGAGAAAAAGAACATGAAGTGGAATGGTAGTGGGGGAAAATCTGGGGAAGTTGGGGGAAGGGAATCATGATAAGTACATGTTGTATTAAAGAAAAGGTATTAAATGAAATTAACAGGGAAAAGGCCAGTTATTGGAGAGGAAAATGATCATAGCGAGGGAAGTTAAAGAATGTGTGAAGTCCAGGACAAGAGGCCATTCACCAGAAACTGTGAGTGAAAGGAGTGAGCTACAAATTACTACCTCCTGGTTATTCTTCCAGGTCAAGCTACCTTCAATTTAGACTTGTCAAATATTTCATCAGATTCAATGTTAGCTTGATAACATATGGGAAAGAAGATGATTGGTGCCACTTATTTTTTCTGAGTATGCATAGGAGGAAATAAATTATTTGTCACAGAAGGAAAACCACAACAGTGTCGCCATCTATTCTCTCTAAGTTCACTTTCGTCTCTTTGTCTCTCCACCTTCCCTCCCTCTTTGTTTTTTAACTAACTTGAGGAAATATAATCAAGTAGTCAAGCAAAACCAGAAGCCATTTATACTCACCCCAGAACTTACCGTTCTGATCTTATAACTGTTTTTCTCTGCATTGTTTTTTTTTTTTTAGATTTTTTTATAATTGTTTAGGAAAAGCTTCTAGTGTAACATGTTACAATAGTTATTAGTCTCTTACTTGCTTTTACAGTTTTACATATCAGGACTGTCTTTCCAAGTCCCTAAAATAAAAAAGAATATTATATTCAAGGATGACATCAGTATTTGTGTTTCTTTATTAAATAATTCATTATAGACTGATTTTCTACTACCACAAACTCTTTTTCTTCTTCAAAGAATATCCGTTAAATGTGTGTATTTAAGGCTCATTTTGTAGTTTTCATGATAGCCCGCTAATTTATTTTATACATATCCAATAAATCTATTTTAATTTAAATCTAGTCATTGCTATTTATTTACTTATATATAATTACCACCACTAAATGTATTACTTTACTTTTTTGTGTCATACTAATTGGTTGCACTGATCAAAAAATTAGATCCAATTGGGTCTGTGGAGACAGAAACACTATCTCCATATACTCAAAATCTATGAAGTTCATAGCTTTTTGACACTTTGCAGACTGTCTCATAGTTAGAGAATCTTCTCTCCATTCAAATACTCCATTGAAATTCAGGGAGCTCAGACCACTATACAGAAAAGAGATCAGATCCTACCAATATCTCTCAGGTTCCACAAATCATTGCTGATCAGGAAAACTCTCTATCCATGTTTAAGGACATGTCTCTAACAAAATAACTCTACTGGAGCCTATTTAAATGAAGGGGCTGTGAGCCAGCTAGTATTTTTGATCATTTAATGATAGAATGTTACACCTTGTGGAGATACACTGTGATTTCTATCCTCAAAATAACCCACAGTGAGTCCGATGGTAGCTAAAGACCTTTGACACCTTTATGATATTTTATAATTATTGTCTATTTTCAAAAACATCTAATTTTCCATTTTTATCTGCTTTGGACATAGTGTAAAGATTTTATTTGAATTAATCATATTTCGACTTAAGTACTCCATAAAATTATTCTCAAAGAATGTGCTGTATTTATATCCAACACTTTTCTTCATGTTAGAAAGTAACTCTTTTTTTTCAGTGAAAGTGTTTAAATGTCAGTGGATGGAGCCCCTTGCTTTAATTCATTGGCCTTTTGGTCAACTAAAGAATTCCTGTTTAGCTTATCTTCAGTTTTACAAATTCATAAAAATTGTTAGGAACAATGTTGAGATTGAGATTTGTCTCATGTAAAGGTTAATTTGTATTTCTGCTAAACTCATATGTTTATATCCCTGCATTTGTTCAACACAGAACCAAAAATCACAACCCCAGAACCAGAACATTCCCAGAGGTGCTGTTCTCCACTCAGAGCCCCTGACAGTGATGGTGCTCACTGCAACAGACCCGTTTGAATATGAATCACCAGAACATGAAGTAAAGAACATGTTTCATGCTACAGTGGCTACAGTGAGCCAGTATTTCCATGTGAAAGTTTTCAACATCGATTTGAAAGAGAAGTTCACAAAAAATAATTTTATCACCATATCCAATTACTTTGAGAGCAAAGGCATCCTGGAGATCAATGAGACTTCCTCTGTGTTAGAGGCTGCTCCTAAACAAATGATTGAAGTGCCCAACTGTATTACCAGAAATGCAAATGCCAGTCCTAAGATCTGTGATATTCAAAAGGGTACTTCTGGAACAGTGTTCTATGGAGTGTTTACATTACACAAGGTAAGGTGTGAAAACTTGTCTTTTAACCTTCTACATCAACACCTGGAAACAAATATTGTCCATAATAATTTTTCATTTAGTGCTTAATGACAGTATTGCAACACAAGACTCTACCTTGGCTAGGGATAAAAAGAGAAATCATCAAATAGATTAGGAAATAAGATTGGGTGATCTCTTAACACTCAATTCCCTAAGATAGATCTGAGAGAACTCTCTGGAAATGGTGTACAAGATACTTCCTTTTACTACTTACAAATACCTACCCTCAGCCACAGTGAGCAGGAATGTGAGAGGGCACAGGTTGGTGTCATGCTAACAGTTTGTATTTGAAGCTCTATGCAAATATACAACACTTATTAATTTCTTCATTTTGTCAGCTTTATGGTTCTTTAGTCTGTCTTTTTTTAAAGCTCCTTGTGGGGAACTTTTTGGATAGCATTGGAAATGTAAATGAAATAAATACCTAATAAAATAAAAAATAAAAAATAATAAAATTTTTAAAAATGGGAAAAAATCCATTGTTTTATAGCACACTCTCCAGAGACTATGAATATGAACATAGTTGAAGAGTTTATGGGTTATAGCTTGAGTAATGTTCAATACAGTATAAATTGGAGACTGTTTCAAAAATTACCTGGACAAGTGTGGATATTGTGACAACTTTGTAGTCATAAGTACATTAGATGGATAAGTGCATCCTCTTAAACTCATAACCATTCAATAAAACAAATTGACTATCTCTACATGTAGCAGGTTTAATCATTTAAACCTGATCAATTAATGTATTATTTCTGATTAGCTTGGCAACTGACAACTATTAAAGGAAATGACATTTTGAAGGCAAATCAATATACTTTTCTACATTCACTAGATTTAGAAATTTACTAGATATATACAAACATCTCATTTGTGCATCAATGGCAAAATTCAGGCTTTCAGAATTCAGATAAAAACTGATAACTTTGGTGAACTCAACAAATGTCCTAAAAACTTTATAGGTTTATTTCTTTTTACTCTGTCATTTTTTAAATTCCGTTTTAAAACCTCCATTGCTTTATAGCATACTATTTACATATTATGCAAATAAACACAGTTGAAAGATTATGAGTAATAGCTTGAGTAATTGGGGACATTGGCTTAATTGGACATGATATTGTAGAAAGGTAGGAAGAGAATCTAAGTGACTAAGTTATTGGAATCTTAACCCGTTTTGAAGATTCCCTGTAACCTATTGAATGAACGAACATAAGGAACAAATGTCAATTCATCCCCTTACATGCAGAAGATAGAAAGAAGGCTGCTCAAAGTTCTGATTCCCGTGACCTCAGGTAATTTACTGGGAATCCAGGCTGTTGAGGAATAAGAAGCGGTGGAAACAGGCAGAACATTTATTGTCCTAGCACTTCCAGTAAGAAATCCCCAAATCTAGAAAGCAAGTCATTACAGTTGTAGAGAACTGGCATGAGGAGACTGCTCCCAGCTTGCTAGCTGTGAGGAAACCTGGGATCTTTGTCACTCTCAGAAGAATGAGTGAGGAGATATACTTTCTCAAGGAGGGAATCCTGCTGTTCTGCCAAGTAACTGCAATCCTGAGGAAATGGCCTTGTTTTTCCTTCTCTCATGAGAAAGTAACTGTGTTTATAGATTAACTGAACATCACACCTCAGAGGTGGACTTCAGGCAGATGTCTCAGGCTGCAAGGAGGTTTGGGTCACTTTAAACCAAGATAAGCTATTGCTAAGAAAACAGCATCTGGTGGGAAACTGGAAACTGTGGGAAAATCTTTCTTCTGCTTTGCCTTTAAAAGAAGTTGGAACTTTGAGTAACTGTGCATTGGCTGACTTGATTGTATACCAGCTATGTCCTCATTAATGATGCTCTACCCTTGGGATACAAACACACTAGATGATGCCAATAGTAATAAAACTTCCTGGGTAAGACTTCACTGAATATACATGTTTCCTATGTCTATAACAGGCTTCATATTTTCCTATTATTTTTTCTAGTAAATGATCTTTTTGAATGTATAATAGTGAATGTAGATAAGATAACTTTTCAGAAAATGAATGCTAATTTTACTTTTCCAGAAAAAAGTGAAAACACAGAACACAAGCTATGAAATAAAAGATGGTTCAGGAAGCATAGAAGTTGTGGGGAGTGGACAATGGCACAACATCAACTGTAAGGAAGGAGATAAGCTCCACCTCTTCTGCTTTCACCTGAAAAGAGAAAGAGGACAACCAAAGTTAGTGTGTGGAGACCACAGTTTCGTCAAGGTAGGATGTAGACAGCAAATGGATTTTCCAAAAAGGAACTTGACTTTTGCTTTAAGATTCTGAACATGAAGTGTTTAATATGTTACATAGACAGTTCTGTGTCTGGAGAAACAAATTCAGATGATGCCCTTATACTCATTTCTAAGGGTAAGAGTTTTATAAACAGATATTGGAGAAATAATCCAAAACTTTTATATATTTGCTAAATAACACGAAGTATGAAGAAGTTAGAATGACATGGAAATAGATTTCCATGTGATTAAGAACAAGGATGTTGATAAATCAAATATGCTTTGAACATCAGCTTTAATCATTAGGAGTTGGCTGATCCCGGGGAAAGTTGAACATTAAATCAACATTAAGAGAGGAAATGACTGTCTATTCGTAAGTTATCATGGTCTCTAGCACATCATGAGAAATTTGTAGTTCTATTTTCTTAACTCTGTGAAGAAATGAGAGAGAGAGAGAGAGAGAGAGAGAGAGAGAGGGAGAGGGAGAGGGAGAGGGAGAGGGAGAGAGAGAGAGAGAGAGAGAGAGAGAGAGAGAGAGAGAGAGAGAGAGAGAGAGAGAGAGAGAGTTAGTTTGAAAATATACCAAAGTTTGGATTACCACTATTAATTCAACTACATATGGAAGAGAAAGACTTTGAGAACATGAGGCCAAAGAATTGCTTAAAAGGTTGGAGAAATGTTGCATTGTCAGAAATAAGGAAATGGATTATTCATTGTCCAATAGGTAAATGTTGAAAGGTTTTATAGGGATAAAAGCTTAAACATTTTGACACAATAGTAAAAAGAATTTTGTACCTGTCTTGAAAATTTGTCTTACAGAGAAACATTTGGAGGGAGAAATATTAGTTAGACACAACTACCAGTTATTCTATGTAATGTATTATATATTAATATTATATGTTGAGGAACTTTGTAAACTGCTTATGAAATATTAGGCAGTATGAAAATCACCATAGATGTACACCATTAAAACTTGCAAAGACTATCACTTTAAAAACCAGGCAGCTACTTTACCAACACATTAAAGAAGTTATTTAATAATTGTATTAAGCAGAGGAAAAATAAATGGGCCTTTGATCAATGGAGGTATCCACTGCTTAAGAATAAAAGGACCCTGTGGTTTTATTACAGCTTGGGAATGGTAGTGAAAAATAAAATACATTCAAAGAACATCGAAAACAATTGAGAGATAACATTATGAAACTGGATAAATGATACTGATACTAAAATTGGGAAAGAAGAAAATGACCTATGGCGGGCAGAAATATGTTCAGATATTGTTCATTCCCAGCTGCCTATAAGAAATTTAGTAAATATCTCTAAATCTTTATAGAGACTTAGAAATCTATAGAAATAGATCTGAAATAGAAACAAACTTCATGTGTATTTTTAAATTTAGGGATACTTGACAAATCTTGTACTTGTACTATATTTAAAAAGTGTATGATAAATGTTACATTTATACTAAGAGAGAACACCCACCAAATATTTACTATTATTTGGGACTTTAAACAGCAATAGAGATAGCATTTCCATTTCATAGATGTAACTTCAAATACTCAGAAATAGTTACTGACAAAGACAATGAGTAGTGGAACTGAGATCCACCTAGGCTACTGTGTGGAGATACCTAGACAAGATGAATATGCAGATGAGTGAAGGCAGTTATAGATCCCAAGATTGGGGAACAATAGCTAGAGATAAAGTGCACTCCAAAGTAAGATAAACAAAGGAAGCACCTAAGATACATTGAAAGCTGCATGAAACCCAGTTATAGAACATTTAAAAGAAGAAGGGGGTCAGAGTCAACATAGTTCATGACAGACATAATTATCAAGGGGCTCTTGTGAAATAAATACGTTGAAACATAAGAATTGGCTTTAACACAATACATACCCTATATACAGCAGTCCAAATACTGCTGCAGCATTTTGACACAGGAACATATGCATTAGTTGTTCTATTTTCAAGATTCATCAATGCAAGAATACATCAGTTCCCACTGAACCTAATAACTCAGCCCAATAGAAAACCAAAGCTTCATGTAGTTTTGCTTTGGTATTTTGTTTTCCTTGTTTGTTGTTGTATTTTGTTTTTCTTTAAAGATTTATTTATTTGTTTATTTTACATATTAACTAGTACACTGTCACTGTCTTCAGACACTGCAGAAGAGGGTATCAGATCTTATTACAGATGGTTGTGAGCCAACATGTGGTTGCGGGGAATTGAAATCAGGACCTCTAGAGGAGCAGACAGTGTTCATAACTACTGAGCCATTTCTCCAGCCCTGTTTTGTTGTCTTTGTTTTTGTTTGTTTGTTTTTGTTTTGTGGGTTTTTTTGTAGTCTAATTAATGCTTCAAACAAGATAAATCAATCCTTTTTCTTTTTGTTATAATTCCTCTCACCATATCTGGGAACAAGTTAAACTACCCAAATAAATTCAAGTTAACTCAAGTTAAATGAAAAGATCTATCTCTTCAAGGGCCACATAATCAGAAATGGGTGGCTCAAAATAAGGCAATACAATGAAGGAGATAAAGCAAAGAGGATCAGCAGCCTTTCAGAAGGCAAAAGGTTTTATATGGCCCTTGAGTGGAATAGGCACGGATGGGTGACTGGAGAAAAATAAGCAGTGCTTTATCTCAATTGCTTGGATCTTATTGAATCTCTCTCCCTATCTATTTTAAGGTCACCAAGGCTGGGAAAAAAAAAGAAGCATCAACTGTCCAGTGAAGCACAAAAAATGAAGAAGAAAATGATTACCCAAAAGTTGGAATTAAGGTAGAGATGCCAAAATAGAAATGTCACCTCTAAATGACAGCTTTAGTAGTATATCCAACCATTGATTAATCTTCATACCTGATTTCTGATTTTGTGTTTTCATTTGAAAAAATTCTTATTGTTCTGTTTTTCTATGAAAATAAAATTTGATTTCATTTCTCTACTGTAAAAATAATAAACATGTCTTTTTAAAGGGACATCATTACAAAGTGCAGTGTGTCATTTGTTTAATTCATAAGTGATCTGTTTGAAAGTGGTAGATGCTCTGTGGACAAATCTGTCAGAATGCATCAGATTTCATCATTTTTGCATTCCAGTTGGACTTCCAGAGTATAGTCTATTAAGATACTCTCCCACTCTGTGGTCTGTTTTATCTCTCCATGAATTGTACTCTTTGCTATCCACAATTTCTATACCTTATGGGGTCCCATTAATCAATTGTTGATCTTAGTTCTTAGATGAACAAAGTCCTATTCTAAAGTTGTCTATTGTGAGAAACATTCTTGTTGTCTTTTCTTTATTGAATATTTTCTTTATTTACATTTTCAATGTTATTCCCTTTCCAGGTCCCCACCTCCAAACCCCCTATCCCATCCCCTCCCCTGCTGGTTCTATGAGGGTGTTCCCCCAGCTATCCACCCATTCTTGCCTCCTCATCCTCATATTCCCTACTCTGAGGCATCAATACTTCAGAGGATGAAGGGCCTCTTCTTCCATTGATACCTGACAAGCCATCCTCTGCTACATATGTGGCTAGAGAAATGGGTTCCTCCATTTTTACTATTTGATTGGTGGTTTAAGTACCTGGGAGCTCTTGTGGGTCTGGTTGCTTGATATTTTTGCTCTTCCTATGAGGTTGCTAACCCCTTCTGCTCCTTTGGTTCTTTCTCTAACTCCTCCATTGGGGACCTTGTACTCAGTCCAATGGTTGGCTTTGAGCATCCACCTCTGCATTTGTCAGGCTCTGGCATAACCTCTCAGGAGACAGCTAAATCAGGCTCCTGTCAGCATGCATTTCTTTGTATCCACAATAGTGTCTGCAATTGTTCACTATATATGGGAAGAAACCCTAGGTGGGGTAGTCTCTGGATGGCCTTTCCTTCAGTCTCTGCTACACACTTTGTCTCCATATTTGCTCCTGTGAGTATTTTGTTCCCCCTTCTAAGAAGGACTGAAGCATCCACACTTTGGTCTTCCTTCTTCTTGAGCTTCATGTGGTCTTTGGATTTTATCTTGAGTATTCTGAGCGTTTGGGCTAATATCCACTTATTGTTGTCTTCTTAAAAACACGCGTTTACCACATAAGATATTTAAAGCTAACTCTATATGGAAACACTAAATGAAACAGTCTTTTGGCTATTCACACAGAGAGTAACACACAGGCATGTACTATGTTTTGTGTAGCATGTTGCACTTTTAGCTATAATGAATTGTACTGTGTTCTGTGAAATGAGTATATGAAAATACAAAAAGTAATGATGAAATGTGTTCCCATACCAAAATAAAGCAATTGAAAAGCAGTGTGTCCTAAATTCAGTGTGAAGATGTAGTCACAGCAGCTTTATTTTGAGAAACATTCTTGTTGCATGCTAAAGAACACACATTAACCACATAAGGTTTTTAAAGCTAAAGAGAAGAAGAAGAAGAAGAAGAAGAAGAAGACGAAGAAGAAGAAGAAGAAGAAGAAGAAGAAGAAGAAGAAGAAGAAGAAGAAGAAGAAGAAGAAGAAGGAGAAGGAGAAGGAGAAGGAGAAGGAGAAGGAGAAGGAGAAGGAGAAGGAGAAGGAGAAGGAGAAGGAGAAGGAGAAGGAGAAGGAGAAGGAGAAGGAGAAGGAGAAGGAGAAGGAGAAGGAGAAGGAGAAGGAGAAGGAGAAGGAGAAGGAGAAGGAGAAGGAGAAGGAGAAGGAGAAGGAGAAGGAGAAGGAGAAGAACAAGAAGAAGAACAAGAAGAAGAACAACAAGAAGAAGAAGAACAAGAAGAAGAACAAGAACAAGAAGAAGAAGAAGAACAAGAAGAAGAACAAGAACAAGAAGAAGAAGAAGAAGAAGAAGAAGAAGAACAAGAACAAGAACAAGAACAAGAAGAAGAACAAGAACAAGAACAAGAAGAAGAACAAGAACAACAAGAAGAACAAGGAGAAGAAGAAGAACAAGAACAAGAACAAGAAGAAGAACAAGAACAAGAACAAGAATAAGAAGAAGAACAGACCTCTAGTGAGTGGACCACAGTGCCTGCCCCAATCCAAGGGTCTAAGGTACTAAGGTCAAATCTAAGTGGATCAAGGTACTTCACATAAAACCAGAGACACTGAAACTTATAGAGGAGAAAGTGGGGAAAAGCCTTGAAGATATGGGCACAGGGGAAAAATTCCTGAACAGAACAGCAATGGCTTGTGCTGTAAGATCGAGAATTGACAAATGGGACCTAATGAAACTCCAAAGTTTCTGCAAGGCAAAAGACACCGTCAATAAGACAAAAAGACCACCAACAGATTGGGAAAGGATCTTTACCTATCCTAAATCAGATAGGGGACTAATATCCAACATATATAAAGAACTCAAGAAGGTGGACTTCAGAAAATCAAATAACCCCATTAAAAAATGGGGCTCAGAACTGAACAAAGAATTCTCACCTGAGGAATACCGAATGGCAGAGAAGCACTTGAAAAAATGTTCAACATCCTTAATCATCAGGGAAATGCAAATCAAAACAACCCTGAGATTCCACCTCACACCAGTCAGAATGGCTAAGATCAAAAATTCAGGTGACAGCAGATGCTGGCGAGGATGTGGAGAAAGAGGAACACTCCTCCATTGTTGGTGGGAGTGCAGGCTTGTACAACCACTCTGGAAATCAGTCTGGCGGTTCCTCAGAAAACTGGACATAGTACTACCGGAGGATCCAGCAATACCTCTCCTGGGCATATATCCAGAAGATGCCCCAACTGGTAAGAAGGACACATGCTCCACTATGTTCATAGCAGCCTTATTTATAATAGCCAGAAGCTGGAAAGAACCTAGATGCCCCTCAACAGAGGAATGGATACAGAAAATGTGGTACATCTACACAATGGAGTACTACTCAGCTATTAAAAAGAATGAATTTATGAAATTCCTAGCCAAATGGATGGACCTGGAGGGCATCATCCTGAGTGAGGTAACACATTCACAAAGAAACTCACACAATATGTATTCACTGATAAGTGGATTTTAGCCCCAAACCTAGGATACCCAAGATATAAGATATAATTTGCTAAACACATGAAACTCAAGAAGAATGAAGACTGAAGTGTGGACACTATGCCCCTCCTTAGATTTGGGAACAAAACACCCATGGAAGGAGTTACAGAGACGGAGTTTGGAGCTGAGATGAAAGGATGGACCATGTAGAGACTGCCATATCCAGGGATCCACCCCATAATCAGCATCCAAACGCTGACACCATTGCATACACTAGCAAGATTTTATTGAAAGGACGCAGATGTAGCTGTCTCTTGTGAGACTATGCCGGGGCCCAGCAAACACAGAAGTGGATGCTCACAGTCAGCTAATGGATGGATCATAGGGCTCCCAATGGAGGAGCTAGAGAAAGTAGCCAAGGAGCTAAAGGGATCTGCAACCCTATAGGTGGAACAACATTATGAGCTAACCAGTACCCCGGAGCTCTTGACTCTAGCTGCATATATATCAAAAGATGGCCTAGTCGGCCATCACTGGAAAGAGAGGCCCATTGGACTTGCAAACTTTATATGCCCCAGTACAGGGGAACACCAGGGCCAAAAAGGGGGAGTGGGTGGGCAGGGGAGTGGGGGTGGGTGGATATGGGGGACTTTTGGTATAGCATTGGAAATGTAAATGAGATAAATACCTAATAAAAAATGGAAAAAAAATGGAAAAAAAAAAGAAGAACAAGAACAAGAAGAAAAACAAGAACAAGAAGGGAAAAGAAAAAAGAAAAAAGAAAGTCCTTCTAAACAGAACATCATTAGCACAGGCACCAAGACCACCAAACAATTAATGAATGGGACCATGGGAAGTTGGAAAGCTTCTTCATGGCAAAGATGGCATCACTCAAACAAAGCAACAGTCTACACACTGCTGGGACAAGATCTTTACAAACTGCACTTCTCATAGAGGGCTACTATCCAAAATGCATAAAGAACTCAAAAAACTAGATAATCAAGAAACAAATAACTCAATTGAAAAGTAGGGTACAGATCTGAAAATAGAATTCTCAAAAGAGGAAACACAAATGACCGAGAAGCACTTAACTATTCAAAATCCTTAGCCATCAGGGAAATGCAATTCAAAACTATTGCCATATTTTATCTTTTCTCTTGATTCTATTTTTAAATTTAATCCATTGTTTTACACTCCGTATTTTATTCTCACCCCCATCAACCCTTGACTATTCCACATACCATACCTCCTCCCCATTCCCCTGTCTCCATATGGATGTCCCCCCACCCCCCACCATACCTGACCTCTAAACTCCCTGGGGCTTCAAGTCTCTTGAGGGTTAGGTGCATCATCTCTGAATGAACACAGACCTGGAATTCCTCTATTGAATGTGTGTTGGTTGCCTCATATCAGCTGGTGTATGCTGCCTGTTTGGTGGTCCAGTGTTTGAGAAATCTTGGGGGTCCAGATTAATTGAGACTGCTGGTTCTCCTACAGGACTGCCCTTCTCCCCAGCTTCTTTCAGCCTTCCATAATACAACAATGGGGACCAGCTGCTTCTGTCCATTAGTTGGGTGCAAATATCTGAATCTGACTCATTCAGGTGCTTGTTGGGACTTCTGGAATGCTATTCTGCTAGGTCCATTTTTGTGAGTGCTCTATAACCTCATTAATAGTGTCAGGTTTCAGGCCTCCCCTTGAGCTGGATCCCACTTTGGACCTGTTGATGGACCTTCTTGTCATCAGGCTCCTCTCCATTTCCATCCCTGCAGTTCTTTCAAACAGGAACAATTATGGGTCAGAGTTGTGACTGTGGGATGGCAATCCCATTCCTCACTTGATGTACTGTCTCCCTGCTGGAGGTACACTCTATATGTTCCCTCCTCCTACTGTCTGGCATTTCATCTAAGGTCCCTCCCTTTGCATCCTGAGAGTGTCTCACCTCCCAGAACTCTGGTGCATTCTGGAGGGTACCCCAACCTCCTATTTCCTGAAGTTGCCTGTTTCCATTCTTTCTGCTGACCCTCGCAGCTTAAGTCCTTCTCCCTCATCCAATACCAGATCAGTTCCCCCCACACTCCCCCCACAACAATCCTCCTTCCCTGTCCACCTTCCCTCCCAGGTCCCCAATCCATATTTCATCTCATACCTGTCATAATGACTAAGTCCAATGAAACAAGTGACAGCTTATGCTATGATGGTGTAGAGGAGGGGAATCAATTATCCATTGCTGGTAGTAGCACAATTTTTTTCCAATTTTTTATTAGGTATTTACTTCATTCACATTTCAAATGCTATCCCGAAAGTCCTCTATACCATCCCCCTACCTGTTCCCCTACCCACCCACTCCCACTTCTTGGCCCTGGTGTTTTCCCTGTACTGGGCCATATAAAGTTTGCAAGACCAAGGGGCCTCTCTTTCCAATGATGATCAACTATATAGCTTATTTCGGGCTAATTTAAACATTTTTAGTACAATTCATATGTTTTTGCTGTTATATCTGAGAACTCAAGACCATAAAACTGGATCCTTTGCTTTCGCATCAAATCATTTAGTATGCAGCACACAAATCTCTCTCACTGGACTAGGTAGGTCAGAGCTCCTAAATCCACTTTATGCAGAAGATGAAGCAAGAGAATGCTAAACAGGCATTTTTCTTGATTTTTATGGATTAGCTAAATATTTGGAAATTTGTCCTCTCATACAGATTTCTCAGGCCAAAACTAAGCAGACAAGGATAGGTTAGGAATTAAAGACTTAGTCATGGGAAACTTACATACAAGGTGATGTTGGTATTCATCATAGGATGCAGATCACAACCATTATAAGCTTGGCAAGATATGCCCAGGGGTATAGTAGTGGCATTAATATCATGGGAGAAATCAGCCATTGAATTTTTGGATTTAAGGCAAAATATGTATATATGTACATACATACACCCACACATATATGTATGCATATATTATATTATATTTTATTTAACTTGTTCTTTATTCAACTGTCTTTAGATGGTTCCAATATTAGTCTTTAAACCTTTTCATATATAGCACATATCAAGAGAACTAAGATTCCTAGGTTTATACAAGATCTAGGAGTCTTTATATTCAGACCCTGAGGAAGAGCTGTGACCTTGAATGTATACTTGATGCTGCCCCTTACTACTGGCTCCTGTCACCCACTGCTGTCATACACAAAAGAGCTCAAAACCTGCCAAGAACCAGATCTTAAAACGCATCTCATATATTCTGGCTCCATGTCACATGATTGTAGTAGTTTAAAAATATTATTCCAGAAACCATCCACTAGTAAACTTGAAAAAACACAATTAGAGAAGTGCTTTTAAGCCCTGATGCTTCTAGAAGCTAAGAGATCTTACATGCTTTTCAGGGAATTGAAACCTTTATTAAATAGGCCTCAAGCTGACCTACCTATCCACAAATAATGCAGAAACACTAAGGCACTATTTTCACTTCTGCCATCCAGAAGACAGCCAATGACAGACTGCTGTATTTTTACTTGAGATTGGACTTGTATATTATAGCAACCTCATACTCTGAAATCCACAGCTTGCAGCAGTGAATAAATAAGTCCATCAGAAAGTGTTTTAAAGAAAAGCAATTCCAACTCAGACCATCCTCTTTCTAGTAGATGCATTCAAATACTAGTGGTAATAGATATCTTACTAATTGTATTTCTGTCACCTCTCAGGTTCCATGTCATAAGAGGGAGGAGGGGATGAAAATCTTACCTCTTTTAAATGAGATGTTATGCAACTTGAATGGTATGTTGACTCCTAGACATCTACCTATAAGTGTGTTCGATAAGAACCTGTCCATGTCTGAACTTGTACCTGTTATGATTTGTCAGAATAACTACTGAGTATAGATGAGTGTCCTTGTGACTGTTTTCCTGTGCAATAAGTCAAAATCTGTGAATATTAGGGGGATGTTTCTCACTGATTAGTCACTGCCAACTCAAGGAGATCACTCAGAGACACCCAGAAGAGCTCATACAGAGAAGAGTATTTAACCAGTGTCATTTCCCTTACATTTTTATAAATACTTAATTTGCTGTCCATCTGATAGCAAATTCATTTATCTTCCTACTCAAAGAAGACAAGCTCAGTTTCTTGCCTTGTTGAACAACTAGGATCAAGATAAAGAATCACGGGAGAAATTTCCAGCATGGTGAGTCCTGCCCCTGTTCTAAAGAGAGCAGGTGGCTGTGTGGAAGCCAAGATCAGTGTTGGTTCTTCCATGTATGTGTGTTGTTTGTATGTATCCATGATTAGGGATGGCCGCTAGGGATTAGATATAACCTGGCAGGAGGCTTGGCTCAACACGGAAAAGATTGATTCTACCTATCTTAATAGCCTTTAATTCCTGTAGATCTTCATCTAGAGACAAGGTATTTGAGATTTCATCAATTCAGGTTGGCATGTGTACTCCTGTTGTCATTGTGAATGACTTATTAAGGCAGCCATATTATTAAATTTTCATGGATGCTGCTTCTGCCATATATAGAATACATTCTCTCTCTTGCAATAAACAACCTGGTCATCTAGTTTTTTTTACCTTCTTTTATCTCTTCCCTGAGCCTTGGGCATAGAATATTATAGATGTGTCAACTAGGGATGGGATCATAGCCTGTTACTCTGTTGATTTTTATCAGTTGAGGATTCATGTGATATTTTCACTTGCTTCAAAAAGTAGCTTCTTTGAAGAATGGTGAGAGCTATTCTTATCTGTAGGTTTAAGGATGAATTTTTAGAATGAAATGCAGCTGGCAATTTTACTGGTTTAGGAAATCAAATTGGCCGTTCTCCTTTTCTCTAGGGACCATGACCTCACCAGCCAGTATCTGTCTAGGTTTTCAGGATTATGTATAAAGTCCTTGCAGTCGAGGGTTTCTTAGGTCCAATTGGAGAGTTGTTGGTTACCTCCAAAATACAAGGGCCACTATGTCCCATTGGATATATCTTTCTGTGATGGCCATTGTTGTTGTTCATAGGCTTATAACTAGAAAGGAGTATTAATTGAATTTCCTGTTTGGCAGCTTGCATTCCACTTTTCAATACATTTTAAAGCAAATCCACAACCTCTTCAAATATTGTAACTCCTTGGATATAGATTCCAGAACAAAAATACAAATAAGAGCAACCAGGAGAATATGACTCTTCCTGCAAACAGCAATCTGTAACAGGCTCAGAGAAAAGAAATTTATCTGAATCATGAGGCAAAGACTTTGAAATAGCAATTTTACATACGCTTGAAGATATGACAAGGCTTTATAAAGGTTTTGAAAATACATAGAATTGAATGACATGATTATAACAATTCAAACATGAAAATAGCATTTTATGAAGATAAGGAATCACTAAGGAAACCCAAACTTAAATATAACTGGAAATGAAAAAAAAACTTAGGAAGTCAAACATCTCAGATATAGGCTCCTCCAACAGATTATAGACGAGAGGATTTCAGATCTTGAAGACAAGTAGAAAAATTAATATCTTAATTAGAGAGAATGTGGAATGCAAAGAAAAACACAAGTAAAAGTTGTAATTGACCAATCTATCTGTGGTCAGTGTCCAATACAATTATGCCACACATTCCATCACAGAAGAGCACTTGTAATGTGAAATATTGTACTTACACATTATGTGTGTGGGGTGGGGGACACGGATGTGAAGTTGTGAGTAAGCCACAAAGGTAGAAAAGAGATCATGAGCAGGAAGGAAGAAGTCATCAGAGAGGGTAGAAATGGAAAGGGTGGGTGAATAGATGCAATTAGAAAGCAGAAGTTGGGACAATCTTGCATAGAAAAGGGGAACCCAGCAAGAACCGGCAAGCAGGCACAAAGAAGAAGTCATGGAGTGGAGGGCAGAAAAACTGAGAGCAAACTAATATTTAAAACATATTTGCACACTGTAGTTTGTAATCTTTGTTAAGGTATCTGGAATGTAAAGTTATCTAAAGATGTGCTGTCATTCCAGGGAAAAAATTAGAGAGCAAAGATATTCTGTGAACAAAACTAAAGGAAAAAGTGCCAATAATGTCTGTGACTTTGAAAGTAACTATCAAGGTATAAAGGAGAACAACCTTTTTTTTTTTTTCATTTTAAATAGGAGAACTCAAACAATAAGTCTACACAAACAGACATGCTGTCCCAGGCAATGTCCAACCTTGACCTTGTGGAGGATCAACCTCAGGCCTCTCCAGCATCTGTAAGTCAACTCAGACCCCTGACAGGAATTCACTACAGTCTCCCAGCCATTTCTCATCAGCTATAATAATTTCCTGTGTCCTTTATGAAATCTTCATAATATAACAACAATGGTCATAATCTTGAAAACTTCCCACTAATTTTTTCTTTAATGTGTTCCTTCGTTCGCAAGGTGTATATTTGGAAACACTCACTGCATTGGTACCTTATGTTGCATTGTATCATGACATCAGAACTCTGCATGTAGCATATCAGAGTGGAATTTGGAACATGAGATCTTTAGGCATGTCTACTTATTCGTAGTCATAAGGAATGATAGCAATAAAATTTAAAACATGCATCAGCACAAGAAAGTGTAACGTGATTCAATAATTATTTTGCTGAGTGTTACAAATCCCTAAGTGTGTGCTTCATCCTGTCAGTTTTGTCAGTTTTCTCTGAAGTACTTCCTTCAGCTCATGAGAAAACTGACAGGATAAAGGTCTGCTTTTCAGAAGGGAAAATGAAAAGATGTTTTTGTTCTGACTCTTCTTTGTAAATATTTTATATTAGATATTTTCTTCATTTACATTTCAAATGTTATCCCCAAAGCCCCCTATGTCCTCCCCCGCCCTGATCCCCAACCCACCCACTCCCACTTCTTGGCCTTGCTTTCCCCTGTACTGGGGCATATGATCTTCATAAGACCAAGGGCCTCTCCTCCCATTGATGGCCAACTAGGCCATCCTCTGCTACATATACAACTAGAGACACAGCTCTGGGGGATACTGGTTAGTTCATATTGTTGTTCCACCTATAGGGTTGCAGACCCCTTTAGCTCCTTGGGTACTTCTCTAGCTCCTCCATTGGGGTCCCTGTGTTCCATCCAATAGATGACTGTGAGCATCCACATCTGTATTTGCCAGGCACTGGTATAGCCTAACAAGAGAGAGCTGTATCAGGGTCCTGTCAGCAAAATCTTTCTGGTATTCTCAAAAGCCACTATGCAGGAATAATCAAAAATATCATTCTACTTTCCTTTAAAAACAGAAAAACACAATCATCCAAAAACAGTCTCATAAAGACAGAGGGTCCCAAGGAAAAGTACCAGCTTGTAGAATTTTTAATAACCAGCAACTTCCCAGCTGGAATTGAAATTTTAACTTTTGAAGGACTTGCAGCAATTGCTTCTAGCAGCCTTCAGTCTTCTCAGAAGTGTCTAGAAGCACATTGGGATTTGAAGATATCTCTAGGATATTCAACATCTCCTTGCCAGAATTTTCCAGCATCTCTAGCCTCAGACTCCAACATTCATTTGAACTCTATTGTACCTTCCACCCTGTTCAGTGGTGCCCAGATTCCTCGTGTACCATTAGCAAGAGCATTCAGTAATGTCAGGGTCCCTCTTATGCCTTCAGACACAGTGTTCCATTCTTCCAGTGCTCCTCAGATGTCTCCAATAATGGTGCCCAGAAGTATCCAGGACCTGCATCTTCCTACACCGGCATCATTCAATAGCACAAAGACCCCTCACACTCAAGCAATAGCATTCAGAAATGTCCAAACTACTACGGTACCTTCAGCAACATTGAATAGGGAAGCCCAGCTCCTAAAGATGTCTCCTCCAGCAACAGCATCTAACTATGCTCAGGTTCTTCATACTCTAGCAGCTATGTCCAGAAGCATTACAGTCGCACAGGTACCTCAAACAACAAAATCCAGTAGCATAAAGCATCCATAACGTTCTGGACCCTCCAGTATCTTTACCAATAGTACCAAATTATTTCCAGGCTTCTCAGGCACCTTTTTCAGTAACACCCAGCAGTCTTACAACTCCTCAGTTACCTATGACAGTAGCCACACGCAGAGCCCAGACTACTCAAATTCATCCAGGAACAGGATCCAATTGTGTCCAGGCTCTTCATGCTCCTCCAACAACAGTGTCCAGAAGTATGTTCATCACTCAGTTGATGCAAGGATCAGTATTCGTTACCGGAAATGCCCTTCCACTGCCTAAAGTAAAAGCATTCATAAAAGTCTAAGCACCTCATGTGTCTTCAGCAACAACACCCTGCAGTCTTCTGGCTCCAAATGCAACTTCACCAACAGCCTGAATCACTTAACAGTGCTTAACAGAGATTGAGATGATCTTCCTGTGCCTGCCTACCTAACCCTTTTGGAAAGGAACTCTATTTTTTTATTTTTTAGAAAACTTTTTTAATTGAAATCTTCAAAATGCTCCTAGATAGAAAACTTGACTAGAGCATTGAAGGCTTTGAATTCATTCCCCACAAGTATAATACCTTTATCTACCAGGTATAATTTCTATTAACTGGAATCACTAGATTGTGATATAGGTAAATTTTAAGTAAATATTTAAGTAAATATACATTTCTTCCTTTAGGTAGCTTTTAGTATGCCAACCATTGTTTATATGTTCTCCATTCTATTCAGTGGGATTGTTCCTTATGATCTGTCTGAACTATATTGTCTTATCCCAATGTGTGTTTTATGTAGACACCAAGGAGAGGAACTGTACCAAAGGAGCCTTCTAGGGAAGAAGGTCACCATCAAGGTCCCAAACAAGTGATGGTGTTGAAAGTAACAGAACCATTTACATATGACCTGGAAGAAAAGAAAATGATGTTTCATGCTACAGTGGCTACTGAAACTGAGTTCTTCAGAGTGAAGGTTTTTGACACAGCTCTAAAGAGCAAGTTCATCCCAGAAAATATCATTGCCATATCAGATTATTTTTGGGCTCAATGGGTTTCTGGAGATACACAGCGATTCCTCTGTGTCTGATGTGAACGAAAACCCACCAATGGTTGTCTCAGATACACTGAAGCAAAAAGCTAAAGCAACTCCCAAAATTTCTTATCTTTTCTCACAAACAATGGGGAGATTTGTGAATGGAATATTTTAGTAATTGAGGTAAGCCATTGCATTATTTGTAAAATTTCTTCTGCAATCTGAGATTTTAAGGTTTATTTAGCTCAAGAGGGATTTGCTCAACTTACTTAATATAGGAAATCATTGCCTTCCAAAACAGAAAATGACCAGGCAAGGCTTCCTCACTTTTGGGATTTCTGTAGTCTCTTACCATTCTTCTCCTGGCTCCACTAGGATATTCTTTAGAAAGAGATTCATCAATAACCTTTGGCATTTTCGTGACTAGGACATTCATTAATAGCCACTCTAATCCCAGACATTGTTCAGTTTACAGCACATTCATGTTTTAGATTTTATCTCTTTGATATCTTCCTTACTTGTATTAGGGGCAACTCAGTTGTGAATAAAGAGCCAAACTCCTAGCCTTGATACAGTTTGAAATGAGGAGTAGAAGATACCAAATAGATTATTCTGCCCTAGAATGAAGCCATGTCTAACAAGCCTGGATTATATCTCTAATGCGTTCTCATTCTCATATGCTTTCTTCTTTTTCAAGATCTTTTGATAAAGAGAATATTGTCTTAAATAGTGAAAGAGGAGTTTAACAGAAAAGCTTAATTTCAGAGTTTATACTTGGACACAGTGAAAGTGGGGAAATTTAAAGAATTCTATAACTTTGGAGTGTTTCTTTAAGTGCCAATATACCAATTCATTTGTTTGACTGTTCAATGTATAATTTTAGAATTTCATGTACATGGATACAGTCACGGCTTTTTACTTGTTATCTTTTCTGTCTTTGGCTGTGCTGGTGTACTAGGTTACACAACAAGTAAACTCAGTGGGATACAAACTAGCACACCAGAACTAAATGCTGTAGTGGCTTAACCTTTGTGAGATTTGGAGTAGAGTGAATCGAGGTGTGCACTGAGCCAATGTGAGCCATTTTTAAAGGAGTTGTGTTTGTATGCATGTAGGTGTGCACATGTGTGTACATGGGTGTATATATGTGTGCATTATATACATGTATGTGTGCGTGAATGTGTGTGTATGTGTGTGGGCATGTGTTTATATATTTGTGCACCTGTGTGTGTATTATATACATGTATGTGTGCATGTGTGTATGCATGTGTGTATATGTCTATGTACATGTGTGTGCATTTTTGTGCAGGTGTGTACACATGTGTCTATATATCTGTGTATCTATTTCTTCTGCTATTTCTTTGTTTCTTTTTTGACTGTTAGTTTATTTTGTTTTATTCTTGTTGCTTTGTCTTTTTAAATTGCCTGGTTTTTGTTTTGTTTTGTTTTGTTTTTTTGTTTTTTGTTTTTTGGTTTTTTTGATCAAGTGAAAGATGTAGAGATATCAGGGTGGGTAGGTTAGAATTATCTGAGAGGAGATAGGTGAAGATATACTTTGATCAGAATATATTGTATGAAAATAACTTTATTTTTCAATACAAGTTAAATTAAGTGAAATAGAGTGGGCTTATAATAATGTTCCCCAATGTCACAGTGAAGCACAGGTAACCTTTCGTCTCAGGCCTCTTGGATGTACCTACATAACCTGCAATGGAAATCAGACTGTTCTGTTTACTTTTGTTGTGTTTTTTTTTTCCTTTTTGATACTTTGTATGAGAACCTTAAGAAATCTCAGCTATTCTGCTATCTTACTACTAGTGCTTAGGAAGATACTGATTTTTCCTAGAGATACCCTGCAGATAAAGACCACATGCAGGTAAAGATTCAGAGGGGTTTCCAAGGCTGGAGAGATGGTTCAGTCATTAAAGGCTAGGCTCACTATAAAATCCCAGGATGATTTCCAAGAAAAGACTTGTTCACTGGAACAGTCTAAACTATTTAGTTTCAGTAATTTTACTTTTTCAGTATTTATTTTATTTTGTCTGTGAGTGTTGAGAAGAATCACAAAGGTCAGGAAACTAGTACTGAGGTTGGAAGGCAAGTTTCAGGAATGAGTTCTCGTCTTCTATTATGAATCCTGATAATTAAGCCAGGTCATCAGGCTTGACCACAAGCACCCTCACCCACTGAGCCATCTCACTGACATGCCCCAGTGTAGGGGAATGCCAGGGCGAGGAGGCAGGAGTGTGTGGGTGAGAGCGCCCTCATAGAAGCAGAGAGAGTCAAGTCAGGGGTAGATAGGGAGTTTCTCAAGGGGAAACTGGAAAAGGGGATAATATTTGAAATGTAAATAAATAAAAATCCAATTTAACTTCATATGCCTCAGTACAGGGGAATGGCAGGGCCAAGAAGTGGGAGTAGGTGGGTAGAGGAGTGGGGAGGGGGGAGGGTATGGGGGGCTTTTGGAATAGCATTGGAAATGTAAATGAAGAAAATACCTAATAAAAATAAAGAATAAAAATAAGTAAACAATCCTATTTTTAAAATCCTAAAAACATACAATATCTTGGAATGAAAGTGACCAAAGAAGGAAAAGATTTGCACAATGAAAACTTTAAAACAATAAAAGAACTTGAAGAAGTTAAAAGAAGACAAGACACTTTCCAATTTCATGGGTTTCCAAGAGCTGCCAAACACCAGCACTTGGAAAGCAAACCTCGATGATTTTCTACCCAGGTAAATCTGTGGACCCTGCCAGATGAGTGATGGTATCCCTGGAATTGCACTGCTTCTATATTGATTTTAAAGCTTCCTATAAAGCATCCAGTAGTAGTTGGTGTCCTTTTTCCCCATGTCTCACTATAACAATAGTACAGACACCATCCACTATCCTACAAAGGAAGAAACAGTCAGTCAAACACTGCTTTAAGCTCTGAAGCTACCAGATGTTCAGCTTTTTTCCTTGAGTTTCCAAGGCTTCATCTGCTAGCACTACATAGCCCACAATCTGCTGTCTTTTCCCATTAAAAATATCTCAGGGGTCATTTTCTTAATCAGTTATAGAGGACAGTGAAGCTATAGTATAGAGGGCAGTTACGCCCAATTACTTTTTTTTTTTAAGCTGAGGTTGAAGTTGTATGTTTCTTATAACACTATGCTCTGGGAAAATATGGCCTAGGAACCACTAATGAATTAATGAATGGATGCTTTGGAAAGTGCTTAAACCAAAAGTGATCCATCACACATATTTCCCTATTCAGGAAATGCTCAAGCAAGTACTGTTGTGGTCTGCAGATCACAGCACAAAGCACCCAGAAACGGATCTCAGTTAAACAGGGCTGGTTTATTGAACACACACCCCAAGACTGATTGAACAGGGGCTCAATTCAGATACAAGAGCTATTTTCCAGGGTCAGTTAATATAGGCAGAAAATCATAATGAGCTCATAAGCGGGTGAGGGGAGGGCTGTAGGGTGGTCAACCTTTTTCCAAGTCTTTTTTTTTTCAAGCTGTCCTCTATCTTTCTTTGCTCTGAGTGAAGGCTATGGGTTGGGAATTTCTGATGATGATGATGACTGTTGAAGCCTCAGAATATGGTCAAATTGACCTTTCTTTCAGTCAAACTTTTTCTTTTAATTTTTAAAATGTTTTTATCTTCTTTTTTTTCTTTTTCTTTTTATTAGATGTTTTCTTTATTTACATTTAGGATGTTATCCCCTTTCCTGGTTTCCCCACTGAAGACTCCCTATCCCCTCCTCCCTCCATCTGCTCACGAACCAACCCACACTGGCTTCCTGGCCCTGGCATTCCCCAATATTGGCTGTGCCTACAGTCAAGCTGCTTTTGTGTCAAACAAGCTGGCAGGCATGAAACAAAAGTATTACAGCTGAGCTAGCAGGCTTCATCAAATCCAAGGAACAACAGACTCTCAGGCGCTCCCCTCTGACCACTTTCATACTGAGCAAACAAAGAAGGGTGAGGTGGCTGAGTGACTTGCTTGTATCTCCTTGTGATTCATCTTCTTTCAGATGAGAGTGATTCCTAGTGACCCACCCTTAAGTCTACTGGACATAAAACATGCAGTGTTGCAATTTCTCTCTCTCCTGTGTGTGTTTGTGTGTGTGTGTGTGTGTGCTTCTTTCTAGAAATTACATTAATAACAGGAAATAAAGTGCTCTATTTTAAGAGCTGGGGAAATCGAAAGCTATGAACAGTGCTGGGAGGAGCCCAATTTCATCTTAAGTCTCCCCAGGAAGACAGCACACTGTAAGGCATCCAGCCCTGCTAAAGCTAGAAACTTACTTTAACCAGTTCTCTTGCCCCCCTCCCTGTTATTTTGTAAATACTACATTTTCTCAGCATTTAATGAGATTGCAATGCATTCTGGTGTACTTTTTTGAGTCATTTCTCTTTCTACTCAAAACAGAGAAACCCCATTTCCTGACTTGCTGAAGATTTATCATCTGAACATTGCTGAGAAATTTCCACGGAGGTAAGTCTCTCCCCTTTTATATATAGAAGAGATAGCTCCATGAAACCCACAAGAACATAGGGGATCAGTGTGGTTCTTCCCAGTGGCTGGTGGGGAGAGCACAGATTGTTCAACTGCCAGCAGGGCAGTGAACCTGCTGCAACAGGTTCTGATACCGCATTCAGGATGATGACAGCATCTTTCTTTCTCCATTCCTCGAGCTTGAGGTAAGAAAACATGAGCTTTGATTAGTGCAGGTTATAAAATTAGCTTTCTAAGTATAAGTGTCAATAAATGGAAAACAAGAAGGCTTCAGTAGCCTGGGCTGGGCGGTGCAGGGGAATCTGGTGGCTGGACTGAGTAAAAGACAGGTTAGTGATATAAAAAATTACTGTGATATAATATTCAGTGAAAAATGCATTTGAACAAGTAGCTTCATCATCTGGTCTTATTTTAACATTAGACAGCATGAGAACTAGTGGACATGTGCAGTACAACGTTCCTAAGAATCACAAATACAGTTATTCAAATACTTCCTGTTTCAATATGCATATGTAACTCTTTCTTTCTCTCCCCTTCAAAAAAGGGAGTAAGAATAGTATTTAGTCACTGATAGAAACTTTTTGTCATCATGAAAGTTATTCTTTTTATAGGCTAAATTTTATTTATTTTTGTTTTTATTTTGTTGTCATAAAATATAGGGAGTATGAAGGTCAGTTACATACAATCATTTCTGTTGTCCACTTGGTTTACTTTTAGGATATTTTAAAGGCTTTCTGTATCCTCTGGCATAGGACTCCGTGTGTACTCAAACTTTGTAATTCAAATGTCAATTTGAGATTTGTACCTGAATTAGACCTGTGTTGCTAAGTTTCTCAGTTATACTACTCAAACTTTCCAAATTTTTCCAGATCTTTTTACCCTACTCAGTAGTGACTACACTGTCATATTAACTGTAAACCTGTGGGTTCTCCTTTTTATCTTTTTAAAAAAAGTACAGATTTGTGTGCTCTCACAGATATTGAATGGATGTGATGTATATGTATGTGTATGGATACGTGTACTTGTGTGAAGATATATTCCATGTTTCGATAGAGCTGTGAAATAAGGACAAAGAATTGCGCTATTATTAACTGATAAATCCATAGTTAAAACTACCTCCTTCTAAGATGGGAGGGTTTAACTTTCTGTGGTATTTAATAATAGTTTTGCCTTCCGTTCTATTAAAGCTCCACTAATGTAGATAAATAGGATGTTCTTTAGTTTCTAGAGAATTTAATTTTAGATTTCTCCACTGTTGGGGAATCTTTTATGAACAACCTATAGGTAAATTTCTTAAATAACAATTGGCAGACCTTGTCATTGGACTGGTTAGGTCCCCCCGGGTAGAGTGGCAATCAGCAGAGTTTTGTTTTGCTTCTACTACTGTTATTTCACCCGGGATGTTCTTTATGTTCTCTTCCGTCTGTCTGTCAGCCTTGGTGATGTACTTCCTTTTTCGCTTTTTTTTTTCTGATCAAGTTTTCATTTTAAAGCATAGGTGCACCTACTCAAGTTTGAAATTTTCATTATAGAAGAACCGTATTTTCTTTGATAAGTGCATTTTGCTTATATTCACCCTCTACCCCCTTCCATAATCCCTTCCAGGGACATACTGTCTACCCTACCCGCTAAACTTAGTGTCCAATGCCCGCTCCCCTCCTAACTTCCTTCTGTGAATTTTGTCTGGCATAAACGTGCACAAGGCTCAGGATGCTTCACAACTGTTTTGAGCTCACATGTGCTACTTCCCAGCGGAGTTTGGCAAACACTGTGCCCCTGTAGTCATCTGCCACCCCGACTACTAGAATTTTTCTTCCCCCTTTTTATAAAGTATTTCTGAGCAGAAGGATAAGATTTCTGATTGTGTTTCTCTGCATAGTGTGCACAACAAAGTGTGCATAGTTAGAATGTAGCTTCTGGGTCAGTATAACCTGATTTTCCTGTATTCTATGACTCAAGGATGTGGCGTCTATATCGTTATGGAAGATTTGGGGGTATATATATATACAGTAACCTATATAGATAAAAGTATAAATTTAATTTCTATTGCTTACATATCATTTTTGTGTGAAATAGTTGTGGTCCTATTCTTGATACATTCTCAGAAGGATAGTGATTAATCCCTAACCCTTAACTCTTGGAAAAAAGTTTCTATTCTCTCTGGCAGTTTCTACACGTACTTTTACCTCCAAGGGAATGGGAGATTTAGATTCCTTTGTTGATTTTCTGGCATTGGGGGAAAGTCTGACCTTTTATGCCCTTTATTTCTTTGTTATTTGTTCTATAAATTGGTACTGTCATTTTTTAAAAGAAACTGTCTCCTAAGTTCTTGGAATATAGTTATATCTTTTGTAGAACAGTTCAGTAAGCCAGGGTCATTAACTTTATTGAATTCCTGATGCTTGCTCAGGATGACTGTAGAGGCAGCAAGAGAGAGCCAGGGGAAACAGTTTTTTGTTTTAAGAAAAAGTTCCAGGCTCATCATAAATTCAGCTGTAACCATGACTAACAAAGTGAAACTAAAACTTACCATACTGCCAAAGCCAGGAGGAACTGAAGCATAGGAGCTCCCTAGGATTGGAGCAGGAGTCCACAGTAGGTCCAGTAAATCCAAAGGTCCTTGTCAATGGGACTGAATCTATCCGGGCCTTGACATAAGAAGCTCTAGTCACAAAACAAAACCATTGCACCATTGCACCATTCCCAGGGTTTGCAGCATGGCTTCTGATGTGTGTGTGTGTATACATACTTATATGTGTATATACATATATACACATATATACATGTATGTATATATACATTAATGTGTAAATAAATATATAAGGAATCTTCTACAGTAGTAGATTTTGGTATGAACTTTTTTGAAATGTAAATAGTGTTAGGTACCCCTCCGTCCACTCCTTCCACTACCCTGCTCTTCCATTCTCCACCTGATTTAACTCTTAGGTTTTTAAAGGTTATGAATGTAGCCAGAGAAAGAAATGTGAGAATGGCTTTCCAAGCAATGAAAAAGAAATCAACTACATCATAAATATTGATAGTGGAAGGAATGCTGTATATTTTGAAACATATGATCTCAGGAATAAAAATAAACATAAATAGATTATTGAAGGGCTTCCAATATATTTCAGGATGAAGGGATATTTTTAATAAATTAAGAAATTATTAAACATTTTGAGAGGATTTAAAGATAGTAGGTAGAAAATAGTGACTATGTACAAGTAAGACTCACTAAGGCAAAGATTGAAAGGATACAATCAAGAAACTATTGACGCTGGGCAGTGGTAGAGCATGCCTTTAATCCCAGCACTTGGGAGGCAGACACAGGCAGATTTCTGAGTTAAAGGCCAGCCTAGTCTACAGAGTGAGTTCCAGGACAGCCAGGGCTACACAGAGAAACCCTGTCTCAAAAAAAAAGAAAGAAAGAAAGAAAGAAAAAGAGGAAATAAAAAAGAAACTGTTGACATAATTCCATCAAGTGAACTCTACAGCGAGACTCTGAAAAGTATGTAGATGGTTGGGAAATTGATAGTTCTATGAGCAGAAATGATCCATCAAATACAATCCAACTCCATGGAAAACAGAATTCTAAAGAGAGGTGTTTGGGGCAAAGCCTAATAGACAAGGGTCAGTGCCTTAGCATAGCATAGGCCATGAGACTTCAGCCATTGTTCATTCAGGTGCTTCAACACCAATAAAGAATGAGAAAAGTATTTTAGCACTTATAACCTGTACTTTAAACACTACAATTTCTGATTCAACCCTTTCCCCTACCACAACTGCCAGTGACCTAAATCACTTAATAGTTAAGGGGGAGATTTTTCCTAGACTTGTTTATTAATACAGAAGTTCTACATATATTTTGTACAATGGTGCACCTTGTCTTTAACTCTCTTTATCACACACAATTATACACTACATTATTAATGGTTGTTCACTCACATGAGAATATCCTGTCTTGAATATGTGTGAAAATGTTTGTAATCCTGTGTCTTTAATTTTTATTTTTTTTTAGGTTTTGTCTTTGTTTTTTTTTTTTTTAGGTTAATCTATAATTTGAGAGACGATGGCTGAATACAAGAAAATTGTTCTTCTAAAAGGATTAGAAAGCATGGAGGACTATCAGTTTAGGACAGTCAAGTCCTTACTAAGAAAAGAACTAAAACTTACTAAAAAATTGCAAGAAGATTATGATAGGATTCAGCTGGCGGACTGGATGGAGGACAAGTTCCCCAAATATGCTGGACTAGACAAACTGATAAAAGTGTGTGAGCACATAAAAGATCTTAAAGACCTTGCTAAAAAACTTAAAACCGAGAAGGCAAAAGGTAATAGGCAACACCCTGAGTGAGCACTCACCCTTTCTCCAGACTTCCCAAACTTGCTAACTCCCTGTGTGATCACAGCTGATATGCCCCAATTCCATTGTGTACCTTGGGAACAATAGGGGTTGAAACATTTGGAATATATACAAATTTGATATAAAATTTGCTGATTTTAAGAAATCATTTCTTATAAATAAATTTGACATATTTCAGAATAGACATCCTTTGTATTGGAGGTAAATAAAACAAGAATCAGTTTTGAGATAGATTAGAACATGGTAGGAAAACTAGAAAATAAGGTAAAATTTGAAAAAATTTATTTAAATGAAATAAATGTAATACTCAGTTAACAATCTTACACTTTCACTAATATCTTTTCTGATAAGAAATATGATCTAATATTTATGTAGAAGCCTGCATCTTAGAGATATTAGGTTAGATCTTAGTTAAGAAGTTTCTCACTAGAAAGTCACTGGGTTTAAAATATAATAAATATACTGATATATAACTCTGGACCATAGCAGTTAGCATAAAGATGATCAGGCAGGGAGACCCGCATTTTGAGAACACCTCAAGGTACACAGAAAAATGTATATCCAGCATATAAGAAATCTAAATCCAATGTCACCACTTTGATACATCAAATATCAAGTCATAATTTCTTTCTCTTTGAATATGGCTTTGAATCATTTTCCTCAGAAGGTTACCTACTGTTATTATCATAAAAATTTCAGGTTCTTAAAATCAGTCTGTGGTATACGAGGGTTCAGTTGATATAAAAAGAAGTTCCCAGGATGGAGAGACTAGGTCTGCTATATCTGGGAAGAGCAAAGACTCACCTCAGGCAAACTGCATGCCTCACTTGGTTCTCTGAGCTGCCTTATGGCCAGGAAGGGTCATGCAGTAGAAGAAAATAAACACACAGACATATGAAGAGACCAAATGATTCTTGAAATCCTTGTCTTTCTATAAAATTATTAATGAACATGGAATGGAATATCAATTTCCTTTTGTTTTAGGAAAAGAAAGAAAATAAGTAATTCTGAATGAGCTGCAGCTATCATCCCCATTTCCCTGGGTTTGGTGTGTTTTCTTTACCCCTACAGTTCAAAAGAAAAAGCAAGGAAAATGCAAAACGGCTGTGAAAAAAAAAGGTCAAGATGAACTCAGTTCCTCCGAATCTCTTTTCATCAATAAAGAATCATACAAGAGTGTACCGTCTTCAAAGGTAAAGTGGCTACTCTCCCACCAATAGTTTGCTACTCATGTTCTTCTCCTTGTTAATTCTTTAAGAAGATTTAATACTCTATCTAGTCTGAGACCCTAGTGAGAACAGGGTTCAAGTCAATACATATATAGTAACCTGTCACTCATTTGGTTTCAGATTTACTATGTGGTCTAATTTGTGCAGTTTAAGCCTCAGTGATGCAGACATCAAATCTTTACACAGATTTTCAAAGACAATTACTGTAAAGTGTCTGTTTGGGATGTGGTTTCTAAAATGACAAAACCTAAATATGGAAGTTGTCATTCTACATCTGATGCTGTTCTGCTGGGGATAAGTTGAGTGACATTAATGCATTGTTTCTACTACTCTATAAGGCAATTCTCTATCTCTTGATTAGGGTTTCTATTGCCGTGAAGAAACACCATGTCTAGGTCCACACTTATAAAAGAACACATTTCATTGGGACTGGCTTACATACAGAGCTTTAGTCCATTATTGTCATGGTGGGGAGCATGGCAGAGTGCAGGCATAATGCTGGAGAGGAGATGAGAGTTCTATATATCCACAAGCAGCAGGAAGAACGAAGTAACACTGGGCTTGCCTTGAACATGTGAAACCTTTAAGCTAACTCCCAGTGACCCACTTCATAAAAGCACAACAATCCAACCAGGCCACACTTCCTAAGAGTGCCACTCTGTGGTGGGCAACCATTCAAATCTATGAGTTTGTAGGAGCCATTAAAAAATCAGATTTACTAATTTTATCTATGAGTAAACCATTGCTGTCTTCAGAAGAGGAAGTTAGATTCCATTACAGATGGCTGTGAGCCACCATGTGGTTGCTGGGAATTGAACTCAGGTCCTCTGGAAGAGCAGTCAGTGCTCTTAACCACTGAGCCATCTCTACAGCCCATAGGAGTCATTCTTATTCAAACTACTACACAATGCAATTCATCTGTAAAGAATGAGGTATGTAGCAAGCAGTGGTTGCTCATAACTTTAATCTCAGCAATTGGGAGGCAGAGGCAGGGGTATTTCTGAGTTCAAGGCCATGCTGGTCTACAGAGTGAGTTCCAGGACAGCCAGGACTATACAGAGAAACCCTGCCTTGAGAAAATGAGGTGTGTGCGCAATGACACAAATATAAAATTTAGTGATAAAAGCAAAGATTTTTATGGTCTTGAAAATATTGTGCTTCATTTAATTTTAAAGACATTCCCAAGGGCTGAAGATAAAACTATAGAAAAACACAACTTATTATGTAACAAGTTTCAGGGTTCAATTTCCAACACATGAGAGAATCTAGAGATAAAGACAATGTTGCTTCTTCAGAAAAAGGGAAAAGCGATCGCAAAAACTGAAGGTGAAAAAAAAAATAAGCTCACCCAGGATCAGGATCATCTTCCAGAAACTTCAGGAACCGATATAAAAACAGAGGAAGATTGTCTCCAGAATTCTCCTAAGCCTCCACCAACATCACCCAGCAGTTCCTCAAACAAGGTATCACTTTCCTATCCCCAATGATTGCCCCTTCCCAAAGACCATGACTTGGCTCCCCACAATCTTGGATAACCTCCTCACTAATCCCCTACTGCAAAGACTTTCCTCATTTTGTTAAATAACACATTAAGTTATCTTATCATGTAACACAGCCTCGGTTGGTACTGAAAAGGTAAGTATTTATGAAAAAATTTCTGGTGTTGTTAACCATCTCTCTGCTTTGGGTTCAGAAGTAAGTATAGGGGACACCAGAGGGTATTAACCTGCCATTGCCTAGTTTCTTCTCAGCCTGTTTCCCTTTACTGGTGACCCATTTTCTGAGGCTATGTTCCTCATTATGTGTTCTACTCAGGAGGTATTTTGACATGTGATATTTCCCTGTTTGGGAAATCTTGATCACTGTCCACTACTGACCAAATGTTCTAGAACTGTAATAGTCACTTTTGCTGAGAGTCAGCCTCAAACAGGTTCGAGGTATATCGCAAACTCTCCCTGCCATTCATCATTAAAGGAAACAGCTCCCTCTTAACCACCCAAAGAATTCTTAATATAATTACAATGATTATAACAGTGGCAGTACTTCCCTTACTAATGTACTATTTAATGTTTTCATCATTTATCAGGTGTTTATTTTGAGACCCTGGTTGCAATTTATACAAACCTCATTTTGATACATGTTACAATTCTATTTAACAATCTATGTGATCAATGTTCAATTCTTTTATATGATAGAGTCCTGTGATATACCATGGAATAAAGTCCTTGGGCACATCTAATTATCAGTGCTCATAAATGATGACAGAAATACAATTAAAAATGTATAAAGTCCAAGAAAATAGGCTACAGTTAAAGGCAGTTATGGCTTTAGTGGCATCAGCAACATAGCAATGGTTGCATTTGAGAAAACTTGGACCTTGAAGTAGCAAAAGCACTCAAGGAAACAGTAAATGTGCGATTACATTTCTATGTATTTATTTGCCTACTAGCTTAATTTCCTGTTTCATAAACGGTTGGCAAACATTCAAATCTATGAGTCCATGGGAGATATTCTTATTCAACCCACTGCACAATACAGTTCATCTGTTAAGAATAAGGTATATGCACAATGAAACAAATACTATTCAAATTCAGTAATAACTATAAAGCTTCTTGCAGTTTAAAATATTGTGCATTATTTAACTTAAAAAATGTCCCCAAGGGCTGATGATAAAGCTATAAAAATTCACACCTTCGTGTGTGCAAAGCTCAGGGTTCAATTTCCAACACATGAGAGAATCAAGAGATAAAGACAATGTTGCTTCTTCAGAAAAAGAGAAAAGAGATCACAAAAACTGAAGGTGGAAAGAAAAAGAAGCTCACCCAGGAGCAGGCTCAGCTTCCAGAACCTTTAGGAACTGATATAAAAAAGGATGAAGATTGCCTCCAGACTCCTCCTAAGCCTCCACCAACACCACCCAGCAGTTCCTTAAACAAGGTACCACTTTCCTATTTCAATGATTGCCTCTTCCCAAAGCACATCACTGGGCTCACCACAATCTTGGATAACCTTCTCACTAATCCCCTACTGCAAAGACTTTCCTCATTTTATTAAATAACAAATTAAGTTATCTTATTATGCAACACAGCCTCAGTTGGTACTGAAAAGGTAAGTATTTACAAAAGGATGTCTGTTGTTATCAACCAGCTCTCTGCTTTAGGTTCCGAAGAAAGTATAGGGGACACCAGAGTGTATCAATCTGCCATTGCCTGTTTCTTCTAAGTCTGTTTCCCTTTGCTGGTGACCCATCACTGAGGCTGTGTTCCTCATTCTGTGCTCTACTCAGGAGGTATTTTGACATGAAATATTATCCTTTTTTGGAAATCTTGATGGCTGTTCACTGCTGACCAATTTCCTATAACTGTATTAGTCACTTTTGCTGAGTGTTGTGGCTGGCCAGCGACTGACATGTCTGGGTTCTAGTCTGGAAAGGCATCTTGGAAACCTGGAAGAGAAGAGTGGGTTACTAGGCGGCGTGAGAGAAAGATGGAACCAAGACAATGTTCTGTTCAAGGTTCGATTTTACTTTTTCTGACACTTAGTTATGAAGCAGGGGGAGGGGCCCAATTCCCATCAAATCATCTCGGAGTAAGGTTGCAGGTGACCACATGATAGCTCCGGAACAGCTAGGTGGCAGGCAGCAGCAGTGGGAGTGACAGGACAATAGGGCAGCAAGCTCTGCCCTGATGCTCTCTAACATTGAAACCTGAGCAAACAGGTTTCAGGCTGGGGAGGGGAGGTTACATCTCCTCCCTGTTGTTAATATAAAAAAGAAAAGGCTGGGATGAGGCATAAAATTTATTTATGCTCAATAGTTCTGCCTGAATTCTTAGGGCTTAATGAAGAAACCCTTCTCCGTGGGATTTCCTAACTTTTCTTATGGTAAACCATATCTGGATAAGACTGTCTTTTCTGTCCTAGTAAACAACTAGCAGAGTGGCCCTGAGCTGTTGGCTCCGACTTTTATAATGCTAATTAGTACTGAATAGGTAACTCCCTTGTAGAAATTTTTATCTGAATACCAAGTAGTCAGCTACACGGCTTTGGAACCCTGGCGAAGGCTGACTGTACGATTTTGAAAGACACTTTATTATGATAACACTGAAGGAGAGTACATGGATTCTCCTCTGCATTCTTGGATGACAGGCGGGAAACAGGGAGGAGGGGTGACGACCGGCTCCGTAGTACAAGGCCAATTGGCTTTTTAGGATGGGAGGCTGTGAAGGGCTTGCCCTTCTAAAGGTAAGGTCTCCAACCGCCCCACCCACCCCTATTAATTAAGTTTAATAAGGCCACGCTTAACTGAGGTGATCAAATGATTTTCTCATCCTAGATGAGTGGGCTTTAACCATGGCTTGGGGGGATATTGACCCAATTCCTCCCGTGGGTGCTATCACGACCCACACTTGTGGCTCTTGGTATCTTTTGGGGAGGGGAGGCAGAGCCCTAGAAAGATATTTTTGGTTGTAACTGGAACTAGATACCAACCTCCCTCCAAACCGGGTGTATCTCACAGGGAACCCAGAAATGGTCAAGCTGGACCTTCCCCTGCAGTAAATTTCTGCACCCAAGTCGTACCCGTAATGTATTCGTATGATCACGAATCAGTATGCACAGTTCTGAGTACTGTGCAGCTCCTAAAGGAGAATTGTCAACCTCAGATTTAGCAAGGCCTCAACAAGAATTATATCACTAGTAACACCACAATTTGTGGCTCTTAAGCTACATTAGGAGCTGGAGGTCACCCTCCTCATCTCTGTTATTCCCACAGCTTAAGGTGAAAGACCCACAACGTGAGGACTCCCCCACGTTCTGACTCAGGAGAGGCGACACCCCAAAATCACCAACGAGAAACGGTCTTGCTGCAAATTGCAAGAGGATTTTTATTCAAGAGCGCTCTCGGGCCCACAGTCATACACCACGCAGGGGTAGAGGACCGTGGCGCCCCGAGTAGCTGAGTAAGGGGGTATTTAAAGGAAGGAACCACAACTCAAGGAGGTGGGAAGGGCGTTGTTAGAAAATACCAAAAATACCAGTTAAGAGTCACAAGGAAATACAAAGTCACAAGTGTCACAAGGAATACCTGGTAATTGTTAACTCTCAAGACAGTTTCTAAGAGCCCCTAATGATAGCACATTTGCATTGCAGGTTCCAGCAATGGTCAGGGTGGGTCAGGGTGACTTTCTTTGAATGAACACTCTTTGAACCCAGGAAGCAGGTGGGTGGAGGAAGGAATGTTGCTATCTGTTTTATGATTAGCATACCTTGGAGCACTGAGTTTACTACTCTTTCAGAGGAACTAAGGGGACCTTGCAATAACAGCAAGGGTGGAAAACCAGAGACCAGCTAAGGGACTAAATAAAAACCAATCTCTTTTAATATTAGAAATTTCTGCCTTTTTAGCCCTCATAGTAAACCTAATCTCAAATCAGATCTGAAGCTACAATATGTGCTGGAATGTCTTTAGAATGAAAATAGCAGCTGCCACCTGTATGCTCTTGGGGGCAGGGATGTACGCCCACTGGAGTCAGGCTGAAGGTGTTGATTGACCTGCTTGAAAGACAAAATCTTAGACAGTGAAGAGTAACATCACAAAGCTTCTTTTTGGGAAGTCCAGGTACTTTATTCAGTTGCAAATTAGCAAGGCTCAGCTCAGTCTCTGGGCTGGTTTTAGAATTAGTGAAAAGGCCAGAGATTCTCTGGAAGTGGGGGCTGTGCTCAGAATTAACTTTGCGAGGTAATTAAGAATACTAGTTATCTACAAAATGAATATGTAATATAAGACTAAATACTAGAGCAGTCTAAGATTGAGTTAGAATGACTAGTCACACTGAAGAAAAGAGAAAAATTATTATGACTCTATTAAATGACTGATCTTATTAAGTCAGAATATACAGTCTTTGATGTTCTTTTGCCATAAAGTTAAAGGCTTGAAGCTAGTCTAAACTGGAAAAATGGCAAGCAAGCATAGTTCTAAAACATGAATCTAATTTAGTTTCCTAGTCATTTCAATCAGGTCACTGAGTCAACTTACCTGCCAGCTCATCACACGAATTAACCATCAAGATTCTGCAGCGTTCTGTGGAGAGAACCTGTTTTTCCCTTCTCTAATAAGGTAGCTGTTTAGGATCAATCTATAAGCCAATAAGTAGACCCTTTTAAGATACTATAAAGCATTTATTAAATTCTTTGACGTTTAAATTTTAAGATTTGAAAATAAAGGTATGATTTAAATAGTGTGCATGGGAATGCACTAAATAGTATGTATGGGGATACAGTTTTCCCCTTCTTTGTCTTTTTAAGAAGTTAAAGTTTTAAAGTTCACAATATTTAATCCTTTGACTTAATAACTTGTTAACAAAACATTTTAAATACTTGACTGTAAAGGGGCAGTGACTAATTGCACTCTCAATCATTTCTCTTAAGGAGCGGTTGTAACTAGAAAGCTTGAAAAGTTATTAAGAGTCACATGTGCATAATTTATTTATTTATTAACTAGAAATAAGAGCATTTATTTGTAGCAAATTATTAAGTAAATGTCCTCAAGAATTAACACTATTATGTGGAAACAAGTACCAACTGAGGACACTAGAAGGAAAGAATTATACAAGCACAATTTTTAAGAATATTAAAATATTATTTTAAACCATAGCTGTTATGAATATACAAAGAACGAGGTTATATATCTAACCTACCTTATATGTGCGACCTATAGACTGTCTGAGATATAAATCTATCCTGGCATTGTTTTAAAAATGTCCAGGCAATTAGAACAATTTAATAAGTGTCCAAACACCACCTTCTTAAAAGGACAGCATTTTTTCTATGAGTTGTATATACATAAGTAATTGTAAATTTGAGAATTAATAGCATCTGAGGGACGAGCAATCTTAAGCAATTGTGAGCTCTGAGATAAAACATTGACTATTAATATGTAAATTAAGGTTTGATTGTTTAGCATTTTAAAACATCATCTATAGCACACAACTAGATTATTTGTGTTGAAACAGGGGGAAATTTAAGAGAATAAGCATGTGATCTAATTCACATGTACTTACGTCTCATATAGGGGTTGTTATTAAACATAATAATTGGGATGTATGCATGCATGAAATTATAGAAGATATAAAAGCATGTATAAAAACAATTAACTCATCTTTGGGATATTGATTGTTAATCTATTTAAAATGATGGTGCATAATAGGTCAATTATTAATATTTTGTAATAACCAAATAAATTGCTGTATAGAACAAGGAACCTTTGTATAGGTTTTTTAAAATATATGAATATACTTTACAATTTTTTATTAGTACCACAGTGGTTTAAGTAGGATGTTGAAACTGTATTTTGAGGTGAGTGCTATCTTGGTCTCGCCCACCTGCCTTGTCGTGGCTCTGTGGTCTAGGGCCTGACACCCACAGGGTACTTGGGGAGGGGGGGCGTTTGCCCTAAGTCCTCTTTAGCCCTGGCTGCTTTATACCCTGGCATTCAGAGTCACTCTGAAAAGGGCTCTGTATTATAACCAGCTGCTGAGCCCTGTATCTCTAAAGCAGAGAAGGCAGTGTGCGCCTGACGCACCACTATGTCAAGCAGCAGCTCCGGTCCTGGCACTGGGGCGGAGCTGGCCCTGTTGCCACAGCCGCTTTTGTTATCGCTGCTGCCACCTTGGTCTTTTTTTCAGGCTAGAAAACTCAAACAAGGGTGGCGGAGCACCCCGGGCCTTAGCGGGAAAAATATGACTACTCTGAAAATATGGCTATTCTGGTAGGGACACGTGGAGGCTCGGGGCTCATGGGGCAAAGGTGAGCAGGGCCCTCTCCTAAGTTCCCTGTAATTTAAAGGATCAAAAATATACAAAGAAGCCAATAAAGGTGGCGTCTACTCTAAGACTAGAAAGGTGTAATGAAGACCCAAACTCTGCTGTCTGAAGTAAAAGTGTTTCCACATACATAGTTTTACTTAACTGGACTTATGGTCATTTTAAAGATCTAAAAAAAAAATAAATGTTTAAATGAGTCTGGATGGGATTCAGGCATACTCCAGCACTCCAACAACTGAGCTACATCCACATCTACCAGAATTCATCTATGTAGTCCATTATTTTTTGGTACCTGTCACACCATTCCATTTACATCAGCAAAAAGTGTGGGAACTGTGTTCTCTGTGTGCTATAGAGACATATATAAGACAGAATTAATGGATTAGAAATTCTACATGAAGGAAAGCCCAGAACTATGAACTAATTTTACTACAAGCCTAGCTTCTCTAAAAATAAAACATAGTCGAACCAGATCAAGTAAGATCTGGTGAATTTTGTAAGATCTTATGTATGTAAAACTGTTGTATCAGTTTCTCTTCAAGTTTTTGTTGAAGCACAGGATAACTGATCATGTGGTATTAATATGTGTTTATTCCTACTAGGGATCACATGAACTTGAAAATCAGGTTGAGACATGGTTGTTGCATAATTACACATATCTAGTTTTCTAATTCAAATTAAATTGTGTCCTCCCATAGAAGTAAAGATAGAAAAAATAATTGTTCATGAAACTTTTCTTCTCCATTTTTTTGACAAAACCACATATACACACCTCTTTATCACTATTAATGATCATATTTTAGATATTGCCAGAGGGTGGGTTCTACTCCTTCAACTTCCCAACATATTCAGTCATAATAAGTCTACTACCTAATAATGAAGACACACTCTGCTCAATTGATTAGATCCATTAACAGGGCAGTGGATATACTTTCAGAAAAGAAAAAGTAGGAGAGAAGAAGAGACTGGAGTGAAAAAGAGCAAGGCGGCTAAGGAACCAGATCAGCCTCCCTGTTGTGAAGAACCCACAGCCAGGTGCCAGTCACCAATACTCCACAGCTCATCTTCAGCTTCATCTAACATTCCTTCAGCTACGGTACAAGCTTTCTGTTCCCTTTCATTTCTTCAATCCAAATATCAGGAACAAGTCTTGAAATTCTGACCATGTCCCCCACTTCTCCCTGAGATTTAATTAATCAAACACACAGATACTGAATATGCAATAGATCATCACACAAGGACAGAAACAGATGCAAAAAATATGTAATACAAATATAGAATTAGCTGACTCATACACAACCTTTCATTTAGATAGACTGTTTAATGAACTTGTTACCTCTGTCAATGAGGAGTTTGTCTGCTTATTTTGATCCCAGGTAGGAAGAGGCAAGCAAAGAGTCAGAAGCAATGGACTCCATTCTCCTCTCTGTACTCTCACATATCTTTCTTTTATACAACTAACCTGTTAACATTTTAAAATGCATATTAGGGTACTCACTTCTTCAGAACAGTTGACACATTGTATAGCCATTCCATCTTAAGGAACTGTAAGTGTCTAAATCTATCCACTGAATTCAAGTGTTGGTATCTTGCTCTAGCTTTAATATGTCCCTGCAGAAGTCCTATCCACACTGGGTTGGAAATGGATTGTGCTTAACTGGATAATATACTGTTGTATTATTACCAGTTATGACACAGAACTAATATTTGTTTTCAAATTTGCTGTTTATTTTTAAGATCATGGCTTCCCTGTTTTTCCTATAAACATGAGATTTTTTGAGTCCAAGAAAAACAAAAGGATCAGCACAGCTGAGAAGGATAGATGAGGGCTGTCTTGTCCAGTTAAGGCTCTGATAGAAATCTTGTGAGGCTTAGAGGTCACAAAACAAAGAAATAATACAGCTGAAATGGGAGTATCTAACTACTTTTTGATTGGAATTAAGGCCCACTCCAAGAGATGGAACCCATACTAGACATTGCTAAAGACGTCAGGAATCTGAGACTAAATAGGTCATGTGCCTAGGAGAAAATCTACGACTATTATTCTACTAAAGGAACATGGCAATAAAATGAATCCTAATGATATGTTGCCATACTTATAGAGCCGTGCCTCATTCACCTCTCTTCAAAGATGCTTCTTGGCATAGGTGGCAATTGTCATAAAGACCCACAACTAGCCTATGTGCATACAGTGAGAGATTTTAGAGCAGTCATTCTTCAATGGTATATCTTTATCAAATCTGTCTCCTCAAGATCCAGGGATCTACATGAAACGGAAGGATGACTCCAAGGGAACAACTATTCTTTGTATTTTTTCATATTTCTTATAATTGTGTAGAATAAGTTTCTAGTGTAACATGTTACAATAGTTACTAGTCTCTTACTAGTTTTTCCAATTTTACATATCAGGACTGTCTTTCCAAGTCCCTAAATTATAATGAATATAAAATTCAAGGACTACATCATTATTTGTGTTTCTCTATAAACTGGTTAACCGCTACTTCAAATTCAATTTCTCCTTCAGTGAATATCCTTGAACTGTGTGTCTTAAAGCCCATTTTGTAGTTTTCATGATAGCCCACTAATTTATTCTATACATATCTAATAAATTTCTTTCAATTTGAATCAAGTCATTGCTATTTCTTTACTTATATATAATCACCACCAGTAATTGTATTGCTTTTTTATGTTATACTAATTGGTTGCACCGATCAAAAAATTAGATGCAATTATACACAAATTATTCTTAAGTGGTGACTGTGTGTGGCATGCTAGATCAGATTATTTACATCTCCTTCAGTTTGTGGAGACAGCAATACTATCTCCATATACTCAAAATCTACGAAGTTCATAGCTTTTCATTACTTTGCATATTGTCTTATAAGTAGACAATCTTCTCTCCATTAAAATACTCCATTGAAATCCAGGAAGCTCAGGCCACTATACAGAAAAGAGATCGGATCCAACCAATATCTCCCAGGTTCCAGAAATCATTGCTGTTGAAGAATGTTACTATATCCATGTTTAAGGACATGACTCTAACCAAAGTAACTCTACTTGAGCCTACTTAAAAGAAAGGACTGTGAGCCAGCTAGTATTTTTGATCATTTACTAATAGAAGATTGTTATATCTTGTGAAGATATATTGTGATTTGTATCCTCAAAATTACCCACAGTGAGTCCAATGGTAACTAAAGACCTGTGATACCTTTATGGTATATGATAATTATTCTCTATTTTCAACAACATTTAATTTTCCACTTTTATCTGCTTTGGCCATATTGTAAAGATAGCATTTGAATTAGTTATATTTTTACTTAAGCACATCATAAAATTGCTCTCAACAGCATGTGCTCTGTTTATGTTCAAAACTATTCTTCATGTTAGAAAGTAAATATTCTTTTCAGTGAAAGTGTTTAAATGTCAGTGGATGGAGCCCCTTGCTTTAATTCATTGGTCAACTAAAGAATTCCTGTTTAGCTTATCTTCAGGTTTACAAATTCATAAAAATTGTTAGGAACAATGTTGAGATTGAGATTTGTCTCATGTAAAGGTTAATTTGTATTTCTGCTAAACTCATATGTTTATATCCCTGTATTTGTTCAACACAGAACCAAAAACCACAACCCCAGAACCAGAACATTCCCAGAGGTGCTGTTCTCCACTCAGAGCCCCTGACAGTGATGGTGCTCACTGCAACAGACCCGTTTGAATATGAATCACCAGAACATGAAGTAAAGAACATGTTTCATGCTACAGTGGCTACAGTGAGCCAGTATTTCCATGTGAAAGTTTTCAACATCAACTTGAAAGAGAAGTTCACAAAAAAGAATTTTATCATCATATCCAATTACTTTGAGAGCAAAGGCATCCTGGAGATCAATGAGACTTCCTCTGTGTTAAAGGCTGATCCTGACCAAATGATTGAAGTGCCCAACAATATTATCAGAAATGCAAATGCCAGTCCTAAGATCTGTGATATTCAAAAGGGTACTTCTGGAGCAGTGTTCTATGGAGTGTTTACATTACACAAGGTAAGGTGTGAAAACTTGTCTTTTAACCTTCTATACCAACGCCTGGAAACAAATAATTTCCATAATAATTTCCATTTAGTGCTTAATGACAGTATTGCAACACAAGATTCTACCTTGGCTAGGGATAAAAAGAGAAATCATCAAATAGATTAGGGAATAAGATTGGGTGATCTTTTAACACTCAACTCCCTAAGATAGATCTGAGAGAAACCTCAGGAAATGATGTACATGATACTTCATTTTGCTACTTACAAATACTTACCCTCAGCCACAGTGAGCAGGAATGTGACAGGGCACAGGTTAGAGTCATGCTAACAGTTTGTATTTGAAGCTCTATGCAAATATATAACACTTATTCATTTCTTATTTTTGTCAGCTTTATGGTTCTTTAGTCTGTCTTTTTTTTAAAAACTCCTTGTGGGGGACTTTTGGGATAGCATTGGAAATGTAAATGAAATAAATACCTAATAAAATAAAAAATAAAAAAATAATAAAATTTAAAAAAAAGAAATGGAAAAAATCCATAGTTTTATAGCATACTCTTCAGAGACTATGAATATGAACATAGTTTAAAAGTTTATGGGTAATAGCTTGAGTAATGTTCAATGCAGTATAAATTGGAGACTGTTTCAAAAAATTACCTGAACAAGTATGCATATTGATTGTGACAACTTTGTAGTCATAAGTATATTAGATGGATAAGTGCATCTTCTTAAACTCATAACCATTCAAAAAAACAAATTGACTATCTCTAAATATAGCAGGTTTTATCATTTAAACTTGATCAATTAATGTATTCTGATTAGCTTGGCAACTGACAACTATCATATGAAATGACATTTTGAAGGCAAATCAATATACTTTTCTAGATTCACTAGATTTATAAATTTACTAGATATATACAGACATCTCATTTGTGCATCAATGGCAAAATTCAGGCTTTCAAAATTCAGATAGAAATGGATAACCTTGGTGAACTCAACAAATGTCCTAAAAATTTTATAGGATTATGGCTTTTTAGTCTGTCATTTTTTAAATTCCTTTTTAAAACCTCCATTGCTTTATAGCATACTATTTACCGACTATGCATATGGACACACTTGAAAAGATTATGAGTAATAGTTTGAGTAATTGGGGACATTGGCTTAATTGGGCATGATATTGTAGAAAGGTAGGAAGAGGATCTAAATGAGTAAGTTACTGGAATCTTAACCTGTTTTGAAGATTCCCTGTAACCTATTGAATGAACAAACATAAGAAACAAATGTCAATTCATCCCTTTACAAGCAGAAGATAGAAAGAAGGCTGCTCAAAGTTCTGATTCCCGTGACCTCAGGTAATTTACTGGGAATCCAGGATGTTGAGGAATAAGAAGTGGTGGAAAACAGGTAGAACATTTATTGTCCTAGCACTTCCAGGAAGAAATCTCCAGATCAAGAAAGCAAATCATTACAGTTGTAGAGAACTGGCATGAGGAGACTGCTCCCAGCTTGCTAGCTGTGAGGAAACCTGGGATCTTTGTCACTCTCAGAAGAATGAGTGAGGAGATATACTTTCTCAAGGAGGGAATCCTGCTGTTCTGCCAAGTAACTGCAATCCTGAGGAAATGGCCTTGTTTTTCCTTCTCTCATGAGAAAGTAACTGTGTTTATAGATTAACTGAACATCATACCTCAGAGGTGGACTTCAGGCAGATGTCTCAGGCTGCAAGGAGGTTTGGGTCACTTTAAACCAAGATAAGCTATTGCTAAGAAAACAGCATCTGGTGGGAAACTGGAAACTGTGGGAAAATCTTTCTTCTGCTTTGCCTTTAAAAGAAGTTGGAACTTTGAGTAACTGTGCATTGGCTGACTTGATTGTATACCAGCTATGTCCTCATTAATGATGCTCTACCCTTGGGATACAAACACACTAGATGATGCCAATAGTAATAAAACTTCCTGGGTAAGACTTCACTGAATATACATGTTTCCTATGTCTATAACAGGCTTCATATTTTCCTATTATTTTTTCTAGTAAATGATCTTTTTGAATGTATAATAGTGAATGTAGATAAGATAACTTTTCAGAAAATGAATGCTAATTTTACTTTTCCAGAAAAAAGTGAAAACACAGAACACAAGCTATGAAATAAAAGATGGTTCAGGAAGTATAGAAGTGGAGGGGAGTGGACAATGGCACAACATCAACTGTAAGGAAGGAGATAAGCTCCACCTCTTCTGCTTTCACCTGAAAAGAGAAAGAGGACAACCAAAGTTAGTGTGTGGAGACCACAGTTTCGTCAAGGTAGGATGTAGACAGCAAATGGATTTTCCAAAAAGGAACTTGACTTTTGCTTTAAGATTCTGAACATGAAGTATTTAATATGTTACATAGACAGTTCTGTGTCTGGAGAAACAAATTCAGATGATGCCCTTATACTCATTTCTAAGGGTAAGAGTTTTATAAACAGATATTGGAGAAATAATCCAAAACTTTTCTATATTTGCTAAATAACAAGAAGTATGAAGAAGTTAGAGTGGCATGCAAATAGATTTCCATGGATTAAGAGCAAGGACGTTCAATAAGTCAAATATGTTTGAATGTCAGCTTTAATCATTAGGAGTTGGCTGATCCTGGGGAAAGTTGAACATTAAATCTCAACATTAAGAGAGGAAATGACTGTCTATTCGTAAGTTATCATGGTCTCTAGCACATCATGAGAAATTTGTGGTTCTATTTTCTTAACTCTGTGAAGAAGACATGAGAGAGAGAGAGAGAGAGAGAGAGAGAGAGAGAGAGAGAGAGAGAGAGAGAGGTGCTAAGAAATATAAATAGTTTGAAAATATACCAAAGTTTGGATTACCACTATTAATTCAACTACATATGGAAGAGAAAGACTTTGAGAACATGAGGCCAAAGGATTGCTTAAAAGGTTGGAGAAATGTTGCATCGTCAGAAATAAGTAAATGGATTATTCATTGTCAAATAGGTAAATGTTGAAAGGTTTTATGAGGATAAAAGCTTAAATATTTTGACACAATAGTAAAAAGAATTTTGTGCCTGTCTTGAAAATTTGTCTTACAGAGAAACATTTGGAGGGAGAAATATTAGTTAGACACAACTATCAGTTATTTTATGTAATATATTATATATTAATATTATATATTTAGGAACTTTGTAAACTGCTTATGAAATATTAGGCAGTATGAAAATCACCATAGATGTACACCATTAAAACTTGCAAAGACTATCACTTTAAAAACCAGGCAGCTACTTACCAATACATTAAAGAAGTTATTTCACAATTGTATAAGCAGAGGAAAAATAAATGGGCCTTTGATCAATGAAGGTATCTAATGCTTAAGAATAAAAGGCCCCTGTGGTTTTATTACAGCTTGGGAATGGTAGTGAGAAATAAAATACATTCAAAGAACATCGAAAACAATTGAGAGATAACATTATAAAACTGGATAAATGATGATGATAATAAAACTGGGAAAGAAGAAAATGACCTATGGCGGGCAGAAATATGTTCAGATTGATGTTCATTCCCAGCTGCCTATAAGAAATTTAGTAAATATCTCTAAATCTTTATAGAGACTTAGAAATCTATAGAAATAGATCTGAAATAGAAACAAATTTTATGTGTATTTTTAAATTTAGAGATACTTGACAAATCTTGTACTTGTACTATATTCAAAAAGTGTATGATAGATGTTACTTTATACTAAGAGAGAACACCCACCAAATATTTACTATGATTTGGGACTTTAAACAGCAATAGAGACAGTATTTCCATTTCATAGATGTAGCTACAAGTACTCAGAAATAGTCACTGACAAAGACAATGAGTAGTGGAACTGAGATCCACCAAGGCTATCGGAAACCTTGTAGAGATACTTAGACAAGATGAGTATGCAGATGAGTGAAGGCAGTTATAGACCCCAAGATTGAGGAGCAATAGCTAGAGGTAAAGTGTACTCCAAAGTAAGATAAACAAATGGAGCACCTAAGATACATTGAAAGCTGCATGAAACCCAGGTATAGAACATTTAAAAGAAGAAGGGGGTCAATGTCCACATAGTTCATGACAGACATAATTATCAAGGAGCTATTGTGAAATAAATACGTTGAAATATAAGAATTGGCTTTAACAAAATGTATAACCTAGATACAGCAGTCCATATACAAATGCTGCTGCATTTTGACACAGGGACATATGCATTAGTTGTTCTATTTTCAAGATTCATCAATGCAAGAATCCATCAGTTCCCAATAAACCTAATAACTCAGCCCAATAGAAAACCAAAGCTTCATGTAGTTTTTGCTTTGGTATTTTGTTTTGCTTGTTTGTTGTTGAGTTTTGTTTTTCTTTAAAGATTTATTTATTTATTTTATGTATTAACTAGTACACTGTCATTGTCTTCAGACACCGCAGAAGAGGGTATCAGATCTTATTACAAATGGTTGTGAGCCACCATGAGGTTGCTGGGAATTGAACTCAGGACCTCTAGAAGAGCAGTCAGTGTTCATAATTACTGAGCCATTTCTCCAGCCCTATTTTGTTTTCTTTGGTTTTTTTGTTTGTTTGTTTGTTTTTGTTTTTGTGGGTTTTTTTTTTTTTTTGTAATCTAACCAATGCTTCAAACAAGATAAATCAATCCTTTTTCTTTTTGTTATAATTCCCCTCACCATATCTGGGAACTAGTTAAACTACCCAAATAAATTCAAGTTAACTCAAGTTAAACGAAAAGATCTGTCTCTTCAAGGACCACATAGTCAGAAATGGGTGGCTCAAAATAAGGCAATACAATGAAGGAGATAAAGCAAAGAGGATCAACAGCCTTTCAGAAAGGAAAATGTTTTATATGGCCCTTGAGTGGAATAGGCAAGGATGGGTGACTGGAGAAAAATAAGCAGTGCTTTATCTCAATTGCTTGGATCTTATTGAATCTCTCTTCCTATGTAGATCAAGGTCACCAAGGCTGGGAAAAAAAAGGAAGCATCAACTGTCCTGTCAAGCACAAAAAATGAAGAAGAAAATAATTACCCAAAAGATGGAATTAAGGTAGAGATGCCAGACTATCACGTCTAAATGACAGCTTTAGTAGTATATCCAAGCATTTAATAACCTTCATACCTGATTTCTGATTTTGTATTTTCATTTGAAAAAATTTCTTATTGTTCTGTTTTTCTATGAAAATAAAATTTGATTTAATTTCTCTACTGTAAAAATAATAAACATGTCTTTTTAAAGGGACATCATTATATAGTGCTGTGTGTCATTTGTTTAATTCATAAGTGAACTGTTTGAAAGTGGTGGATGCTCTGTGGACAAATCTGTCAGAATGCATCAGATTTCATCATTTTTAAATTCCAGTTGGACTTTCAGAGTATAGTCTATTAAGATTTTCTCCCACTGTGTGGTCTGTTTTATCTCAGACCACAGAGAATACAGCTAAACAGGTAGAAGACCTTAAAGAGGAAGCACAAAAATCCCTTAAAGAATTGCAGAAAAACAGAACCAAACAGGTGATGGAATTGAATAAAACCATCCAAGACCTAAAAAGGGAAGTAGACACAATAAAGAATACCCAAAGTGAGGCAACGCTGGAGATAGAAAACCTAGGAAAGAAATCTGGAACCATAGATGGAAGCATCAGTAACAGGATACAAGAGTTGGAAAAGAGAATATCAGGTAAAGAAGATTCCATAGAGAACATCGGCACAACAATCAAAGAAAATACAAAATGCAAAAAGATCCTAACTCAAAACATCCAGGAAATCTAGGACACAATGAAAAGATCAAACCTAAGGATAATAGGAGTAGATGAGAATGAAGATTTTCAACTTAAAGGGCCAGCAAATATCTTCAACAAAATTATAGAAGAAAACTTCCCAAACCTAAAGAAAGACATGCCCATGAACATACAAGAAGCCTACAGAACTCCAAATACACTGGACCAGAAACGAAATTCCTCCCGACACATAATAATCAGAACAACAAATGCACTAAATAAAGATAGAATATTAAAAGCAGTAAAGGAAAAAGGTCAAGTAACATATAAAGGAAGGCCTATCAGAATTACACCAGACTTTTCACCAGAGACTATGAAAGCCAGAAGATCCTGGACAGATGTTATACAGACACTAAGAGAACAAAAATGCAAGCCCAGGCTACTTACTATACCCAGCCAAACTTTCAATTACCATAGATGGAGAAACCAAAGTATTCCACGACAAAACCAAATTCACACATTATCTTTCTACGAATCCAGCCCTTCAAAGGATAATAACAGAAAAAAACCAATACAAGGATGGAAACCAAGTCCTAGAAAAAGCAAGAATGTAATCCTTCAACAAACCAAGAGGAAGACAGCAACAAGAACAGAATGCCAACTCTAACAACAAAAATAATAGGAAGCTGAACATTTTTTCAGGTGCTTCTCTGCCATTCGGTATTCCTCAGGTGAGAATTCTTTGTTCAGTTCTGAGCCCCATTTTTTAATGGGGTTATTCGATTTTCTGAAGTCCACCTTCTTGAGTTCTTTATATATGTTGGATATTAGTCCCCTATCTGATTTAGGATAGGTAAAGATCCTTTCCCAATCTGTTGGTGGTCTTTTTGTCTTATTGACGGTGTCTTTTGCCTTGCAGAAACTTTGGAGTTTCATTAGGTCCCATTTGTCAATTCTCAATCTTACAGCACAAGCCATTGCTGTTCTGTTCAGGAATTTTCCCCTGTACCCATATCTTCAAAGCTTTTCCCCACTTTCTCCTCAATAAGTTTCAGTGTCTCTGGTTTTATGTGAAGTTCCATGATCCACTTAGATTTGACCTCAGTACAAGGAGATAATTATGGATTGATTCGCATTCTTCTACATGATAACAACCAGTTGTGCCAGCACCAATTATTGAAAATGCTGTCTTTCTTCCACTGGATAGTTTTAGCTCCCTTTTTGAAGATCAAGTGACCATAGGTGTCAACATCCTTAATCATCAGGGAAATGCAAATCAAAACAACCCTGAGATTCCACCTCACACCAGTCAGAATGGCTAAGATGAAAAATTCAGGTGACAGCAGATGCTGGCGTGGATGTGGAGAAAGAGGAACACTCCTCCATTGTTGGTGGGATTGCAGGCTTGTACAACCACTCTGGAAATCAGTCTGGCGGTTCCTCAGAAAATTGGACATAGTACTACCGGAGGATCCAGCAATACCTCTCCTGGGCATATATCCAGAAGATGACCCAACCGGTAAGAAGGACACATGCTCCACTATGTTCATAGCAGCCTTATTTATAAAAGCCAGAAGCTGGAAAGAACCCAGATGCGCCTCAACAGAGGAATGGATACAGAAAATGTGGTACATCTACACAATGGAGTACTACTCAGCTATTAAAAAGAATGATTTTATGAAATTCCTAGCCAAATGGATGAACCTGGAGGGCATCATCCTGAGTGAGGTAACACATTCACAAAGGAACTCACACAATATGTACTCACTGATAAGTGGATATTAGCCCCAAACCTAGGATACCCAAAATATAAGATACAATTTGCTAAACACATGAAACTCAAGAAAAATGAAGACTGAAGTGTGGACACTATGCCCCTCCTTAGAATTGGGAACAAAACACCCATGGAAGGAGTTACAGAGACAAAGTTTGGAGCTGAGATGAAAGGATGGACCATGTAGAGACTGCCATATCCAGGGATCCACCTCATAATCAGCATCGAAACGCTGACACCATTGCATACACTAGCAAGATTTTATCGAAAGGACCCAGATGTAGCTGTCTCTTGTGAGACTATGCCAGGGCCTAGCAAACACAGAAGTGGATGCTCACAGTCAGCTAATGGATGGATCACAGGGCTCCCAATGGAGGAGCTAGAGAAAGAACCCAAGGAGCTAAAGGGATTTGCAACCCTATAGGTGGAACAACATTATGAACTAACCAGTACCCCGGAGCTCTTGACTCTAGCTGCATATGTATCAAAAGATGGCCTAGTGGGCCATCACTGGAAAGAGAGGCTCATTGGACACGCAAACTTTATATGCCCCAGTACAGGGGAATGCCAGGGCCAAAAAGGGGGAGTGGGTGGGTAGGGGAGTGGGGGTGGGTGGGTATTGGGGACTTTTGGTATAACATTGGAAATGTAAATGAGATAAATACCTAATAAAAAATGGAAAAAAATAATAGGAAGCAGCAATTACTTTTCCTTAATATCTCTTAATATCAATGGACTCAATTCCCCAATAAAAAGACATAGACTAACAGACTGGCTACATAAAACAGGACCCAACATTTTGCTGCTTACAGGAAACCCATCTCAGGGAAAAAGACAGACACTACCTCAGAGTGAAAGGCTGGAAAACAATTTTCTAAGCAAATAGTCTGAAGAAACAAGTTGAGTAGCCATTCTAATATCTAATAAAATCAACTTCCAACCCAGTTATCAAAAAAGACAAGGAGGGACACTTCATATCTCTACCTATTCTAATATCTTGGAAATCTGAGGTAGATTTGTACCTTAGATGGCCCAGATCACAAGCATCAGCCCTTGCCTGCCCTCTCCTGGTCTCATCCTATACAGGATTTCTGATCCTCAATACAAAATAAGAATGTGAGCCTCTTGTTTAAAATGCAGGGAAAAGGTATCATTTAAAGTCTAAATTACAATAGGTTCCTTTTATTCTGCAGTTTATACTTGAGAGATTTTTACATTCCCTACTTAATATAGGTATCAATAAAACATTAAATTTTAAATCTATCATAAATTTTACTGTGTATATCATAATGCTGGTTTTAAATGTAAACAGAAGAACATCTAGTTTATTCATGAAATCATTTAAATTACCTGGTTCATATTTTCTAGTTTACATATATATTTGTGTTTTACAATAAAATTGTAAATGTTAACCAAAACCAAAACGAAATGCCCCTCAAATTGCTACCTCCCGAAGCCCACTGCACTTTATACATAATAATCAATAAAGGCATGTGGTTTCTAGAATGGGGTTGATTTAACCTCACTTGATCATAAATGTACTTACTCCCTTACACTGTGAACCCACTAGAATGCTGTGTACAGGGGGTGGATACTGTATAATGTGAATGAGACAACACCTTTCATATATTTTTTCCTCTAAAATGCATGCTCTACTGTCCTAATGAATGAATTTGTGTTAACACACACACACACACACACACACACACACACACACACACACACACACACACACACACACACTTAAGTTGAAATGATTGGGAACTTACAGGGGACAGCAACAGAGCATTAACTCAAGTGCAGCATTCCTCTGAACATGAGGTCGGATCTGACATGCTCATTATAGGCTCTCATGCATATCAACAATGCAGGATGTACCTCATGGACACAGGGGTATTGCCCTCATTAGCAACTGTCAAACTGACATGGGGGGGGGCAGCCCTGGGGTGAGGTTCTTCTTTTCAGTTCTTCTTGAGGCAGCGGAGGGGGACGAGCATAGGCGGAGGGTAAGATGGAGGGTAAGACTGTCTTACAAGAAACTTAGGGTTGCTATGTAATAAAAGCTTTACTTATCTAAGTTACTATGCTGTTGTAGCTGACCTGCCTTCTGTCTTCCTCTGAGGCCAGAGACTGCAGTCTCAGGCACTTAGCACCCCATCCTAAAACAGCAGGAGATTAAGTAAAGGATTCATTGCTAGAGACTTTTCCCTATTGCCCAGATGCCTCTTATTTGTCAGGTTAGGGGGAAGTTTGGAGGAATACACTTCTGTTGAACCAGGAGAAGAGAATAACCCTCACAGAAGGAAAAACTTTTACATAAGCAAAAATGCATAACCTCACATAAATTCATATTCAGCTTCATTCATGCTCATTTATTCATTTTCATTCAAACCCAGTTGGGCCCAGCTTGCATGCATTCTCACAATTACATACTTACACACACATCCATACTCACATATGCATATGGAGCAAAACACCAAGCACCGGTGCAGAAAAAAAATCACTCATTATGGATGAAAAATGTTTCCAATCTTTATTACATAGAGAGAGAAAAGGCTTTTTCCTTTCTAATGCTAACTGAATTAAACCCTTGTTTGTAAGAAAAAAGCTTTGTTTCTTTTAATAACACTAAACCTGCCTTGTCCTCACACTGGGACCTGTTCTGCTGGCCTCTGTATTCCACACCCTCACCCGTGCAGCCTGCCCTCTGTGGAGTCCCGGAACCAAGGTGGCTCCCACGGAGCCTGAGGCAGAAACCTCTCGGGCCGGGCGGACCCCTTTGCTCTCACCAGGAAGGTGGCTGGTTGTCTCGAGACTTGAATGTTACATAATCCATATCTATCCATCTATCTATCTATCTATCTATCTATCTATCTATCTATCTATCTATCTATCTATCTATCTATCTATCTATCTATCTAAATATATATATATATATATGTATGTATATATATATGTATGTATATATGTATATATATATATGTATGTATATAGATAGATAGATAGATAGATAGATAGATAGATAGATAGATAGATAGATAGATAGATATTACAAATGCTATGCAATGAAGACAAGAATGGCAGTGCCAAATCTAGCTATATACATATATACATTGTGGGACAATATTCCTGGGGAGATATGGATAAATGTCTACTTATCCCAGACCAAAGTTTAGATACAATCAAAGTTCAATTTGATGAAACATTGGGATGCATTTTTATTGTAGTTCTTAGAAGAATATTGATGAGGCATTAATTATGAAGCAGAAATGAGCCAAAGTCAGCAATGTCACTAGTCCACCACAAAATGAGTGACAGATCACAAACAGCTAGAAACCTGGAGTAGCCTTCACAGCCTGCAGACAGTCCAAAGCATTAGAGAGAAATCTCCTTGGGAAGTTCACTGGCTCTGAGCCTTTTCCAATCAGCTTGGTTCATCTGTACATTTCCAGGTGTATTTAGCTGATTCCTATGAACACTCCTGACAGCCTATACACTATACATTTCTGTGGGAGAGAGGACACTATTACATCTTGTTTCAGGGACTCTTTGAAGTCTCTATGTATTCACTTCTTACTTTAGTGATCTTCCAGGCAGTATGGGAGGTTTCACCCATTCTTAGAATACCCCGCTATTCTGCATACTTTTTAACATCCTGTGTCTTAACAAGCTTTCCTCTAAGGTGAAAGATATTGATTTGGGCGGAAACGTATACAACACTCCCTCTGATGTTTACATAAGGATTCAACTTCTCTACTGCCTGAAGTTTTGCCATTAAAATTACAGAGAAAGACCAGTGACATTGTTATCAGTTCTTCCATGACTTTTGGGCAAAAGAAAAAGTAGAATGCCCGGGACAATGATGGCATGATTGTTAGGGTGGGAACAGTGGGAACCAACTGTTTTCAGTTAGGACTCGAGGCTTGCTACACAGGAGAAGATTCATATGTAGCATTATACACCTTGTCAATACCTAAAACCTATAGGTCAGTAGGTCCTAGAGAGAAACCATATAATGTATTGTCAGGTTTCCTTTAAAATATTCATATTTCTATCCACAGATTAGTGCTACTCTCAGCCTTGATCAGAGAAGCTGCTTTTTACGGTGAGATCCTTTTAATTTCAATGACTCAGAACTAGGAACAGGCTTTGTGACTACACTTTGGCTTTTGGAATTTGGGATGATACAGGAGCAATGAAAGTGGTGGTATCTGGACACCACTTAGTGTCAACTGTGAGACTGGTAATACAATTAGACTTGTTTGCTTTGAATTGACCTCAAATGCAGATGAGAAGTTTCTGAGAGCTACGAGGTACAGTTACATGAAGGTATGTGCTTCAGGGAAATAATAGTCTTCCTAAAATTAGTTTCATTTAATACTCTACCAAAACTTGAGTGATGGAGTTGTGTAAAAAATTCAACAGGTGGCATGAAAATTCAGTTTTGCCCCTTTAAAGAGAACACCCTCCAAATATTTACTATGATCTGGGACGTTAACCAGCAATAGAGAGATAGGAATTATTTCCATTTCATAGATGTAGCTACAAATGTGCAGGAATAGTCACTGACAAAGACAGTGAGTAGTGGAACTGAGATCCACCTGGGCTTCCTGTCACTGTATGCAGATTGTTAGACAAGATGAATACACAGATCAGTGATGGAGGTTATAGATCACATGATTGTGGAGCAATAAATTGAGGTAAAGTATAATACAAATTAAGATAAAAAAATGGAGAGGTCAAGATAAATTGGAAGCGACATGAAACACAGATGTAGAACATTTAAAAGAGGAAGAGAGTCAGTGTCAACATAGTTCATGACATTCATAATTATCAAGGGACTCTTGTAAAATAACTAGTTAAAATATGAGATGGCTTTAGCAGGATGTATACCCCGGATACAGCAGTCCAAATACAAGTGCTGCTGCATTTTGACACAGGTACATACATGTTAATTGTTCTTTTTTCAAGATCCTTCAATGCAAGAATCCCTGAGTTTCCAATCAACCTAATAACTTAGTGCAGTAGAGAACCAAGGCTTCATGTAGTTTTGCTTAGGTATTTGTTTGTTTGTTTTGCTTGTTGTTTGTTTTCTTTAAAGTTTTATTTATGTATTTATTTATTTATCTATTTATTTAATGTATATTAGTTCACTGTTACTGTCTTCAGATATACCAGAAAAGGGCATCAGATCCCATTACAGATGGTTGTGACCACCATGTGGTTGCTGAGAATTGATCTCAGGACCTCTGGAAGAGCAGTCAGTACTCATAACCACTGAGCCATCTCTCCAGCCATGTTTTGTTGTTGGTGTTCCAGTTTCTTAGTTTGTTTGCTTTTAGTTGTTTTGTGGATCTTTTTGTATTCTAAACAATGTTTCAAAGAAAATAAATCAATTCTTTTAAATTTTTTTGTTATAATACACCTCACCATATCTGGGAATTAGTTAATCTACCCAAGTAAACTCAAGTTGATCAAGAATATCCATCTCTTCAAGGACCGTATAGACAGAAAGAGGTGGCTCAAAATAAGGCAATACAATTAAGGAGATGAAGCAGAGATGATCGGCAGCCTTTGAGAAGGCAATAGGTCATATATGGCTCTTGAGTGGAATAGGCAAGGATGGGTGACTGGAGAAATGTAAGCAGTGCTTTATCTCAATTGCTTGGATCTTATTGAATTCCTCCCTGTTTCTTTCAAGGTCACCAAGGCCAAGGAAAAAAAGAACCATTGCCCATTCAAGCACAAAATATGAAGAAGAAAGTGACTACCCAAAAGATGAATTCAATGCTTTTAATGTAGAGACGCCAAACTATCACTTTGAAATGACAGCTTTAGTAGTACATCCAATCATTTAATAGTTTTCATACTTAATTTCTGATTTTATATTCTCATTTGCAAGATTACTTATTATTCTGGTTTTCTATGAAATTAACACTTGCTTTAATTTCACTGTTGTATAATTAATAAACACGTTTCTTTAATGGGACATCCTTATAAATTGCTATGTGTCATTTATTTAATTCATGAGTGAAATGCAAATTCATCAGGGGAATGCAAATCAAAACGACCCTGAGATTCCACCTCTCACCAATTAGAATGTCTAAGTTCAAAAATTCAGATGACAACAGATGCTGCTGAGAATGTGGAGAAAGAGGAACACCCATCCATTGCTGGTGGGATTGCAAGCTCTGGAAATCAATCAGGTGGTTCCCCAAAAAATTGGACCTGAGGAGCCAGCTATACCTCTACTGGGTATGGACCCAGAAGATGCTCCAACATGTAATAAGGGTTGCAGAGATGGCTCAGTGTTTAAGAGCACTGACTGCTCTTCCAGAGATCTTTAGTTCAAGTCTCATCTATCACATGGTGGTTCACAACCATCTGTAATGGGGATCTGATGCCTTCTTCTGGTGTGTCTGAAGACAGAGACAATGTGCCCACATATATGAAATAAATAAATAAATCTAATAAAAAAAACTCCTATAAAAAGCAGAAAGCTCTTTGTTTAAAAAAAAATAATGACACATGCTCCACTATGTTCATGGCAGTCATATTTATAATAACCAGAGGCTGGAAAAAACACAGTTGTCCCTCAACAGAGGAATGGATACAGAAAATGTGGTTCATTTACACAATGGAGTACTACTCAGCTATTAAAATATAAATTGTGAAATTCTTAGACAAATGGATGGAACTTGAAATTATCATCCTGAGTGAAGTAACACAAGCACAAAAGAACACACACGGCATGCACTCACTGATAAGTGGATATTAGCCCCAAACCTTGGAATACCCAAGATAATATTCACAGACCACATGAAGCTCAAGAAGAAGGAAGACCAAAGTGTGGATGCTTTGGTCCCTCTTAGAATGGTGAACAAAATACTCAGGTGGAAATATGGTGACAAAGTGTGGAGCAGAGACTTAAGGAAAGACTATCCAGAGACTGTCCCACCTCTGGATCCAACCCACATACAGTCACCAAACCTAGACACTATTTAGGATGCTGGGAAGTTCTTGCTGACAGGAGCCTGATATGGTGTATTCTGAAATGCTCTAGCAGAGCCTGACAAATACAGAGACAGATGCCCAGATGCTCTCAGCCAACCATTGGACTGAGCACAGGGTCTCCAGGGGATGAGTTGGAGAAGGGAATGAAGGAGCTGAGGGGGCCCACAGCCCCATGGGTGGGGGGAGCAACAGTGTCAACTATCCAGATGCTGAAGCTCGCGGGGACTGGACCACCCACCAAACAGTACACATAGAACGACTCATGGCTCTTGCAGTGTATGTGGCAGAGGATGGCCTTGTTGGACATCAATGGGAGGAGCGGTGCTTGATCCTGTGGGGGTTTGATGCCTCAGTGTAAGTGAATGCCAGGTAGGAGTGAGTGTGTGGATGGGGACGCACCCTCATAGAGGCAGAGTGAGGGAATGGAATGGGGTTTTCTGGAGGGGAGGCCGAAAGAATATATCCAATAAAAAAAAAAAAAGGAGGAAATTACGGAGGGTGGCAGCGATCAGGATGTCGTGAATAAATAAACAAATTAATGAGGAGAAAAGGAGGAAAATATTTTTGCCAACTATCATGGGAAAAAAAAAGTGGGCTGAAGATCTGACAAAGAATGCTAAAAAGAGGAATTTCAAAAGGCAGAGAAGCACTTAAATATTCAAAGTCCTTAGCCATCAGGAAATGAGAATCAACTCCATTTCTTTATTTCACCTGTACCTGTCCAAATGAGTAATTTCATTAAGACAAGAGATAGCTCATTCTAGGAGGGTGTGGAGAGCGAAACAGTTATTCGTTGCTCTGGGAATGCAAACTTGTATAGCTTGTTACAGGCTCCTTTAAACATTTTCAAAGCAATTCGCTTATTTAATTGTTTGTTTATTTATTTATTTTTGCTGTTATATCTGAGAAATCTTTTCCAGACTCAAAGACCATAAAACTGTATCCTTTCTCTAGAAAGTTTGTTGATTACTCCTTTTCCTTTTCCTTGTGTTATTTGGTTTTCCCTTTTTCTTGGATTTTGTTTGGTTTTCTTTGTTTTGTTTTCTTTGTTTTGGTTTTGTTTTCTTGAGACAGGATCTCACTGTGTAACTCTGTATGCACTGGAATTCACTATGTGTAACATGAGAGGGAGGTGGGGATGAGTGACTTGCCTTGCTTCAATGAGATGTTATGTAACTTTAATGGAATTTAGACTTCTAGTCATCTACCTATAAGTCTGTTAGGTAATAAGATGTCCATGTCTGAACTTGTACCTGTCATGATTTCTCAGAATAACTACTGAGTATCGCTAAGCGTCCTTGTGACTATTTTCCTGGCTAATAAGACAAAACAGCTGTGAATGATAGGGGGATAGTTCTCACGGATTAGTCACTGCCAACTCAAGGAGATCACTCAGAGATACTCTGAGCTCATACCGAGAAGAGTATTTAACCAGTGTCATTTGCTTACCAATTTTATAAATTCTTAATTTGCTGTGCATCTGATAACACCTTCATTTATCTTCCTTCTCAAAGCAGACACACTCTGCCTTGTTGGAGATATAGGACCCGGAACAGGAGTCACTGAAGAAGTTCCCGGCTTGGTGAGTCCTGCCCCTGTTCTATAGAGAGCAGGTGGCTCTGTGAAAGCCACAAGAATGCCAGGATCAGTGTTGGCTCTTCTATGTAGAGTAGAAGAGCAGGGCTCGTTCCAGTAGTTCTCACTGCAGTGAACTCTTCACTCAAAATGATAGGCTTTTTATTGTATTACTCTATTGTTGAGTCCTGAGCAAAGAGAAATTAATTTTGACTCTTGCAGATTGTAAAAATAAACATTCTCTATATAATTCTAAACAGTTAGAAAAATAGAAGCCTGATCATTCTGTTTGAAGAGTGTATAGGAAACCTGGTGGTTGTGCCGAGTGACTGGCTGAAAGAAAAGGAAGAGACAGGAGCTCTCGTGAAATGATATTGAGAGAATAGCATGGTGGGTTTAAAACCGTGTTATTTGTATTACTTCCATGTCAAATAGCATGTGCAGTGATGAACATGTGCTGGAGATAATTTCTCAGATTCATTAACACATGCTGTCTAAATGATTTTATGTGGATAGTTTATGTTCCCCTTCACTCTCTTCTACATCTCATAATCAATCAGTGTTTGACCCACCATGAGGTGTTACAACATTTTTTAAATTTATTGCTTTGATAGTTCTTGCTTATTTACATTTTGTGATGTTAAAATGGAAGAGACAAAAGGAAGATTTAATCAGAAATTCATTTTTTAGAGTATTTTAAAGGCTATAGATAAAAAGCCCAGTATAAGACTTCAGTATAGTTGAACTTCATAATTTAAAGTTTGATTTGAGAATTCTACTCCTATTAGATCAATCTTACTAAATTTATTAGTTAGGTTTACAAAATTTCTAAATATACTTAAATGTACCATAATGTGAGGAGTCTGTGGTTTATTTTTCAAAATCAGAGATATGTGTGCTCACACATGCATATGGAACGTATTCTATATTTGTACATGAGGAAGTGCCTGTGAATATGAATGAAGCATAGTCCATAATATTGTTTATAGAGCCATGAAGGACAAAAAGCTCTAAGAAAATATGATGCAACACTACTATTCGAAACATTCATTACTAAATATGCTATAATATGAAAACATGTTATTTTGTGTTATTTAATAATAGTTTTTACTCTTAAGTAATTGAACACTCACACACACATTTATTTCCTTTAGGTATTGTACAAAGTAGCTTGTTTTTGTTTTTTCCACAGACTAAGGGATCTTTTGTTGTAGCCACCCACAGCCACATGAACCGGGTTCCTGAGTGGGAGGTTAGAGCTGTATGGGAGAAAATGGTGGGCTAAATAATGAGACCAAGACAATATACTGATCAAGGCCCAAAGTTTACTCAAGAGTCTGAACTTATAAAGGGGGAAGGCCCATCCCCAACCACACCAGGCTCTTGATGCTTTGTAGCCAGCTTGTCAGCACTTGGTGTGCCAGGCTGATAGCACTTGGTCACCAGGCTGTTAGCTTATCTCAGGAATGTCTCAGGAAGACAAGTTCAGCCTCTCAGCTGGTAGAGGGTAGATGTGTCTTGGAGAAGAGTGCAGTGGCAGACCTATCTAGTTAGGAAGACTCAACCCTAGGTGGTCTCTTTCACAATGGCAGAACAGATCTGAGCCAGCCTGCTCAAGGATGGGGGAGGCTACATTTTGTTAAAACTGTCTTAAATAAAAATTGACAGTAGTTGTTATTTGACTGGCTGGGTCATTAATGAACAAGCTGATAACATTTTTCATGCTTCTGTTCATCTCACTTCACTTTATGATATGTGTTTCTTACATGTATATATTAATTATCGCTATGTCCTCTCTCATTTGTCCCTGAATAATGTCAAAATATTTTCTTTTTCTTTTGCTGTGATCAGGACTTTAAATTTCGGAGTAAACAAATAATTTAATTAATACATTAAAACTTTAATGCAATGTACTTTATACTTTTTTGAGGATGATATATATGAGTTCTGCATTTCCATTATTTCTACCCCTTAACTATTCTGTGTCCCCCTCATTCCCTCTACAATTCATGACTTCTTTAAATTTTAATGTGTGTATGTGTGTGTCTGTGTGTGTGTGTGTGTGTGTGTGTGTGTGTGTGTCTGTGTGTGTGTGTGTGTGTGTTGTTTGTATGTATCTATGATTAGGGATGACCACTTGGGATTTGATATAACCTGGCAGGGGGCTTGGCTCAACACCTAAAGATTGATTCTACATTTCTTAATAACTATTAATTCCTGGAGCTCTTCATCTGGAGACAAGATATTTGAGATTTCCACCAACTAGGTTGTCATGTGAACTACTGTTGTCATTATGAATGTCTTATTATGGCAGCCATATTATCCAGTTTTCATGTATGCAACTGTCTGCCATATAGAAGACACTCTTTTGCAAGAAATAACCTGGCCATCTGGCTTTCACATTCTCTCTTCTACCACTTTCTTTATGTTCCTGAGCCTTGGGTGCAGGGTTTGTACTATAAATTTATCAATTACAAACGGGCACATGGTGAGTTGTCCTATTGAATTTTCTCAGTTGTGGATTTATGTGATATTTTCATGTGCTGCCATAGTAAAAGGATGAAAGTCACTTTTATCTCTAGGAATAAGGATGAGTATTTAGAACGGAATGAAGCTGGCAATTACACTAGTTTAGGAAATCAAATTAGTCGATCTCCTTTCCTTTCAGGAGCATGACCTCATGAGTCAGTAGTTGTCTAGGTTTTCAGTACTATGCATAAATTTCTTCCAATTGAGGGTTTCTTAGGTACAATAGAACAGTTGTTAGCTACCTCTAAAATACAAGGGCCACTATTCCCCATTGGGGATATCTTTCTCTGATGGCCATTGTTGTTACTCATAGGCTTACAGCTGGCAAGGAGTATTAATTGCCTTTCTCCTTTGTCAGCTTGCATTCCACTTTTCCATACATTAGAGAGATAATCCACAAACTCTTCAAATGTTGTAACTCCAGGTATATAGATTGCAGCACAAAAATACGGGTAAGGACAACTAGAAGACTATGACTCTTTCTGCACACAGCAATCTGAACAGGCCCAGAAAAAAGAAGTAACAATTTTTAGTATGATTGAAGATATGAAAAAAATTTATATAGGCCTTGACATAGAATTGGATGACATAATAAAAGCAATTCAAAGAGGAAAGCATAATTTATCAAAGATATGAAAACCCAAACTTAAATAAAACTGGAAATGAAAAAAATCTTCAGAAGTCAAACATCTCAGATGTAGGCTCTTTCAACAGATTAAAAGACATAGAAGAGAGGATTTCAGATCATATTGACAATTTGAAAATTAATATCCTTTTAAATTTAATTTTATTTGTAATTCATTTTTTACACTTCATATCCCAATTGCTTCCCCTCCCCATCCATCCTCTGACTGTTCCACATCCCATACCTCCTCCCCACCACACCCTGTCTCCACATGGATGCCCCCATCCTTCACCCCACCTGACCTCTAAACTCCCTAGGGCCTCCAGTCTCTTGAGGGTTAGGTGCATCATCTCTGAATGAACATAGACCTGGAAGTCCTCTACTGTATGTGTGTTGGGGGCCTCATATCAGCTGGTGTATGCTATCTGTTTGGTGGTCCAGTGTTTGAAAGATCTAGGAGATCCAGATTAATTAAGACTGCTGGTCCTCCTATAGGATTGCCCTTCTCCTCAGCTTCTTTCAGCCTTCCCTATTTCAACAACAGGGATCAGATGCTTCTGTCTGTTGGTTGGGTGGATGCAAATATCTGCATCTGACTCTTTCAGTGGCTTGTTGGGTCTTTCGGAGGGCAGTCATGATAGATCCCTTTTTGTGAGTGCTCCATAGCCTAAGTAACAGTGTCAGGTCTTGGGACCTCCCCTTGACCTGGATACCACATTGGGCCTGTCACTGGACCTTCTTTTCCACAGGCTCCTCTCCATTTCCATCTCTGTAATTCTTTCAGATAGAGACAATTATGGGTCAGAGGTGTGACTGAGGGATGGCAATCCCATCCCTCACTTGATGTCCTGTCTTCCTGCTGGAGCTGGGCTCTATATGTTCCCTCTCCCTACTTTGGGCATTTCATCAAAGGTCCCTCCCTGTGTATCCTGGGAGTCTCTCACCTCCTATATCTCTTGTGTACTCTGGGAGGTCCCCCCAATCTCCTATTTCTTGAGGATGCCTGTTTACATTTTTTCTGCAGGCCCTCAGGGCTTCAGTCCTTTTCCTCACCCAATACCAGATCAGGTCCTCCCCTCATCCACTTTCCCTCTCAAGTCCCTCCCTCCCTCCCCACTTATGATCGCTTCCTTCTCTGTCCCAAGTGAGACTGAATTGTCCTCACTTGAACATTTCAGCTTGTTGAACTTTTTGAATTCTGTGGACTGTATCTTGTGTGTTCTGTATGGGTTTTTTTTTTGTTTTTGTTTTTGTTTTGTCTAATATCCACTTATTAGTGAGGACATACCATGTATGTCCTTTTGTATCTGAGTTACCTCACTTGGGATGATATTTTCTAGTTCCATCCATTTGCCTGCAAAAGTCAGGATGTCCTTGTTTTAATAACTGAGTATATACAATGGGATACTACTCAGCTATTAAAAATATTATCTAAATCAGAGAGAATGTTAAATGCAAAGACAAAAACAACTAGAATTTGTAATTGAAAAAGCTATCTGTAGTAAATGTCCAATACAATTATAACACACATTCCATCCCAGAAGAGCACTTACTCTCTGAACTAATGTAGTTACAGAGCAGTGTATTATGTGTGTGGGGTAAAGAACATGAATCCACAGTTGTGAGTAAGCCATGAAGGTGGAAAAGAGATCATGAATTGGATGGAAGAAGTCATAAAAGAGGGTAGAAAGGGTAGGAGTGGGTGAATACATGTGATTAGAAAGCAAAAGTGGGGATAATCTTGAGAAGGAAAAGGAACCTAGCAAGAACTTGCAGTAGGGCACAAAGACGATATGAGAGCAAATTATTTAAAAAATATTTACACACTGATGCTTGTGATCTTTGTTAGGGTATACAGAATGTAGATGGTAAAGTTATCTGAAAATATGCTGTCATTTCAGCGAAATATTAGAGAGCAAAGATCTGTGAAAAGAACTAAAGGAAATTTTTTTTTTTTTTACACAGCAGAACTCAATCAAAAAGTCTGTATCTACAGAAACAGACATCTGTCCCAGGCAATGTCCAACCTTGTGGAGGATCAACCTCAGGCCTCTCCAGGACCTGTAAGTGAACTCAGATCCCTGCAAGGAATTCACTAGTCTCCCAGCCATTCCTCATCAACTATAATAATTTGATGTATTCTTTATGAGATCTTCAGAATATAATCACAATGGACATAATCTTGAAAGAGTGTCTCTAGCTTTCCACTAATTTATTTCTTTAATGTGTTCCTTCATTCACCAGCTGTATATTTTGAAACACTCACTGCATTGGTACCTTTTGTTGTATTATACCATGACATCAGAACTCTACATATAGCATATCAGAGTGGAATTTAGAACATGAGGGTCTTAGGCACACCTACTTATTTGTAGTCAAGAGTAATGGTAGCTATATAATTAGAAACATTCATAAGATCATGAGAGTGTAACTGATTTAATATTTATTTTGCTTTGGATGACGTCAGCTTTGTAAGAAAATTTCTAAGAGGCTTTGCATTTAGAAGACTGGTACCTTGAATGATCATCAATACAAAGAGCAACTAGAAATAATCAATATTACAGTTATAAGAAACTGTTTATATACCTGCTTACCTTTACTTTTAAAATAAAATTTAGAATATTTGAAGATTTATGTCTTATAAATTTATAAGAGTATTAAAGACAAAAATTAGTATTTCTGATGTATACATTTCTTGTACATGAATAGTACACTTTACTTAAACAGAGTTATGATATTTTTTAAAAACTTTAACCTAAACAGATACTGAAATGAGTCCTAACTCTGTTTTACGCATGATATAAACTGCTGCTGGCTCACAGGTATCTCACTACACTGACTAGTCTGTACCTTTTATGTGATTGACAGTATAATTTCTGTTGCAGTAGGTGGGAATTAACACAAGGACTCACCATTCTGACATCTATAAGATGTCTTTACCAAATCTGTCACCAAATCATGGATCTACATGGAAGACAAGGATGAAATAGTATAAGAGCCAGAGATGGTGTATGACTCCAAAGAGACAGTTTCTTTCAGATAAACAAGACTAATGCACATATAAACTCAGAGACTGTAGCAGCACATGTTAAAACAGCACAGAATCGAGGTGGATGGGGCCTCGGAACTTTCCAAGTTCCTAAGTTAAAATTCATAAAATGTTTAAGGGCTATGTCCATATTTGTCTTTCTTTATTACATAATTGATTAAAGGTTGATTGATTATACACTACCACAAACTCAATTTCTCCCTCTATGAATATCCTTGAAGTGTGTGCATTAAGACTCATTTTGTAGTCTTCATGAGAGCCCCTAGTTTATTTTATACATATTCAATACATTTCTTTTCATTTGAATCTAGACATTGCTACTTGTTTACTTATATATAGTCACCACCAATGACTCTATTGTTTTTTGTTTTTTTATGTAATATAATTTGGCTGCACTGATCAAAAAGTTAGATCCTGTTTAACACAAATCACTTATATGTGATGACTGTGTGTGGTATGTTAGATCAGACTATTCCCATCCTTTTGAGTCTGTGGAGACACAAAACTATCTCCATATATTCAAAATCTATGAAGTTCATAGTTTTTCCTTACTTTACATATTGTCTTGTAGTTAGGCAATCTTCTCTCCATTAAAATACTTCATTGAAATCCATTAAGCTCAGAACACTAAACAGAAAAGAGATCAGATCCTATCAATATCTCTCAAGTTTTACAAATCACTGCTTTTGAGGAAAACTCACTATCCATCTTTAAGGACCTGACTCTACCAAAGACACTACTTGAGCATGTTTTTTTTTTCCATTTTTTATTAGGTATTTAGCTCATTTACATTTCCAATGCTATACCAAAAGTCCCCCATACCCACCCACCCCCACTCCCCTACCCGCCCACTCCCCCTTTTTGGCCCTGGCGTTCCCCTGTTCTGGGGCATATAAAGTTTGTGTGTCCAATGGGCCTCTCTTTCCAGTGATGGCCGACTAGGCCATCTTTTGATACATATGCAGCTAGAGTCAAGAGCTCCGGGGTACTGGTTAGTTCATAATGTTGATCCACCTATAGGGTTGCAGATCCCTTTAGCTCCTTGGGTACTTTCTCTAGCTCCTCCATTGGGAGCCCTGTGATCCATCCATTAGCTGACTGTGGGCATCCACTTCTGTGTTTGCTAGACCCCGGCATAGTCTCACAAGAGACAGCTACATCTGGGTCCTTTCGATAAAATCTTGCTAGTGTATGCAATGGTGTCAGCGTTTGGATGCTGATTATGAGGTGGATCCCTGGATAAGGCAGTCTCTACATGGTCCATCCTTTCATCTCAGCTCCAAACTTTGTCTCTGTAACTCCTTCCAAGGGTGTTTTGTTCCCATTTCTAAGGAGGGGCATAGTGTCCACACTTCAGTCTTCATTTTTCTTGAGTTTCATGTGTTTAGGAAATTGTATCTTATATCTTGGGTATCCTAGGTTTTGGGCTAATATCCACTTATCAGTGAGTACATATTGTGTGAGTTCCTTTGTGAATGTGTTACCTCACTCAGGATGATGCCCTCCAGGTCCATCCATTTGGCTAGGAATTTCATAAATTCATTCTTTTTAATAGCTGAGTAGTACTCCATTGTGTAAATGTACCACATTTTCTGTATCCATTCCTCTGTTGAGGGGCATCTGGGTTCTTTCCAGCTTCTGGCTATTATAAATAAGGCTGCTATGAACATAGTGGAGCATGTGTCCTTCTTACCAGTTGGGGCATCTACTGGATATATGCCCAGGAGAGGTATTGCTGGATCCTCCGGTAGTACTATGTCCAATTTTCTGAGGAACCGCCAGACTGATTTCCAGAGTGGTTGTACAAGCCTGCAATCCCACCAACAATGGAGGAGTGTTCCTCTTTCTCCACATCCTCGCCAGCATCTGCTGTCACCTGAATTTTTGATCTTAGACATTCTGACTGGTGTGAGGTGGAATCTCAGGGTTGTTTTGATTTGCATTTCCCTGATGATTAAAAATGTTGAACATTTTTTCAGGTGCTTCTCTGCCATTCGGTATTCCTCAGGTGAGAATTCTTTGTTCAGTTCTGAGCCCCATTTTTTAATGGGGTTGTTTGATTTTCTGAAGTCCACCTTCTTGAGTTCTTTATATATGTTGGATATTAGTCCCCTATCTGATTTAGGATAGGTAAAGATCCTTTCCCAATCTGTTGGTGGTCTCTTTGTCTTATTGCCGGTGTCTTTTGCCTTGCAGAAACTTTGGAGTTTCATTAGGTCCCATTTGTCAATTCTCGATCTTACAGCACAAGCCATTGCTGTTCTGTTCAGGAATTTTTCCCCTGTGCCCATATCTTCAAGGCTTTTCCCCACTTTCTCCTCTATAAGTTTCAGTGTCTCTGGTTTTATGTGAAGTTCTTTGATCCATTTAGATTTGACCTTAGTACAAGGAGATAAGTATGGATCGATTCGCATTCTTCTACATGATAACAACCAGTTGTGCCAGAACCATTCGTTGAAAATGCTGTCTTTTTTCCACTGGATGGTTTTAGCTCCCATGTCGAAGATCAAGTGACCATAGGTGTGTGGGTTCATTTCTGGGTCTTCAATTCTATTCCATTGGTCTACTTGTCTGTCTCTATACCAGTACCATGCAGTTTTTACCACAATTGCTCTGTAGTAAAGCTTTAGGTCAGGCATGGTGATTCCACCAGAGGTTCTTTTATCCTTGAGAAGAGTTTTTGCTATCCTAGGTTTTTTGTTATTCCAGATGAATTTGCAAATTGCTCCTTCTAATTCGTTGAAGAATTGAGTTGGAATTTTGATGGGGATTGCATTGAATCTGTAGATTGCTTTTGGCAAGATAGCCATTTTTACAATGTTGATCCTGCCAATCCATGAGCATGGGAGATCTTTCCATCTTCTGAGATCTTCTTTAATTTCTTTCTTCAGAGACTTGAAGTTTTTATCATACAGATCTTTCACTTCCTTAGTTAGAGTCACGCCGAGATATTTTATATTATTTGTGACTATTGAGAAGGGTGTTGTTTCCCTAATTTCTTTCTCAGCCTGTTTATTCTTTGTGTAGAGAAAGGCCATTGACTTGTTTGAGTTAATTTTATATCCAGCTACTTCACCGAAGCTGTTTATCAGGTTTAGGAGTTCTCTGGTGGAATTTTTAGGGTCACTTATATATACTATCATATCATCTGCAAAAAGTGATATTTTGACTTCCTCCTTTCCAATTTGTATCCCCTTGATCTCCTTTTGTTGTCGAATTGCTCTGGCTAATACTTCAAGTACTATGTTGAAAAGGTAGGGAGAAAGTGGGCAGCCTTGTCTAGTCCCTGATTTTAGTGGGATTGCTTCCAGCTTCTCTCCATTTACTTTGATGTTGGCTACTGGTTTGCTGTAGATTGCTTTTATCATGTTTAGGTATGGGCCTTGAATTCCTGATCTTTCCAGAACTTTTATCATGAATGGGTGTTGGATCTTGTCAAATGCTTTTTCTGCATCCAACGAGATGATCATGTGGTTTTTGTCTTTGAGTTTGTTTATATAGTGGATTACATTGATGGATTTTCGTATATTAAACCATCCCTGCATTCCTGGAATAAAACCTACTTGGTCAGGATGGATGATTGCTTTAATGTGTTCTTGGATTCGGTTAGCGAGAATTTTATTGAGGATTTTTGCATCAATATTCATAAGAGAAATTGGTCTGAAGTTCTCTATCTTTGTTGGATCTTTCTGTGGTTTAGGTATCAGAGTAATTGTGGCTTCATAGAATGAGTTGGGTAGAGTTCCCTCTACTTCTATTTTGTGGAATAGTTTGTGCAGAACTGGAATTAGATCTTCTTTGAAGGTCTGATAGAACTCTGCACTAAACCCGTCTGGTCCTGGGCTTTTTTTGGCTGGGAGACTATTTATAACTGCTTCTATTTCTTTAGGGGATATGGGACTGTTTAGAAGGTCAACTTGATCCTGATTCAACTTTGGTACCTGGTATCTGTCCAGAAATTTGTCCATTTCGTCCAGGTTTTCCAGTTTTGTTGAGTATAGCCTTTTGTAGAAGGATCTGATGGTGTTTTGGATTTCTTCAGGATCTGTTGTTATGTCTCCATTTTCAGTTCTGATTTTGTTAATTAGGATTTTGTCTCTGTGCCCTCTAGTGAGTCTAGCTAAGGGTTTATCTATCTTGTTGATTTTCTCAAAGAACCAACTCCTCGTTTGGTTAATTCTTTGAATTCTTCTTGTTTCCACTTGGTTGATTTCACCCCTGAGTTTGATTATTTCCTGCCGTCTACTCCTCTTGGGTGAATTTGCTTTCTTTTTTTCTAGAGCTTTTAGATGTGTTGTCAAGCTGCTAGTATGTGCTCTCTCCCGTTTCTTCATGGAGGCACTCAGAGCTATGAGTTTCCCTCTTAGAAATGCTTTCATTGTGTCCCAAAGGTTTGGGTACGTTGTGGCTTCATTTTCATTAAACTCTAAAAAGTCTTTAATTTCTTTCTTTATTCCTTCCTTGACCAAGGTATCATTGAGAAGAGTGTTGTTCAGTTTCCACGTGAGTGTTGGCTGTCTGTTATTTTTTTTGTTATTGAAGATCAGCCTTAGTGCATGGTGATCTGATAGGATACATGGGACAATTTCAATATTTTTGAATCTGTTGAGGCCTGTTTTGTGACCTATTATGTGGTCAATTTTGGAGAAGGTACCATGAGGTGCTGAGAAGAAGGTATATCCTTTTGTTTTAGGATAAAATGTTCTGTAGATATCTGTCAGATCCATTTGTTTCATAACTTCTGTTAGTTTCAGTGTGTCCCTGTTTAGTTTCTGTTTCCATGATCTGTCCATTGGTGAAAGTGGTGTGTTGAAGTCTCCCACTATTATTGTGTGAGGTGCAATGTGTGCTTTGAGCTTTACTAAAGTTTCTTTAATGAATGTGGCTGCCCTTGTATTTGGCGCATAGATATTCAGAATTGAGAGTTCCTCTTGGAGGATTTTACCTTTGATGAGAACAAAGTGCCCCTCCTTGTCTTTTTTGATGACTTTGGGTTGGAAGTCAATCTTATCAGATATTAGGATGGCTACTCCAGCTTGTTTCTTCATACCATTTGCTTGGAAAATTGTTTTCCAGCCTTTTATTCTGAGGTAGTGTCTATCTTTTTCTCTGAGATGTGTCTCCTGTAAACAGCAAAATGTTGGGTCTTGTTTGTGTAGCCAGTTTGTTAGTCTATGTCTTTTTATTGGGGAGTTGAGACCATTGATGTTAAAAGATATTAAGGAAAAGTAATTGTTGCTTCCTGTTATTTTTGTTGTTAAAGTTGGCATTCTGTTCTTGTGGATGTCTTCTTTTAGGTTTGTTGAGGGATTACCTTCTTGTTTTTTCTTGGGCATTGTTCCCGTTCTTGTATTGGATTTTTTTCTGTTATTAACCTTTGAAGGGCTGGATTCGTGGAGAGATAATGTGTGAATTTGGTTTTGTCCTGGAATACTTTGGTTTCTCCATCTATGTTAATTGAGAGTTTGGCTGGGTATAGTAGCCTGGGCTGGAATTTGTGTTCTCTTAGTGTCTGTATAACATCTGTCCAGGCTCTTCTGGCTTTCATAGTCTCTGGTGAAAAATCTGGTGTAATTCTGATAGGCTTGCCTTTGTATGTTACTTGACCTTTTTCCCTTACCGCTTTTAGTATTCTATCTTTATTTAGTGCATTTGTTGTTCTGATTATTATGTGTCAGGAGGAATTTCTTTTCTGGTACAGTCTAGTTGGAGTTCTGTAGGCTTCTTGTATGTTCATAGGTATCTCTTTCTTTATATTTGGGAAGTTTTCTTCAATAATTTTGTTGAAGATGTTTGCTGGTCCTTTGAGTTGAAAATCTTCATTCTCATCCATTCCTATTATCCGTAGGTTTGGTCTTCTCATTGTGTCCTGGATTTCCTGGATATTTTGAGTTAGGATCTTTTTGCATTTTCCATTTTCTTTGATTGTTGTGCTGATGTTCTCTATGGAATCTTCTGCACCTGAGATTCTCTCTTCCATCTCTTGTATTCTGTTGCTGATGCTCAAATCTATGGTTCCAGATTTCTTTCTTAGGTTTCTATCTCCAGTGTTGCCTCACTTTGAGTTTTCTTTATTGTTTCTACTTCCCTTTTTAGGTCTAGTATGGTTTTGTTCATTTCCACCACCTGTTTGTATGTTTTTTCCTCTTTTTCTGTAAGGACTTCTACCTGTTTGATTGTGTTTTCCTGTTTTTCTTTAAGGACTTGTAACTCTTTAGCAGTGTTCTCCTGTATTTCTTTAAGTGATTTATTAAAGTCCTTCTTGATGTCCTCTACCATCATCATGAGATATGCTTTTAAATCTAGGTCTAGGTTTTCGGGTGTGCTGGGGTGCCCTGGACTGGGCGAAGTGGTAGTGCTGGGTTCTGATGATGGTGAGTGGTCTTGGTTCCTGTTAGTAGGATTCCTACGTTTACCTTTCGCCATCTGGTAATCTCTGGAGTTAGTAGTTATAGTTGACTCTGTTTAGAGATTGTTCTTCTGGTGATTCTGGTGATTCTGTTACCGTCTCTCAGCAGACCTGGGAGACAGATTCTCTCCTCTGAGTTTCAGTGCTCAGAGCACTCTCTGCTGGCAAGCTCTCTTACAGGGAAGGTGCGCAGATATCTTGTTTTTGGACCTCCTCCTGGTCGAAGAAGAAGGCCCAAAACAGGGCCTCTCTCAGAAGCTGTGTTGCTTTGGCAGTTCCCAGAAGCTGTCAGCTTCTGTGGTGCAGACTCTCACCTGTGCAGACTAAAATCCTAAGTTCCAGGGAGTCCTGGAGCCAAGATGGTGACCGCTGCTCCTGAGGCTGAGGCCGTCTCCCGAGCCAGGCGGACACCTGTCCTCTGGTCCGGACGGTGGCTGGCTGTCTGCGGCCCGCCAAGAGTGCTGCCTCAGCGGCTCTGTGCTTCTGCCCGTCCCAGAAGCTGTCCGGTTCTCTGGCGCACCCTCTAACCTGTTCAGACTAATTTCCTAAGTTCTGCTGAGTCCCGGAACCAAGATGGCTACCGCTGCTGCTGAGGCTGAGGCCGCCTCCCAAGCCAGGCGGACACCTGTCCTCTGGTCCGGATGGTGGCCGGTTGTCTGCAGCCCGCCCAGGCTGCTGCCTCAGCGGCTCTGTGCTTCTGCCCGTCCCAGAAGCTGTCCGGTTCTCTGGCGCACCCTCTAACCTGTTCAGACTAATTTCCTAAGTTCTGCTGAGTCCCGGAACCAAGATGGCGACTGCTGCTGCTGAGGCTGAGGCCGCCTCCCCGAGCATGTTTTTAAAAAGGGACTGTAAACCAGCTAGTAGATTTTTTTCATCATTTAATTATAGAAGAATGTTATCTCTTATGGAGCTATATTATGATTTGTACCCTCAGAATAACCCCCAGAGAGTCCAGTGGTAACAAAAGACCTTTAACACCTTTATGGTATATGATAATTATTCTCAATTTTCAACAGCATTTAATTTTCAACTTTTATATTCTTTGTCCATAAGAGTAAAGATTATGTTTGAAGTAATTATAATTTTAATTAAGTACTTCATAAAATTGCCCTCAAAAGGTTGTGCTGTGCTTATGCTCAATGTGTGTGTATGTGTGTGTGTGTGTGTGTGTGTGTGAGAGAGAGAGAGAGAGAGAGAGAGAGAGAGAGAGAGAGAGAGAGAAAGATAACTGCTTTTCATTGAGTTTGTTTAAGCATCACTGGGTAGAGCCCATTTCTTTAATTTGTTGGCATTTTGGCCAACTAAATAATTCCTGTATAGCTTACCTTTAGTTTTACAAATTCATAAAAAATGTTAGGAACTATGTTGAAAATGAGATTTGTCTTATGTGAAGGTTAATTTGTATTTGATGCTTAACTTAAGTATTTATATCCTTGTATTTGTTTAATCCAGAGCCAAAACTCAGAGACCCAAAGCCAAAGCACTGGCAGAAGTTCTTCTCGCAAAAAGGATGCCCTGTTAGCGATGGTGCTCAATGCAACAGACACATTTGAATATGAATCATCAAAACTGGAAAAGAGAAAATGTTTCATGCTACGGGGGCTACTCTGGACAACCTTTACCATATGAAAGTTTTCAACATCGACTTAAAAGAGAAGTTCACAAAAAATAAATTCCTCCTCATCTCCAATTATATAAAAAATAATGAGTTCCTAATAATCGATAAAGATTCCTCTGTGTTCAAGGTTACTCCTGATGAAAAGATTGAAATCCCCAACTCTCTTACCAAAAATGTACGTGAAACTCCCCAAATCAGTGCCATTCAAGAAAATACTGTCGGAAAACTGATTTCTGGATTGTTTGTGTTGCACGAGGTAATGTGTGAAAACTTGTTTTTCAACTTTTCTCCACCAACACCAGGAATTAAATATGTTAATTTTTCCATTTACTACTTAATGACAATATTGCAACAAAACATTCAACCTTGGATGGGGATAAAATTTGAAATCATTAAATAGATTACGTAATAACAGTGGGTCATCTTTTAACAGTCTATTTCCTAAGGTATCTCTGAGAGAGACCTCTAAAAATGTTTTACCAAGATATGTTATTTTACTAGTTACAAATACCTACTTTCAGGTGCAATGAGCAAGAATGTTGAAGGATACAGGTTGGTGCCATGCTAACACTCTATTTTAAGCTCTACTGCAACTATAGAACATGCATTCATTTATTTCTCTAGGCTTTGTTGCAAAAGATTACCTGAACATGGGTGAATATTTATTATGACTTTGTTTTGGAATCATAAATAGAGTAGATGTCATCCTCTTAAACTTAAAACCATTCAATAGAATTAATAAACTATCTCTGCATATAGTAGGTTTAATCATTTAGTGTTGACTATTCTATCTTTTACAATTAACTTAATATTTCTGACTAGTTTACCAACTCAAATATTATATGAAAGGACATTTTGAAGATAATCTAACCTACTATTCTAGATTCACTAGGTTTCTAGATTTACTAGTATATATAGACATCTCATTGATGCATTAGTGACCAAATATAGGGTTAGAATTCAGATAAAAAAATGGACAACCTCTTTGAGCTCAACACGTGGTTTATAAATGTGGCAGCTTCATGGTTCTTTAGTCTGTCCATTTTTAAAGCTGCTCTTTTAAAACTCCATTGCTTGATAGAACACCCTTTACGGACTATGCATATGAACACAGTTGGAAAGTTCATGAGCAATACCTTAAGTAATGTTCAATAAGGTGTACATTGGGGACATTGTCTTACTTGGATGTAATACTGTAGAAAGGTAGGAAGAGGATCTGAGTGAATTACTGGAATCTTAACATCTGAAGATTCCCTGTAACCCATTGAATGAATGAATGAATGAATGAATGAATGAATGGATGAATGAATGAATATAAGGAACAAATATCCATTCATCCCTTTACATGCAGAAGATAGAAAGATGCCTGTCCAATGTTCTGATTCTGTGATATCAGGTAATTTACTGGGAATCCAGGCTGTTGAGGAATAAGAAGCAGTGGAAAGAGGAAGAACATTTCTTGTCCTAGCACTTCCAGTAAGAAATCCCCAAATCTAGAAAGCAAATCATTATAGTTGTAGAGAAATGGCATGAAGAGACTGCTCCTAGCTTGCTAGCTGTGAGGAAACCTGGGATCTTTGTCACTCTCAGCAGACTGAGTGAGGAGGCATACTTTCTCAAGGAGGGAATCCTGATGTTCTGCCTAGTAAGCAGCAGTCCTGAGGAAATGGCCTTCTTGTTTCTTCTTTCATGGAAAAGTAACTTTGTTTATAATTTACTTAGACATCACATCTCAGAGGTGAACTGAAGGCAGATGTCTCAGGCTACAAGGAGGTTTGGGTCACTTTGAACCAAGATAAGGTATTGCTAGGAAAACAGCATCTGGTGGGAAACTGGAAACTATGGGAAAATCTTTCTTCTGCTTTGCCTTTAAAAGAAGTTCAAACTTTGAATAAACTGTTTGTTGTCTGACTTAACTGTGTATAAGCTCTGTCCTCCTTAATGCTGCTCTATCCTTGGGACCTGAACACACTAGATGTTGACAAGAGTAATAAATATCCCTTGGGAAGACTTCAATATAGATCCCTGTTTGCCCATGTCAATAACATGTTTCATATTCTCTTATGATTTTTTCTTATAAATGATCTCTTTGGATGAATAATAATGACTGTAGATGAGAAAACTTTCAGAAAAATGAATGTTAATTTTACTTTTCCAGAAAAAAGAAAACAAAGAGAACACAATCTACGAAATAAAAGATGCTTCAGGAAGTATACAAGTTGTGGGGAACAAAAAATGGCACAAGATCAACTGTAATGAAGGAGATAAACTCCAACTCTTCTGTCTTTATCTGAGGAGAAAAGAGAAGAAATGGAAGTTAGTGTGTAAAGAGGACAGTTTCATCAAGGTAGGAAGTAGACAGCAAATGGGTTTGCCAAAGAGGAAACTGACTTTTGCTTTAAGAGTCTGAACATCAAGTTTTCAACATGTCACGTAGACAATTCTATACCTGGAGGAACTAATTCAGATGATGCCCTTATACTCATTTCTAATGGGGAAGGTTTTTATAAATGGGTGTTGAAGAAATAATCCAAAACCTTTTAATATATGCTAAATAACAAGATATATGAAGAAGCTAGAATGGCATGGAAATAGATTTCCATGTGATTAAGAGTAAAGATGTTGAGTAAGTCAGATGTGTTTTGAATTGCCAGCTTTAATCATTAGGAGTTGACTGAACCTGGGGAAAGTCCAACTTTAAAGCTGGAGCTTAAGAGAAGTAATGCCTATATATTTATGAATTATCACAGTATCTAGCACATTATGAGAAAGCAGAAGTTTCTATTTTCTTAACCAGGTGAAGATACGAGACAGAGTGAGAGAGAGAGAGAGAGAGAGAGAGACAGAGACAGAGACAGAGACAGAGACAGACAGAGACAGAGAGAGACAGTGACAGAGACAGAGAGACAGAGACAGAGACACAGAGAGATAGAAACTGAGAGACAAGAGAGAGAGACAGAGACAGAGATCAAACAAATAGAAATGATTTAAAATATACCAAAGTATGGATCAACACTATTAATTCCAATACATATAGAAGGCAAAAACCTCTGAGAACATGGGGTCAAACTACTGTTTGACTGTTTTAAAAGGTCAGATAAATGCAGCGTTGTCAGAAATAAGGAAATGGATCATTCATTGTAGAATATACATGAGCATAGGGTCCCCAATGAAGGAGCTAGTGAAAAGACCTAAGGAGCTGAAGGGGTTTGCAGCCCCATAGGAGGAGCAACAATATGAACCAACCAGTACCCCAGAGCTCTCAGGGACTAAACCACCAACCAAAGAGTACACATGGTGGGACTCATGGCTCCAGCTGCATATTTAGCAGAGGATGGCCTAGTCGGTCATCAATGAGAGGAGTGGCCTTTGGTCCTGTGAAGGCTCTATGCCCCAGTGTGGGGGAATGCCAGGGCCAGGAAACTGGAGTGAGTGGGTTGGTGAGCAGGGGGAGTACGGAGGGGAGAAGGGGAGGGGTTTTCTGAGGGAAACCAGGAACATGGATAACATTTGAATTGTAAATAAAGAAAATATTCAATTTTTAAAAAGAAGGTTTTTATGAGGATGAATGCTTAAACACCTTGACACAATAGTTAAAATCATTTTGTAGCTGTCTTGAAAAATTGTGTTGCAGAGAAACTTTATTTGGAGGCAGATATGTTAATTAGATACAACTACCAGCTATTATATGCTATGTATTATATATTTACATTAAATATTGAGGAACTTTATAAGCTGCTTATGAAATCTTTGGCAGTTGAAAATCATCAGAGATGTATACCACTAAAACTTGCAAAGGCTATGACTTTAAAAATCAGGCAGCTAACTTACTAAGATATCACAGAAGCTATTTCATAATTGTACTAAGCAGAGGAAAGATAAATGGGGCTTTGATCAATGGAGGTGACTAATGTTTAAGAATAAAGACCCCTATGGTTTTATATTAGCTTGGTAAAGGTTGTGTGAGAGGAAAATACATGCAAAGAACATCCAAAGCAGTTCAGAGATAACATTATGAAACTGGATAAATGATGCTTATACTAACACTGGGAAAGAAGAAGATGATCTACAGGGGTGATAAAATGCTCAGGTTGATGTTAATTTTTCAACTGCCTATAGGAAGTTTAGTCAATATCTATAAATCTTTGACTTTGAGATCTATACAAATAGATCTGAAGCAGAAAATAATTTTATGTGTACTTTTAAATTTAAGAATACCCAACAATTCTTGTACTTGGACTATATCTAAAAAAAAATGTATGATAAATGTTACATTTATACTAGTAGAGAACACACACCAAATATTTACTATGATCTGGGACATTAACCAGCAATAGAGAGGTAGAAATTATTTCCATTTAATAGATGTAGCTACAAATGCTCAGGAATAGCCACTGACAAAGAAAATGAGTAGTGGAACTGAGATCCACCTAGGCTTCCTGGTACTGCATGCAGATTCTTAGACAAGACGAATACACAGATCAGGGAAGGTAGTTATGAATCTCAAGATTTTGGAGCAATAGCTAAGATAAACAAATGGAGAGGTCAAGTTAAATTGAAAGCTACATGGAACACAGATGTAGGACACTTAAAATAAAAAGGAAGTCAGTGTCAGCAAAGTTTATGACAGACATATCAAGAGACTTTTGTGAAATAACTACGTTAAAATATAAGAGGTGGCTTTAATGGAAGGTATACCTATCCTTTTTGGAAGGATAAAGCAGTCCAAATACAAATGCTGCTGCATTTTGACACATGGGCATACCCATTGGTTGGTCTATTTTCAAGATCCATCAATGTAAGAATCTATAAGTTAGAACTTTTCCTAATAACCCAGCCCAATAGAAAACCAAATCTTCATGTAGTTTTGCTCTGTTTATTTTTTCTATTCCAAACTATATTTCAAACAAGATAAATCATTCCTTTTTTCTTTTGAGCTATAATGCCCTTCATCATATCTGGGAAGTAGCTAACCTATTCAAATAAACTCAAATTGATTGAGAAGAACTAGCTCTTCAAGGACCATATAGACAGGTAGGATGGCTCAAAATAAGGCAATAGAATGAAGGAGATGAAGCAGAGACGATCAAAAGGCTTTGAGAAGGAAAAACATCATATTCAGCCTTTGAAGAGAATAGGCAAGAGTAGGTGATTGAAGAAATATAAATAATGTTTTATCTCAATTGCTTAGATCTTGTTGACTTTCTTATTGTCTCTTTCAAGGTCATCAAGTCTGGGTTAAAAGAGGATGCCTCCACTGCCTTTTCAAGCCCCCCAAATCAAGAAGAAAATGGCTCAATTCCACTGGATCAATCCAATGATTTTAAGGTAGAGACGTCTAACAATTTCTTCTAAACAATAGCTTTAGTAAGACATTCAATCATTTAAAGATTTTCATATCTTATACCTACTTATGTATTTTCACGTACACACCTTCTTATTGGTCTGTTTTTCTATAAAAATAACACATGATTTAATTTCTCTAGTGTAAAAATAATAAACATGACATTTTAAAGGGACAGCATTACAAAGTGCTACGTGTAATTTGTTTAATTTGTGAATGCACTGCTTGAAAGTGCTAATACACAAGTATAATTCTTAAACTGTGGTGGTTGAAGCAGATGGGCCCCTGGAATAGACTACATTGCAAATTCCAAACCAATTAATGAGATCTTAATTTCCAAAGAAAGAAAGAGAGATGGGGCAACTAGAGGAACAAAATAAAGATGAAAAAGAATAAAGGGAGGTGAAATAAAAGTGCAGATTACTGTAGAGACAGCTGATCAATAAACTGCCTTTCTGCATATTTTCCAGTTCCAGGATCCTCCTTTTTGCCTGTTATTAGCCAGATGAAGAATTTCTAATCCAAGCAATTCTGATTGGCAAAGACCTTGGGGTTAGGGTGGGAACTGTTTTCAGTTAGGACTTGAGGCTTGCTACACAGGAGAAGATTCATATGTGGCATTATATACCTTGTCAATTCCTATCACAATAGGTCAGTATTGTCAGTAGGAACTAGAGAGAAACCATACAATGTATTGTCAGGTTTCCTTTAAAATATTCATATTTCTATCCACAGATTAGTGCTACTCTCGGCCTTGATCAGAGAAGCTGCTTTGTGACAGTGAGTTCCTTTTAATCTCAATGACTCAGAACTAGGAATAGGCTTTGTGACTACACTTTGGTTTTTGGAATTTGAGATGATACAGGAGCAATGAAAGTGATGGTATCTGGACACATGATCAGTGTCAACTATGAGATTGATAATACAATTAGACTTGTTTGCTTTGAATTGACCTCAAATGCAGATGAGAGGTTTCTGAGAGCTACAAGGTACAGTTACATGGAGGTATGTGCTTCAGGGAAATAATAGTCTTCCTAAAATTAGTTTCATTTAATACTCTACCAAAACTTGAGTGATGGAGTTGTGTAAAAAATTCAACAGGTGGCATGAAAATTCAGTTTTGCCCCATTAATGCAGGTAATATTTTCTTATCATCAGTTTGCAGTAAGAGTGTCTTAGTAAAGATAGGAAATATGGAGAAACTCCCAAACTATAATCCCCTAAGGTAAATAGTAAAATAATTATATTTATTTAGAAAGAGATGTTTAGTGGAAATTTGCATTAGTTATTTCAAATCCTGGCTCAGTAGTTTTTCAAATGACTAAAGACTTAAAAGAGAATCAGAGTTCTCACCTACAACATGGAAATAATGTCTATCAAAGAGGATCATAAGGAAGACTCACAGTACACAGGAGTTCACAAGGATACCCAGAGCACATCAGGCCACACGGCACTGGCACTAGAATCCTCACTCTTTGTCAAGCTGACATACATATCCGTGTAGAATGCTTACTACACCAAAATAAACTCATATAAAATTCAACTTGAAAAATTCCAAGATTTGACCTCTTCAGGCCCATAGAAATGCTATCTGATCTCTATTGCTACAAGAATCCTCACCAAGTCTCCAAAGCTCATCTCACAGCACCTGCTCTAGGCACACTGCTTGTGCTCTTTCTGAATTCCAAGGGCGACTTTCCACACATTTTACCTTAAATACTGTAGCTCCTTTCTCCCATTGTATCACGCCCCCCCCCTCTATCTTGCTGATGACTGGTAGGAATGAATAGCATATGTCATGGTGTCATGAGAGGGAGGAAAGCTGACTCCCAGGAAAGAAATCCATTACAGACGGTAGTCAAGAGTAAACAAAAAAAGGTGGCTCATAGAGACAAGATACTGTGCACAAGAGAGAAGTCTGTGACCAGCTGTATAGCAACTGATCTGACTTCATCATTTTCTTATTCAAGGTCGTCATGCCGGAAAAATGAAGAACAGGGATGTAAGCCCAATTCAATGGTGGAAATTTCCTTATGAAACATGGGTGCCATGGAAAATGGCAAAGAAATGTATACACGTTGAAATATAATACACACAACAGCCAGTTCTTAATTGTGGGTAACAATGCTTTAGCTTATTCTTTATAAAATTTTTATAAACTTTCAATGTTTGCATGCTAAAGTTTCAGAACATGAAAAAAATAAATGCTGTACATTAAGCAATATTTCCAGTAATTTATCTCTTTAATCTGTGAGTTACTTTAAAAGTATTTGGTGACCTGCTGAAGATCATATTTGTGAAAGATTTGTGTCAAGCAATATCCAAATTTATGTTTTGAGTGTGATATTTAAGGTAAAGAGCTCCTGTAGGAACAAAGAGGCTATGTTATCTTCAGGAAAATCAAGATTCATAAAAAGGTAGGGTAGGTAGAGACTGAAATCTAGTATAGAATGCAGTTGAGGGGAGCAATTCCTTCTATGGTTTTCCATGAGTACATTTCAGTACGCTACACAGTTTAGTCGTTTGAGACAAGAACTTTACAAAATGAAGATGTTAACCTGTAATCTACTATTAGCCACTATAAGGAATCACATCTACAATTTTACATACAATAATATAAAAGGAGTCTTGAAAGAACAAAGAACAAGTCTTAGAATTAAGGGGCACAAAAATAAATAGAAAATGGATAAATAAAACAAACATAATACATAAACAAATGGATGAACAAGTACTGAAGATGCCCAACAAAGGGAACACAGATTTCCACATCAAGAAACCAAAGTACCTAACCCTCAACCCCAAAGAAACAAAATAAGTACCCCTCCAAATTAGTATTCCCATAGTACTAGTCCCAAAGAAATATCATCTGTAAATCGATGATTTCAAAAAATAAGTAAAGAAATTTTCAAGGAATTTGAACAGAGTATGGATAAATATCAAAATGAAGACGGGAAAACACACAAAAATAAATGAAATATGGAAACATATCAAGGAATGAAACTAATAATTAAGAAGCAGATAGAATCTCAGATGAAAAGCCAAAATGAAATAATTCTAACAATAAAATACAGGAATTAAAGCAAAGGACGTGGAGGAAGGTATAGATTGGAGCAGTGCAAGAGCTAATAGGTCTTGAAAACAAGGTTAGGGAAATTATATTGCTCAGTACTCAGTCAAACAAACTGTTAAACAAAAAATAACAAAAAGATAGCAAACAAAACACTCACTAGCCATAAACAGAGCACTTCAAAGTGTAAGTCACTTTTAAAAAGAAAGTGTAATGGTCGCATGTGAGGTTCCCAGCATTCATACTAAGAAATCAGGACCACTTCTCATTAGTTACTGGGGATATGATGCCTTTTTGCCACTGACTGCAGTTCCATATACATGTTGTACATAATCTCATAGGCACACACACAGTACACATAAATAGAAATAAGAAATCTCTAAGAAAGAAGGTAGAGATATAACAGTTTAGTTTTTATGAGTTCATTATTCATTTGTATAGTTTGTATTTGAATCAGAAAGGCTAAAATGTTTAACCATTATCATTGTCTTCTGTATATAAACAAAGCAACAACTGTCAAATTCATCCAAATATTCTAAGTAGGAGATCCATAATTATAACAAACTGCTTTTTTGAGGCATGCTAACTGCTTACAATTTTACATGATATGGAAACAATAAGCAATACCATAGTTAATCTTCTTACATTCAGGAAATACACTTAGGTCTTGGTAATGACAGTTGCCTCTAACAGAATATCCAAGGCTTCTGCCACTCTGTCAGCTGCCAGGGGAGTAGATATTGAGGATTAACTTCATTTAACTGCCAGGGTCCACCTCCAATGTGGGGTGTTTCTTCTTTTCTGTCAGTTCTTCTTGAAGCAGCATAGGAGGAAGAGCGTAGGTGGAGGGTAAGACTTTGTTCTAGGGTAAGATTTTGTCTTACAAGAAATTTAAGGTTGCTGTATAATAAAAAGTTTACTTATCTAAGCCTAAATTACTATGCTATTGTAGCTGACCTGCCTTCTGTGATCCTCTGAGGCCAGAAACTGCAGTCTCAGGCACTCAGCACCTCATCTTAAAACAGCAGGAGATTAAGTAAAGGATTAGTTGCTAGAGCCTTTTCCCTATTGTCCAGATGCCTCTTGCTTCTCAGGCTAGGGGGAAGTTTGGAGCAATAAACTTCTAAACCAGGAGAAGATAATAACCCTTGCAGAAGGAAAAACTTTTACATAAGCAAGTGTGCATAATCTCACTTAAATTCATATTCAGTTTCATTCATGCTCATTTATTCATTTTCATTCAAACCTAGCTGGGCCCAACTTGCATGCATTCTCACAGTTACATACTTACACACACATCCATACTCACATATGCATATGGAGCAAAAGACCAAGCACCGGTGCAGAAAAAACTCACTCATTCTGGATGAAAATTTTTCTCCAATCTTTATTACATAGAGAAAGAAAAGGTTTCTTCCTTTTTAATGCTAACTGAATTAAATCCATGTTTGTAAGAAAAAAGCTTTGTTTCTTTTAGTAAGACTAAACCTGCCTTGTCCTTACCATGGGACCTGTTCTGTCCCATGGTAAGGAGAAGCCTGCCTGCCCCTTCTGCTCTCTGTGACATCTTTTTTCCTCTTTCCTTCTGCGTTCTGCACATTCCTCTCTTAATATTTTATGTTACCTACAGTTTCTAAGTTACTCCACTTTGCATTCTCCCTCTAATCTAAAAAGTGTTCTAAAATCTTCTCCTCAGCTCAGTTCCTCTCTCAGCTCAGTTCTTCTCACCTCCGTTCCTCTCACCCCACTCCCTCAGTTCTGAATCTTCTCTTTGTCCTCAGCTCTTAAACATCACTCAGAATACATGATCACATGTTACAAAGTTCATCAAAAGTTTACACAGAAAATCAAATCATAAATTGAATTAGAAGTCTACAGCAGAGAATGTTTACATGCATATCCATTAGGAGTGATTATCTAGCTAAACACCCATCACCTGTCTCAGCTCCACAGGTTCACCGAAGGTTTACAACCATAACTAAGTTATAACTGAAGTTTGGTATAGATAAACCAGTCAATATTTTATCTTCTGTCCTAGCACCTATAATAAATCGTTAGTTCCTTTTTTATGACCTTTGGTTAATTGTTTTACAACCTCTTGGAATGTGCTCTGAGTAGGAGAAGGTCTGGTTATCACCTAAGAGCAATTAACTGGTGACAGTTGAGAGACTGGCAGAGTTCTCATTGCAGCTTTGATTATCAGAAAAGGACCTAACAGCAGTCCCATTATAAAACAGCTTAATAATCACAGATATTATTTTAGGAATTCTTATAGGATCATCATGAAGCCTGGCAGTGGTGGCACATGCCTTTCATCTTAGCACTTGGGAAGCAGAAGCAGGTGGATTTCTGAGTTCGAGGCCAGACTGGAATACAGAGTAAGTTCCAGGAAAGCCAGGGCTATACAGAGAAACCCTGTCTATAAATAAATAAATAAGTAAGTAAGTAAGTAAGTAAGTAAGTAAGTAAATAAATAAATAAATAAATAAATAAATAAATAAATGGTTTACAGACACTATTGTGGATGCCAGCAAGTGCTTGCTAATACAGAAGTGGATACTCACAGCCATTGATTAGACTGAGCACAGTGTCCCCAAGAGAGGAGCAGAGAAAGGACCCAAGGAGCTAAAGGGGCTTGCAGACCCAGAAGGAACAACAATATTAACCAACCAGTACCCCCAGACCTCCCAGGAACTAAGCCACCAGCCAAAGAGTACACATGGAGGGACCCATGGCTCCAGCCCCATATGTAGTAGAGGATGGTCTTGTGGAACATCAATGAGAGGAGAGGCCCTTGGTCTTGTGAAGGGTCGATGCTCCAGTGTAGGGGAATGCCAATACAGGGAAGCAGGAGTGGGTGGGTTAGTGAGCAGGAGGAGGGGGATGGGATATTGGAGGTTTTATAGGGGAAATGAGGAAAGGGGATAAAATTTGAAACCTAAATAAAGAAAATATCTAATAAAAATGAAAAAAGAAATGGTTTAATCCTAGTCTTTTTAAAAAATTATTAATTTTTTTAAAATAATTAAGAAATGCAAGATAATAGTCAGATAGTCAAATTCATGGTCATATTAGAGTATAATTTAGTTAATTACAATAAAATGTTTTCAAGGTTATTCAAATAGTAAATAAGTAAATTATTTTTTACCAATTCACATAGCTAAAGATAGACAGTCTTCAAAAGCGTCAGGGATCCACAGACTGTGGCATTCAAAATTATTTTACTATTAAAAGCTCACTTGACTACAAAACAGATCTGCCCCTGATAGTATCCCTATTTCACATCAAAGAAGATGTTGGGCATCAATACCTCCATGTGTTGTTTAAAGCTTATTGTAAATATAAATGTTTTATGTGTGTATTGTTTCTAGGAACTAAGTGTTCAAAGGAGTGATGGACACTCAGACTGGAATTAAAATTTTCTACAATATACTGTACTTTCCTCCTTCCTTCTCCTCCTCAATCTCCATTCTTGGTAACCCATGAACTGTATCAAGAAAGTGGAAACATAGCTTCAGCAAGAAGTTAATATCTAACCGAGCATATCTGTACATAACCAAGTTACCAAGGTTGGTAGCAATAGTGCTTGTAGTATAGAGAGATAATAGACTACACACCAAAGAATTTCTGATTTAATTATTATCACCTAGCATCTCCCCATATCCTAATCCAGAGATCTAAAGCCCAGGGCTTGCAGCAAATTAGTAACTTGAATCAGTTCCTCACAGATAAAGTAAAAGTAAAGACTTCCAGTACAAAGCCAAGAATGCAAATACAAGGCAAATCTGAACCAAGCACTCCCTTGGGGGAAAGCCAGGAAATTCTGCATGAATATCCCCACAGGTCCTTGCCATTTGGTGAGCCAGCTTAGAGAGACCAGGAATACAAGGTTCATATCTAAATACAATAAAGGCAATATAAAGCAAGCCAATAACCAATATCAAATTAAATAGAAACAAAGTAATTCTCTACTAAAATCAGGAACAAGACAAGGATGTCTACTCTCTGTCTGCTATATAGTACTTGATGTCCTAGCTAGAACAATAAGACAACTAAAGGAGATCAGGGAGACACAAATTTGAAAGAAAGATGTCAAAGTATCACTATTTGCAGATGACATAATAATATGTGTAAGTTATACCAAAAAGTTTACAAGAGAGGTCTGACACCTGATAAGCATCTTCAGCAAAGTGGCTGGACAAAAAATTTACTAAAACATCAATTGCCCTTCTTTATCCAAATAATAAGCATGCTGAGAAAGAAATGAGAGAAACAATTCCCTTCACAGAGCCACAAAAATATGAAATATCTTTTTATGACTCTAACCAAGGAAGTGAAAAACCTATATAAGAAAAACTTCAAGTCTCTGATGAAAGAAATTGAAGAAGATATAGAACAATGTAAAAATCTCCCATTTTCATAGGTTGGTAGGATGAATATAGTAAAACTGGCCATCTTACAGAAAGCAATCTACAGATTCAATGCAATTCGCATCAAAATCCCAACACAATTATATTCAGTCCCTGAAAGAACAATTTTCAACTTCAAGTGGAAAAAACAAAAATCCAGGATAGCTAAAACAATACTGAACAATAAAAGAACTTTTGGAGGTATCACAATCCCTGACTCTAAACTGTACTACAAAGCTATAGTGATAATAACTGCATGTTATTGGTATGGAAAGAGACAGGGTGATCCATGGAGTTGTATTGAAAACTCCATGAAATAAAACCATATAACTATTAATTTAAGACAAATTAGACAAAAACCATACAATGGAGAAAGAGGCTTCAACAAATACTGGTGGTCTACCTGGATGTCTACATGTAGAAGAATGCTAATAGTCCCCTATTTATCACCCTGCACAAAACTCAAGTCCAAGTGGATCTAAGACCTCAAGATGAAACCATATACACTAAATATCATAGAAGAGGAAGTGGGGGAAAAGTCTTGAATGCATTCGGGTAGGAGACAACTTTCTAAGCAGAATGCCCATATTTCAGATACTAACATCAACATTTAATTAATGGGACCTAATGAAACTGAAAATCTTCTACAAGGCTAAGGACACCATGAATTGGACAAAACAGCAGCCTCCGCAATGGGAAAAGATCTTCACCAACCCTATATCCTATTTCTCAAAGTTCTGTCAGATGATCCTGGTCTAGAAGGCTTTAGACCAATGCTTCAACATTTTGAAGTATGGGACTCTCCAGGTGATCAGAAGTCTCTATAAATTTTGGAAGCTATATTTTTGCTTGTATTTTCAGGTAATATTAGTCATTCTTGGATTTCTGAAAGGGTTGAAAAACTACATAGTCTCCAACGAACCCAGGCTATTTACTTTGAGAGAACAGATTTGAGGGAACGGTTTTCACATGGCATTCAATCTAAGTCCAGTACATAAGACAGGTACAGAATTATAGTGGTTTTTAAAAAAAATTTTTATTACGTATTTTCCTCAATTACATTTCCAATGCTATCCCAAAAGTCCCCCATACCCTCCCCCCCAATCCCCTACCCACCCACTCCCCCTTTTTGGCCCTGGCATTCCCCTGTACTGGGGCATATAAAGTTTGCAAGTCCAATGGGCCTCTCTTTCCAGTGATAGCCGACTAGGCCATCTTTTGATACATATGCAGCTAGAGTCAAGAGCTCCGGGGTACTGGTTAGTTCATAATGTTGTTCTGCCTATAGGGTTGCAGATCCCTTTAGCTCCTTGGGTATTTTCTCTAGCATCCTCCATTTGGGGCACTGTGATCAATCCAATAGCTGACTGTGAGCATCCACTTCTGTGTTTGCTAGGCCCCTGCATAGTCTCACTAGAGACTGCTATATCAGGGGTCCTATCAGCACAATCTTGCTAGTGTATGCAATGGTGTCAGCGTTTGGAGGCTGATTATGGGATGGATCCCTGGATATGGCAGTCTCTAGATGGTCCATCCTTTTGTCTCAGCTCCAAACTCTGTCTCTGTAACTCCTTCCATGGGTGTTTTGTTCCCAATTCTATGAAGGGGCAAAGTGTCCACACTTTGGTTTTCGTTCTTCTTGAATTTCATGTGTTTTGGAAATTGTAACTTATATCTTGGGTATCCTAAGTTTCTGGGCTAATATCCACTTATCAGTGAGTACATATCATTTGAGTTCTTTTGTGATTGGGTTACCTCACTCAGGATAATGCCCTCCAGGTCCAACCATTTGCCTAGGAATTTCATAAATTCATTCTTTTTAATAGCTGAGTAGTACTCCATTGTGTAAATGTACCACATTTTTTGTATCCATTCCTCTGTTGAGGGGCATCTGGGTTCTTTCCAGCTTCTGGCTATTATAAATAATGCTTCTATGAACATAGTGGAGCATGTTTCTTTCTTACTAGTTGGTACATCTGATGGATATATGCCCTGGAGAGGTATTGCGGGATCCTTCAGTAGTAGCATGTACAATTTTCTGAGAAACCGCCAGACTGATTTCCAGAGTGGTTGTACAAGCTTGCAGTCCCACCAACATTGGAGGAGTGTTCCTCTTTCTCCACATCCCCGCCAGCATCTGCTGTCACCTGAATTTTTGACTTAGCCATTCTGAATGGTGTGAGATGGAATCTCAGGGTTTTTTGATTTGCATTTCCCTGATGATTAAGGATGCTGAACATTTTTTCAGGTGTTTCTCAGCCATTTGGTGTTCCTCAGGTGAGAATTCTTTGTATAGCTCTGAGCCCCATTTTTTAATGGGGTTATTTGATTTTCTGGAGTCCACCTTCTTGAGTTCTTTATATATATTGGATATTAGTCCTCTATCTGATTTAGGATGGTAAAGATCCTTTCCCAATTTGTTGGTGGCTTTTTGTCTTATTGGCTGAGTCTTTTGCCTTACAGAAGCTTTGCAGTTTCATAAGGTCCCATTTGTCAATTCTCGATCTTACAGCACAAGCCATTGCTGTTCTATTCAGGAATTTTTCCCCTGTTGCCAATATCTTCGAGGCTTCTCCCCACTTTCTCCTCTATAAATTTCAGTGTCTCTGGTTTTATGTGGAGTTCCTTGATCCACTTAGATTTGACCTTAGTACAAGGAGATAAGTATGGATCGATTTGCATTCTCCTACATGATAACCACCAGTTGTGCCAGAACCATTCGTTGAAAATGCTGTCTTTTTTCCACTGGATGGTTTTAGATACCTTGTCGAAGATCAAGTGACCATAGGTGTGTGGGTTCATTTCTGGGTCTTCAATTCTATTCCATTGGTCTACTTTTCTGTTGTTATACCAGTACCATGCCGTTTTTTAACACAGTTGCTCTCTAGTAAAGCTTTAGGTCTGGCATGGTGATTCCACCAGAGGTTCTTTTATCCTTGAGAAGACTTTTTGCTATCCTAGGTTTTTTGTTATTCCAGATGAATTTGCAGATTGCTCTTTTTAATTTGTTGAAGAATTGAGTTGCAATTTTGATGGGGATTGCATTGAATCTGTAGATTGCTTTTGGCAAGATAGCCATTTTTACAATGTTGATCCTGCCAATCCATGAGCATGGGAGATCTTTCCATCTTCTGAGATCTTCTTTAATTTCTTTCTTCAGAGACTTGAAGTTCTTATCATACAGATCTTTCACTTCTTTAGTTAGAGTCATGCCAAGATATTTTATATTATTTATGACTATTGAGAAGGGCGTTTTTTCCCTAATTTCTTTCTCAGCCTGTTTATTCTTTGTGTAGAGAAAGGCCATTGACTTGTTTGAGTTAATTTTATATCCAGCTACTTCACCGAAGCTCTTTATCAGGTTTAGGAGTTCTCTGGTGGAATGTTTAGGGTCACTTATATATACTATCATATCATCTGCAAAAAGTGATATTTTGACTTCTTCTTTTCCAATTTGTATCCCCTTAATATCCTTTTGTTGTCGAATTGCTCTGACTAGGACATCAAGTACAATGTTGAATAGGTAGGGAGAAAGTGGGCAGCCTTGTCTAGTCCCTGATTTTAGTGGGATTGCTTCCAGCTTCTCACCATTTACTTTGATGTTGGCTACTGGTTTGCTGTAGATTGCTTTTATCATGTTTAGGTATGAGCCTTCAATACGTAATGTTTCCAAGACTTTTATCATGAATGGGTGTTGGATTTTGTCAAATGCTTTCTCCACATCTAACAAGATTATCATGTGGTTTTTGTCTTTGAGTTAATTTATATAATGGATTACGTTGATGGATTTTCGTATATTAAACCATCCCTGCATCCCTGGAATAAAACCTACTTGGTTAGGATGGATGATTTTTTTGATGTGTTCTTGGATTCCGTTAGCGAGAATTTTATTGAGTATTTTTCCATCGATATTCATAAGGAAAATTGGTCTGAAGTTCTCTATCTTTGTTGGATCCTTCTGTGGTTTAGGTATCAGAGTAATTGTGGCTTTATAGAATGAGTTGGGTAGAGTAACTTCTACTTCTATTTTGTGGAATAGTTTGTGAAGAACTGGAATTAGATCTTCTTTGAAGGTCTGATAGAACTCTGCACTAAACCCATCTTGTCCTGGGCTTTTTTTTTTTTGGTTGGGAGAACATTAATGACTGCTTCTATTTCTTTAGGGGATAGGGGACTGTTTAGGTCATTAACTTGATCCTGGTTTAACTTTGGTACCTTGTATCTGTCTAGAAATTTGTCCATTTCGTCCAGGTTTTCCAGTTTTGTTGAGTATAGCCTTCTGCAGAAGGATGTGATGGTGTTTTGGATTTCTTCAGGGTTTGTTGTTTTGTCTCCCTTTTCATTTCTGATTTTATTAATTAGGATGCTGTCCCTGTGCCCTCTAGTGAGTCTGGCTAAGGGTTTATCTATCTTGTTGATTTTCTCAAAGAACCAGCTCCTCATTTGGTTGATTCTTTGAATAGTTCTTCTTGTTTCCACTTGGTTGATTTCGCCCTTGAGTTTGATTATTTCCTTCAGTCTACTCCTCTTGGGTGAATTTGCTTCCCTTTGTTCTAGAGCTTTTAGGTGTGTTGTCAAGCTGCTAGTGTGTGCTCTCTCTAGTTTCTTTGTGGAGGCACTCAGAGCTATGATTTTCCCTCTTAGAAATGCTTTCATAGTGTCCCATAAGTTTGGGTATGTTGTGGCTTCATTTTCATTAAACTCTAAAAAGTCTTTAATTTCGTTCTTTATTCCTTCCTTGACCAAGGTATCATTGAGAAGTGTGTTGTTCAGTTTCCATGTGAATGTTGGCTCTCGATTATTTATGTTGTTATTGAAGATCAGCCCTAGTCCTTTGTGGTCTGATAGGATGCATGGGACGATTTCAATATTTTGGTATCTGTTGAGGCCTGTTTTGTGACCAATTATATGGTCAATTTTGGAGAAGGTACCATGAAGTGATGAGAAGAAGGTATATCCTTTTGTTTTAGGATAAAATGTTCTGTAGGTATCTGTTAAGTCCATTTGTTTCATCACTTCTGTTAGTTTCACTGTGTCCCTGTTTAGTTTTTGTTTCCATGATCTGTCCATTGGTGGAAGTGGTGTGTTGAAGTCTCCCACTATTATTGTGTGAAGTTCAATATGTGCTTTGAGCTTTACTAAAGTTTCTTTAATGAATGGGGCTGCCCTTGCATTTGGGGCAGAGATATTCAGAATTGAGAGTTCCTCTTGGAGGATTTTACCTTTGATGAGTATGAAATGTCCCTCCTTGTCTTTTTTGATAACTTTGGGTTGGAAGTTGATTTTATTCGATATTAGAATGGCTACTCCAGCTTGTTTCTTCATACCATTTGCTTGGAAAATTGTTTTCCAGCCTTTCACTCTGAGGTAGTGTCTGTCTTTTTCCCTGAGATGGGTTTCCTGTAAGCAGCAGAATGTTGGGTCCTGTTTGTGTAGCCAGTCTGTTAGTCTATGTCTTTTTATTGGGGAATTGAGTCCATTGATATTAAGAGATACTAAGGAAAAGTAATTGTTGCTTCCTATTATTTTTGTTTTTAGAGTTGGCATTCTGTTTTTGTGGCTGTCTTCTTTTTGGTTTGTTGAGGGATTCTTTTCTTGCTTTTTCTAGGGCATGGTTTCCGTCCTTGTATTGGTTTTTTTTCTGGTATTATACTTTGAAGGGCTGGATTGGTGAAAAGATAATGTGTGAATTTGGTTTTGTGGTGAAAAACTTTGGTTTCTCCATCTATGGTAATTGAGAGTTTGGCTGGGTATTTTAGCCTGGGCTGGCATTTGTGTTCTCTTAGGGTCTGTATAACGTCCAGGATCTTCTGGCTTTCATAGTCTCTGGTGAAAAGTCTGGTGTAATTCTGATAGGCCTGCCTTTATATGTTACTTGATCTTTTTCCCTTACTGCTTTTAATATTCTATCTTTATTTAGTGCATTTGTTGTTCTGATTTTTATGTGTCGGGAGGAATTTCTTTTCTGGTCCAGTCTATTTGGAGTTCTGTAGGCTTCTTCTATGTTCATGGGCATGTCTTTCTTTAGGTTTGGGAAGTTTTCTTCTATAATTTTGTTGAAGTTATTTGCTCGCCCTTTAATTTGAAAAATCTTCATTGTCATCTATTCCTATTATCCGTAGGTTTGGTCTTCTCCTTGTGTCCTGGATTTCCTGGATGTTTTGAGTCATGATATTTTTGCATTTTGTATTTTCTTTGATTTTTGTGCTGATGTTCTCTATGGAATCTTCTGCACCTAAGATTCTCTCTTCCATCTCTTGTATTCTGTTGCTGATCTATGGTTCCAGATTTCTTTCCAAGGTTTTCTATCTCTAGCATTGCCTCACTTTGGGTTTTCATTATAGTGTCTACTTCCCTTTTTGTCTTGGATGGTTTTATTCAATTTCATCACCTGTTTGGTCGTGTTTTCTTGCAATACTTTGAGGAAATTTTGTGCTTCCTCTTTAAGGTTTTCTACCTGATTAGCAATATTCTCCTGTATTTCTTTAAGTGAGTTATTAATGTCCTTCTTGATGTCCTCTACCACCATAATGAGATATGCTTTTAAATCTGGGTCTAGTTTTTTGGGTGTGTTAACGTGCCCAGGACTGGGTGGAGTGGGAGAGTTGCGTTCTGATGATGGTGAATGATCTTGGTTTCTGTTAGTAAGCTTCTTATGTTTGCTTTTTGCCATCTGGTAATCTCTGGAGTTAGTTGTTGTAGTTGTCTCTGGTTAGATCTTGTTCCTCAGGTGTTTATGTTAGCCTCTATCAGCAGACCTGGGAGACTAGCTCTCTCCTGAGTTTCAGTGCTCAGAGTACTCTCTGCAGGTAGGCTCTCCTTTTGCAGGGAAGGTGCCCAGATATCTGGTGTTCGAACCTGCTTCCTTGCATAAGTTGTGATCCACTCACAGAGGTCTTAAGATCCCATGGACGGTCCTGTGTATACCTTATGGTTGTCCTCAGACTCCACGCCCAAGGTACCCCTGTGTTGGCTTAGACCAGAAGGGACTTGTGCCCCTGATCAGGCCGGGTTTTCTGTTTCCCTAACTAATGCAGTCTCAGGTCCCGCGTGATTGGATTGGAGGAGATGCTGTGTTCCACTCACCAGAGGTCTTAAGATCCTGTGGCGGGTGTTGTGGGTAGCTGGCGGGTGTCAGCCGACTCCGCGCCCTAGCTACCCTGGTGCTGGCCGGACCGGAAGGGCGAATTATTGTGTTTCATGTTAAGATAGAGGACAGTTTTAATTTACTAACAAAATTTTGGACTGGGTATTAGGTCTATCTTATACTAGATTAGTTACAAAATAGTGATAATTGTGCTCAATTTATATTTTGAGAGAAATCCTTTTTCTTTAATTAAACAGAAAGGGTGACATTTTGCAGGATTTTCCCTGTCTAATCACATAAGGGTAGCAAGAAGCCTGTGACTTAACAGGGAAAAGGGAAATAGAGCTAAGGGTGGCAGAGAGGGAGCACATCTCAAGGGAGAAGAAAGAAGGAGAATGGAGGAGAACATGAACCAGTGTTGCTTGACCAGCCTCAGTTATGATATCATAAATTTGGAATAATTGGGATAAAGCTTTTATCATTAACAATGGGCTCTGAAATTATTGTATTGGCATGTTGTAAGTTGTGATTTTATTGATACATAAATCTGATTGGTTAACTATAAGCTTTACGAGTTTTAATTCTACAGGGTCATTGGGTGTTGAGATGACTGACCATGGGGTGCGAGGGGAATTATGTGATAGCAAGAGGAACTCAGAGGCTCCTGCCAGAGAGTTGGTGGGCTGAGAGACCTCCAAGTTGACAGCATCTAGTGGGAGCTCTGAGGCCCAGCAGGGTGGGAGAGTTGGTGGGTTGAGAGATGCAGGAGCACGGAGAGTTGGCAGGTTCTTTTTAATATTTCCCACAACAGCTAATATACAAAATACATAAAGAATTTAAGAAGTTTCACACCAACAAACCAAAATATCTCAATTAAAAATGGGATACAGAGCTAAATAGAGAATTCTCAACATAAAAAATCTCTAAAGGCTAAGAAATAATTAAAGAAATATTCAATGTTCTTGGTCATCAAAATGTATAAGTCTAAAGGACTCTGAGATCACATGTTATACCCATCAGAGGGCCAAGATCTAAGCAAAACTAAAGGGAAAATACATGCTGCCCAGGATGTGGAACAAGGGGAATATTCTTTCATTGCTGCTGGTAGTGCAAATCTGTACAACAATTCTGGATATCAATTTGTCAGTTTCTCAAAAATTTGGAATAATACTATCCCAAGACCCAGCTATCCAAGATCCAAGACTACTCCTGGGCCTATACAAAAAAGATGCTCCTCTATACCACAAGGATGCTTGTTTATCTATGTTCATAGCAACTTTATTCCTAATAGCCAGAAATGAAACTACCCACATAAAAATGTTGTTTATTTACACAAGAGAATACTATTTAACTACCAAAAACAAGGACATCATGAAAGTTGCAGGCAAATGGGTAGAACTAGAAAATATCCCAAGGCCCAAGTAAGGATGCTTAAATTCCACTTAGAAAGAGGAACGAAATAATCATGGGAGAAAGCAGGAAGAAAAAACATGGGTGGGAGAGAGAGGGGGGAGAGAAAAATGGGGCCAGGATCAAGTATTGTTAGAGACAGAAGATGGGCCTAGAGGGCCAGGAGAATGGATGGAAACATGCAGCTGCTGGGGCTTCAGGAGTGGGAAGAACCTCTAGAAAGTATTATAGACCTGGTATGATGGAGGCCCCCAAAGCTAAATGTGTGTGACCTTAGCAGAAATGCCCAACAGCAGAGATATAGAACCTGAAGAGATCACCTCAGTAGTCACACCAGACTCGTAGTGGAGGACCCGCCTACAAAGCTTTTGAACCCAATTTGTTCCTGTCTGAAAAAATGCAGGGACAAAAATGGAGCAGAGACTGAAGAAATGACTGACCAGTGACTGGCTCAACAGGCACAATCTCTGACACTATTGCTGATTCTATGTTGTGCTTGCAGAAAGGAGGCTTGCTTGGCTGTCCTCTGAAAGGCTCTACCAGCAGCTGACTGAGACAGATGCAGATACTCACAGCTAAGCACTGGAAACAGGTTAGGGACTTTTTGGATGAATTGGGGGAAGGAAAAAGAAGCTGAAGATTATGGCAACTTTTAGGAAGAAAAACAAGGTTAATAAGCCTGGATCACTGGAACTTAGATACTTGGCCACCAACTAAAGAGCTGTAGGGAGTGTATGTGGGTGACTATACCTAGCAGTGAGAGTTATGGAACCTGAAGTGACCACCTTTTGTTTCCAGGCAGTACTCCCAGTAGAGAGATAAGGACACTAACCAATTCTCAAAAACTTGGTCTCAAAATGTGTCCTGTCCATAAGAAGTGCAGGGACAAAGATGGAGCAGAGATGGAGAGAATGGCCAACAGATGACTGTCCCAAATTGAGACCCATCAAATGGAGAAGAACCAATCCCTGAAACTATTAATGGTATTTTGTTATGCTTGCAGACAGGAGCCTAGCATCACTGTCCTCTGAGAGGTTCAACCCAGAAGCCAAAATAAACAGATGCAAGATCCATAGCCAAACTTTAGACAGAGCTCAGGAGTTTTATTGAAGAGTTGAGGGGATAGAGTCTCCACAAAAGACAATACTGTCAATTAACCTGGACTCCTGGGTACTCTCAGAGACTGAACTACCAACCAACGCATAAGCATAAGCATAAGCATAAGGATAAGCATAAGCATAAGCATAAGCATGGGCTGGACCTAGGGCCCCCACACATATGTTGCAAATGTGCAGTTTGGTCTTCACCAACAACTGTAGAGGAAGCTGTCCCTGACACTGTTGCCTGTCTATATCCTCTTCCCCTAACTGGGCTGTTTTGTTTGGCCTCATTTGAAGAGGAAGTGGTTAGTCCTGCAGTGACTTGATGTGCCATGGTGTTTTGATACCAAGGCGGTTTGTCCCCTACTTTTCAGAGAAGGGTTTGAGGAGTGGGCTGGGAAGAGATGGGAGCTGCAATCTCTGAATATAAAGTGAATACAGAAATTAATTAATGAAACAAAAATAAATGAAGTTTCTAGGTCAATGCCAGCTTGACTTCTCCATGTCCTATGACTGAAGGGTGTGGCATTTTGTCAATATGGGTTTCATATCTATTAAGATATCCATTCACAGGTTGTCACAATCATAAATATATATGCACAAAACACAGGGCACTAAATTTTATCAAAGAAATTCTATTTGTTTTAGCAAGAGGCTTTTTTATTAGATATTTTCTTCATTTACATTTTAAATGCTATCCCCCAAGCCCCCTATACCCCCCGCCCTCTTCCCCAACCCACCCACTTCTGCTTCCTGGCCCTGGCCTTCCACTGTACTGGGGCATATGATCTTCACATTACCAAGGGCCTCTGCTCCCATTGATGGCTGACTAGGCCATCCTCTGCTACTAGATACACAACTGGGGGTGGAACTGGTTAGTTCATATTGTTGTTCCTCCTATAGGGTTGCAGACTCCTTTAGCTCCTTGGGTACTTTCTCTAGCTCCTTCATTAGGGGCCCTGTGTTCAATCCAATAGAAGACTGTGAGCATCCATTTCTATATTTGCCAGGCATTGGCGTAACCTCACAAGAGAGAGCTATGCCAGGGTCCTGACAGCAAAATCTTTCTGGCATACGCAATAGTATCTGGGTTTGGTGGTTGTATATGGGATGGATCCCCAGGTGGGGCAGTCTCTGGATGGTCTTTTCTTCTGTCTCAGCTCCAAACTTTGTCTCTGTAACTCCTTCCATGGGCATTTTGTTCCCCGTTCTAAGAAAAAGAAAAGTATCCACACTTTGGTTTTCCTTCTTGAGTTTCATGTGTTTTGTAAATTGTATCTTGGATATTCTAAGTTTCTGGGCTAGTATCTGCTTATCAGTGAGTGCATATCATGTGTGTTCTTTTGTGATTGGGTTACCTTACTTAGGATGATACCCTCCAGATGCATCCATTTGCCTAAGAATTTCATGAATTCATTGATTTTAATTGCTGAGTAGTACTCCATTGTGTAAATGTACCACATTTTCTGTATCCATTCCTCTGTTGAGGGACATCTGGGTTCTTTCCAACTTCTGGCTATTATAAATAAGACTGCTATGAACATAGTGGAGCATGTGTCAACAAGAGGCTTTTTAAGACTTATGTTATTATTTTAAATTATGTACGTATGTATGTATGTATGTATCTATGTATCTATGTATTTATGTATGTGAGGTGTGGTATGTACACATTAATTCAAGTCCCCACAGAGCTGATGTTATGGGTAGTTGTGAGCCACCTGACTTGGGTTCTAGGAACCAAAATGGAATTCTCTATAGGAGCAGTGGGTTCCTTCATGGCCCCTTATGAATTCCCTGACCTTTATGATTATTTGATATAAAACACATTAATCTGAAGATTCAAAGCTGATATCTAACAATAAGAAGAAACATATAATTCTAGTCTTTCTGAGTCTGGGTTATCTCACTTATAATGATTGTTTCCAGATCAATCCATTTACATACAAATTTCATCATTTATTATTTTCTTAACAACTGAATAATACTCTATTTGTAAATGTACTATATTCCATTATCCATTCATCATTTGATAGACACCTTGAATATTTCCATTCCTGGATATTGTAAATAGAGCAGTAATAAAGATGGATGAAAGGACATTTCATGAAAGGGCAAGATAGCCTTTGGAGATAATTCATCAGGAATGACTTTCTAACATGGGATGGGTCTCAAGTTGGGCCAGTCATTGGTTGGCCCTTCCCTTAATCTCTCTTTCATCTTTACCCCTACACATCTTGTAGACAAGAAAAATTGTGGGTTGAAGGTATTGTAGCTGGATTTGTGGACTTCCATTGGAAGTCTTCTCTGGTTACAGGAGATGGCTGTTCACTACAATTTGATAAGCCAAGGATGGTTGACACCCAAGGGAGAAAAAAAAGGAGAAGTAGAAGAACTAGAGGTAGAGAAGTGGTGAGGGAGAGACTAGGAAGAGAGGATGGATGGGAAGAAAGAATCAGGCTGTAAGGCAATTAAATAACTTAATAAATAATACCTCCTATTAATGGTTATTAAGTAATTTGGATCAACACACTAGTAAGTATATTTGACTTACTAATAACTTAGTATTTAGTTAGGACATTGAAAACATTTGTAATTTTATTTTTAACAACTACCATATAAACTAGGTAAATTTCCTACTATTCCTTAATATTAAGATAAATTAAAAACAAAAATTAATAAAATATAAAATTGGACACCAAGTTAGTTCTTCTTGACACAAATATGATTTTCTGCTGTTGGTTTCTGTCAAAAAATATATGTTGTGAATCAGAAATAATATATAATAATAAAAGTTCCATAAATATATGCTTTTTAAAAAAGGAGTTGGTTCTTTGAGAAAAATCAATGATTGTTAAGTCCTTAACCAAACTTTCCAAAGGCTGTGAGAGAGGATACAAACTAACAAAATTAGAGGCAAAGGGGGACAGAACAACAGACAGTGATGAAATCCAGAGACTTAAAAGGACCTACTTTAAAATCTGTACTCCACCAAATTGGAAAAATCTAAAAGGAATGAATATTTTTCTTGATATATACCACCTACCAAAGTTAAATCACGATCAGAAAAGCAATTTAAACAGATATATTCCCTTAGTATTAGAGAGGCAGTAATTAAGTCTCCTAAAAACAACAAAGCCCAAGCCCGGGTGGCTTTAATACAAAATTCTATTAGGTTTTCAAAGAAAAATTAACACTCTTCAGATTATTTCAGAAAATAGAAACAGAATTAATATAGCCCAGTTCATTTTAAGAGACCACAGTTACTCTAATATTTAAACCACATAAAGACCCAGCAAAGAAATAGAATTACTTTCCAAATTCTGTCACGACTAGACCTACAAAAAAAAATCTCAATAAAATACTAGCAAACGAAATCTAAGAATACATAAAAAAGATCATGCACCATGGTCAAGAAGGCTTCGTGCCACAGACTCTGATTCAGGGGGTATATATATATATATATATATATATATATATATATATATATATATATATATATATATATATATACCCGTAATTTCTTTGACAGAAGCACAATTCAGAGATATTTGACTCTGCCTAGAGAAGAGATTCAACATATATAAATTTATAAAAGTGATCCACATTCAAACATAATGAAAGACAAAAACTACATTAATGTCTCATTTGGCAAAGGACAGTGTCAATAGGACAAAATGGCAACCAACAGGTTGGAAAAATACCTTTACCAATCCTACATACAATAGAGGGCTAATATTCAATATATAAAAAGAACTCAAGAAGTTAGGCTCCAGAGGATCAAATAATCCTATCAAAAATGGAGTACAAAGCTAACAAAGAATTCTCAACTAAGGAATATCGAATAGCCAAGAAGCACCTAAAGAAATGTTCAACATCCTTAGTCATCAGGGAAATGCAAATCAAAACAACCCTGTGATTACACCTCACACCAGTAAGAATGGCTAAGATCGAAAAACTCAGGTGACAGCAGATGCTGGCAAGGATGTGGAGAAAGAGGAATACTCCTCTGTTGTTGGAGGGATTGAAAGCTGGTACAACCACTGTGAAAATCAGTCTGGCAGTTCCTCAGAAAATAGGATGTAGTACTACCTGAGGTCACAGCCATACCACTCCTGGGGATATACTCAAAGATGTTGCAACATATAACAAAGACACATCCTCTACTCTGTTCATATCAGTCTTATTTATAATAGCCAGAAGCTGGAAACAACTCAGATGCCCTCAGAAAAATGGATACAGAAAGTGTGCTCCATTTACATAATGGAGTACTACTCAGCTATTAAAAACAATGACTTCATGAAATTCTTAGCAAATGGATGGAACTAGAAAATATCCTGAGTGAGATAACCCAGTCACAAATGAACACACATGGTATGCAATCACTGATAAGTGGATATTAGCCCAGAAGTTCAGGATACCCGAGATACAATTCACAGATCATATAAAGCTCAAGAAGAAGGAGGACCAAAGTGTGGATGCCTCAGTACTTTTTAGGAGGAGGAGCAAAATACTCATGGGAGAAGAGTGTGGAAGGGACTTGAGAGGAAGAGAGGAAGAGGAGAGGGGAAGGGGGACAGGATCAGGTATGGGAGGAGAGAGGGATGATATACAGAGGAAAAGGAATTTGAACAGCGGTGTTTAGCAATGGAGGACAGGAAAGGCCATCAAGAGACTGCCCTACCTGGGGATCCATCCCATGTAAGACACCAAACCCAAACACTATTGTGGATGCCAAAGTGCTTGCTGACAGGAACCTGGTATAGCCATCTCCTGAGAGGCTCTGCCAGAGCTGACAAATACAGAGATGGATTCTCACAGCCAACCATTGGACTGAGCACAGGGACCCCAATGAAGGAGTTATAGGAAGTACTGAAAGAGGTGAAGTATTTTCCAACCCCATGGGAACAACAATATCAACCAACCAGATCCCCTCTGGCTACCAGGGACTAAACCACCAACCAAAAAAAGTACACATGGAGGGACCCATGGCTCCAGCTGCATATGTAGGAGAGGATGGCCTTTGTTGGGCATCAATGAGAAGAGAGGCTCTTGGTCCTGTGAAGGCTTGATGCCCCAGGGTAGGGGAATGCCAGGGCGAGGAGGCAGGAGTGTGTGGGTGAGAGCACCCTCATAGAAGCAGAGAGAGTCAAGTCAGGGATGGATAGCGAGTTTCTCAAGGGGAAACCGGAAAAGGGGATAACATTTGAAATGTAAATAAATAAAAATCCAATTTAACTTTATATGCCTCAGTACAGGGGAATGGCAGGGCCAAGAAGTGGGAGTGGGTGGGTAGAGGAGTGGGTGGGGGGGAGGGTATGGGGGACTTTTGGGATAGCATTGGAAATATAAATGAAGAAAATACCTAATAAAAATAAAGAATAAAAATAAATAAACAATCCTATTTTTAAAATCCTAAAAACATACAATATCTTGGAATGAAAGTAACCAAAGAAGGAAAAGATTTGCACAATGAAAACTTTAAAACAATAAAAGAACTTGAAGAAGTTAAAAGAAGATAAGACGCTTTCCAATTTCATGGGTTTCCAAGAGCTGCCAAACACCAGCACTTGGAAAGCAAACCTCGATGATTTTCTACCCAGGTAAATCTGTGGACCCTGCCAGATGAATGATGGTATCCCTGGAATCGCACTGTTTCTATATTGGCTTTAAAGCTTCCTATAAAGCATTTCCCCATGTCTGACTATAACAATAGTACAGACACCATCCACTATCCTACAAAGGAAGAAACAGTCAGTCAAACACTGCTTTAAGCTCTGAAGCTACCAGATGTTCAGCTTTTTTCCTTGAGTTTCCAAGGCTTCATCTGCTGGCACTACATAGCCCACAATCTGCTGTCATTTCCCATTAAAAATCTCTCAGGGGTCATTTTCTTAAACAGTTATAGAAGACAGTGAAGCCATAGTACAGAGGGCAGTTACGCCCAATTACTTTTTTTTTAAGCTGAGGTTGAAGTTGTATGTTTCTTATAACACTATGCTCTGGGGAAATATGGCCTAGGAACCACTAATGAATGAATGGATGCTTTGGAAATTGCTTAAACCAAAAGTGATTCATCACAGATATTTCCCTATTCAGGAAATGTTCAAGCAAGTACTGTTGTGGTCCGCAGATCACAGCACAAAGCACTCAGAAACTGATCTCAGTTAAACAAGGCTGGTTTATTGAACACACACCCCAAGACTGATTGAACAGGGCTCAGCTCAGATACAAGAGTTATTTTCCAGGGTCAGTTTATATGAGTGAAGGCTACAGATTGGGAATTTGATGATGACGACGACTATTTAAGCCTCAGAATATGGTCAACTTGACCTTTCTTTCAGTCAAACTTTTTTTGAAAATGATTTTATCTTCTTTTTTTTTTCATTTTATTAGATGTTTTCTTTATTTACATTTCGGATGTTATCCCCTTTCCTGGTTTCCCCACTGAAGACTCCCTATCCCCTCCTCCCTCCATCTGCTCACCAACCAACCCACACTGGCTTCCTGGCCCTGGCATTCCCCTATACTGGCTGTGCCTACAGTCAAGCTGCTTTTGTGTCAAACAAGCTGGCAGGCATGAAACAAAAGTATTACAGCTGAGGTAGCAGGCTTCATCAAATCCAAGGAACAACAGACTCTCAGGCGCTCCCCTCTGACCACTTTCATACTGAACAAACAAAGAAGGGTGAGGTGGCTGAGTGACTCGCTTGTATCTCCTTGTGATTCATCTTCTTTCAGATGAGAGTGATTCCTAGTGACCCACTTGTAAGTCTACTAGACATAAAACATGCAGTGTTGCAATTTCTCTCTCTCCTGTGTGTGTGTGTTTGTGTGTGTGTGTGTGTGTGTGTGTGAGTGTGTGTGTGTGTGTGTGTGTGTATGCTTCTTTCTGGAAATTACATTAATAACAGGAAATAAAGTGCTCTATTTTAAGAGCTGGGGAAATGGAAAGCTATGAACAGTGCTGGGAGGAGCCCAGTTTCATCTTGTTTCCCAGGAAGACAGCACACTGTAAAACATCCAGCCCTGCTCAAGCTAGGAACTTACTTTAACCAGTTCTCTTGTTCCCCCCCCCCCGTTATTTTGTAAATACTACATTTTCTCAGCATTTAATAAGATTGCAATGCATTCTGGTGTACTTTTTTGAGTCATTTCTCTTTCTACTCAAAACAGAGAAACTGCATTTCCTGACTTGAAGATTTATAATCTGAACATTGTTGAGAAATTTCCACGGAGGTAAGTCTCTCCCCTTTTATATATAGAAGAGATAGCTCCATGAAACCCACAAGAACATAGGGGATCAGTGTGGTTCTTCCCAGTGGCTGGTGGGGTGAGCACAGATCGTTCAGCTGCCAGCAGGGCAGTGAACCTGCTGCAACAGGTTCTGATACCTCATTCAGGAAGATGACAGCATCTTTCTTTCTCCATGCTTCGAGCTTGAGGTAAGAAAACATGAGCTTTGATTAGTGCAGGTTATAAAATTAGCTTCCTAAGTATAAGTGTCAATGAATGGAAAACAAGAAGGCTTCAGTAGCCTGGGCTGGGCGGTGCAAGGGAATCTGGTGGCTGGACTGAGTAAAAGACAGTTTAGTGATATAAAAAATTACTGTGATATAATATTCAGTGAAATCATGCATTTGAATAAGGAGCTTCATCATCTGGTCTTATTTTAATATTAGACAGCATGAGAACTAGTGGACATGTGCAGTACAACGTTCCTAAGAATCACAAATACAGTTATTCAAATACTTCCTGTTTCAATATGCATATGTAACTCTTTCTTTCTCTCCCCTTCAAAAAAGGGAGTAAGAATAGTATTTAGTCACTGAGAGAAACTTTTTGTCATCATGAAAGTTATTCTTTGTGATAGGCTAAATTTTATTTATTTTTGTTTTTATTTTGTTGTCATAAAATATAGGGACTATGAAGGTCAGTTAAATACAATCATTTCTGTTGTCTATTTTGTCTACTTTTAGGATATTTTAAAGGCTTTCTGTATCCTCTGGCATAGGACTCCGTGTGTACTCAAACTTTGTAATTTAAATGTCAATTTGAGATTTGTACCTGGATTAGACCTATGTTGCTAAGTTTATCAGTTATCCTGCTCAAACTTTCCAGATTTTTCCAGATCTTTTTACCCTACTAACTCAGTAATGACTACACTGTCATATTAACTGTAAACCTGTGGGTTCTCCTTTTTATCTTTTTTAAAAAATTACAGATTTGTGTGCTCTCACAGATATTGAATGTATGTGATGTATATGTATGTGCATGGATACGTGTACTTGTGTGAAGATATATTCCATGTTTCAGTAGAGCTGTGAAATAATGACGAAGAACATGCACTATTATTAACTGAAAAATCCATAGTTAAAACTACCTTCTTCTAAGATGGGAGGGTTTATCTTTCTATGGTATTTAATAATAGTTTTGCCTTCGGTACTATTAAAGCTCCACTAATGTAGATAAATAGGATGTTCTTTAGTTTCTAGTGAATTTAATTTTAGATTTCTCTACTGTTGGGGAATCTTTTATAAACAACCTATAGGTAAATTTCTTAAATAACAATTGGCAGACCTTGTCATTGGACTGGTTAGCGCTCCCAGGGTAGAGTGGCAATCAGCAGAGTTTTGTTTTGCTTCTGCTACTGTTGTTTCACCCAGGATGTTCTTTATATTCTCTTCCGTCTGTCCCTCAACCTTGGTAATGTACTTCCTTTTAGGTGCACCTACTCAAGTTTGAAATTTTCATTATAGAAGAACTGTATTTTCTTTGATAAGTGCATTTTGCTTATATTCACCCTCTTCCCCCTTCCATAATCCCTTCCAGGGATATACTGCCTCCCCTACCCACCCAACTTGGTATTTCCTTTTATTTTTGAAACCCATCAAGGACATTTTCTGTTCAACCAACCAGGGGCCTCATATGCCTTTAATAAGAATGATTCTTCCTTTCTCAGCAGCTATCAAGTGTCAAAATTTCCTTAGCTGGTTATGTGACTTAGTGTCCAATGCCCCCTCCCCTCCTCACTTCATTCTGTGATTTTTGTCTGGTATAAAGGTGCACAAGGCTCCTGATGTGTCACAACTGTGTTGAGTTCAGATGTGCTACTTCCCAGCGGAGTTTGGCAAACACTGTGCCCCTGTAGTCATCTGCCACCCCTGACTACTAGAATTTTTCTTCCCCCTCTTTATAAAGTATTTCTGACCAGAAGGGTAAGATTGCTGATTGTGTTTCTCTACATAGTGTGCACAACAAAGTGTGCATAGTTAGAATGTAGCTTCTGGGTCAATATAAGCTGATTTTCCTGTATTCTATGACTCAAGGATGTGGCGTTGATATCAAGTTATGGAAGGATACTAAAAGCATTATAAGATTTTGGGGGATAATATATATATATTATATATATAATGTAACCTATATAGATAAAGGTAGAAATTTAATTTCTATTGCTTACATATCATTTTTGTGTGAAATAGTTGTGATCCTATTCTTGATACATTCTCAGAAGGATAGTGATTAATACCTAACTTTTTACTCTTGGAAAAAAGTTTCTATCCTCTCTGGCAGTTTCTACACGTACTTTTACCTCCAAGGAAATGGGAGATTTAGATTGCTTTGTTGATTTTCTGGCATTGGGGGAACGTCTGACCTTTTATGCCCTTTACGACTTCGTTATTTGTTCTATAAATTGGTACTGTCATTTTTTTAAAGAAACTGTCTCCTAAGTTCTTGGAATATAGTTATATCTTTTGTAGAACAGTTCAGTAAGCCAGGATTATTAACTTTAGTGATTCCTGATGCTTGCTCAGGATGACTATAGAGGCAGCCAGAGAGAGCCAGGAGAAACAGTTCTTTGTTTTAAGAAAAAGTTCCAGGCTCATCATAAATTCAGCTGTAACCCTGACTAACAAAGTGGCATTAAAACTTACCATACTGCCAAAGCCAGGAGGAACTGAAGGATAGGAGCTCCCTAGGATTGGAGCAGGAGTCCACAGTAGGTCCAGTAAATCCAAAGGTCCTTGTCAATGGGACGGAATCTATCTATTGTATTGCCATAAGAAGCTCTAGTCACAAAACAAAACCATTGCACCATTCCCAGGGTTTGTAGCATGGCTTCTGTTGTGTGTGTGTGTGTGTATACATACATATATGTGTGTTTACATCTATACACATATATGCATATATGTATATATACATTAATGTGTATATAAATATATAAGGAGTCTTCTACAGTAGTAGATTTTGGTATGAATTTTTTGAAATGTAATTAGTGTTAGTTACCCCTCCTTCCATTCCTTCCACTCCCCTGCTCTTCCATTCTCCACCTGATTTAACTCTTAAATTTTCAAAGTTTATGAAAGTATCCAGAGAAAAAAATGTGAGAATGGCTTTCCAAGCAATGAAAAAGAAATCAGCTACATCATAAATATTGATAGTAGAAGGAATGCTATATATTTTGAAACATGTGATCTCAGGAATAAAAATAAACATAAACAGATTATTGAAGGGCTTCCAATATATTTTAGGATGAAGGGATATTTTTAATAAATTAAGAAATTATTAAAAATTTTGAGAGGATTTAAAGATAGTAGGTAGAAAATAGTGACTATATACAAGTAAGACTCACTAAGGCAAAGCTTGAAAGGATAAAATCAAGAATCTATTGAAGCTGGGTGGTGGTGAAGCATGCCTTTAATCCCAGCACTTGGGAGGCAGAGGCAGGCAGATTTCTGAGTTCAAGACCAGCCTGGTCTACAGAGTGAGTTCCAGGACAGCCAGGGCTACACAGAGAAACCCTGTCCAAAAAAAAAAAAAAAAAGAAGAAGAAGAAAGAAAGAAAGAAAGAAACTGTTGACATAATTCCATCAAGTGAACTCTACAGCTAGACTCTGAAAAGTATGTAGATGGTTGGGAAATTGATAGTTCTATAAGCAGAAAGGATCCATCAAATACAATCCAACTCCAGGGGAGACAGAATTCTAAAGAGAGGTGTTTGGGGCAAAGCCTAATAGACAAGGGTCAGTGCCTTAGCATAGCATAGGCCATGAGACGTCAGCCATTGTTCATTCAGGTGCTTCAACACCAATAAATAATGAGAAAAGTATTTTAGCACTTATAACCCATACTTTAAACACTACAATTTCTGATTCAACCCTTTCCCCTACCACAACTGCCAGTGACCTAAATCACTTAATATTTAAGGGGAGATTTTTCCTAGACTTGTTTATTAATACAGAAGTTCTATATATATTTTGTACAGTGGTGCACCTTGTCTTTAACTCTCTTTATCACACACAATTATACACTACATTATTAATGGTTGTTCACTCACATGGGAATATCCTGCCTCGAAAAATGTCTGAATATGTTTGTAATCCTGTGTCTTTAATTTTTATTTTTTTTTTAGGTTTTCTTCTTTGATTTTTTTTTTTAGGTTCATCTATAATTTGAGAGACGATGGCTGAATACAAGAAAATTGTTCTTCTAGAAGGCTTAGAGAACATGGGGGACTATCAGTTTAGGACAGTCAAATCCTTACTAAGAAAAGAACTAAAACTTACTAAAAAATTGCAAGAAGATTATGACAGGATTCAGCTGGCAGACTGGATGGAGGACAAGTTCCCCAAAGAAGCTGGACTAGACAAACTGATAAAAGTGTGTGAGCACATAAAAGATCTTAAAGACCTTGCTAAAAAACTTAAAACAAAGAAGGCAAAAGGTAACAGGGGGCACCCTGCGTGAGCACTCACCCTTTCTCCACACTTCCCAAACTTGCTAGCTCCCTGCGTGATCACAGCTGGTCTGCCCCATTTCCATTGGGAACTATAGGGGTTGAAACATTTGGAATATATACAAATTTGATATAAAATTTGCTGATTTTGAGAAATCCTTTCTTACAAATAAATTTGACATATTTCAGAATAGACATCCTTTGTATTGGAGGTAAATAAAATAAGGAGCAGTTTTGAGATAGAGTAGAACACGGTAGAAAAACTAGAAAATAAGGTAAAATTTGAACAAAGGCATTTAAATAAAATAAATGTAATACTCAGTTAACAATCTTACACTTTCTCTAATATCTTTTCTGATAAGAAATATGATCTAATATTTACGTGGAAGCCTGCATCTTAGAGATGTTAGGTTAGATCTTAGTTAAGACGTTTCTCACTAGAAAGTCACTGGGTTTAAAATATAAAAAATATACTGGTATAAAACTCTGGACCATAGCAGTTAGCATAAGGATGATCAGGCAGGGAGACCCACATTTTGAGAACACCCAAGTTACACAGAAAAATGTATACCCAACAAATAAGAAATCCAAATCCAATGTCACCACTTTGATACATCAAATATCAAGTCAGTCTTTCTTTCTCTTTGTATATGGTTTTGAATGATTTTCCTCAGAAGGTTACCTACTGTTATTACAGTCTGTGGTATAAGAGGGTTCAGTTGATATAAAAAGAAGTTCCCAGGATGGAGAGACTATGTCTGCTATATCTGGGAAGAGCAAAGACTCCCCTCAGGCAAACTGCATGCCTGACTTGGTTCTCTGAGCTACCTATGGCCAGGAAGAGGCCATGCAGTAGAAGAAAATAAACACACAGACATATGAAGAGACCAAAAAATTCTTGAAATCCTTGTCTTTCTATAAAATCATTAATGAACATGGAATGGAATATCAATTTCCTTTTATTTGAGGAAAAGAAAGAAAATAACTAATTCTGAATGAGCTACAGCTATCATCCCCATTTCCCTGGGTTTGGTGTGTTTTCTTTACCCCTGCAGTTCAAAAGAAAAAGAAAGGAAAATGCAGAACAGCCATTAAAAAAAGAAGGCAAGATGAACTCAGTTCCTCCGAATCTCTTTTCATCAATAAAGAATCATACAAGAGTGTACTGTCTTCAAAGGTAAATTGGCTACTCTCCCACCAACAGTTTTCTACTCATGTTCTTCTCCTTGTTAATTCTTTAAGAAGATTTAATACTCTATCTAGTCTGAGACCATAGTGAGAAGAGGGTTCAAGTCAATATATATATATATATATATATATATATATATAGTAACCTGTCGCTCATTTGGTTTCAGATTTACTATGTGGTCTAATTTGCACAGTATAAGCCTCAGTGATGCAGACATCAAATCATTACACAGATTTTCAAAGACAATTACTGTAAAGTGTCTGTTTGGGATGTGGTTTCTAAAATGACAAAACCTAAATATGGAATTAGTCATTCTACACCTGATGCTGTTCTGCCCCCATGGGGATAAGTTGAGTGTCATTAATGCATTGTTTCTACTACTCTATAAGGCAATTCTCTATCTCTTGATTAGGGTTTCTATTGCTGTGAAGAAACAACATGACTAGGTCCACACTTATAAAAGAACACATTTCATTGGGACTGGCTTACATTCAGAGGTTTAGCCCATTACTGTCATGTTGGGAAGCATGGCTGAGGTCAGGCATAATGCTGGAGAGGAGATGAGAGTTCTATATATCCACAAGCAGCAGGAAGAACGAGTAACACTGGGCTTGCCTTGAACATGTGAAACCTTTAAGCTAACCCCCAGTGACCCACTTCATAAAAGCACAACAATCCAACCAGGCCACACTTCCTAAGCATGTCACTCTGTGGTGGGCAACCATTCAAATCTATGAGTTTGTAGGAGCCATTAAAAAAATTAGATTTACTAATTTTATCTATGTGTACAACATTGCTGTCTTCAGAAGAGGGTGTTAGGTTCCATTACAGATGGCTGTGAGCCACCATGTGGTTGCTGGGAATTGAACTCAGGTCCTCTGGAAGAGCAGTCAGTGCTCTTAACCACTGAGCCATCTCTACAGCCCATAGGAGTCATTCTTATTCTAACTACTACACAATACAATTCATCTGTAAAGAATGAGGTATGTGGCAAGCAGTGGTTGCTCATAACTTTAAACTCAGCAATTGGGAGGCAGAGACAAGGGGATTTCTGAATTCAAGGCCAGGCTAGTCTACAGAGTGAGTTCTAGACAGCCAGGATTATACAGAGAAACCCTGACTTGAGAAAATGGTGTGTGTGCACAATGGCACAAATATAATTAGAATTTAGTAATAAAAGCAAAGATTTTTATGGTCTTGAAAATATTGTGCTTCATTTAATTTTAAAGACATTCCCAAGGGCTGATGATAAAACTATAGAAAAACGCAACTTAGTATGTACAAGGTTCAGGGTTAAATTTCCAACACATGAGAGAATCTAGAGAGAAAGACAATGTTGCTTTTCAGAAAAAGAGAAAACAGATCACAAAAACTGAAGGTGGAAAGAAAAAAGAAGCTCACCCAGGAGCAGGCTCAGCTTCCAGAAACTTCAGGAACCAACATAAAAAAAGATGAAGATTGTCTCCAGAATCCTCATAAGTCTCCACCAACACCACCCAGCAGTTCCTCAAACAAGGTATCACTTTCCTATTCCCAATGATTGCCCCTTCCCAAAGCACATCACTGGGCTCCCCACAATCTTGGATAACCTTCTCACTAATCCCCTACTACAAAGACTTTCCTTATTTTATTAAATAACACATTAAGTTATCTTATCATGTAACACAGTCTCGGTTGGTACTGGAAAGGTAAGTATTTATTAAAAGATTTCTGGTGTTGTTAACCAACTCTCTGCTTTGGGTTCAGAAGAAAGTATAGGGGACACCAGAGTGTTTCAACCTGACATTGCCTAGTTTCTTCTCAGCCTGTTTCCCTTTGCTGGTGACCCATCTTCTGAGGCTATGTTCCTCATTCTGTGTTGTACTCAGGAGGTATTAAGACATGTGATATTTCCCTGTTTGGGAAATCTTGATCACTGTCCACTACTAACCAAATGTTCTAGAACTGTAATAGTCATTTTGCTGAGAGTCAGCCTCAAGCCTGTTCCACGTATATCCCAAACTCTCCCTGCCATTCATCATTAAAGGGAACAGCTCCCTCTTAACCACCCGAAGAATTCTTAATATAATTACAATGATTATAACAGTGACAGTACTTCCCTTAATAATGTACTATTTAACGTTATCATCATTTATCAGGTGTTTATTTTGAGACCCTGGCTGCAATTTATACAAACCTCATTTTGATACATGTTACAATTGTATTTAACAATCTATGTGAACAATGTTCAATTCTTTTATATGATAGAGTCCTGTGACTTACCATGGAATAAAGTCCTTGGGCACATCTAATTATCTGTGCTCATAAATGGTGACAGAAATACAATTGGAGATGTATACTGTGGGAAGCCAATAAACGCCATTACAAGATGGCGCTGGTTTCAATAAGCTGACGCCCATGAATATGGGTAAACAACCAATGTGAGCATGTGCAGTAGAGTTTTTTTGCCGAGTCACTGCCTGGCCTGAGGCATGTAAATGAGGTACTGAAAACATAACCAATCAGGTATAGACACACCACTCCTAGGCCTATATAAGCAGCACCAGTGCCAGGGCTCGGGGTCTTTCGTTTCACTATCAAGCTCTCCCAATAAACGTGTACAGAATAATCCTGTTGTGGCATCCTTCTTGCTGGTGAGTCAGGCATCTACAAGTGGTGCCGAAACCCGGGAACAAGACATCTTAAGGCACAAACAAAGACCCTCAAGAAAGGGAGGATTCAAAACTACATTTCGTGAGAGAATTAAGGTAAGTCTCTAAGAGGTATGCTTTCTTTCAAAATAGATCCTGTAATTGTTGCTGGGGTTGTGTTGCTTCTTTTCTTTCTTGTCCTGATATTGTGTTATTGTCTTAATTTTCATCGCCCTAGACAAGGAGTGTATCTGCTGAAAATAATTTCACGTAGATAATGCTTTAGTCCAAGACGATCATGGGTACTGGCCAGTCTACACCATTAGTAGGGCCAGTACAAACCTTGCTCAAAGAACGAGGTTTAAAGATTTCTGAAAGTACAGTGAGAGGGTTCTTAAAAGAGATAGACAGACTCGCTCCTTGGTTTGCCCCCACTAGGTCGCTAACACTACCTAGTTAAAAAAGTTAGAGAGAAATATAAAGAGAGGAAAAACTGAAGGGAAAGTGAAAGCAAAACAAAACCTTTATGGAAGTTGATTAAGGCTTGTATCCAGAGAGCCGCTGAGGCAGCAGCCTGGGCGGGCCGCAGACAACCGGCCACCATCCGGACCAGAGGACAGGTGTCCGCCTGGCTTGGGAGGCGACCTCAGCCTCAGCAGCAGCGGTCCTGGGTTCCGGGACTCCGCGGGACCTAGGAAATTAGTCTGAACAGGTTAGAGGGTGCACCAGAGAACCGGACAGCTTCTGGGACGGGCGGAAGCACAGAGCCGCTGAGGCAGCAGCCTGGGCGGGCCGCAGATAACCGGCCACCATCCGGACCAGAGGACAGGTGTCCGCCTGGCTCGGGAGGCGGCCTCGGCCTCAGGAGCAGCGGTCACCATCTTGGCTCCAGGACTCCCTGGAACTTAGGATTTTAGTCTGCACAGGTGAGAGTCTGCACCACAGAAGCTGACAGCTTCTGGGAACTGCCAAAGCAACACAGCTTCTGAGAGAGGCCCTGTTTTGGGCCTTCTTCTTCGACCAGGAGGAGGTCCAAAAACAAGATATCTGCGCACCTTCCCTGTAAGAGAGCTTGCCAGCAGAGAGTGCTCTGAGCACTGAAACTCAGAGGAGAGAATCTGTCTCCCAGGTCTGCTGAGAGACGGTAACAGAATCACCAGAAGAACAATATCTAAACAGAGTCAACTATAACTACTAACTCCAGAGATTACCAGATGGCGAAAGGTAAACGTAGGAATCCTACTAACAGGAACCAAGACCACTCACCATCATCAGAACCCAGTACTCCCACTTCGCCCAGTCCAGGGCACCCCAACACACCCGAAAACCTAGACCTAGATTTAAAAGCATATCTCATGATGATGGTAGAGGACATCAAGAAGGACTTTAATAAATCACTTAAAGAAATACAGGAGAACACTGCTAAAGAGTTACAAGTCCTTAAAGAAAAACAGGAAAACACAATCAAACAGGTAGAAGTCCTTACAGAAAAAGAGGAAAAAACATACAAACAGGTGATGGAAATGAACAAAACCATACTAGACCTAAAAAGGGAAGTAGAAACAATAAAGAAAACTCAAAGTGAGGCAACACTGGAGATAGAAACCCTAGGAAAGAAATCTGGAACCATAGATTTGAGCATCAGCAACAGAATACAAGAGATGGAAGAGAGAATCTCAGGTGCAGAAGATTCCATAGAGAACATCGGCACAACAATCAAAGAAAATGGAAAATGCAAAAAGATCCTAACTCAAAATATCCAGGAAATCCAGGACACAATGAGAAGACCAAACCTACGGATAATAGGAGTGGATGAGAATGAAGATTTTCAACTCAAAGGACCAGCAAACATCTTCAACAAAATTATTGAAGAAAACTTCCCAAATATAAAGAAAGAGATACCTATGAACATACAAGAAGCCTACAGAACTCCAAATAGACTGGACCAGAAAAGAAATTCCTCCCGACACATAATAATCAGAACAACAAATGCACTAAATAAAGATAGAATACTAAAAGAGGTAAGGGAAAAAGGTCAAGTAACATACAAAGGCAAGCCTATCAGAATTACACCAGATTTTTCACCAGAGACTATGAAAGCCAGAAGAGCCTGGACAGATGTTATACAGACACTAAAAGAACACAAATTCCAGCCCAGGCTACTATACCCAGCCAAACTCTCAATTACCATAGATGGAGAAACCAAAGTATTCCACGACAAAACCAAATTCTCACATTATCTCTCCACGAATCCAGCCCTTCAAAGGGTAATAACAGAAAAAAACCAATACAAGAACGGGAACAATGCCCTAGAAAAAACAAGAAGGTAATCCCTCAACAAACCTAAAAGAAGACAGCCACAAGAACAGAATGCCAACTTTAACAACAAAAATAACAGGAAGCAACAATTACTTTTCCTTAATATCTCTTAACATCAATGGTCTCAACTCCCCAATAAAAAGACATAGACTAACAAACTGGCTACACAAACAAGACCCAACATTTTGCTGTTTACAGGAGACACATCTCAGAGAAAAAGATAGACACTACCTCAGAATAAAAGGCTGGAAAACAATTTTCCAAGCAAATGGTATGAAGAAACAAGCTGGAGTAGCCATCCTAATATCTGATAAGATTGACTTCCAACCCAAAGTCATCAAAAAAGACAAGGAGGGGCACTTTGTTCTCATCAAAGGTAAAATCCTCCAAGAGGAACTCTCAATTCTGAATATCTATGCGCCAAATACAAGGGCAGCCACATTCATTAAAGAAACTTTAGTAAAGCTCAAAGCACACATTGCACCTCACACAATAATAGTGGGAGACTTCAACACACCACTTTCACCAATGGACAGATCATGGAAACAGAAACTAAACAGGGACACACTGAAACTAACAGAAGTGATGAAACAAATGGATCTGACAGATATCTACAGAACATTTTATCCTAAAACAAAAGGATATACCTTCTTCTCAGCACCTCATGGTACCTTCTCCAAAATTGACCACATAATAGGTCACAAGACAGGCCTCAACAGATTCAAAAATATTGAAATTGTCCCATGTATCCTATCAGATCACCATGCACTAAGGCTGATCTTCAATAACAAAAAAAAATAACAGAAAGCCAACACTCACGTGGAAACTGAACAACACTCTTCTCAATGATACCTTGGTCAAGGAAGGAATAAAGAAAGAAATTAAAGACTTTTTAGAGTTTAATGAAAATGAAGCCACAACGTACCCAAACCTTTGGGACACAATGAAAGCATTTCTAAGAGGGAAACTCATAGCTCTGAGTGCCTCCATGAAGAAACGGGAGAGAGCACATACTAGCAGCTTGACAACACATCTAAAAGCTCTAGAAAAAAAGGAAGCAAATTCACCCAAGAGGAGTAGACGGCAGGAAATAATCAAACTCAGGGGTGAAATCAACCAAGTGGAAACAAGAAGAACTATTCAAAGAATTAACCAAACGAGGAGTTGGTTCTTTGAGAAAATCAACAAGATAGATAAACCCTTAGCTAGACTCACTAGAGGGCACAGAGACAAAATCCTAATTAACAAAATCAGAACTGAAAAGGGAGACATAACAACAGATCGTGAAGAAATCCAAAACACCATCAGATCCTTCTACAAAAGGCTATACTCAACAAAACTGGAAAACCTGGACGAAATGGACAAATTTCTGGACAGATACCAGGTACCAAAGTTGAATCAGGATCAAGTTGACCTTCTAAACAGTCCCATATCTCCTAAAGAAATAGAAGCAGTTATAAATAGTCTCCCAGCCAAAAAAAGCCCAGGACCAGACGGGTTTAGTGCAGAGTTCTATCAGACCTTCAAAGAAGATCTAATTCCAGTTCTGCACAAACTTTTTCACAAGATAGAAGTAGAAAGTACTCTACCCAACTCATTTTATGAAGCCACTATTACTCTGATACCTAAACCACAGAAAGATCCAACAAAGATAGAGAACTTCAGACCAATTTCTCTTATGAATATCGATGCAAAAATCCTCAATAAAATTCTCGCTAACCGAATCCAAGATCACATTAAAGCAATCATCCATCCTGACCAAGTAGGTTTTATTCCAGGAATGCAGGGATGGTTTAATATACGAAAATCCATCAATGTAATCCACTATATAAACAAACTCAAAGACAAAAACCACATGATCATCTCGTTGGATGCAGAAAAAGCATTTGACAAGATCCAACACCCATTCATGATAAAAGTTCTGGAAAGATCAGGAATTCAAGGCCCATACCTAAACATGATAAAAGTAATCTACAGCAAACCAGTAGCCAACATCAAAGTAAATGGAGAGAAGCTGGAAGCAATCCCACTAAAATCAGGGACTAGACAAGGCTGCCCACTTTCTCCCTACCTTTTCAACATAGTACTTGAAGTATTAGCCAGAGCAATTCGACAACAAAAGGAGATCAAGGGGATACAAATTGGAAAGGAGGAAGTCAAAATATCACTTTTTGCAGATGATATGATAGTATATATAAGTGACCCTAAAAATTCCACCAGAGAACTCCTAAACCTGATAAACAGCTTCGGTGAAGTAGCTGGATATAAAATTAACTCAAACAAGTCAATGGCCTTTGTCTACACAAAGAATAAACAGGCTGAGAAAGAAATTAGGGAAACAACACCCTTCTCAATAGTCACAAATAATATAAAATATCTCGGCGTGACTCTAACTAAGGAAGTGAAAGATCTGTATGATAAAAACTTCAAGTCTCTGAAGAAAGAAATTAAAGAAGATCTCAGAAGATGGAAAGATCTCCCATGCTCATGGATTGGCAGGATCAATATTGTAAAAATGGCTATCTTGCCAAAAGCAATCTACAGATTCAATGCAATCCCCATCAAAATTCCAACTCAATTCTTCAACGAATTAGAAGGAGCAATTTGCAAATTCATCTGGAATAACAAAAAACCTAGGATAGCAAAAACTCTTCTCAAGGATAAAAGAACCTCTGGTGGAATCACCATGCCGGACCTAAAGCTTTACTACAGAGCAATTGTGGTAAAAACTGCATGGTACTGGTATAGAGACAGACAAGTAGACCAATGGAATAGAATTGAAGACCCAGAAATGAACCCACACACCTATGGTCACTTGATCTTCGACAAGGGAGCTAAAACCATCCAGTGGAAGAAAGACAGCATTTTCAACAAATGGTGCTGGCACAACTGGTTGTTATCATGTAGAAGAATGCGAATCGATCCATACTTATCTCCTTGTACTAAGGTCAAATCTAAATGGATCAAAGAACTTCACATAAAACCAGAGACACTGAAACTTATAGAGGAGAAAGTGGGGAAAAGCCTTGAAGATATGGGCACAGGGGAAAAATTCCTGAACAGAACAGCAATGGCTTGTGCTGTAAGATCGAGAATTGACAAATGGGACCTAATGAAACTCCAAAGTTTCTGCAAGGCAAAAGACACCGTCAATAAGACAAGGAGACCACCAACAGATTGGGAAAGGATCTTTACCTATCCTAAATCAGATAGGGGACTAATATCCAACATATATAAAGAACTCAAGAAGGTGGACTTCAGAAAATCAAACAACCCCATTAAAAAATGGGGCTCAGAACTGAACAAAGAATTCTCACCTGAGGAATACCGAATGGCAGAGAAGCACCTGAAAAAATGTTCAACATCCTTAATCATCAGGGAAATGCAAATCAAAACAACCCTAAGATTCCACCTCACACCAGTCAGAATGTCTAAGATCAAAAATTCAGGTGACAGCAGATGCTGGCGAGGATGTGGAGAAAGAGGAACACTCCTCCATTGTTGGTGGGATTGCAGGCTTGTACAACCACTCTGGAAATCAGTCTGGCGGTTCCTCAGAAAATTGGACATAGTACTACCGGAGGATCCAGCAATACCTCTCCTGGGCATATATCCAGAAGATGCCCCAACTGGTAAGAAGGACACATGCTCCACTATGTTCATAGCAGCCTTATTTATAATAGCCAGAAGCTGGAAAGAACCCAGATGCCCCTCAACAGAGGAATGGATACAGAAAATGTGGTACATCTACACAATGGAGTACTACTCAGCTATTAAAAAGAATGAATTTATGAAATTCCTAGCCAAATGGATGGACCTGGAGGGCATCATCCTGAGTGAGGTAACACATTCACAAAGGAACTCACACAATATGTACTCACTGATAAGTGGATATTAGCCCAAAACCTAGGATACCCAAGATATAAGATACAATTTCCTAAACACATGAAACTCAAGAAAAATGAAGACTGAAGTGTGGACACTATGCCCCTCCTTAAAAGTGGGAACAAAACACCCTTGGAAGGAGTTACAGAGACAAAGTTTGGAGCTGAGATTAAAGGGTGGACCATGTAGAGACTGCCTTATCCAGGGATCCACCCCATAATCAGCATCCAAACGCTGACACCATTGCATACTCTAGCAAGATTTTATCGAAAGGACCCAGATGTAGCTGTCTCTTGTGAGACTATGCCGGGGCCTAGCAAACACAGAAGTGGATGCCCACAGTCAGCTAATGGATGGATCACAGGGCTCCCAATGGAGGAGCTAGAGAAAGTACCCAAGGAGCTAAAGGGATCTGCAACCCTATAGGTGGATCAACATTATGAACTAACCAGTACCCCGGAGCTCTTGACTCTAGCTGCATATGTATCAAAAGATGGCCTAGTCGGCCATCACTGGAAAGAGAGGCCCATTGGACACACAAACTTTATATGCCCCAGAATAGGGGAACGCCAGGGCCAAAAAGGGGGAGTGGGCGGGTAGGGGAGTGGGGGTGGGTGGGTATGGGGGACTTTTGGTATAGCATTGGAAATGTAAATGAGCTAAATACCTAATAAAAAATGGAAAGAAAAAAAAAAAGGCTTTTATCCAGGACAAAAAATATGAACCAGCTGTTAAGGAAGGGCAACGACTTACAAAAACACCAAAAAAAGTGTCAAAAAATAAAATAAAAATAAAATAAAAAAGAAGGAGCACACAAAAAAATAAGTAAAGGAAGAAATATAAAAAGAGAAAAGGAAAAAAAAACAAAATATAGAGATTCAAAAGATAATATAAAGAATAAAGATCAAAAAATTAAGTCAAACCTTAGTGGTACATCTACCAACCATTGTCCCTGTGCCTATTGAAGCAAATCCAAAAAAATTCCCAATCATGAGTCTTGTTCAACAAAAGAGAGATTTTAAAATCACAGCTGCCATTGTTACTGCCATTTTGGCGTCCACGATTTCAGCAGTTACCGCAAATTTGCTATGGCCAATCAAGTTAATACTGCTGACACCATAAATCAGGTAACAAAAAAAAAAGTCAGAGACATTACTTACCCTACAAAGGGCAGATTCTCATATCGCCTCAAAGTTATTGTTAGTAAATCAAAAAGTAAATGTTTTACAACATAACATGGAACAAATAATAGATGTCATACAAATGAGTTGTGTGACATCAATCCTGCATGTGTACATTACTCCCATTAGATATATTAATGATTCTTTTATTAAAAGTACAGATTTATCAAATTATCTAAAAGAGAACTGGTCACAAGAGCTAGAAAGGTTACAGAGAAAGCTGCAAATACAGATCCTAAACCTTAATAGAACCAGAGTGAAACCAGTGACCCTTAGAGACTTTACCTCTTGGCTTACCTCTACACTTTCTTACTTTAAAAAATGGGTGGGAGTAATTTTGTTTAGTGCTGCCATATGCTGTGGACTGGTATTTATGCTTTGGTTGGTTTACAAATTCAAAACCCAACAAAAATGTGACAAGGTGATTATAACTCAAACACTTTTAGCCATTGAAAATGGCACCTCCCCTGAGGTTTGGTTATCTATGCTCAAAAATTAGTTGACATCTGAGTCCTCTATTCTTACACCCCACAGATCTATGAATCCATTACACTAAAATGAGAGAGACTCAACGATCATTGATCAGTCCTTACACACCGCTGAGGTTTCCTCATCGCACGCAGTAGGGTGATCATGATTTGCCCTTCTAAATCCTTCCTGATCGTTTTGTGCTGAGAAAGTGCGAGACTAGATCATCAGATTAGGCCTTTTCTATTAAATAAAAAAGAGAGAGATGTGGGAAAACAATAAATGCCATTACAAGATGGTGCTGGTTTCAATAAGCCAACGCCCATGAATATGGGTAAACAACCATGAATATGAGTAAACAACCAATGTGCGCATGTGCAGTAGAGTTTTTGCTGAGTCACTGCCTGGCTCGAGGCACGTAAATGAGGTTCTGAAAGTATAACCAATCAGGGATAGACAAGCCACTCCTAGTTCTATATAAGCAGTGCTAGTTCTGGGGATTGGGGTCTTTTGCTTTCACTATCAAGCTCTCCCAATAAACGTGTACAGAATAATCCTGTTGTGGCATCCTTCTTGCTGGCAAGTCACGTGTCTACAGTATACAGTCCAGGAAAATAGGCTACAGTTAAAGGCAGTTATGGTTTTAGTGGCATCAGTATCATAGCAATGGTTGCATTTTAGAAAACTTGCACCTTGAAGTAGCAAAAACACACCAGAAAACGGTAAAAGGTGCGATTACATTTGTATGTATCTATTTGCCTACTAACTTAATTTCCTGTTTTATAAATGGTGGGAAAACATCCAAATCTATGAGTCAATAGGAGACATTCTTATTCAATCCACTGCACAATACACTTCATCTGTTAAGAATAAGGTGTGTGCACAATGAAACAAATATGATTAGAATTCAGTAATAAGTACAAAGCTTCTTGCAGTTTGAAAATATTGTGCATCATTTAATTTTAAAAACATCCCCAAGGGCCGATGGTAAAACTATAGAAAATCATACCTTAGTGATTTTCAGGGTTCAATTACCAACACATGAGAGAATCTAGAGAGAAAGACAAGGTTGCTCTTTCAGAAAAAGAGAAAACAGATCACAAAAACTGAAGGTGGAAAGAAAAAGCTCACCCAGGGGCAGGCTCAGCTTCCAGAAACTTCAGGAACCAACATAAAAAAAGATGAAGATTGTCTCCAGAATCCTCATAAGTCTCCACCAACACCACCCAGCAGTTCCTCAAACAAGGTATCACTTTCCTATCCCCAATGATTGCCCCTTCCCAAAGCACATCACTGGGCTCCCCACAATGTTGGATAAGCTTCTCTCTAATCTCCTACAGCAAAGACTTTCCTTAATTTATTAAATAACACATTAAGTTATCGTATCATGTAACACAGCCTCGGTTGGTACTGAAAAGGTAAGTATTTATGAAAAGATTTCTGGTGTTGTTAACCATCTCTCTGCTTTGGGTTCAGAACAAAGTATAGGGGACAGCAGAGTGTTTCAACCTGACATTGCCTAGTTTCTTCTCAGCCTGTTTCCCTTTGCTGGTGACCATCTACTAAGGCTATGTTCCTCATTCTGTGTTGTACTCAGGAGGTATTTTGACATGAGATATTATCCTGTTTTAGAAATCTTGATGGCTGTCCACTACTGACCAATGCCCTATAATTATAATAGTCACTTTTGCTGAGAGTCAGTTTCAGACCCCTCATAGGTATATCCCAAACTTTCCCTGCCATTCATCATAAAAGCGAACTAACTGCTTCCTCTTACCATCCCGAAGACTTGTTAATAGAATTACAATGATGTAACAGAGAAGGTACTTCTGCTAATATTGTATGTATTGAATGATATCATCATTTATTAGCTGTGTATTTTGAGACCATGTCTACAATTTACACAAAACTCATTTTGTTACATGGTACAATTGTATTTAATAATCTATATGATCAATGTTCAATTCTTTACCTGATAGAGTCCTGTGATATATTGTGGATTGAAATCTTTGGGCATGTCTAACTCTCTGTGCTCATAAATTGTGACAGAAATATAACAGGAAATGTATACAGACCAGGAAAATAGGCTACAGTTAAAGAATGTTTTGTTTGGCAACAGCTTCATAGCAATGGTTGTATTTTAGAAAAGTTGTACTTTAAAAGTTCAAAATATATAAAGAATCCAGTAAAGGTGGCTTCTCCTCTGAGACTAGAAAAGTGTTATGAAGACCCAAACTCTGTTGTCTGAAGTAAAAGTGTTCCCACATACATAGTTTTACTTAACTGGAAATATGGTCATTTTAGCGATCTAAAAAATAAATGTTTAAATGAGTCTGGATGGGATTCAGGCATACTACAGCACTCCAACAGCTGAGCTACATCCATATCTACCAGAATTCATCTATGTAGTCCATTATTTTTTGGTACCTGTCACACCGTTTCATTTACATCAGCAAACAGTATGGGAACTGTGCTCTCTGTGTGCTATAGAGAACATATATAAGACAGAATTAATGGATTAGAAATTCTACATGAAGGAAAGCCCAGAACTATGAACTAATTTTACTACAAGCCTAGCTTCTCTCAAAATGACATGTAGTTGAACCAGATCAAGTAAGATCTGGCAAGTTTTGTAAGATACTTTGAACAAACATTCCATCCCAGACCAATGACAATTCACTGGCTTTCAAATGAAGTTATAATATTGATTATGAAGGGAGGAGGCTAAGTGTTAGCCTAAGTGTGGGCTAAAATAATTTCTTCAGACAAGGAGAAAACTGACAGGATAAAGGTCCTCTTTTCAGAAGGGAAAATGAAAAGGTATACTTGCTCTGATTTTAAAAACAATTAAGCAGGATTAAAAAAAATTCTCAATCCTATTTTCCTTTAGAAACAGAAAAACAGAATCATCCGAAAACATAGTATCTCAAAGACAGAGGGTCCTCAGGAAAAGCAACAACGTGTAGAATTGTCATCAACCAGCAACTTCCAAGCTGTAAGCGAACTCCTGACCTTTGAAGGACTTTCAGCAATTCCTTCTAGCAGACTTCAGTCTTCTCAGAAGCCTCTAGAAGCTCACTTGGATTTAAAGATGTCTCCAATCTCTCCAACATCACCTTGCCACAATCTTCCAGTGTCTCTATCCTCAGACTCAAATGTTCATCTGAACTCTAATGCACATTCCATCCTGTTCAGTGGTGCCCAGGTTCCTCATGTACAATCAGCAACAGGATTCAGTAATGTCGGGGTCCCTCTTATGCCTTCAGAAACAGTGTTCAGTTCTTCCAGTGCTCCTCAGATATCTCAAATAACAGTACCTAACAGCATCCGGGACCTTTACCTTCCTAAACCAGCAACATTCAATAGCACAGAGGCTCCTCACAAACAGGCAATAGCATCCAGAAATGGCCAAACTACTAGAGCGCCATCAGCAAAACTGACAAGCAAATCACAGTTCCTAAAGTTGCATCCTCCAGCAACAGCATCCAGCAATTCTCAGGTTCCTCATATTCTAGCAACCATGCCCAGAAGCATCTCTGTCACACAGGTACCTCAAACAACAACATCCAGTAGCATTCAGACTCTTAACTCTGCTACAGTAAAAGCATCCAAGAATGTCAAGGCCCCTCAAGTATCTTTACCAATACGACCCAATTATTTTCTGGCTTCTGTGGCACCTCCATCAGCAACACCCAACCATCTTACATCTCCTGGGCCACTTTTGTCAAAAGCCATAAGCAGAGCCCAGACTACTCAAATTGAACCAGGAACAGAATCCATTTGTGTCCAGGCTCTTCATGCTCCTCCATCAACAGTGTCCAGAAGTAAGTGCACCACTCCATTGACACAAGGGGCAGAATCCAGTACTGGGGAATTCCTTCCCCTTCCTAAAGTAAAAGCATGCACGATATTCCAAGCACCTCGTGTGTCTTCACCAACTGCATCCAGCAGTATCATGAAGCCACATGCAACTTCATCAACAGCATCCAGCAGCAGTCTTCTGGCTCTAAAGTTGTCTCCAGTAACAGCATCTAGGGCTCTCAGTGCTATTCCAGGGCTTTCAGAAACAATACACAGAAGTCCATCCAGGGTAATGACCTTTTCTTCTAATAATATTATGACAGAGATTAGCACAAACTAGGAAGGCTTCTTCGTTAATCTTTATGTGCACATGATATTCTATTCAAGTAATCACTAATTTTTATTGTGGCTAGTTACTGATCCTTCCCTAAATTCAATTGTAAAATATATTGTATGTGATTCTCCAATCAGAAAATGTCTGTCAGTGATCACTCAGTCATTCCTAATCTGTAAGGAATATTATGAGACACTTGATTTAGTTTTGCACTTTGCACTTTTTGTCAAGATGCTGTTTTCATACTGTGAACCACTGCTCATTATACCGGAAATGTATTTCCCTATGATGAAACAAACTGATGATAGTGAAACCGTGCCACTCAGAGAGTGAAGTCTGTATACATCTCCATGTCAGACCACTGAGAGTGCTGCTAGTTTGTAGCTGCCTTCCTGTCCTAGTACCCAGGTTGCCCATTCCTGCCAACATGCCTTCTCTTTCTGTCCTTCAGTGTCACCCCATCTCAACATTCTTTCCTGATGCACGAAAATGAAGTAGGATACTGCGGAAGAAATCAAAGGGAACTACCTTCATACTTTTTTTCTGGTTCCATGATTTTCCTCAATGCTTGTTATTAGGTTAAAAGAAGAGCTTCTAGCCGGAACCCTTACTTCTTAACAGTGTTTGAGAGGCTATTCTTGTGAATGCCTACATAACCCTTTTGTGAAAAACTTCTAATGTTTTTTAGAAAATGTTTGGAATTAAAATCTTAAAAATGTTCCTTGATAGAAAACTTGACTAGAGCATTGAGACTTTCCATTCATCCCCCAGGAATATAATATCTTTACCTCCCAGGTATAATTTTTATTAACTGGAATCAATAGGTTGTGATTTAGGTAAATTTCAAGTAAATATTTAGGTGAATATACATTTCTTCCTTTAGCTATGTTGTAATATAGCAAACGTTGTTTATATGTTCTCCTTTCTATTCAGTGGGATTGTTCCTTATGAGCTGTCTGAACTATATTGTCTCATCCCAAGTGTGTTTTATGTAGGCACCAAGGAGAGGAACTGTACCAAAGGAGCCTTCTAGGGAAGAAGGTCGCCATCAAGGTCGCAAACAAGTGATGGTGTTGAAAGTAACAGAACCATTTACATATGACTTTGAAGAAACGAAAAGGATGTTTCATGCTACAGTGGCTACTGAAGCTGAGTTCTTCAGAGTGAAGGTTTTTGACACAGCTCTAATGAGCAAGTTCATCCCAGGAAAGATCATTGCCATATCACATTATATTGGGTGCAATGGGTTTCTGGAGATATACAGAGCTTCCTGTGTGTCCGATGTGAATATTAACCCAACAATGATTATCTCAAATACACTGAGTGAAAGTGCTATTGCAACTCCGAAAATTTCTTATCTTCTCTCACAAGCAAAGGGGACATTTGTGAATGGAGAATTTGTAGTATTTAAGGTAAGCCATTGCATTATTTGTAAAATATCTTCTGCAATCTGAGATTTAAGTTTTCATTTGATCAACTGGAATTTGTTCAACTTACTTAACACAGGAAATCATTGCCTTCCATAGCAGAAAGAGATCAGTCAAGGTTTCTGCACTTTTGAGATTTCCATGATCTCTTACTATTCTTCTACTCAATATACCACTAGGAAAACTCTTTAGAAAGAGATTTAACCTTTGGCATTTTCCTGACTAGGACAATTCATTAATAGCCACCCTAATCCCAGACACTGTTCAGTTCATAGCACACTTTCTTTTTAGACTTTCTTGGGTAATTTCATTATCTGTATTAGGAGCAACTCAATTGTGAATAAAGAGCCAAACTCCTAGCCTTGATACAAGAATAAGAAACCAAAGATTATTCTGCCCTAGAATATTGCCATGTCCACAAGTCAGGATTATATGTCTACTGTGTTCTCATTCTCATATGCTTTCTTCTTTTATCAAGATCTTTTGATAAAGAGAATATTGTCTTAAGTAATGAAAGAGGAGTTTAACAGAAAAGCTTAATTTCAGAGTTTCTAACTCGACACAATGAAAGTGGGGATTTTTTTTCCCTTTTTTTCTATTACATATTTTCTTTATTTACATTTCAAATGTTATCCCGTTTCCTAGTTTCCCCTCCGAAAATCCCTTATTTCTTCCCCCCTCCCCTGCACCCCAACTCATCCACTCTCATTCCTGGTCCTGGCATTCCCCTATATTGAAGCATAGAGTCTTCTCAGGATCAAGGGCCTCTCCTCCCATTGATGAATAACTAGGCCATCCTCTGCTAGAAATATAGCTAGAGCCACAAGTTCCACCATGTGTTTTCTTTGATTGGTGGTATAGTTCCAAGGAACTCTGAGGATACTGGTTAGTTCATATTGATGTTCCTTCTATGGGGCTTCAGTCCCCTTTAGCTCCCTGGGTATATCTCTGGCTCCTTCACTGGGGACCTTGTGCTTTGTCCAATGGATGACTGTGAGTGTCCACATCTGTATTTGCTAGGAACTGGCAGAGCCTCGCAGGAGACAACTATATCTGACTCTTGTCAGCAGGCTTTTGTTGGCATCTGCCTAGTGTCTGGGTTTGGTGGGTGTTTATGGAGTGGATCCCCAAGTGGAGCAGTCTCTGGATGGTCATTCATTCCTTCAGGCTCTCCTCCAAACTTTGCCTCTGCAATTCTATTTCTGTAACTTTGGAATGTTTCTTTAAGTGCCAATACACCAATTCATTTGTGTGCCTGTTCAATGTATAATTGTAGAATTCCATGTACATGGATACAGTCATGGCTTTTTACTTGTTATCTCTTCTGTCTTTGTCTGTGCTGGTGCATTAGGTTACACAACAAGTAAACTCAGTGGGATACAAACTAACACACCAGAACTAAATGCTGTAGTGGCTTAACCTTTGTGAGATTTGGAGTAGAGTGAATCGAGGTGTGCACTGAGCAAATGTGAGCCATTTTTAAAGGAGTTGTGTTTGTATGCATGTGGGTGTGCACATGTGTGTGCATGTGTGTACATGTGTGTGCATTATATGCATGTATGTGTGCATGTCTGTGTGCATGTGTGTGTGCATATGTGTGTGTGTGTGCATGTGTGTGTATGTCTGTCTACATGTGTGTGCGTCTTTGTGCATCTGTGTGCATATGTGTCTATATATCTGTGTATGTGTCTGTGTGTATATTTCTTGTGCTATTTCTTTGTTTCTTTTTTGACAGTTAGTTTTGTTTTATTCTTGTTGCTTTGTCGTTTTTAATTGCCTGTTTGTTTTTTTAATTGAGAGAAAGATGTATAGCTATCAGTGTGAGTAGGGGAGATCTATCTGAGAGGAGGTAGGTGAAGGGAAACTATCATCAGAATATATTGTATGAAAATAACTTCATTTTCAATAAAAGTTAAAATAAGTGGAAAAAGGTGGGCTTATAGTAGTGCTCCCTAACTTCATAATGAACCACATGTAACCTTTATTCTCAGGCCTCTTGGATGCCCCTACATAACCTGCAATGCAATCAGATGGTTTTGTTGTTTACTTCTGTTGGTTTGTTTGTTTTCATTTTTGATCCTTTTTCATGGGATCTTTAAGAAAGCTCAGATATTCTGATATGGTACTACTAGTGCTTAGAAAGATACTGATTTTTCCTAAAGATACCCAGCAGATAAAGACCACATGCAGGTAAAGCTTCAGAGGGGTTTCCAAGGCTGGAGAGATGGTTCAGTCATTAAAGGCTAGGCTCACAAATAGAATATCAGGAGTGATTTCCAAGACAAGATGTGTTCACTGGAACAGCATATACAATATAGTCCCTGTGATTTACTTTTTCAGTGTTTACTTTTTTCTTTTTCTGTGAGGGTTGAGAAGAAACACAAAGGTTAGGAAACTAGTATTGAGGTTGGAAGGCAAGTTTCAGGAGTAAGTTCTCTCCTTCTACCATGAGTCCTGGTCATTGAACCAACCGAGGTCATCAGGTTTGACCACAAGCACCCTTGCCCACTGAGCCATCTCATTGGCACTTGCATCACCAATTCTAAACAAAAGAACCATAGTTGCCTTGTGGGGGACAGGTTTATGTTGACACATTTTAGTTCTCATAGATGTGACAACCTTTGGCATATTTCCTAGAAGATTCAATGTTAATTTGCTTTTTTCAGAAAACTGAGAGGCATGAATGCATTTACTATGGAATTGGAGATGATACAGGAAAAATGGCAGTGGTGGTTTATGGAAGACTCACCAATGTCAGGTGTGAACCAGGCAGTAAATTAAGACTTGTCTGCTTTGAATTGACTTCCACTGAAGATGTGTGCCTCCTGAGGTCTGTAAGGCACAGTTACATGCAGGTACGTGCTCTAGGAAACACCAATCTTCCAAAGAATCACATACTTTTTAATACTCTACTAAATCATGAGTATTGGCAATACATAGAAAATCCAACAGGTGGAGGAAAAAGTAATGTTTGCTCATTTAACATATAAGCTTCATTCCATTATTTTTAATAAGGGATTTTAAATCATAATAAGGAAAACAAATACAGAAAGACTCAAACATTATTATATGTTTAGCTAATTGTTTTAAAAGAAAACTTTCCCGTTTATCAAAGGAGAAAGAATATTTGACAGGAAAATTAAGGTTTTTCTTTCAAATTCTGACTCAAAATTTTCAAATCAACCAAAGACTAAAACACAAAGAACCTCAGGGTCTACATTTTTAATATGCAAATACTTTCTGTTGTAAGGATCATGGACCGAAATCATAAGTTCCCAAGGATGCCCTGAGCAAATCAGATGACAAGGTTTTGTAGTAAATCTCCAATCCCTATAAGCCTATGCAAAGAATACACCACGCCACTCAGGTATAATATATATAAGACACACAGTTAGATTAGGCAGATATACAACTACCGAACTCTATTCCTAAGCTATGAGATCCCTTACTACTTGTGGCTTCTCCAGGTCATGTGGTTCGTCTCAAACTTCCTTCTACCTCCTCTTCCTACATCTTCATCAGTCTCCACCTTCTCCATATCTGCCCCTCTCTTTCTTCTCATCACCGCTCTAAAACCTCCAGCCACACCTTTCCCTTCTACTACCAAATCACACGTTCACATGAAGTCACCTAAGTATATAATCCACTTCTTGTTGGGGCAAGGCCTCTTGAGGAAACAGAATTAACATCAAAATACAAAGAGGACCAGGGCAATCTACAACAATAAATTGCTAAAATCCACCCTCCTTTTCTTACTTACACACATCTGTCTGGGATTCATTTTACACACACACACACACACACACACACACACACACACACACACACACACACACACACACCACTATTATAATGTAAACAAGAGAACCATAACTGATGACTTCTTCATTCACATAGATATGTTCTTACTCTACCATAGTTCTCCAAACCATCAGCCATTTGCCAAAATTCCAATCCTTCTCCCATGACAACAAAGTCTCTCTTTTCTTACTCCCAACCTCCCTGTTCAATGAAACTCTGTAACTCAGTCCTTACCTAAGGCCTTGCAACACTTGTATTTAAGGTCAGAGTGAGAAAAGGGCACATGGCACTTGTGGTGAGTAGTCAGCAAGAAATGTGTGCAACCAACTGCATTCCAACTGATCTGACTTCATTGTTTTCTTCTTTAAGGTCATAAATGAAGGAAAGCCACTCAACCCAGACTCAGTCAGGAGAAACTCTCTGGAACCATACTTCTGATAACCTGGATGCCAATGACACTGTTTGTGGAGATAAGATTCAAGTACAGAAAATAAATGTGCACAGGCCTGTTGAAATACCAGTCTTATAAAGACCAGCTCTTAATTCTAAGAAATGGTGCTTTCTCATATTCTTTATACATTCTATTATCTAAATTTCATAGGTTGTCTCTATAACTCCTCTAACTGTTGGTTTGTAATTTTTATACCTAAAACTTAAAAAATAAAATCCACACAATTTCTGTAAAGCAGTGTGCCTTTGGCACTATCCTTTAACCATTTGAGATGTGCTTTAAAATAAAAACTTAGTGACCCTTACATAAAGCTGGAGAATACAGGCTTCAAATGTGATGGGTCAGGACAAAGCATGTTCAGAAACAAATAGACTGTGTTTTCTGCCCATGAAGTCAAGGTATTAATAAGATGTGGGAAAATGTTGAACTCAGCCTTGAGTGTAGTTTCCAAAACTAATATGCTGAGAACAGGATCAAGTCTTCACCTCCACTATGCTGAGTAATGTGACTGCATTACAGAGTTTAGGTATTGGAAAAAAACTCCCCCAGAATGAGGTGTTTAGGGCGGGGCATACTATTTTCAACTATAAGGAATCCCATCTTCAATTCCAGAATCAAATAAAATCACTGCAAATTTTTAAAGCAAGATGAAGAAGGCTTATGATAAAGGAAATCAAAGAAATTAAGAAATTAGTATTCTCACAGAGGCCTTTCTAGATTATTTCTCACTTCTCTCACTGATGGGAAGACTTACTTGATAAAGCAACTGAAGGAACAATGGGTTCATTTTGCCCATGTTTGAATGGTAGAGAAGGGTGAGATGACTGGCCATGTACCTGCAGGAGGAAGCAGAGAGAAGTGAGTTCTAGAGTCAATCTCTCTCTCTCTTTCTGTCTCTGTCTCTGTTTCTCTCTCTGTGTCTCTCTCTGTTTTTCTCTCTCTCTTGCTCTCTCTCTCTCCCTCTTTTATTAAAGACGTGCACATGATACTCTCCACATTTATGATGAGTGTTTGCAAATTCCTTAACACAGTCTAGAAACTTCCTCTTGCACAGCATAAAAGGATTCTCACAAGTAATTCCAGATCCTGTGAGGTTTACAATCAGTATTTACCGTCACATGAGGCAATGATGTGAAATAGAGGTAAGGAGCATACATAGGGATTTGGACAGCAGAAATATAGGCAGGAAGAGGCAAGAACTAAGGATGGGTAACTCTCTCATCTTGTAAATCCATGTGTTATCCCCCATTCTAATGATACTGGAATTTTGAGCTTAATGGGATTTGTTTAATTCTAAATCACTTCTCACCAATAGATTAATGTCCTTAAAAACATTTGTGGAAGGAAATTCTATTTGTTTTTAGTATTTGTTTTGCTTTAACATGATCATCCAGCATGTGAGTGTGGGACAGAATATTGTTTAGCACCTTGAAACTCCACTTTTCTTTTCCTATAATCACAGTGCACCTTCCAGAGAGAGATCATTATCCGCATCTACTGTGTACACACAACATTCTTCAAACAATACACCTGAACCCTATTATCAAAGTAGGCACCCATACTCAACATATTGCAAATATATATGCTATGAACCTTGAAAATGATTACTGTCTCGAGAAATACCTTCATTAAAACCTTATTTATAGTCAAATATGTCACCTTTTCGATACTATGAACAATGGACTGATCCAGTCTAGACTAGTTTGAGTAAATGTACATCCAGACAAACTATTTCTTTAAAGTGAACTTTTATGATGGATATTCTGTTTACCACCTCCTTCCTATGTATACTTGTGTGTGTGTATAATCAAAGTAAAGTGCTCTATGGAAAGCGACATGCAGGAGGAAGAAATGCCTACCTAATCTATGCTGATCCACCGAAATAAAGACTTACTTCTGTTACATCCCTTCAGCAAAACAACTACTCCTCTTGAACTCCATGAAAGAAACTCCAAGGAAAACCTGGAGCCTGTAAATACATTTACTTATAAGGCCCACAATTGCTTTCTGATCTGTACTGACAGTTTGCATCTAATAAAGTTTCACTGGTTCTATAAAAATCTGTGTGAGTCTTTACCTCAAGTCTTTGAAGAAAAAGGGAAAGATTGTGGAAACATGTGGCTTAGTTTCAGACCATCACCATATCCAGTATCAAAGGTACAGAAAGAAACAAAATAATCACCAAATACCAAAGGTTAGGTCTTGGCTTTCTAATGTTCCAGAAATGTCAGTATTGCATTTATTTTCCTTATTTAACATTTTATCTGTAGTGATGTGATACACCACAAAACAGACTAAGACAAAATGTAAGAATATTTTCCATGAGTCTGACATAAACAATTATATCTTACATAAACCTAATATTTCAACAGACAGACAGACGGACGGACGGACGGACGGACGGACAGACAGACAGGCAGGCAGAAAGACAGGCAGACAGGCAGATAGATAGATAGATAGTTACAGGTATAGATAAATATAGATAGAGATATATGCAGATACATAGAGTTATAGATATATGATATAAACTACACATAGTATGCAATGAAGACAAGGGTGATGGTGTCAAATCTACCTATATACAGTAGGCTGAAACTATTCTATATTTACATTGTGAGACAATATACCTGGGGAAATGTTATTAAATGTCTACTCACTCCAGGCCTAAGTTCAGATATAACCAAAGTCCAATTTGGTGAAACATTGGGATTTATTTTTATTGTTGTTCTTATAAGAATAACAATGAGGCATTACTTACAGGAGCAGAAATAACCCAAAGATAGCAATGTTGCCACTCAATCCTACCGTGAGTAACAACTCACAACAGCTAGAAACCTGGAGTACCAGTCTGCAGGCAGTCCAATGCATTGGAGAGCGCCCCCTTCAGGAAGCTCAGTGGCTCTGAGCCTTTTCAGGACAGCTTGGTTCATCTCTACTTTATCCAGGTGTATTTAGCTGATTCCTATGAACATGCCTGGCAGCCTGTGCATTTTGGAGAGAGAGGACACGATTATATCTGGTTTCAGGGACTTCCTGAAGTCTTTAAGTTGTTCACTTCTTAATGATCCTTCAGGCAGTATCGCAGACTACACACATTCTTAAAATATTCTGCTATCTGCATCCTTTTTAGCACCCGATGTCTTAACAAGATTTCCTCTAAGGTGAAAGATTTTGATCTGGGACAAAATTCTTAGATAACAGTCCCTCGGATGTTTACATAAAGACTCAATTTCTCTCATGCCTGAAGTTTTGCCACTCAAATTGCAGAGATAGACAAGTGACATTGTTATCAGTTTCTTCTATGACTTTTGGGTAAAAGGAAAAGTGGAATGCCTGGCACAATGATGGCATGATTCTTAGAATGGGAAGAGTGGGAACCAACTGTTTTCAGTTTGGACTTGAGGCTTACTACACAAGGGGAGATTCATACCTAGCATTTTAACACCTTGTCAATACCTCTCATCTGTATGTCAGTAGGTCCTAGAGAGGAATCGTATGATGTATTGTCAGTTTTCCTTGAAAATATTCTTTGTTCTATCCACAGATTAGTGCTACTCTCCATCTATGTCAGAGAAGCTGCTTTCTACAGTGAGTTCCTATTATTTCCCATGACTCAGAACTAGGAACAGGCTTTGTGACCACACTTTGGCTCCTTCATTTGCAGGTATTTGCCTTTCCTCTGTAATCAGGACTTCCTTGACCAAAAATACTACGAGTGACTTACCCAGCCAAAGACCCTTATATCAACTCTGGCGGTTTAGAACATTGCACAAATAAAGTGAGAAGACAGCATAATTTTAGCTCATGTCTTCAGCTCTCTGATGTGCAGCTTCAATGTTTTTTTTTCAAATACTTTGTATCAGGATTTTGTTTTTCTCTTGTAAAATTTGAACTGGGAGTCATTTCCATGTAAGCCAGAGAAAGATCACTTTTTCAACACCTAGTGGAAACACTCCTATGATTTGTGCAAACAAGAAGTTTCACATGTATGTGATGCACACTATAACAACTTTACACAAATCCTCCTCTAGCTGTTATTAGTAAGTAACTTAGGATCACTATGTGGTCGACCTGTAGAGAAAATTCTCAGGAGAAACTTTTATAGAAGTATGAGATTAATCCCAGTGAAGGGATTCACTAAGGTATCTTCTCTCTTCTCTTCTTTTCCTTTCTCTTCTTTTCTTTTCTTTTCTGTTCTTTTCTTTTCTTTCTTCTCTTCTCTTCTCTTCTCTTCTCTTCTCTTCTCTTCTCTTCTCTTCTCTTTTCTTTTCTCTTCTCTTCTTTTCTTTCCTCTTCTCTTCTCTTCTCTTCTCTTCTCTTCTCTTCTCTTCTCTTCTCTTCTCTTCTCTTCTCTTCTCTTCTCTTCTCTTCTTTTCTTTTCTTTACTTTTCTCTCCTTTCTTCCTGTCTCTCTGTCGGTCTTTCTGTCGTTCTTTCTGTCTTTCTTTTTGTCTTTCATTCATTTCATTTCAGTTTTCAGTTTAGTTTAACAGTGAAGGCCATGCTGGTAACATGAAAAGTGAATCAACCCCATTCAGTCATCCCTGCTAGCCCATCTCCCAGTGTGGTTCTCTGATTACTCAAAAAATCTCTTTATCAGGCATTGCACAGCTACCATACTTGACTGAAATACACATTGGCTACCTGTGCCTTCCTTTGCCTCCTCCATTCTTGTCTCATCAGAGGAAAATTAAAGCACTTCCTGCCTTTCCCCTTCAGCTCTTCCACAAAGCCCACTTTCTTCCATATAGGACTTACTGTGATCCACAGCCATAGCCAAAGAAACCCTATTTTTGTATCTGCTCATCTTGCTGGAGCTGGACCCTAAGTCCTATATAACAGAACTATGGAGCTACCCCCTTTACCTTCCCATCTCTTTTGAATCAAGAGTTTGCAACTCCTTGTGGGTCCCATAACCTGTTCCCAGGGATTTCCTAAAACTATCTGCATAACAGATCTTTGCATTATAATTGATAACAATAGCAAAATTGTAGTTTTGAAGTAGAAACAAAATTTACGGTTAGGAGTTATCACCACATGAGGAACAGTATTAAAGGGTCTTGGCTTTAGGGAGGTTGAGAACCACTGTGCTAGCCCAACAGCCACACCACCCACTGCATCAATTCTGGACTGGTTAGAGTCTGAATATTAGCATCCTGTGTGGCCACAAAACTGAAAACTAAACTTATTTTCCTGGTCTAATCTTTCTGATTTGAGCAACAGCAACCACAAATCTGAATACCTACCTAATAAATGTAGTACCCGATATCTATACCAAAACCAGCTCACATCTCATAATTAGAGATACTTGGTTCCCAAGGCAATACCAAAATACAAAAATAATAAATACAGAATACCTCCTCCATAAGTCGCCAACTCTATTGTTATAAACCCTCAGAAGAGAAGTTTATCAGAAAGACATGACAAGGACTTTGCAATAGCCATTGTGAGTATGCTCAAGGACCTTAAAATGAATATGAATGAATATCTCATGGAAGACCATGGAACTACAAACAGTTGGATTAAATAAGAAAAACAAAGATATAAAAGGAGAATGAAACAAAGATATAGACTCACTAAAGAAAGGCAAAGCTAAAGTAAAACTCAAAATAAAAACTGTACGAGTTAAACAGAAAGCCTCACCAACAGAATAAATGACATGGAAGAGAGAATTTCAGGTCTTGAAGGCCAGGTAGAAGCAGTTAATATCTCCATCAAGAAAATGTTAAATCTAAAAGAATCTAAACACAGAACCTCTAGGAAATCTGGGATGTCATGGCAAAGAAAAAATCATATAAACAATAGACATAGGAGAAGAAGAAGAAGAAGAAGAAGAAACCCAGGTGAAAGGCATAGACAATATTTAACAAAAGCATAGACAAACTGCTGCAGTAGAGAAGGAGATGATTATCAAGGTGTGAACAGCATACCGAACATGAAAGAGACAGGACCAGAAGAGAAACTCTCCTTGTTATATAATAATTCAAACATTAACTGTACAGAAGAAAGAAAAGATATTTAAAGCTTCAAGGGAAAAAAGACTAAGCCACTTATAAAGGCAGACCTATTAGAACAATTTCTAACTTTCAACGGAGATTCTGAGAAGAAAGGACTGGGCAAATATTCTACAAACTCTGAAAAAACACGGAAGTCATCCTAGACTGCTGTATGCAGCAAAATATTCATATATTGCTACATCTAATCTGACCCCTATTGATTGAAACTGCAAGTCAACAATAGAAACAAATAGTATATATGCATATATGCACATACATATATATGCATATATATAAAACACAATCTACAGAGAAAGAAAACATCTCCTGATAAAAACAGTTTTTTAGTAATTTCCCTTTACTAATCCAGATCTATAGAAGATACTACAAAACTTCAAAAGTGTTAATATGAAAGGTTAAGATACCCAAGAGTACACAAAAAATAAATATCCAAGAACAGTTCATCAAAAGAGGGACAATCTACTATAACAAAATATTTAATAAATAAATTAATTAAGGAATTAATAAATACTGTTCAGTAATTACATTCAATATTAATTTTCTCAATTCTTCCAATAAAAAGGTATCAACTAACTGATTAGTTTAGAAATCAGGATCTATCTGCTGTATTAAATAACAACATACTCTACCATCCAAGACTGTACTATAAATTTAGGGTGGATAATGGAAAATGGTGTTCTACATAAATGGAACCAAGATGCAATCAGGTTATAAAAGCTATTTTAATACTTAATAAAACAGACTTTGTGTCAAAACTAAACAAAAGTGAAAAAGAAGAACATTGTATAAGCATTAAAGGAAATCATACCAAGAAAATTTTGTCTTAACATTTATGCACCAGATATAATGGTATTAAATTTTACAAAAGAAACATTACTATAGCTAAAATTATATATTGAGCCTAGCATAGTGGGTGACTTCAATATACAACTCTCACCAATAAACAAGTCATCCAGACAAAAATGAAGAGAAAATTTTGGAGTAAAGTAAGATCATCAATCAAATAGACCTAACAGGTATCTACAGAAAATGTTATCTAAACATTAAATATACTTCTTTCTTAGAAATCCATGGAACTTCCTTCAAAATTTACCACATCTTAGGGCATAAAGCAAGTATTACCAGATGTTGAAAACTTGAAATAAAACCCTGCATTTAATGAGGCCCCCAGCGATTAAAACTGCAAGTCAACAATAGAAACAACAGCAAGTATACAAATCCATGTTTGGGGGTAAGTCTTGGACAGTATGTATTCAGATGCTGATTTCTATGCCTAGACATCTGTCTACAGTCCAGATGATGGCAAGGTCTGACACTATTACTGAGGCTGTGGAGCTCTCACAAGTAGGGACCGATTATGACTGCCCTCCGAAGGACCCAACCAGCAGCTGAAAAAGTCAACTGCAGGTATTTCCACCCACCCAATGGACAGAAGATGTGGACCCATGGGGTTGTATCAGGGAAAAGATGAAAGAAGCTGGGGAGGTGGGCAACCCTGTAGGTGGACCAGCAGTCTCATTTAATCTCGACCTACGAGATCTCTCAGACACTGGAACGCCAACCAAGTAGCATACACCAGCTGATATGAGGCTCCCAACACATATCCAGTAGAACACTGATGGATCTGGATTCAGTCTGAGAAGATGCAGCTAACCATCAAGAAACTGAAGGCCACAGGGAATGGGGAGGTCTAGAGAGGTGAGGGATAGGGTTGGGGACATACTTGTGGAGACAGGGTGGCAGGAAGTAGGTATGGGGTGGGGAACAATCAGAGGGTGAACCAGGGGCGGGGGGGGGGATAAAATATGGAGTGTAAAAAGAGAAGATTAAATAAAATATTAAAAAGAGAGAAAATAGAGTGGTAGAAGTGGGATAGTCATAACAGTGGTCAGTGTGATGAAAAGGCAGCTGAAGAAATCAAGACAGTATCTTCAGCTGACATAGAGCTGTCAGAGATAAAGACAAGCAAGGCTATGAAGAGCTGAAGACTGAGGTACTATTGACTGACAACCAGGAGCATTGCAGACAGCTGCAAATCCTTAAGGGCCAAGAACTATAACACCTCAGCTGTGACACCAGCCACTCTCGAGGTCCCAGGGTCACAAAGGCACTGTCTGTTTGAAACTGTCTTTCATCTGCTGCTTTCAGAAGTTCATTATGAAAACTTCCAAGTACCTTGTTGGCAGTTGGTGGTTAAATCCCAGAACCACAAGCTGTTGGGAACTAAAAAGGGGGCCCAGGGGAAGAGGGGGAAGAGAAAACCCACACCCCCAGAGTTTTACCTATTCTCTGGTCTGTCAGGTGTGGGAGAGCTGCCATACACTTTCCACTCAGCCCTGGGTGGGCATTCAAACCTCTGACCCACTCTTCAGGGGGTGGCCAAGGGGCAGCCCTACCTGGGATCCCTTGAGCTACTTTGCTAAAGCCACTATGGTTATAGGAGGGAAGGATGGCAGAAGAGAGGTTCCCAAAACTTGCGAGAGTGAGGGTAGCAGATTTTGATGAGCAGAGACTCTTTATGGTTTTAGAGCTTTATTATAGAAATGTAGGGGTATAACAGAGAAGCTAGAAAAAGAGAGAGAGAGGAGGGAGAGAGAGAATAGGGAAGGAGAGAGAGAGAGAGAGAGAGAGAGAGAGAGAGAGAGAGAGAGAAGGCTAGAGAGAAAGAGAGTAAGAGAGAGAGAGGAGAGGAGAAGACAAAGAGAAAGGAAAGAGGAGAGAAGAGTGAGAGAAGTGAGAGTTAAGAGAACAAAGGAGTAAGAGAAGAGACAAGTAAGATAGCAAACAGGGGCTGAACAGCCCTTTTTATGGTCTTTACTGTTGCTAGGTAACTGGGGAGGAGTTTAGCCTGAAGGTCAGAAGCTTGGGCCATTGCCTACATGACTTCTACCCATGCTTCTCTTGTGGGGTCTGTGGGGGGAGGTAACTTAGGTAGGAGCCAGAGTTCCAGCAGCATAAGGGAATGCCTACTGTGTCATGTAGCTGAATTATCACCCTTTGGAGTTCAGACCTCAGCTCAACTGGAGACCAGCCTGTCTGTGCAAAACCTCAAAACCACAATTCTCTGGCTTCCGAAGGGCTTGATACTTATAAACCCTGAGCGTATTAGACTCTTCCCTGGGCCTTGAGTACTTTACTACAATAAAAAAAACTCCACCTTAGCTGTCCAGGACTCCTATCTAAGTAGAGCAGAACCTTGGTCAGCTAGTTTTAACACCTTGATCTGGTTGTACCATGTATGTGAATTTTGTGTCTAGTGGCCAGTGTACATCCGTTTGCTACAAAAGTTGTAAGGTTAGGGCTTTCTTATTTAGTGAGATTCATCAGAAAAGAATGTGAGCCTGACTAAGCTGTGATTTTTTTTTTCATAGTGACCACAGTGTTTACAGGAAGTTAAGATGTTTCCAAAGCCAGGGAAATTGAAAGCTATGAACGAAACTGGGAGGAGGCCTGGCTGATTCAGCACTTCTCACCCAAGGGAGACAGCACAGGGAGAGACAGCCAGTGCTGTTCAAGAAATGAAACAACTCTGAGAGTGTTGTAATCACTACCATCTTCCTTTACACCCAACTGTTCAGTTTCTTATTTACTGACTTAGCTGCCTACCTACTCAAGCCAAGCAGGCCACTTCTTGACCCGGTGAAGGTCTCAGGATCTGTACATCACTGCAGAAATATCCAGGAAGGTGAGTTCTGTTTGTTTCTTAAACATGTGATCAGATCTATCTGTGAAATATAAAAGACCATAGAAAAAAATCAGTGTTGAATGGTGGAGGACCAAGGCTGGTGCCAGCTGCACTCACAGCCTTGAACCTGCTGTAGCTGGTTTCCGATGCTTCACTAGGAAGACAGCCGATGACAGAATAAAGATGCCTCCTCTATTCCTATGACTTTTCATGAGTTAGTGTTTATCACTGTTCTTCATTTATCTTCACTAGAGAAGACATGGGAGTAAGGTGTTTGTGGTGAAGGACTGTGTAAAAGACAAGACAGAAACAAAAAATATTGATAACTAAAATCATGTTAAATGAAAACCACACTTTCCAGTTTTGTGAATATACAAAACTGAGATTCATATAAAACTTGAGAACTCTCATTAGCCTGTAGAGAAAAATGTCCCACTTTTGTTAACACAGTTATTTAAATAGACTGTGGACATTTTTATGTTTAGCTCTCCTCTTAGCTCCCTTCTATATCAGATGTTAGAGACAATATTTGCCATACTCTCTTCTTCATGCCATGATGGAGGTGAATACTAATGAGGAAAGTTAAACTTGTTCACTGTCACTAATTTCTTCTGTAATTTTTCTAATTTTTTTATCCTGTTTTGCCTAAATTTTAGTAGTTGAGATATGCATAAATTTTAAACCATAGTCATAGACAATATCATACCTGTTTAAATACATATTATTGCTTGTTAATGGTTCTGTTTAAAGAATAATTTCATTATCCAAGCCTGGTTTCCAATAACTTGGCACATAGCTGAGGCCAGCCTCAAACTTACAGTCCTCTTGCCTCTGCCTCAGCTTCTGTCTTTCCCTCAGACTCTGGGGCCTTGAATCATAGACACCCACTGCCATGACCCTCTTTAATGTCTACAATTAATTTTGTATTTTACTACATAGTACTATTTAATGTCCTGGGAGTAATGTTGTAAAACTAAAATTTGTTATTATTTGGTAATTATATAATTAAAATTGTTTCACTTTTCTTGGGTTGAAATCTTTCATTGTTAAGTAGTGAACCTCCAGGCTTTATGATGTTTCTTGGATGGTCCTTACCTATATTAGCAGAGAATTTTGGTGCCTTTAAATTGCTCTTTCAGCATCAAATTTTTCTAATATGTTTAAATCCATCAAATAGTATTTTGTCAGCAATTCGAAGGTATTGTATTTTTCTAAACCACTTTAAAAATTGTATCATTTTTTGCTTTTTTTTTGTTTTGATCTATTTTGCTTTTGTTTTTTAGACAAGGTCCCACTATGTAGCATTGATTGGCTTAGAAATGACTATGTAGTCCAGGATGGCCTCAAATTCAGAGATTTCTGCCAATCCCTGCCTTCTAAATGCTGTATACTTTTACATTTTTAGTTTAAATGACTTATTAATTTTTCTAGCTTAAAGATTTTTATATGGCACATTATAAAGCCAATTTGCACTTACAATGTGTAGTAGTCTAGTCCAAGTAACAAACATTTCCTTGTCTTCAACAATCAATAATTGTATGTGTTAGGATTTCCTATTTTGGGATGAGACCTGTGCTGAGTTTTGATGTCCTTTACTGAACGTCTTCATTTTTCCAGTGCTGCTGCCTCTTGTCATCCCTACTGACCACTATCCCGTTTCATTCTTGTACAAAGTTTATTTTTGTAAATAAATGAAACATGAGATGTTTCTCTTCCTGTACCTGCCATGTTTTACTTAACATACTTATCACCCGTTTCAGTCAAATTCAATCAAACTTCAAATGACAGAAATTCATTGCTTTGAATGGCTAATGAATACTTGATGTGTGTTTTGGGGGAAGATGTGAGAAATTATATACAAATCGCAATATGTATGTGGAAACCACAGGACAACATTGGGGAGTTGTTTCTTTATAAAAGTTCCAGGTAGCTGGGTGTGGTGGCGCACACCTTTAATCCCAGCACTTGGGAAGCAGAGGCAGGCGAATTTCTGAGTTCTAGGCCAGCCTGGTCTACAGAGTGAGTTCCAAGACAGCTGGGACTACACAGAGAAACCATGTCTCAAAAAAACAAAACAAGAACAAAAACAAAAGTTCCAAGGATCTAATCTCAGGCCATAAGGCTTGCACAGCAGACTCTACTTTATGACCTTTTAATGTATACTTAGCATGCGTGGTGTGTGTGTGTGTGTGTGTGTGTGTGTGTGTGTGTGTGTGTGTGTGTGTGTGTTTCATTTATGTTTGGAGTAGACTCTCACAATTGAGAACAGTCATGTGCTCCTGATCCTGCTATTTCTACTTCTACAGGACTGGACTTTCATGCATGTACCATGGTACCTGAGTTCTCATTTTCTTTATAACTCATCCACTAAAAGATACTTACCTTACTCTGTATTTCAACTATCGTGAATAGTGATGAAATAAATATACAAGTGTAATTGTCTCTGTGTATACCTGTTTCATTTCCTTTGAAGAAGTAGAATACACTAGTTGTGCTTTTTATATTTAAGGGATTTCTATATTTTTTCTATAATAGGTGTGCTACGTTATATTTTTTTCAAACAATGTGCTATATTTTCTGTTTCTGTGAATCCTTTACAGAATTTATTTATCTGTGTAACAATAAACATTATAAGTATATATAACATTATACATCAGTATAGCTATTATTTAACATTTTATATAATTTTTATTTTACTTTCTCTGATGGTTAGAAAAAAATTAACCATTTTCATGAGTTTATATTTAGTAATTTTAAATTGTTTATCTATTCCTTTATTTAATACAGGTTTAAAGTGAAGTATCAATTCACTTCATAACATACATCATCTCATTGCTTTATCTTCCCCCAATACATCCCCCACCCAACCACAAATCTGCTTTTCTGTATGTATGTATGTATGTATGTATGTATGTATGTATGTATGTATGTGTAAGATAGCCCACATCCAATTGCTACTGATCCCATGTGTGTAGAGATGGGATCATTCACTGGAGCTTGAGATTTCTACCTTGGGCTCACCTTTCAGAAACAATGATTTTTTTTCCTTCTCCCAACAATTACCATCTGCTAATAGCTCCTCAGTAAATGCTAGGAACAAAAGACTGCCACCTGAATCTGTACTAGAATTATGAACGACTTGATTTGTTATGGAAGGATATATGAAAAGCTACACGGAAATATGCTATTTAACAAAAGAACTAAGAAAAGAGTTACAGGTATAACTTGATACATGTGAAATGAAGGAAGGCTCAAATAGGAATGCAAACAAGGGAAAGAAGTAACATGTGGGGTAATCACAACTAAGGATTTATGAGAAAGCATATAGAAACCCACAAGTTAGTAAGATAATTTAAAAAATATACCATAAAAATATTTGAACAGAATTGCCTTGTGTGGGTGGACAATGTCACTGTTAGAGAAAATGGATTATTAAATGAGAACCACAGTTACAATGTGAGATTCCCTCCCTATAAGATATTGGCCAATGAGGCCCCAGAAGTCTCAAAAAAACCAAAACCAAACAAACAAAAACCACAGGCTATTGCCAAAGCACTTGGTGAGCCAACATAACTGCATACTAAGACTGTATTGCTAAGGATGCCTCTCATTTGGTTGTTTAGTTCTTTGGCCCCCTTTTGCATTGCATTGTTTGTGGGGTTTTGAGTAGCCATCTTTATTCATTATCCTTTCTTCCTTCTTTCCATCCTTTCATCTTTTGTGCTCCATGTATTTATAATGTTATTTGTCATATTTACAATGCCAATTGTCATTAATATTTGCAATATCAATATGAATTTACCTCTTACAAATATTCTCCTCTATTCTGTAAAGATCCCTCTACTTCTGGGCTTCATTATATACCCCAGAACTGCCACAAATGTGTGGCTCTCTAAAGGTACCAATATAAAGATACTGAGCACAGAAGGATAAAGATGGAACAAGTGTTGAAATGTTCCCCGTCAATAAACATTTGATTCTGCAGGATAGAGTCAGAAAAAGTTCTATAAAGTAACAGTTTAATGGGGCAATGAGGACTGAAAATATACTAACCAATCCTAGGGAAAAGATGAGACTACTTACAGATTTTATGGAAGACATAATGGGAAAGGGGATACAGGGCTGTGGCTGGAGGTTCCCATATATAATGTGAGAGAGAGACTGAACCCATTTCCTCATTTGTCACATTAGTCATTACCATGATTTGAATATAAAATTCTCTCCATAGCTCAAGCATTTCAACACTTAGGAAACAGCTGTCAATGCTGTTTTGGGAGATTGTGAAGCCATAGAGCCTAGAACCTACATGGCAGATGTAGGAACATAGACCCAGAACTAGAGGATTATAGTCTCCTGGGTTCTAACTTAAACACTCTTATTCAACTGTATTTGTAGAAATTTAACAGGCTTTATGGTCAAAGACTGGGTCCCAGGCACTAAAAATTACCCACTGAGAGACTGTAAGGCAAAATAAACATTCTTCCCATATGTTAATTCTGGCAGATATTCTTATCTTAGTGACAAGAAAAGAAACCAATAGAGCCATAGTAGGTACAAGGAGTTAGGATCTGAAAGACAGACAAAAAGCGAAAGGTGCAGGAAACTTTAGGGAAAAGAAGAGAGGCCACAAGCCCATGCTTCAAAGTTCTGGCACACAGGCGATTTCCAGACAACTATTCATCACAGCTACCCTTGACCCAACTCAACAATCATTACTAATAATGAAGATTATTTCAAAAGTTTTCCTAATAATGCAGTTCTTTCCCAATATTCCTCGTGACATAAATAGCTATTATACTTCACTCTATCTGTGAACATATCTATATCCAGTATTTCCACATACCTCATTCATTCCCATAGTCATGTCTTTCTTCAGAAATTTCTGAATACATGCACAACATACATATGCCAATTTTTTTTCTTCCAGGCTCAGCAACAACTTCAAAGATGGTGAATGAATACAAGAGAATTGTTCTGCTGAGAGGACTTGAATGTATCAATAAGCATTATTTTAGCTTATTTAAGTCATTGCTGGCCAGAGATTTAAATCTGGAAAGAGACAACCAAGAGCAATACACCACGATTCAGATTGCTAACATGATGGAAGAGAAATTTCCAGCTGATTCTGGATTGGGCAAACTGATTGCGTTTTGTGAAGAAGTACCAGCTCTTAGAAAACGAGCTGAAATTCTTAAAAAAGAGAGATCAGAAGGTAACACAGAAGACCCTGTCCCTGCCTGTGTCTTATTATCTCCACTCCCTTCTTAACCTTGAAGTCCACAGATAGCTGTCATATTTCCAGTTTGCATCTCAAAGACCATCAGCATATTGGTTCTTTGGATTAGCTACTGAGGACGTTTGTCTTCCAATGGTTGCTTATAATTTATTCTTTTTTTTGTTTTTTTTTTTTAAAGACAGGGTTTTTCTGTGTATCCCTGGCCATCCTGGAACTCGCTCTGTAGACCAGGCTGGCCTTGAACTCAGAAATCCACCTGCCTTTGCCTCTGCCTCTGCCTCTGCCTCTGCTTCTGCCTCTGCCTCTGCTTCCCAGGTGCTGGGATTAAAGGTGTGCACCACCACTGCCCGGCTAGTATACTTGCAATTTAAGGAGTATATTTGGTGTGTATATTTCAGACAAAAATAGAAGGTGATCAAAGATTGGTGTTCCAGATGTAACTTAGAAGTTGAAAAGTAATAAATCTAAAGAACAAAGTTAAGATTTATATTTAAGTATATAAATTAACAAATTATGTCACCTATTTTAAGAATACCAATCTATCCTCTGTATTAACAAACATAAGGATAAACTTTGATTAAATATATCCTTAAGAAGGTGTGAGTTGCCAGGCTTGGTGGCACATACCTTTAATCCCATCACTTGGGAGGCAGAGGCAGGCAGATTTCTGAATTCAAAGCCAGCCTGGTCTACAAAGTGAGTTCCATGACAGCCAGGGCTATACAGAGAAACCCTGTCTCGAAAAACAAAACAAAACAAAACAAAACAAACAAACAAACAAAACACCGGTGTTCATAAAATTATCGAGTTGGGTAAAAAGACTTTAGAAAGTTAAAATCTTATTTCACAAGTTTATGTCAGATTTCCTTTTACTTGTATCTATTATTTGAGTGTATTATGCACAAAACATGACCAAATCAATGTGATAAATTGTGTATTTTAAGATAATGTAGGACAATGGGAATGAGAAAAGCTTGACTGAGATACATGGGCTTCAAGAGCAGGAAGGGATTTCTCATTTTATATGGGACGTGTAAAGAAAACATTGATTAACAGAAGATGGTATCAAAAGTTGTGCCTTTAGAGTTGTGTTGCTAGAGTAAACTTTGGAATAAGCATCGATATAAATGCACCAAAGAGGAAATGGCAGAAAGACTTGATGATCCCTAGACCATCTATTTTGGTTTATGTGGGCTTTCCTGTTCACGCATTTGTTCTGATAAAAAAAAAAAAGTCTCCACATCCTAGTAACAGGAGAAACATCACTGGAAAAAAATGGTCAAGAAGCAGGTCCTGCAACACCTACATCAACTACAAGCCACATGTTAGCATCTGAAAGAGGCGAGACTTCTGCAACCCAGGAAGAGACTTCCACAGCTCAGGCGGGGACTTCCACAGCTCAGGCGAGGACTTCCACAGCTCAGGCGGGGACTTCTACAGCCCAGGTGAGCCTGAGGAACAGTGGTGGGCTGGCAGTGCAGACAGGCAGAGGTGATTCCTCTTCCCCCTGCTCAGTCTATCATGTACTCACTGTTGTATTAGTTTCTCTTCAAGCTTTTATTAAAGCACAGGATAACTGATCATGTGGCATTAATATGTGTTCATTCCTACTAAGATCTCATGAACTTGAAAATCAGGTTGAGACATGGTTGTTGCATATTTATACACACCTAGTTTTCTAATTCAAATTAAATTTTGTCCTACCATAGAAGTAAAAATAGAAAAAAAATGATTCATATAACTTTTCTTCTCCATTTTTTTGACAAACCCACTTATACACAACTTTTTATCACTATTAATGATCATAGTTTAGACCTGGCCAGAGGGTGGGTGCTACTCCTTCAAGTTCCCAACATATTCAGTCATAATAAATCTACTACCTAATAATGAAGACACACTCTGCTCAATTGATTAGATCCATTAACAGGGCAGTGGATATACTTTCAGAAAAGAAAAATTATGAGAGAAGAAGAGACTGGAGTGAAAAAGAGCAAGGCGGCTAAGGAACCAGATCAGCCTCCCTGTTGTGAAGAACCCACAGCCAGGTGCCAGTCACCAATACTCCACAGCTCATCTTCAGCTTCATCTAACATTCCTTCGGCTAAGGTACAAGCTTTTTGTTCCCCTTTCATTTCTTCAGTCCAAGTACCAAGAGCAAGTCTTGAAATTCTGACCATGTCCCCCACTTCTCCCTGAGATTTAATTAGTCAAACATACACAGATACTGGATATGATAAAGATCATCATACAAGGACAGAAACAGATGCAAAAAATATGTAATACAAATATAGAATTAGCTGACTCATACACAACCTTTCATTTAGATAGACTGTTTAATGAACTTGTTACCTCTGTCAATGAGGAGTTTGTCTGCTTATTTTGATCCCAGGTAGGAAGAGGCAAGCAGAGAGTCAGAAGCAATGGACTCCATTCTCCTCTCTGTACTCTCACATATCTTTCTTTTATACAACTAACTTGTTAACTTTTTAAAATGCATATTAGGGTACTCACTTCTTCAGAACAGTTGACACATTGTATAGCCATTCCATCTTAAAGGACTGTAAGTGTCTAAACCTATCTATCCACTGAATTCGAGTGTTGGTATCTTGCTCTAGCTTTATTATGTCCCTGCAGAAGTCCTATCCATGCCGGGTTGGAAATGGATTGTGCTTAACTGGATAATATACTCTTGTATTATTACCAGTTATGATACAGAACTAATATTTGTGTTTCAAATTTGCTGTTTACTTTTAAGATTATGGTTTCCCTATTTTTTCTATAGATACTTACAAACCTGAGATTTTATGAGTTCAAGAAAAACAAAAGGATTAGCATAGCTAAGAAGGATAGATGAGGGCTGTCTTGTCCAGGTAAGGCTCTGATAGATACTTCGTGAGGCTTAGAGGTCACAAAACAAAGAAATAATAGAGCTTAAATGGGAGTATCTAACCACTTATTGATTGGAATTAAGGCCCACTACAAGAGATGGAACCCATACCAGACACTGCTAAAGGAGTCAGGAATCTGAGACTAAATAGGTCATGTGCCTAGGAGAAAACCTACAACTATTATTCTACTAAAGGAACATGGCAATAAAATGAATCCTAATGATATGTTGCCATACCTATAGAGCTGTGCCTCATTCAACTCGCATCAAAGATGCTTCTTGCCATAGGTGGGAATTGACACAGAGACCCATGACTAGCCAATTTACACACAGTGAGAGATTTTAGAGCAGTCATTCTTCAATGGGATATCTTTATTAGATCTGTCTCCTCAAGACTCGGGAATCTACCTGAAAGGGAAAGATGACACCAAGGAAATATTTTCTTTCACATAAACAGGAGAGTTCCAAATATGAATTCAGAGACTGTAGTGGCACACATTAAAACAGCAAATATTCAAGCCAGATGGGGTCCCACAACTGAGAAGAAGTGGAGGAAAAGCAGAGGAGGAAGCAGAATCCTATGCCTAACAACAAAGCTATTTTCAGTTGATATATACTAGGAAATGGAAAAATGTATTTTCTCCAACAGATGATATCAACCACAGTCTAGAGCATGTCCCACAAAGCAAACTCCGTGTGTTATTTTTAGGGCTATTTATTTTGTTTTGCTTGGGATTTTTCTTTTCTGTTTTCTTTTGCTTTGTCTTTGTTTTTCAGTTTTTATTTTACATTTTGAGAATGAGAAAAAGAACATGAAGTGGAATGGGAGTGGCGGAAAATCTGGGGAAGTTGGGAGAAGGGAATCATGATAAGTACATGTTGTATTAAAGAAAAGGGATTAAATAAAATTAACAGGGAAAAGGCCAGTTCTTGGAGAGGAAAATGAGCATAGCAAGGGAAGTTAAAGAATGTGTGGAAGTCCAGGACAAGAGGCCATTCACCAGAAACTGTGAGTGAAAGGAGTGAGCTACAATTTACTACCTCCTGGTTATTCTTCCAGGTCAAGCTACCTTCAATTTAGACTTGTCAAATATTTCATCAGATTCAATGTTAGCTTAATAACATATGGGAAAGAAGATGATTGGTGCCACTTATTTTTTCTGAGTATGCATAGGAGGAAATAAATTATTTGTCACAGAAGGAAAACCACAACAGTGTCACCATCTATTCTCTCTAAGTTCACTTTCCTCTCTCTGTCCCTCCACCTTCCCTCCCTCTTTGTTTTTTAACTAACTTGAGGAAATATAATCAAGTAGTCAAGCAAAACCAAAAGCCATTTATACTCATCCCAGAACATACCGTTCTGATATTATAACTGTTTTTCTCTGCATTGTTTTTTTTTTTTTAGATTTTTTTATAATTGTTTGGGAAAAGCTTCTAGTGTAACATGTTACAAGTTATTAGTCTCTTACTTGCTTTTACAGTTTTACATATCAGGACTGTCTTTCCAAGTCCCTAAAATAAAAAGGAATATTATATTCAAGGATGACATCAGTATTTGTGTTTCTTTAGTAAATAATTCATTATAGACTGATTTTCTACTACCACAAACTCTTTTTCTTCTTCAAAGAATATCCTTTAAATGTGTGTATTTAAGGCTCATTTTGTAGTTTTCATGATAGCCCACTAATTTATTTTATACATATCCAATAAATTTATTTTAATTTAAATCTAGTCATTGCTATTTATTTACTTATATATAATTACCACCACTAAATGTATTACTTTACTTTTTTATGTTATGCGAATTGGTTGCACTGATCAAAAAATTAGATCCAATTGGGTCTGTGGAGACAGAAACACTATCTCCATAAACTCAAAATCTATGAAGTTCATAGCTTTTTGACACTTTGCAGATTGTCTCATAGTTAGAGAATCTTCTCTCCATTCAAATACTCTATTGAAATCCAGGGAGCTCAGACCACTATACAGAAAAGAGATCAGATCCTACCAATATCTCTCAGGTTCCACAAATCATTGCTGATCAGGAAAACTCTCTATCCATGTTTAAGGACATGTCTCTAACAAAATAACTCTACTGGAGCCTATTTAAATGAAGGGGCTGTGAGCCAGCTAGTATTTTTGATCATTTAATGATAGACTGTTACACCTTGTGGAGATACACTGTGATTTCTATCCTCAAAATAACCCACAGTGAGTCCGATGGTAACTAAAGACCTTTGACACCTTTATGATATTTTATAATTATTGTCTATTTTCAAAAACATTTAATTTTCCATTTTTATCTGCTTTGGACATAGTGTAAAGATTTTATTTGAATTAATCATATTTCTACTTAAGTACTCCATAAAATTATTCTCAAAGAATGTGCTGTATTTATATTCAACACTTTTCTTCATGTTAGAAAGTAACTCTTTTTTTTCAGTGAAAGTGTTTAAATGTCAGTGGATGGAGCCCCTTGCTTTAATTCATTGGCCTTTTGGTCAACTAAAGAATTCCTGTTTAGCTTATCTTCAGTTTTACAAATTCATAAAAATTGTTAGGAACAATGTTGAGATTGAGATTTGTCTCATGTAAAGGTTAATTTGTATTTCTGCTAAACTCATATGTTTATATCCCTGTATTTGTTCAACACAGAACCAAAAATCACAACCCCAGAATCAGAACATTCCCAGAGGTGCTGTTCTCCACTCAGAGCCCCTGACAGTGATGGTGCTCACTGCAACAGACCCATTTGAATATGAATCACCAGAACATGAAGTAAAGAACATGCTTCATGCTACAGTGGCTACAGTGAGCCAGTATTTCCATGTGAAAGTTTTCAACATCAACTTGAAAGAAAAGTTCACAAAAAAGAATTTTATCATCATATCCAATTACTTTGAGAGCAAAGGCATCCTGGAGATCAATGAGACTTCCTCTGTGTTAGAGGCTGCTCCTGACCAAATGATTGAAGTGCCCAACAGTATTATCAGAAATGCAAATGCCAGCCCTAAGATCTGTGATATTCAAAAGGGTACTTCTGGAGCAGTGTTCTATGGAGTGTTTACATTACACAAGGTAAGGTGTGAAAACTTGTCTTTTAACCTTCTACACCAACACCTGGAAACAATTTCCATAATAATTTTTCATTTAGTGCTTAATGACAGTATTGCAACACAAGACTCTACCTTGTCTAGGGATAAAAAGAGAAATCATCAAATAGATTAGGGAATAAGATTGGGTGATCTCTTAACACTCAATTCCCTAAGATAGATCTGAGAGAACTCTCTGGAAATGGTGTACAAGATACTTCCTTTTACTACTTACAAATACTTATGCTCAGCCACAGCGAGCAGGAAAGTGACAGGGCACAGGTTGGTGTCATGCTAACAGTTTCTATTTGAAGCTCTATGCAACTATACAACACTTATTCATTTCTTTCTCTTGGAAGCTTTATGGCTCTTTAGTAGTCTTTTAACAAAAGCTCTTTTAAAAAATCAGAGGGTGGATTGGGTGGGTGAGATAAAAATCTGGAGTGTAAAAAAATAGATAGATTTAAAATAGAAAAAAATCTATTGTTTTATGGCATACTCTTTTCACACTAAGCATATGAACATCAATGGAGTACTACTCAGCTATTAAAAAGAATGAATTTATGAAATTCCTAGGCAAATGGATGGACCTGGAGGGCATCATCCTGAGTGAGGTAACCCAATCACAAAAGAACTCACATGATATATACTCACTGATAAGTGGATATTAGCCCAGAAACTTAGAATACCCAAGATATAGGATACAATTTGCAAAGCGCATGAGACTCAGGAGGAAAGAAGACCAGGGTGTGGAAGCTTTGCCCCTTCTTAGAATTGGGAGCGGAACACCCATGGAGGGAGTCGCAGAGATGAAGTTTGGAGCTGAGACAAAGGGGTGGACCGTCTAGAGACTGCCATATCCAGGGATCCAACCCGTAATCAGCCTCCAAACGCTGACACCATTGCATACACTAGCAAGATTTTGCTGAAAGGACCCTGATATCGCTGTCTCTTGTGAGACTATGCTGGGGCCTGGCAAACACAGAAGTGGATGCTCACAGTAAGCTATTGGATGGATCACAGGGACCCCAATGGAGGAGCTAGAGAGAGTACCCTAGGAGCTGAGGGGATCTGCAATCCTATGGGTGGAACAACAATATGAACTAACCAGTGCCCCCCGGAGCTTGTGTCTCTAGCTGCATATGTATCAGAGGATGGCCTGGTCGGCCATCAGTGGAAAGAGAGGCCCATTGGTTGTGCAGACTTTATCTGCCTCAGTGCAGGGGAATGCCAGGGCCAGGAAGTGTGTGAGTGGGTGGGTGGGGGAGGGTGTGGGGGACTTTTGGGATAGCACTGAAGATGTGAATGAAGAAAGTACCTAATTAAAAATAAAATAAAATTAAATTAAATTAAAAAAGAAGACCTGAGGAGACTGTGTCAGCAGCAGGAGGATTAAACCAAGGATTGTTTTTTTGTTTGTTTGTTTTTGTTTTTGTTTTTTTTTTAATAATGTCACTTGAAACCTTGTTTCCAAACAACAACAAAACCAAAAATTTAATAAAAAATGAATTAATTATCAAGAAAAAGAAATTTATGGGTAATAGCTTGAGTAATGTTCAATGCAGTATAAATTGGAGACTATTTCAAAAAATTACCTAAACGAATGCAAATATTGACTATGACAATTTGGGAGTTATATATAGATTAGATGGCAAACTCTTCAAGTCAAAACCATTCAATAAAATGAATTGACTATCTCTACATATAGTAGGTTTAAGCATTTAGTGTAGATTCTTGTGTGTTGTTCTATTAACGAGTTATTTCTGATTAGCATAGCAACTGAGAACTACTATATGAAATGACATTTTGGAGGCAAATCAACCTACTTTTCTAGATTCACTAGATTTCTAGACTTACTAGATATATACAGATATCTTTTTGATGCATCAAAGAAGGAAGAGGCCTGTCCAAAGTTCTGATTCCAGTGATCTCTGGTAATTTGCTGGGAACCCAGGCTGTTGAGAAATAGAGAGTAGTGGAAACAGGAAGAACATTTATTGTCCTAGCACTTCCTGGAAGAAATCTGCAATTCAAGAAATCAAATTATTATAGTTGTAGAGAAATGGCATGAGGAGACTGCTCCCAGCTTGCTAGCTGTGAGGAAACCTGGGATCTTTGTCACTCTCAGCAGACTGAGTGAGGAGGCATACTTTCTCAAGGAGGGAATCCTGCTGTTCTGCCAAGTAACTGCAATCCTGAGGAAATGGCCTTGTTTTTCCTTCTCTCATGAGAAAGTAACTGTGTTTATAGTTTAATTAGACATCGCATTTCAGAGATGGACTGCAAGCAGATGTCTCAGGCTGAAAGGACATTTGGGTCACTTTGAACCAAGATAAGCTATTGCTAGGAAAACAGCATCCGCTGGGAAACTGGAAACTGTGGGGAAATCTTTCTCCTGCTTTACCATTAAAAGAAGTTGAAACTTTGAATAAACTATGTGTTAGCTGACTTGACTGTGGACCAGCTATGTCCTCATTAATAATGCTTTACCCTTGGGACCAGAACATATAAGATGTTGACAAAAGTAATAAAAATTCCTTAGGAATGCATCACTGAAGATACCTGTTTGCCTATGTTTTTAACAGGTTTCATATTTTCCTATGATTTTTTCATGTAAATAATCCATTTGAATGTATAATAGTGACTGTGGATGAGATAACCTTCAGAAAATGAATGTTAATCTTACTTTTGCAGAAAACAGTGAACCGAAAGAACACAATCTATGAAATAAAAGATGGTTCAGGAAGCATAGAAGTGGTGGGGAGTGGAAAATGGCACAACATCAACTGCAAGGAAGGAGATAAACTCCACCTCTTCTGCTTTCACCTGAAAACAATTGACAGGCAACCAAAGTTAGTGTGTGGAGAACACAGTTTCATCAAGGTAGGATGTCAATGACAATCAGACGAGCCGAAGAGGATATGGACTTTTAACAGTCTGAACGTGAAGATTTCATTAAGTTACACAGACAATTCTGTATCTGGAGGAATGAATTCAGATAATGCCTTTATACTCACTTCCATTGAAGAAATAATCCAAAAACATTCCATATACACTAAATAACAATATATTTGAAGAATTTTGAATGGCATGGAAATAGATTTCAATGTGATTAAGGGCAAGAATGTTGAATAAGTCAAATGTGCTTTCGATTGCCAGCTTTAATAATTGGCTTGTCCTTGAAAAGTTAAAATTTCTATCTTGAATTTATGAGAAGAAATATGTTCTCATGGTGTCTATCATATCATGAGAAATGAGTAGTCTCTATTTCCTTAACTCTTTGAAGGTGGGACAGACAGACAGACAGACAGACACGCATACACACACACACACACAGAGAGAGAAAGAGAGAGAGAGAGAGTGCAATAAATCACTAGGTTGTTATTTTAGGTAAATTGTAAGTAAATATTTAGGTAAATATACATTTCTTCCTTTTGCTACGTTGTAATATTGCAACCACTGTTTTTATGTTCTCCAATCTATTCAGTGGGATTGTTCTTTATGATCTGTCTGAACTTATGATTTTATCATATGTGTGTTTTATGTAGATATCAAAGAGAGGAAATGTACCAAAGGAGCCTGCTAAGGAAGAAGATCACCATCATGGTCCCAAACAAGTGATGGTGCTGAAAGTAACAGAACCATTTACATATGACCTGAAAGAGGATAAAAGAATGTTTCATGCTACCGTGGCTACTGAAACTGAGTTCTTCAGAGTGAAGGTTTTTGACACGGCTCTAAAGAGCAAGTTCATCCCAAGAAATATCATTGCCATATCAGATTATTTTGGGTGCAATGGGTTTCTGGAGATATACAGAGCTTCCTGTGTCTCTGATGTGAACGTTAATCCAACAATGGTTATCTCAAATACACTGAGACAAAGAGCTAATGCAACTCCTAAAATTTCTTATCTTTTCTCACAAGCAAGGGGGACATTTGTGAGTGGAGAGTACTTAGTAAATAAGGTAAGCCGTTGCAATACTTGTAAAATTTCCTCTGCAATCTGAGATTTTAGGTTTAAATTTGCTCAACTGGACTTTGCTCAACTTACTTAACAAAGGAAATCATTACCTTCCATAGCAGAAAGAGACCAGGCAAGACCAGGCTTCCTCACTTTTGGGATTTCCATGGTCTCTTACTACTCTTCTACAAGGCTCCACCAGGAAAATTCTTCTTCTTCTTCTTCTTCTTCTTCTTCTTCTTCTTCTTCTTCTTCTTCTTCTTCTTCTTCTTCTTCTTCTTCTTCTTCTTCTTCTTCTTCTTCTTCTTCTTCTTCTTCTTCTTCTCTTCTTTTCTTCTTCTTTTCCAAAGAGATTTATCAATAACATTTGGCATTTTCCTGGCTAGGACAATCCATCTATAGCCACCCTAGTCCCAGACACTGTTCAGTATATACCACATTTTCTTTTTAAATTATCTTTTGATGGTTTCCTTACCTGTATTAGGGACAACTCGATTGTAAGTAAAGAGCCAAACTCCTAGCCTTGATACATTTTGAGAAGATGAGATTAATAAAACAAATAGATTCCTCTGCCATAGAATGTTTTGATGTCCAACAAGCCAGGTGTATATCTTTTTTTTTCTTTTTCTTTCCTTTTATTTGGGGGGGGTATTTGAGACAGGGATGGATTATATTTTTAATGTGCTCTCATTCTCTTGTTCTTTCTCCTTTTATCCAGATCTTTTGAAAAAGTGACTATTGTTTTAAATAATGAAAGGGGAGTTTAACAGGAAAGTTTTAATTTCGGAGTTTATAACTGAACACAATCAAAGTGGGGAAATTTAAGGATTTCTACAACTTTGGAGTGTTTTTTTTAAGTGCCAATACACAAATTCATTTGTATGCTTGTTCAATGTGTAATTTCATAATTTCATGTATATGAATACAGTTAGGAGTTTTACATTTTATGTATGCTGTCTGTGGCTTCGCTGGTACATTTGGCTATACAATAAGTAAAGTAAGTGAATTACAAACTAAAACACCAGAACTTAATGCTATACTGACTTAACCTTTGTGAGATTTGGAGTGAATCAAGTGTGCACTGAGAAATTGTGATCCTTTTTTAAAGGAGTTGTGTTTGTATGCATATATGTGTGCTTGTGTGTGAATGCGCATGCATAGATGTGTGCATGTGTATGTATGTGTGTGTATATGTATGTGCATCTCTGTGCATATGTGTCTATATATCTGTGTATGTGTCTGTGTTTCTATTTCTTCTGTTATTATCTGGGGTTTTTTAGTCTGTTAGTTTGCTCTTTTTTATTTTTATTTTTTTATTTTTGTTGCCTTGTCTTTTTAACTTGCCTGTTTTTTTCTTTTTGATTTTGTTTTTTGTTTTTGTTTTGTTCTTTTCATTTGTGAGAAAAATGTAGAGATGTCAGTTTGGGTAGGAAATATCTGTGAGGAGGTAAGTGAAGGGGAACTATGATCAGGTTACATTGTATGAAAATAACTTTATTTCCAACATAAGTTAAGTGAGAAATGTGGGCTTACAATAATGCTCCCCAACCTCACAATGAAGCACAAGTAACCTTTCTTCTCAGGTCTCTTGGATGTCCCTACAAAACCTGCAATGGAAATCAGATGGTTTTGTTGTTTGGTTCTGTTGGTTTGTTTGTTTTCATTTTTGATCCTTTTCATGGGATCTTTAAGAAATCTAAGATATTCTGATATGTTACCACAAGTGCTTAGAAAGATACTGATTTTTTCTAAAGATACCCAGCAGATAAAGACCACATGCAGGTAAAGCTTCAGAGGGGTTTCCAAGGCTGGAGAGATGGTTCAGTCAACTAAAGGCTAGGCTCACAAATAGAATATCAGGAGTGATTTCCAAGAAAAGATGTGTTCATTGGAACAGCCTAAACTATTTAGTTCCTGTAATTTTACTTTTTCAGAATGTATTTCTTTTGTCTATGAGGACTGAGAAGAAACACAAAGGTCATGAAACTAATAGGAAGGCAAGGTTCAGAAATGAGTTCTCTCCTTCTACCATGAGTCCCGGTCATTGAACCAACCGAGGTCATCAGGTTTGACCACAAGCACCCTTGCCCACTGAGCCATCTCATTGGCACTTGTACCTCCAATTCTAAACCTAAGAACCATAGTTGCCTTGTGGGAGACAGGTTTATGTTGACACATTTTAGTTCTCATAGATGTGACAACCTTTGGCATATTTCCTAGAAGATTCAATGTTAATTTGCTTTTTCAGAAAACGGAGAGGAATAAATTCATTTACTATGGAATTGGAGATGATACAGGGAAAATGGAAGTGGTGGTTTATGGAAGACTCACCAATGTCAGGTGTGAACCAGGCAGTAAACTAAGACTTGTCTGCTTTGAATTGACTTCCACTGAAGATGGGTGGCAGCTGAGGTCTGTAAGGCACAGTTACATGCAGGTACGTGCTCTAGGAAATACCAGTCTTCCTAAGAATCACATACTTTTTGTTTGCTTGTTTTTGTTTTTGTTCTTGTTTTTTGTTTGTTGTTTGTTTGTTTGTTTGTTAATTTCGAGACAGGGTTTCGCTGTGCAGCCCTTACTATCCTGGAACTTACTCTGTAGACCAGGCTGGACTGAAACTCAAAAATGAGCCTGCCTCTGCCCCTGGAGTGCTGGGATTAAAGGCATGCACCACCACTGCCCAGTGCTTTTTAATACTCTAGTAAAGGATGAGTATTGGTAATACATGGAAAATCAAATAGGTAGAGGAAAAATTAAGGATTGCTCATTTAACATATAAGCTTCATTCCATTACTTTTAATAAGAGTTTCTAAACATAACAAGGAAAACAAATGCAGAAAGACAAACATTTTTATATGTTTAACTAATTGATTTAAAAGAAAACTATCAGATTTTTCAAAACAGAGAGTACATTTGACAGGAAAATCAAGGTGTTTGTTTCAAATTCTGACTCTAGTTTTTCAAGTTGACCAAATACTAAAACACAACCTCAGAGTATTCATTTATAAGATGCCAATACTTTCTGTTGCAGAGGATTGTGGACAAAATCATAAGTCCCCAATGAAGCCTTGAGGAAATGAGATGACAAGGAGATGCAGTAAATGTCCACCCACAATAAGCTAGTTCAAAGAACACGCCACACCACTCAGTTATAATACTTATAAGCTGCACAGCTAGATTACACAGATATACCACTAAACAACTCTTTTACCCAGCTATGAGATCCCTTGCTATTCGTGGCTTCTCCAGGCCACATGGCTCTGCCCCATCTTTCTTCCACCTCCTATTCCTCCTCCTTCCTCTGTCTCCTCCTGCTCATCTACCTCTCTCTTCTCTTCAGGCTCTCTAATACCTCCAGCCTCAAATTTCCCTTCCACTGCCAAATCACTGATTCTACTTTTTATTTGACATGGTAAAATGGGGAGAAGGTTCACATGAAATCACCTAAGTATATAATCTACTCCTTGTTGGGGCAGCTCCTCTTGAAAAAAACAGGATTAACATCAAAATACAAATAGCACGAGGCAATCCAAAACAACAAGGTGCGAATATCCACCCTCCTCTTCATATTTACAAACATCTGTGTGGTTTTCTATTTAAACACACAGACACACACACACACACACACACACACACATCACTATTATAATGTAAAGAAAAGAAACATAAGTGATAACTTCTTCACGTAGAAATGCTCTTAAACTACCAGTGTTCTCTAAACCATCAGCCATTTGCCAAAACTCCAATCCTCCTTACCTCAGGAATTGCAACACTTTCCTTTTCCCTGTACCTCTGTAACACACCCTGCACTTTGAACATTGCTCAAGCTGTAGGAGTAACTTGCTAATTTTACAATTCCAAGCAAGAGAACAAAGCTGACTCCAAGAACAGAGATGTATTTAAGGTCAGAGTGAGAAAAGGGCACATGGCACTCATGGTGAGTAGTCAGCAAGAAAGGTGTGGACCCCACTGCATTCCAAGTGATCTGACTTCATTGTTTTCTTCTTTAAGGTCATCAATGCTAGAAAGTGAAGGAAAGCCACTCAACCCAGACTCAGTCGGGAGAACCTCTCTGGAACCATACTTCTGAAAACCTGAATGCCAATGATATTTTTTTGTGGAGATAAGATTCAATTACAGAAAATAAATGTGTATAAGCCTATTGAAATATCAGTCCTATAAAGACCATCTCTTAATTCTAGGAAATGGTGTTTTCTTATATTCTTTACACATTTTCTATATCTAAATTCATTTGTTGTCTCTATAACTTCTATAACTGTTCAATTTGCAATTTTTATGCCTAAAACTTATAAAAATAAATTCACACAATTTCTGTAAAGCAGTGTGCCTTTGGGAGTATCATTTAAACATTTGAGATGTGCTTAAAAATAAATAGTTAGTGGTCCTCAGGTAAAGCTGGAGAATACAGACACCAAATGTGATGTGTAAGGACAAAGCATGTTCAGGAGCAAAGATGTCTATTCTGCCCATTAATGTCAAGGTATTAATAAGATGTGGGAGAAGGTAGAACTCAGCCTTGAGTATAGTTCCAAAAATAATATGCTGAGAACAGGATCAAGTCTTCACACCAGCTATGCTGAGTAATGTGAGTGCGTTATAGAGTTTAGATATTGGAAAAAAATCCCCAGAATGAGGTGTTTACGGTGGGGCATAGTATTTTTAAAAGTAAGGAATCCCATCTTCAATTCCAGAGTCAAATAAAATAACTGCAAATCTTTAAAGCCAAATAAAGAAGGATTATGATAAAGGAAATCAAGGGAATTAAGAAATTGATATTCTCCCAGAGGTCTTTCTAGACTATTGCTTACATTTCTCTCTGCTGTGAAGACTTATTTTATAAAGCAACTGAAGGAACAATGGATTCATTTTGCCTGTGGTAGAATGATAGAGAAGGGTGAGATGGCTGGCCATGTAACTGCAGTGAGAATTGAGTTCTAGAGTTAATCTAGTTTATTGGGATGTGTTCAATTCACAGTCACTTCTCATCAATAGATTAATGTCACACGAAAGAATTTGTTCAAGGAAATTCTGTTGGTCTTTGTTATTTGTTTTGCTTTAGCTTGTTCTTCTAGACTGTGAGGGTGAGACTATTGTCTAGCACCTTGAAGCTCCACTTGTTTTTTTGTTTTTTTGTTTTTTTTTTGGTTTTTTGATATGTTCTTTGATTTGGTTTGTGAGAGTTTTATTGAGTATTTTTGCATTGTTATTCATAAGGGAAATTGGTCTGAAGTTCTCTTTCTATGTTGGGTCTTTGTGTGGTTTAGGTATCAGAATAACTGTTGCTTCATAGAAAGAATTAGGTAGAGTAGCTTCTGTTTCTATTATGTGGAATAGTTTGGGGAGAATTGGACTTAGGTCTTCTTTGAAGGTCTGATAGAACTCTGCACTAAACCCATCTGGTCCTGAGATATTTTTTTGTTGTTGTTGGAAGATTATTAATGACTGTTTCTCTTTCTTGTGGGGATATGAGAATGTTTAAATCGTTAATCTGATCCTGATTTAACTTTGATACCTGGAATCTGTCTAGAAAATTGTCCATTTCATCCAGGTTTTCCAGTTTTGTTGAATATAGCCTTTTGTAGTAGAATCTGATTTTTTTTATTTCTTCAGGATCTCTTGTTATGTCTCCCTTTTCATTTCTGATTTTGTTAATTAGGATACTGTCCCTGTGCCCTATAGTGAGTCTAGCTAAGAGTTTATCTATCTTGTTGATTTTCTCAAAGAACCAGCCCTAGTTTGGTTGATTCTTTGTAAGTTCTTTTTGTTTCCACTTGGTTGATTCCAACCATGAGTTTGATTATTCCCTGCTGTCTACTCCTCTTTGGTGAATTTGCTTCTTTTGTTCTAGAGGTTTGATGTGTGCTGTCAAGATGTTAGTGTATGCTTTCTCCAGTTTCTTTTTGAAGGCTCTCTGAGCTATGAGTTTTCCTCTTAGGACTGCTTTCATTGTGTCCCATAAGTTTGGGTATTTTGTGGCTTCATTTTCATTAAACTCTAATAAGTCTTAAATTTCTTTATTTATTTCTTCATTGACCAAGTTCTCATTGAGTAGAGTCTTTTTCAGCTTTCACATGAATGTTGACTTTCTATTATTTATGTTGTTATTGAAGATCAGCTTTAGTTCATGGTGATTTGATAGGATGCATGGTATGATTTCAGTATTTTTGTATTTGTTGAGGCCTCTTTTGTGACCAATTATATGGTCAATTTGGGAGAAAGTACCATGAGGTGCTGAGAAAAAGATATATGCTTTTGTTTTAAGATAAAATGTTCTGTAGATATCTGTTAAATCCATTTCTTTCATTACTTTTGTTAGTTTCTATGTGTCTCTGTTTATTTTCTGTTTCCAGGATCTGTCCATTGATGAGAGTCAGGTGTTGAAGTCTTCCACTATTCTTATGTGTGGTTCAGTGTGTGCTTTGAGCTTTACTAAAGTTTCTTTAATGAATGTGGATGGCCTTGCATTTGGAGTAAAAATGTTCATAATTGAGAGTTCATTTTGGTTGATAAGTGCCCATCCTTGACTTTTTTGTTAACTTTATGTAGAAAGTTATTTTGAAAGTCGATTTTATTCGATATTAGAATGAATATTCCAGCTTTTTTCTTGGAACCATTTGCTTGGAAAATTGTTTTCCAGCCTTTTATCTGGGGTAGTGTCTGTCTTTGTCCTTGGGTTGGATTTCCTGAATGCAACAATATGTTGGGGCATGTTTACATAGCCAGTCTGTTATCTATGTCTTTTTACTGAGGAATTGAGTCCACTGATATTAAGATATAATAAGGAAAAGTCATTGTTGCTTCCTGTTATTTTTGTTGTTAGAGTTCTGGTTCTGTTCTTGTGGCTGTCTTCTTTAGTTTTGTTGAAAGATTACTTTCTTGCTTTTTCTAGGGCATAGATTCCCTCCTTTTGTTGGAGTTTTCCCTTTATTATCCTTTGAAAGGCTGGATTAGTGGAAAGATATTGTGTGAATTTGGTTTTGTCATGGAATACCTTGGTTTCTCCATCAACGGTAATTAAGAGTTTTCCTGGGTATATTAGCCTCGGTTGTCCTTTGTGTTCTCTTATGGTCTTTATAACATCTGTCCAGGATCTTCTGCCTTTCATAGTCTCTGGTGAGAAGTCTGGTGTAATTCTGATAAGTCTGCCTTTATATTTTACTTGACCTTTTTCCTTACTGCTTTTAATATTATGGGTTTTTGTTTTGTTTTGTTTTTGTTTTTTGTTTTGTTTTGTTTTTTATGAATTTGCTGTTTTAATTATTATGTGTCTAGAGGAATATCTTTTCTGGTCCAGTCAATTTGGATCTCTGTAGGCTTCTTTTATGTTCATTGGCATCTCTTTCTTTAGGTTAGGGAATGTTTATTCTATAATTTTGTTTAATATACTCAATGGCTCTTTATGTTGATAATCTTCATTCTCATCTATACCTATTATTGTTAAGTGTGATCTTCTCATTGTATCTTGGATTTTCTGGATCTTTTGAATGAGGATCTTTTTACATTTTCTTTGATTGTTGTTTCCATGTTTTCTTTGGAGTCTTCTGTATCTAAGATTCTCTCTTCCATCTCTGGTATTCTGTTCTTGATGCCCACATCTATGGCTCCTGATTTCTTTCCTAGGATTTCTATCTCTAGAGTTGTTTCCCTTTGTGATTTGTTTATTGTTTCTATTTCCATTTTTAGAGTGTGGATGGCTTCATTCAATTCCTTCACCTGTTTGTTTTCTTTAAGTGATTTCTGCATTTCCTCTTTAAAGACTTCTACCTGTTTAGCTGTGTTTTCCTGTATTTCTTTAAGGCAGTTATTAATGTCCCTCTTAAAAACTTCTACAAGTATCATGAGATGTGACTTTAAATCTGAATCTTGCTTTTCCAGTGTGTTTTGGTTTTCAGGCCTCACTGTGGTGGGAGTTCTGGGTTCTGATGATGACAAGTAGTCTTGGTTTCTGTAGGTAAGATTCTTACATTTTCCTTTTGCTATCTGGTAATCTCTGGTGTTAGATGTTCTAGCTGTCTCTGGCTGGAGCTTGTTCCTCCTGTGGGCGTGTAAGTCTTTGTCAGCACTCCTGGGAGACCAGCTCTTTCCTAGCAAGACCAGTGCATGGAGGACTGAGGATCAGCTCCACCTCCTGGCTGAGGATGAAGCCCCATAGTAGGAATGTGTCCAAGAAGCTCTGTTGCTTCTGAGTCCCCTGCTCTTCTGTACAGACACACCTTACATGGAAGAGGAAGTGGTGATTTCACCTGAGTCTCAGGATTCAGAGCACTCCCTTGGAGGCAAGCTCTCCTCTGGCAGGGAAGGTTCACAGAAGAGTTAGGATCACGTCTACTTCTTATCTGAGAATGAAGGCCCAGGGTAGTAGGAATGTGTCCCAGAACATCTGTTGCTTCTGAGGCCCTTGTTCTCCTGCACAGACCTGGCTTACCAAACATTTACTCTTTACCACGAATAGCACAGCTACCGTACTTGACTGAAATACACATTAGCTACCTCTGCCTTCCTTTCCTCATCCATTCTTGTCTCATCATTGGAATCTTAGAGCACCTGCTACCTTCCCAATTCAGTTCTTCCATATAGAACTTACTCCCATCTACCACAACAGCCAAATTCACTCTAGCTTTGTCTTTTCTCATCTTGGTTGAGCTGAATCTTAAGTCCTATTTAACAGAGAACTGTGGAGATACCCTCTTCTACTTATCTGTTCTGAACCTACAGGTTCCAACTCCTTGGGGGATTGCCTAAAACTATCTGCATATCAGATATTTGCACACCAAGGTATTTTATATTTTTTGGGTTGGTTTAGCCAGAGAAGATGCATACAATGCTCAAGAGACTGAAGGCCCCAGGGAATGGGGAAGTCTGGTGGGATGGGGGGTAGGGGCTGGGGAATCCTATGGAGACACAGGGCTCAGGGAGTGGCTATGGGATTGGGAATACCCAGCGGTTGAATCAGGAGGGGATAAAACCTGGAGTGTAAGAAAAAGAAGATTAAATAAAAATTTTAAAAGAGAGAATAGAGGAGTGGAAACAGAGGTAGTCATGACAGTGGTCATTGTGACGAAAAATCAGCTGAAGAAATCCAGAGAACATCTGGAGCTGACACAGGGGTGTCAGAGAGAAAGTTACCCAGGGCTATGAGGAACTGAAGACTGAGATACTGCTGACTGACAACCAGGAACATTGCAGACAGCTGCCAATCCTTGAGGGTCAAGGACTAAGGCACCTCAGTCAATGAGCTGTGACACCAGCCACTCTCAAGGTGCCAGGATCACAAAGGCACTGTCTGTTTCCAACTGTCTTTGATCCACTGCTTTCAGAAGTTAATTATGAAAACTTCCAAATGCCAGGTTGGCAGTTGATGGTTAAATCCCAGAATAATAAGTCTCCAATCCAAAATCTCAGAGCCACAAGTCTCTGGCTTCTGAAGAGTTTGGCACTTGCAAACCCTGGGGATATTAGACTATTTCCTGGGTCTTGAGTACTTTACTACAATAAAAACTCCACCTTAGCTGTCCACGACTCCTATCTAAGTAGAGCAGAACCCTGCTTAGCTAGTTTTAACACCTTGGTATAGGTACACCATGCATGTGAGTTTTGTGTCTAGTGGCCAGTGTACATCCATTTGCTACAAAAGTCAAAAGGTTAGGACGTTCTTATTTAGTGAGATTTGTCAGAAAATCATGTGAGCCTGACTAAGCTGTGATTTTTTTTCATAGTGACCACAGTGTTTTCAGGAAGTTAAGAGGTTTCCCTAGCCAGGGAAATCGAAAATTAAGAACAAAACTGGGAGGAGTCCTGGCTGTTTCAGCACTGCTCACCCAAGGGAGACAGCACAGAGAGATAGCCAATGCTGCTCAAAAAACAACTCTGAGAGTGTCCTAATCACTAGTGCCTTCCTTTACACCCCACGCTTCAGTTTCTCATTTACTACCTGATCTACCTACCTACTCGAGCCAAGCAGGCCACTTCTTGTGTTGTTGAAGGTCTCAGGATCTGTACATCGCAGCAGAAATATCCAAGGAGGTGAGTTCTCTTTGTTTCTTAAATTTGTGGTCAGATCTATCTATGAAATATAAAGGAACAGAGAAAAAAATCAGTGTTGGGGGGTGAGGGGACCAGGGCTGGTCCCAGCTGCAATCACAGCGTTGAACCTGCTCTAGCTGGTTTCAAATGTTTCACTAGGAAGACAGCACATGTCAGAATAAAGGTGCCACCTCTACTCCTATGACTTTTCATGAGTTAGTGCTTATCAATGGTCTTCATTTATCTTCACTAGAGAAGACTTGGGAGCAAGGTGTTTGTGGTGAATGACTGTGTAAAAGACAAGACAGAAACAAGAAAAATGATAACTAAAATAATGTTAAATGAAAACCACACTTTAATATGAATATACTTTCCAGTTTTGTGAATATACAAAACTTGAGAACTCTCATTAGCCTGTAGAAGAAAATGTCCCACGTTTGTTAATACAGTTATTTAAATAGTGTCTTGACATTTTTATGTTTAGGTTTCCTCTTAGCTCCCTCTTGTATCAGATGTTAGAGTCAATATTTGTCATACTCTCCTCTTCATTCCATGCTGGAGGTGATTTCTAATGGGCTAAAGTTAATCTTGTTCATTGTTATTAATTTTTCCTAAAATTTTTCTAATATTTTTATCGTGTTTTGCCTAAGTTTTTAGTAGTTGAGATATGCATAAATTTAAAACCATAGTCATGATTAGTCAATGTCATTCCTGTTTATATATGTATTATTGCTTGTTATTATTACTGTTTGAAAAATAATTTCATTATCCAAGCCAGGTTTGCCTATAACTTGGCACATAGCTGAGGCCACCCTCATAGTTACAGTCTTTCTGCCTCTTCCTCTTTCTCTTCCTCTTCTGCCTCTGCCTCTGCCTCTGCCTCTGCCTCTGCCTCTGCCTCTGCCTCTGCCTCTGCCTCTGCCTCTGCCTCTGCCTCTGCCTCTGCCTCTGCCTCTGCCTCTGGAGGCCTTTAATCATAGACATCCACTACCATGCCCCTCTTAAATGTCTATGATTAACTTTGTATTTTACTATTTAATGTCATGAGAATGATGTAGTTATAAAACTAAAGTCTGTTATTATTTGGTAATTATATAATTAAAATTGTTTCATTTTCTTGGGTTGAAATTTTTCATTATTAAGTAGTGAGCCTCCAGGTTTTATGATAATTTCTTGGTTTTATGATAATTTCTTGGATGGTCCTTAACTATACTAGTGCAGAATTTTGGTGTTTTTAAATTACTCTTTCAGAGCCCGGCAGTGGTGGCACATGCCTTTAATCCCAGCAATTGGAAGGCAGAGGCAGGCAGATTTCTGAGTTCCAGGACAGCCTGGTCTACAAAGTGAGTTCCTAGACAGCCAGGGCTACACTGAGAAACCCTGTCTACAAAAACCAAAACCAAAAAAAAGAAAAATATTAGTCTTTCAGCATCAAATTTTTCTAATATTTTAAAAAACCATCAAATAGTATTTTGTCAGCAATTCAAAAGTATTGTTTTTATCTAAACCACTTTAAAATTGGTCTCATTTTGTGGTTTTGTTTCCTTTTGATCTGTTGTGTTTTTGTTTTTTAGACAGGTCTCACTATGTAGCACTGATTGGCTTAGAACTGACTATGTTGACCAGGATGGCTCCAAATTTACAGATTTCTAGCAATCTCTGCCTCCTAAATGCTGTATACTTTTAGATTTGTATTTTAAATGATTTATTAATTTTTCTAGCTCATAGACCTATATATGGCATATTATAAAATCAATTTGTACATATAATGTGTAGTAGTCTACTCCAAGTAACCAGCATTTCTATGTCTTCAACAATCAGTAACTATATGTGTTAGGATTTCATGTTTTTTGATGAGACTTATGCTGTGTTTTGATGTTCTTTTTTGAACATCTACATGTTTCTTCTGCCTCTGCCTCTTCCCATCTCTACTGACCACCATTCCATTCCATTTTTCTACAAAGTTCCTCTTTGTGAATAACTGAAACATGAGGTATTTTTATTCCTGTGTCTGCCATGTTTTGCTGAACATATTTATCACCAGTTTCATTCAATTTTTTTCAAATTTCAAGTGACAGAAATCCATTGCTTTGAATGGCTACTGAATGCTTGTGTTCTTTGCGGGAGGATGTGAGGAGTTATATACAATTCACAGAATGTGTGTGGAAACCACAGACAACTTCGGGGAGTTGTTTCTTTACAAAAGTTTCAGGGATCTAATCTCAGTCCATAGCGGTTGCACAGCAGATACTTCTCCCTGACCTTTTAATGTCTACTTTCCATACATGTGTTTTTGGGTGTTTTGTTTTTTTCATCTATTTTGGGGGACAGAGTCTCACAACTGAGAACAGGCAAGTATTCCTCATCCTTCTCTCTCTACTTCTACAGGACTGGACTTCCATGCATGCACCATGGTACCTGGGTTCTCATTATCTTTATTAACTCATCCACTAAAGGATATTTACCTTATTTTGTATTTCAACTATTGTGAATAATGATGAAATAAATAATCTCCTGTATATAGCTAATATTTAAAAAACCATCAAATAGTATTTTGTCAGCAATTCAAAGGTATTGTTTTTATCTAAACCACTTTAAAATTTTATCTCTTTTGGTATGTAGCCAGATATTAGAAGAAGTAAAATACACTGGTTGTGCTTTCTATATTTAAGGGTTTTCTTTATTATTTCCTATAATGTGTACACTAAATTATATTTTTTCAAATAATGTGTTATATTTCCTGTTTCTGTGAATCCTTTTCAGAATTTATTTCTTATCTCTATAATAATAAACCTTCTAAGTGTTTATAACATTATACATCAGAATAGCTTTGATTTCATTTTTTATATAATTTTTATTTAACTTTCTCTAATGATTAGAAAAACTGAACCATTCTTCAAGAGTGTGTGTTTAGTAATTTTTTAAAATTTTCTTTATTCCTAAGCATTTAATACAGTTTTAAAGTGAAGTATCAACTCACTTTGTAAGTTGCTCCAACTTATCACTATATCTTTCCCCAATACATCCCCCAACTACAAATCTTCTTTTGTGTATGCTTGCATGTATGTATGTATGTATGTATGTATGTATGTATGTATGTATGTATGTGTAAGATAACCCACATACAGTTGCTGCTGATCATGTGTGTGTAGAGGTGGGATCATCCATTGGAACTTGAGATTTCTACCTTGGACACACTTTTCAGAAATAATTATTTGTTCCTTCCCCCTAGCAATTACCTTCTGCTAATAACTCCTCAGTAAATGCTAGGAACAAAATATTTCCACCTGAATCTGCTAGAAGTATGAACACCTTGATTTTAGTATGGAAGGGTATATGAAGAGTTATACAGAAATATCCTATTTCACAATAGAACTAAGAAAAGTGTAAGAGGTATAACTGGATACATGTGAAATGAAGGAAGGCTTAAATAAGAATGCAAACAGGGGAAAGAAGTAGGTAATAGGTGGGCTAATCACAACTAATGTTTTTTGACAAAGCATATAGAATCCCACAAGTTAGTAAGATAATTTCAAAAATATATCATAAAATAAGCTGAAGAGAATTGCCTTGTGTGGGTGCACAATGTCACTGTTAGAAAACGTGCATTATTAAACGAACACCACAGTTACAAACTGGGATTCCCTCCCTACAAGATATTGACCAATGAGACTGCAGAAGTCTCCCGGAAAAAAACAAAACAAAACAAAACAAAACAAAAAACAAAAAAACCCTCAGACTATTGACATTGCCCTTGGTAACCAAACTAACTGCATACTAAGACTGTATTGCTAAGGATGCCTCTCATTTGATTGTTCAGTTCTTTAGCCCCCTTTTGCATTGCATTGTTTGTGGGGTTTAAGTTTTTGAGTAGTCATCTTATGTCTTTTTCCTTCCTTTCATTTTTTTGAATTTCATGTATTTACAATGTCAATTTATTTGTCATGATATTTACAATGTCAATTGTCATTAAAATTGCAATGTCAATATGAATGTACCTTTTACAAATATTCTCCTCTATTCTGTAAAGGTCACTTTATATCTGGGCTTCAATAGATAGCCCAGACCAGCCACAAATGTGTGGCTCTAAAATGTTACCAGTATAAAGATATTGAGCACTGAAGGGAAAAGTTGTAACAAGTGTTGAAATGATCCCAGTCAATAAACATTTGATTCTGTAGGATAGAATATGAAGAAGTTCTGTAAAGCAACAGTGAGATGGAGCAATGAGGACTGAAAATATCCTAACCTACCCTAGGGAAAAGATAAGATTACTTACAGATGTTATGGAAGACATAATGGGAAAAGAGATGCAGTGATGTTGCCAGAGGTTCCCATATATAACGTGAGAGAGTTAAGTCCATTTCCTCATTTGTCACATTAGTCATTACCATGCTTTGAATTTAAAATGCTTTCCATGACTCAAGCATTTCAACACTTGGCAAGCAGCTGTCAATGCTATTTTTGGAGGTTGTGAAGTGTTTAGGGCCTAGAGCCTCCATGACAGATGTAGGAACATAGGCCTGAGGCTAGAGGATTATAAGCACCTGGGTTCGAATTTAGAGACTCTTATTCAACCATGTCTGTAGAAATTTAACAGGCTATCTGGTCACAGATTGGGTTACAGGCACTTAATTACCCATTGAGAAACCATAAGGAACAAGAAACATTCTTCCCATGTTTCTTCTAGCAGGTGTTCTTTTCATAGTGATAAGAAACTTAACCAGTACAGTCAGAATAGGTACCAGGAGTCAGGATCTGACAGGCAGACAAAAAGGAAAAGGTTCAGAGACCGAAACAGAAGAAAAGAGAAGCCACAAACCAATACTCCTATGTTCTGGCACAGAGGAATATCTCCAGACAAATATTCATCACAACTACCCTTGACCCAACTCAACAATAATTATTAATAATAAAGATTGTTTTAAAAGTTTTCCTAATAATGCAATTCTTTCCCAATATTCCTGGTGACATAAATAGCTATTATGCTGCTCTCTTTCTGTGAACATACCTATGTCCAGTATTTCCATGTACCTCATTCATTCCCATAGTAATGTCTTTCTTTGGAAATTTCTGAATACATGCACAACATACATATGCCAACATTTTCTTCCAGGCTCACAAACAACTTGAAAGATGGTGAAAGAATATAAGAGAATTGTTCTGCTGAAAGGACTTGAATGTATCAATAAGCATCATTTTAGCTTATTTAAGTCATTGCTGGCCAGAGATTTAAGTCTGGAAAGAGACAACCAAGAGAAATACTCCACAATTCAGATTGCTAACATGATGGAAGAGAAATTCAAACCCGATGCTGGATTGGGTGAACTGATCGAGTTTTGTGAAAAAGTACCAGCTCTTAGAAAACGTGCTGAAATTCTTAAAAAAGAGAGATCAGAAGGTAACTTGAAACAGAGAACCCCAGTCCTACCAGTGTCTTGCTATCTCTACTCCCTTGAAGTCCACACATACACCTCAAAGACCATGGCCATATTGGTCCTTTGGATTGTCTATTGAGGATATTCACCTTCCAGTGTATGCTTGTAATTTAAGGAGTATATTTGTTGTGTATATTAAAGACAAATTAGAAGTTGATCAAAGATTTGGTTTCCAGATGTAACATAGAGGTTCGAAATTTGAATACAAAATTATGATTTACATTTAATATATGCATTAACAAATTGTCTCACCTATTCTATTAAGAATACTAATATAATTATCATCTCTATTAACAAAGATAAGTATATACTTTGATTAAATAGAGTCTTAAGAAGGTGTGAGATAACACTGCTTTTCATAAAATTATTGAGTTGGGTAAAAAGATTTTAGAAGATTAAAATCCACAATTGACTTTAGAAAGTTAAAATCTCATTTTACAAGTTTATGTCAGATTTCCTTTTACTTGTATCTATTATTTGAGTGTATTATGCACAAAACATGACCAAATCAATGTGATAAATTGTGTATTTTAAGATAATGTAGGACAATGGGAATGAGAAAAGCTTGACTGAGATACATGGGCTTCAAGAGCAGGAAGGGATTTCTCATTTTATATGGGACGTGTAAAGAAAACATTGATTAACAGAAGATGGTATCAAAAGTTGTGCCTTTAGAGTTGTGTTGCTAGAGTAAACTTTGGAATAAGCATCTATATAAATGCACCAGAGAGGAAATGGCAGAAAGACTTGATGGTCCCTAGACCATCTATTTTGGTTTATGTGGGCTTTCCTGTTCATGCATTTGTTCTGATAAAAAAAAAGTCTCCACATCCTAGTAACAGGAGAAACATCACTGGAAAAAAATGGTCAAGAAGCAGGTCCTGCAACACCTACATCAACTACAAGCCACATGCTAACATCTGAAAGAGGAGAGACTTCCGCAACCCAGGAAGAGACTTCCACAGCTCAGGGGGAGACTTCCACAGCTCAGGCGGGGACTTCCACAGCTCAGGCGGGGACTTCCACAGCTCAGGCGGGGACTTCTACAGCCCAGGTGAGCCTGAGGAACAGTGGTGGCCTGGCAGTGCAGACAGGCAGAGGTGATTCCTCTTCCCCCTGCCCAGTCTATCATGTACTCCCTGCTTTATCAGTTTCTCTTCAAGCTTTTATTGAAGCAAAGGATAACTGATCATGTGGCATTAATATGTGTTCTCTTCTACTAGAGATGACATGGTCTTAAAAACCAGGTAGAGCCATGGTTGTAGCATATTTACACAAACCTACTTTTCTAATTCAAATTCAATTGTGTCCTACCATAGAAGTAATAATAGAAAAAATTTTGCATATAACTTTTCCCTTTATTTGACGAAACCACTTATACACAGAGTTTTATCACTATTAATGATCATATTTTAGATTTGCCCAAAGGGTGAGTGCTACTCCTTCAAGTTCCCAACATATTCAGGCATAATAAATCTACTACCTAATAATGAAGACGCACTTTGCTCAACTGATTAGGCTCATTAACAGGGCAATGGCTATAATTTCAGAAAAGGAAAGGTATGAGTGAAGAAAAGACTGATGTGAAAAAGACCAAAGCATCTGGGAAAGCAGATCAGCCTCCCTGTTGTGAAGGACCCACAGCCACAAGCCAGTCACCAATATCCCAGGTCTCATTTTCAGCTTCATCTATAATTTCTTTGGCTCAGGTACTAGCTTTCTGCTACCATTTCATTTCTTCAATCTAAATATGAAGAACAGGTCTTGCAATTCTGACCATGTCCCCCACTTATCCCTGAGATGAAATTAATCAGACATACACAGAGTCTGAATATGATGTAGATCATCATACAAAGACAGTAGCAGACACAAAATAATACGTACGTAATACAAACAAAGAATTTGCTGACTCATAACCTTTTGTTTAGATGAAAACATTTAATGAACTTGTTACTTCTGTCAACAAGGAGTTGACAAGGAGTCTGCTTGTTTTGATCCCAGGCAGGAAGAGGGAAGCAAAGAGTCCGGCACTTGGAAGTATCAGAAGCAAAGCACTCTGTTTCTCCTCTCTTGTACTCTCACATATATTTCTTGTATACATCTAAGCTTTTATCTTTTTTAAATGCATATTAGCGTACTCAATTCTTCAGAACAGTTGACACATTGTATAGCCATTCCATCTTAAAGGGCTGTAAGTGTCTAAACCCATCTATCTTCTAAATTCGAGTGATGGTATCTTGCTCTAACCTTAATATATCCCTCCAGAAGTCCTAGCCATGCTGGGTTGGAAATGGATTGTTTTTAACTGGATAATATACTCTTGTATTATTACCAGTTATGACACAGAAATAATGTTTGTTTTCCAAGTTTTCTGTGTATTTTTAGGATTCTGGTTTTTCTATTTTTCCTATAAATACTTTCAAACCTGAGATTTTATGAGTACCAGGAAAACAAAAGGATCAGCACAGCTAAGAAGGATAGATGAGGGCTGTCTTATCCAGTTAAGGTTCTTGTGAGGCTTAGAGGTCACAAAATAAATAAATAATACAACTGAAATTGGAGTATCTCACTATGTTTTGATTGGGGTCAAGGCCGCAGGCCCCGTGAAACCCACTTGTTACTGCCTTGCCTGAGCATGCACAGTGAGGCTGCATGCGTGGGCTGCCTGCCAGGCTGGACAGTTCCTCCCGATCCAGAGCTGTCAGCCTATCTGTGAACGACTTAAGCTCGTGCCTGGAGCTTGTGTGATTTCTGATTGGATGAGGTGAGGTGGAGCTAGAAGGAGGTGAGTCGGAGGGAGTAGTGTGTTGTGGTTTTTAGCCCTTGCCCTAGGTAGAAGCCAGTAGTAGTGAATAAGAGTTGTTTAGCCCTTGCAGTGGAGTAGAAGTAGAGTAAGAGAAGCTGTTGAAATAGGAGTAGTTTAGCCCTTGTCCTAAGAAGCTGCTGGGGAAGAGAGCTGTAAAAGAAAAAGCAAGAAGTAAAGACGTTGCGGCGTGAATCTGACTTGGTGTCCGCGTCGTTCCTGTCTCTGCTGGAGTGAAGGTGACCTTTGACAAAGGCCCACTCTAAGAGATGGAACCCATACCAGATACTGCTAAAGGCGTCAGGAATCTGAGACTAAATAGGTCATGTGCCTAGGAGAAAACCTACGACTATTATTTTACTAAAGGAACGTGGCAATACAATGAATCCTAATGATATGTCGCCATACCTATAGAGCTGTGCCTCATTCAGCTCCCATCAGAGATGCTTCTTGCCATAGGTAGGAATTGACACAAAGACACACAACTAGCTTATGTGTACATAGTGAGTGATTTTAGAGCAGTCACTCTTCAATGGGATGTATTTATTGAATCTGTCTCCTTAAGACTCGGGGATCTATTTGAAAGAGTGTCACTCCCTGGTGGACAACCATTCAAATATGTGAGTTTATGGGAGACATTCCTAATGAAACCACTACACAGTACAATTCATTTGTTAAGAATGAGGTGTATTCACAATGAAACAAATATAATTAGAATTCAGTAATAAATTCAGTAATAAATCTAAGCTTCTTATGATCTTGAAAATATTGTGCTTCATTTCATTTTAAAGACATTCCCAAAGGCTTATGATGAAACTATATAAAGCTTACTGTGTACAAGGCTCAGGGTTCAATTTCTAACACATGGGAGAATCTAGAGAGAAAGACAATGTTTCTCTTTCAGACAAAGAGAAAACAAATCACAAAAAGTGAAGGTGAAAAGAAAAAGAAGCTCACCCAGGAGCAGGCTCAGCTTTCAGAACCTTTAGGAACCGATAGAAAAAAAGATGAAGATTGTCTCCAGACTCCTCTTATGGCACCACCAACACCACCCAGCAGTTCCTCAAACAAGGTATCACTTTCCTATTCCCTGTGCTTGCCTCTTCCCAAAGCACATCACCGGGCTCCCCACAATCTTGGAAAAACTTCTCACTAATCCCCTACTACAAAGACTTTCCCCATTCTATTCAATAACACATTAAGTTACCTTATCATGTAACACAGCCTCAGATTGAATTGAAAAGGTAAGTATTTATGAAAAGATTTCTAGTGTTGTCAACCAACTCTCTGCTTTGGGTTCAGAAGAAAGTATATGGGACACCAGAGTGTATCAACCTGCCATTGCCTGTTTCTCAGCCTGTTTCCCTTTGCTGGTAACCCATCTAATGAGGTTATTTTTGTCATTCTGTGTTCTACTAAGGAGGTATTTTGACATGTGATATGTCCCTGTTTGAGAAATATTAATCCCTGACCATTACTGACAAAATGTTCTATACCTGTAATAGTCACTTTTGCTATGAGTTAGCTTCATACCTGTTCCAGGTATATCCCAAACTCTCCCTGCCATACATCGTCAAAGGGAACAGCTTCCACTTACCATCCTGAAGACTTCTTAAAATAATTACAATGACTATAACAGTGAAAGCACTTCCCTTAACAATGTAATATTTAATGATATTATCATTTATTAGGTATGTATTTTGATACCATGTCTTGCAATTACACAAACATCATTTTGTTACATGGTACAATTTTGTTTAACACTCTAGTCAATGTTCAGTTCTTTTAACTGATAGAGAGAGTCCTGTGATATATCATGGATTGAAATCCTTGGGCACATCTAATTATCCGTGTTCATAAATGGTAACAACTATATACTTCTAAATGTATACAGTCCAGGAAAACAGGCTATAGTTAAGGACAGTTTTGGCTTGAGTGGCATCAGGTTCATGACAAAGGTTGCATTTTCAAAAACTTGTACCATGAAGGATCAAAAAATATACAAAGAAACCAGTAAAAGTGGTCATGGCTGTTACATGGACCTATTTGCAAAGGAACTTAATTTCCTGTTAAAGTCAAATTTATAGTGACTAAAGCTTTATACCACTTCTCTAAGAATAGAAAAGTGTAATGAACACCCTAAAACTCAAACTGTTGCCTGAAGTATAAGAGTTTCCCACATACATAGTTTCATTGAACTGGAATTATGGTCATTTTAAAGATCTAACCAAAATTTTAAATGAGTCCAGATGAGATTCAGGCATATTCCAGCACTCCAACAATTGACTACATCCTCATCTACCAGAATTCATCTATATGGTTCATTATTTTATGGTACCTATCACACAATTTCATTCACATCAGCAAAAAGTGTGGGAACTGGGCTCCCTATGTGCTATAGAGAATATATATAACACAAAATTAATGGATTAGAAATTCTACATGAAAGAAAGTCCAGAAATATGAAGTAATTTTGCTACAAGCCTAGCTTCCCACAAAATAACAAGGAGTTGAACCAGACTGAGTAAGATCTGACAAGTTTCGTAAAATACTTTCAGCAAACATTCCATTCCAGACCAATTACATTTTACTGGCGTTTAAGTGAAGTTGTAAAATTGATTACAAATGGATTAGGCTAAGTGATAGAAATCCCTAAGTGTGAGTTAAAATACTTCCTCAGCCCAGGAGAAACCTGACAGGATAAAGGTCCTTTTTTCAGAAGGGAAAATGAAAAGATGTACTTGGTCTGATTTAAAAAAAAAATAAGCAAAATAAAAAAAAAATTCACAATCCTATTTTCCTTTAGAAACAGAAAAACACAACCATCCCAAAACATGGTATCATAAAGACAAGGGGTCCTCAGGAAATTCATCAACTTGTAGAATTTTCATCATCCAGCAACTTCCCAGCTGTAAGTGAACTCCCGACCTTTGAAGGACTTTCAGCAATTCCTTCTAGCAGACTTCAGTCTTCTCAGAAGCCTCTAGAAGCTCACTTGGATTTAAAGATGTCTCCAAGCTCTTCAAGATCACCTTGCCATAATCTTTCAGTGTCTCTAACGTCAGACTCAAATGTTCATCTGAACTCTAATGCACATTCCATCCAGTCCAGTGGTGCCCAGGTTCCTTATGTACCATCAGCAACAGGATTCAGTAATGTCAGGGTTCCTCTTATGCCTTCAAAAACAGTGTCCTGCTCTTCCATTGCTCCTCACATGTCTTTAATAAAGGTACCCAGCAGTATCCAGGACCTTCACCTTCCTACACAAGAAGCATTCAGTAGCACAGAGGATCCTCACAATCAAGCAATAGCATCCAAAAATCTCCAAACTACTAAAATGCCTCCAACAACACTGACAAGCAAAGCCCAGCTCCTAAAGATGCCTTCTTCAGCAACATCATCCAGCAGTGTTCAGGTTTCTCATACTCTAGCAACTGTGTCCAGAAGCACCTCTGTCAAACAGATACTTCAAACAACAAGATCCAGTAGCATTCAGATTCTTAACTCTGCTACAGTAAAAGCATCCAAGAATGTCCAGGCCTCTCAAGTATCTTTACCAACAGAACCCAATTATTTCCAGGCTTCTGTGGCACCTCCATCAGCAACACCCAGCAGTTCTACATCTCTTCTGGTACCTTTGTCAAAAGCCACAAGCAGAGCCCAGAGTACTCAAATTCATCCAGAAAGAGAATCCATTTGTGTCCAGGCTCATCGTGCTCCTTCATCAACAGTGTCCAGAAATAAGTGCACCACTCAGTTGACACAAGGGGCAGCATCCGGTACTGGGAAGGCCTTTTCCCTCCCTGAAGTAAAAGCATCCATGAAAGTCCAAGCACCTCAGGTGTCTTCCCCAACAGCATCCATGAGTATCCTGAATCCAAATGCAACCCCCCCAACAACATCCAGCAATCTCCTGGCTCCACATGCAACTTCATCAACAACATATAGCATCCTCCTGGCTCCATATGCAACTCTATCAACAGCATCTAGCAACCTCCTGGCTCCACAAGCAACTGTATCAACAGCATCTAGCAACCTCCTGGCTCCACATGCAACTCTATCAACAACATCTAGCAACCTCCTGGCTCCACATGCAACTCTATCAACAACATCTAGCAACCTCCTGGCTCCACATGCAACTTCATCAACAGCATCTAGCAACCTCCTGGCTCCACAAGCAACTCTATCAACACCATCCAATAGTCTCCTGGCTCCACATGCAACTCTATCAACAACATCTAGCAACCTCCTGGCTCCACATGCAACTTCATCAACAGCATCTAGCAACCTCCTGGCTCCACATGCAACTTCATCAACAGCATCTAGCAACCTCCTGGCTCCACATGCAACTCTACCAACAGCATCCAGCAATCTTCTGGCTCCACAGTTGTGTCCAGTAACAGCATCTAGGGCTCTCAGTGCTATTCCAGTGCCTTCAGCAACAGTACACAGCAGTCCATCCTGGGTAATGACCTCCTCTTCTAACAATATAATGACAGGCATTAGCACAAACTAAGAAGGCTTCTTTGTTAATCTATATGTACACACGATCCTTTATTCAAGTAATTACTAATTTTTATTGTGTATAGCTACTTATCCTTTCCCTAAATTCAATTGTAATATACATTGTACGTGCTTCTCCACTGAGGAAATATCTAAATCAATGATCACCCAGTCACTCCTTATCTGTAAGGAGAATAGTGAGACACTTGATTTAATTTTGCACCTTGTACTTCCTGTCAAGGTGTTATTTTCTTATTGATAACACTGCTCATTACAACAGAAATGTACTTCCCAATGACAGAACACACTGATGAAGAATCAGAGTGAAGCTGTGTCACCCACAGAGTGAAATCTGTATACATTTCCATGTCAGACCACTGAGAGTGCTGCTAGTTCATAGCTGCCTCCCTGTGCTGGTACCCAAGTTGCCCATTCCTGACAACATGCCTCCTCTTTCAGTCCTTCACTGTTACCTCCATTTCAACATGCTTTCCTGATACACAGAAATGAAGTAGGATACTGAGTAGGTGCTCAAAGTGAACTACCTTCATGCTTTATGACTAATTCCAGGATTTTTCCCAGTGCTTGTTATTAGGCAAAAAGAATAGCTTCTATCCTGAACACTTACTTCTTAACAATGTTTGAGATTATCTTCCTGTGGCAGCCTACTTAACACTTTTGCAAAAAAAAGCTCTAATTTTATTTTAGAAACTGTTTTGAATTGAAATCTTCAAAATGTTCCTAGATAGAAAACTCGACTAGAGCATTGAAGGCTTTGGATTCAATTCCCAGAAGTGTGATACCTTTATCTACCAGGTATAATTTGTATTAACTGGAATCACTAGGATGTGTTCTAGGTAAATTTTAGTAAATATTTAGGTAAATATACATTTCTTCCTTTAGGTAGCTTTTAGTATGGCAACCATTGTTTATATGTTCTCCATTCTATTCAGTGGCATTTTTTTCCTTATGATTTGTCTGAACTATATTGTCTTATCCCAATGTGTGTTTTATGTAGACACCAAGGAGAGGAACTGTACCAAAGGAGCCTTCTAGGGAAGAAGGTCACCATCAAGGTCCCAAACAAGTGATGGTGCTGAAAGTAACAGAACCATTTACATATGACCTGGAAGAAGATAAAAGGATGTTTCATGCTACAGTGGCTACTGAAACTGAGTTCTTCAGAGTGAAGGTTTTTGACACAGCTCTAATAAGCAAGTTCATCCCAAGAAATATCATTGCCATATCAGATTATTTTGGGTGCAATGGATTTTTGGAGATATACAGAGCTTCCTGTGTCTCTGATGTGAACGTTAACCCAACAATGGTCATCTCAAATACACTGAGACAAAGAGCTAATGCAACTCCTAAAATTTCTTATCTTTTCTCACAAGCAAAGGGGACATTTGTGAGTGGAGAGTACTTAGTAATTAAGGTAAGCCATTGCAATACTTGTAAAATGTCCTCTGCAATCTGAGATTTTAGGTTTAAATTTGCTCAACTGGAATTTGCTCAATGTACTTAACACAGGAAATCATTGCCTTCCATAGCAGAAAGAAACCAGGCAAGGATTCCTCACTTTGGGGATTTCTGTAGTCTCTTACAATTCTTCTCCAGGATCCACCAGGAAAATTCTTTAGAAAGAGATTTTTCAATAACCTTTGGCCTTTTCCTGGCAAGGACAATCCAGCTATAGCCACCCTAGTCCCAGACACTGTTCAGTTTATAGCACATTTTCTTCTTAGATTTTATTTCTTTATTTCTACCTTACCTGTATTAGGGGCAACTCAATTGTGAATAAAGAGCCAAACTCCTATCCTTGATACAGTTTGAGAAGATGAGATTAAGAAACCAAGTAGATTATTCTGCCATGGAATGAAGACATTTCCCACAAGGCAGGATTAGATCTTTAAAGAAGTCATATTCTCATATTCTTTCCTATTTTATCAAGATTTTTTGATAAAGTGACTATATTTTAAATAATGAAAGGGGAATTTAACACTAAAGTTTAATTTCAGATTTTCTCAGAAGACACAATGAAGGTGTGGAAATTTAAAGAATTCTGTAACTTTGTAGTGTTTCATTATGTGCTAACATACCAATTTATTTGTATGCTTGCTTAATGCATAATTTTTTAATTCCATGCATATGAATATCGTCATGACTTTCTACTTTTTACCTATGCTGTCTTTGGCTGCACTGGTAAATTTGGTTACACAATAAGTAAACTCAGTGGGTTAAAAACTAACACACCAGAACTAAATGTTATAGTGACTTAACCTTTGTGAGATTTAGAGTGAATCAAGGTGTGCACTGAGAAATTGTGATTCATTTTTAAAGGAGTTCTGTTTGTATGCATGTGGGTGTGCACATGTGTGTGCATATGTGTGTGTGTGCATGTGTGTGCATATGTGTGTGTGCATATCTAAGCATGTGTGTTCACATGTGTGTGCATGTGTATGCATGTGTTTGTGCACATGTGTGTGTACATGTGTGTACATCTATGTGTATGTGTGTGCATATGTATCTATATATCTGTATATGTGTCTGTGTATCTATTTCTTGTGCTATTTCTTTGTTTCTTTATTGTCTGTTAGTTTGTTTTGTTTTAGTTCTGTTGTTCTGTCTTTTTAAATTGCCTGTTTGTTTTTTAAATTGAGAGAAAGATATAGAGATGTCAGTTTGGGTAGATGAGAAGTATCTGAGAAGAGGTAGGTAAAGGGAAACTATATTCAGAATATATTGTATGAAAGTAACTTTATTTTCAATAAAAGTTAAAATAAGTAAAGTAATGTGGGCTTCTAATAATGTTCCCTACCTTCATAATGAAGCACAAGTAACCTTTCTTCTCAGGTCTCTTGGATGTCCCTACAAAACCTGCAATGGTAATCAGATGGCTTTGTGGTTTAGTTCTGTAGTTGTTTTCATTTTTGATACTCTGCATGGGATCTTTAAGAAATCTCAGATATTCTAGTATGTCACTACTAGTGCTTAGAAAGGTACTGATTTTTCTTAAAGATACCTAGTAGATAAAGACCACAAACAGGTAAATCTTATTAGTGGCGTCCAAGGGCTGGAGAGATGTTTCAGTCATTAAAGGCTAGGATCACGAATGAAACCTCAGGAGTGATTTCCAAGAAAAGATTCATTCACTGGAATAGCCTAAACTATTTAATTCTTGTAATTCTACTTTTTGAATATTTATTAATTTTGTCTTTGAGGGTTGAGAAGAAACACGAAGGTCATGAAACTAATATTGAGGTTGGAAGTCAAGTTTCAGTTATGAGTTCTTTCTTTTTTTAAGTTTTATTTTTAAAGATTTACTTATTTATTTCATGTATGTGAATACATTGTCGCTGTCTTAAGATGTACCAGAAAAGGGCATCAGATCCCATTACGGATGGTTGTGAGCGACCATGTGGTTGCTGGGAATTGAACTCAGGACCTCTGGAAAAGGAGTCTGTGCTCTTAACCACCACGCCATCTCTCCAGCCCCCAGTGATGAGTTCTTTCCCTCTCCCATGAGTCCTAGTAATTGAGCCCAGGTCATCAGGTTTGACCAAAAGCACCCTTGCCCACTGCACTTTTACCTCCAATTCTAAACCTAAGAACCATAGTTGCCTGGTTGGGGACAGGTTTATGTTGACACATTTTAGTTCTCATAGATGTGACAAGCTTTGACATATTTTGTAGAAGATTCCATGTTCATTTGTTCTTTCAGAAAACTGAGAGGAATAAAGCCATTTACTATGGAGTTAAAGATAATACAGGGAAAATGGAAGTGATGGTTTATGGACGACTCACCAATATCACGTGTGAACCAGGCAATAAACTTAGACTTGTCTGCTTTGAATTGAATCTCATTGAAGATGGGTTGCAGCTGAAGTCTGTAAGGCACAGTTACATGCAGGTACAACCCTTAAGAAACACCATGCTTCCTAAGAATCACGTACTTTTTAATACTCTAGCAAAGCATGACTATTGGCAATATGTAGAAAATCCAATAGGTGGAGGAAAAATCAAGGTTTGCTCACTTAACATATAAGCTTCATTCCATTTCTTTTAAGACGAGTTTTTAAATCATAATAAGAAAACAAATTCAGAAATATTCAACCATTGGTATATGTTTAGCTAATTGATTAAAAGAAAACTGTCCCATTTAGCAGAGGGAATATTTGACAGGAAAATTAAGAGGCTTGTTTCAAATTCTGACTCTCTGATGTTTCAAATTGACCGAATATTAAAAGACAAAGAACTTCGAGGTCTTCATTTATAACATGTAAATACTTTCTGTTGCAAAGGATAATGGATAGAAATCATAAGTTCCCAAGGATGTCCTGAGCAAGTTAGATGACAAGGTGTTGTTGTAAATCACCAATCCCAATAAGCCTGTGCAAAGAAAACACCAAACCACTCAATTATAATACTTATAAGTTACACAGATTTTTCAGCAGATATATCACTACACAGCTCTATTTCTCAGTTATGAGATTCCTTGCTACTTGTGGCTTCTCCAGGCCAAGTGGTTCTGCTCCATCTTCCTTTGACCTACATCTATGTAGTGTTTATGTTAAACACACACACACACACACACACACACACACACACACACACACACACACTCACACACAAACAGGAACACACCACTATTGTAACGTAAACAAAAGAAAAGTAAGTGATGACTTCGTCATTCACATAGAAACACTCTTACTTTACCCTGTTCTCCAAACCATCAGCCATTTGTCAAAATTCCAATCCTTCTCCCATGGCAGCAAAGCCTCTTTTTTCTTCTTTCCAACCTCCCTGTTCAATGAAACTCTGCAACTCAGTCCTTACCTCAGGCCTTACAACTCTTTCCTTTCCCCTGTACCTCTGTAACAAACCCTGCTCTTCCACCTATGCTGAAGCTGCAGGAGTGACTTGCTAATTTTACAATCCCAAGGAAGGGAACAAAGCTGACTCCAAGAACAGAGATGTATTTAAGGTCAGAGTGAGAAAAGGGCACATGGCACTCATGGTGAGTAGTCAGCAAGAAGGGTGTGGATCTGACTGCATTCCAAGTGATCTGACTTCATTGTTTTCTTCTTTAAGGTCATCAATGCTAGAAGGTGAAGGAAAGCCACTCAACCCAGACTCAGTCAGGGGAACCTCTCTGGAACCATACTTCTGAAAACCTGGATGCCAATGACATTTTTTGTGGAGATAAGATTCAAGTACAGAAAATAAAAGTGCATAGGCCTGTTGAAATACCAGCTCTACTAAAAGCAGCTCTTAATTCTAAGAAATGGGGCTTTCTTATATGCTTTACACATTTTCTATTATCAAAGTTTTATATGTTGTCTCTATAACTTCTGTGATTGTTTAATTTGTAATTTTTATACCTAAAACTTAAAATAAATTCACACAATTTCTGTAAAGCAGTGTGCATTTGGGAGTATTTTTTAACCATTTGAGAGGTGCTTTAAAATAGTTAGTGACCCTCAGATAAAGCTGGAGAATACAGGCTTGAAATGTGATGTGTAAGGATAAAGCATGTTCAGGAACAAGTAGACTGAGTTTTCTACCCATGAAATTAAGGTATTAATAAGATGCGGGTGGGAGGCGGTAGAACTCAGCCTTGAGTGTAGTTTCTAAAACTAATATGCTGAGGACAGCATTAAATCTTCACACCCACGATGCTGAGTAATGTGAGTGCATTACAGAGTTTAGGTATTGGAAAAAATCCCCAGAATGAGGTATTTAGGGTGGGGCATACTATTTTCAATTGTAAGGCATCCCATCTTCAATTCCAGAGTGAAATAAAATCACTGCAAATCTTTAAAGCCAAATGAAGAAGGCTTATGAGAAAGGAAATCTAAGGCATTAAAACAGGAGCATTCCCAGAGGTGCCTTTCTTGATTGTTGACTTCTCTCACTGCTGTGAAGACAGACTTGATAAACGAACAGAAGGATCAGTGGATGGATTTTTTGCAAATGGTTTAATGGTAAAGAAGAACGAGTTGGGTGGAGAAAAGTGAGTTCTAGAGTTGATCTCTCTCTCTCTCTCTCTCTCTCTCTCTGTCTCTCTCTCTCTCTCTCTCTCTCTCTCTCTGTCTCTCCCCCCCCCACACACACGCACATGCACACACACATTAGAGACCTGAACCTATTTGATGCAACCCACACTCATGATGAGTGTTTGCAAATTCCTTCTGAAAGTCTAGAAGGCCCTCTTGCACATATTAAAAGTATTCTCCCAAGCAATTCCAGATTCCATCTGTTTACAACCAATATTCACAGTCCCATGTAATGATGTGAAATGGAGGCAAGGAGGATTGATAGAGGTTTTGGCAGCAGAAATATAGGCAGGAAGATGCAAGAACTAAGGATGAGTGCCTCTCACATCTTATTGATGTAAATCCATGTCTTATTCCCCATTCTAATGATACTGGAATTTTGAGCTTAATGGGATGTTTTTAATTCACAATCACTTCTCATCGATAGATTAATGTCACTAGAATGCATTTGTGGAAGGAAATTCTGTTTGTTTTTATTACTTGTTTTGCTTTAGCTTTGCTCTTCCAACATGTGAGGGTGAGACAGACTATTGTTTATCACCTTGAAACCCCACATTTCTTGTCCTATAACCTCAATGCACCTTCCAGGCAGAAATCATTATCCACATCTACTGTGTACACATCTTGTGCGCACTCAACTGGCCAGAAAGAACGCTGCAACAGGATCCTTCTGCACACGTTTATTGGGAGAGCATTGATTGCATAGGCGAAAAAAGAACCCCGAACAAGGAAAATGATGCTGCTTATATACCCCTCCATGTGACGTGTCAGCTCCTGATTAGCTGCTCACTCATCACCCCACTACTACGCCCTGGGATGGGCAGTGACTTGGCACGAATTTACTCTTGCACCTGTGCACATTACTTGTTTACCAGTTAGGCACAGCGGAGGCTCATGATGGCAATTGCTCACGTCTCTCCACATAAACACAACATTCTTTAAACAATACACCTGAAGTCTATTGGCAAAGTGGATACCCACATACAACAGGTTGCAAATATATGTGCTGTGAACCTTAAAAATGGTTGCTGCCCTTAGAAATAACTTCACTGGCCAGCTCTGGGCCATCTTGGGCAAGAACTCGGTGGAGGGTCCCAAGGTCCCCAGAGGTCTCTGCACACTGCAGGCACACTAGCACACTAGCACACCCAGGGACTTGATTTCACTGCTGAGGGAAATACAACATCTGTTCCAAAAAAAAAAAAAAAAAAAACCCAGAGGGTCTTGTGCTAGCAGGAACAAAGGCAAAGGACACCTGCCTGACCACTGGCTGGAATTCTTCTGGTCAGCTCCATCCCTGCACCATCTTGGACACAAACTCAGCGGGCACTAGCTCACCCAGGAACTTGAGATCACTGGTGAGTGGAACACAACATCTGTTTCAAAACACAGGGACAATGGGCAAAGGCAGGCCCTAGCACACCCAGAATCTTGGGATCACTGAGTCCAGTCTACACAGGAGAGCGCGTGGGTGGCAGAAGCAAAAGATCTTCTTGGACTGGGTCCCTTCAGGCCTTAGTCCTCAGCCAGGAGGCAGAAATGAGACCCAGACCCCCGGGCACCTTCCCTGTCAGAGTAGAGTCGGCCTTCAGGGAGGGCTCTGACCTCAGGACTCAGGAGGTGGAACTGAGCTCCAGATTTCTGTGCACCTTCCCTGCAAGAGGAGAGCTTGCCTGCAGAGAAAGCTCTGACCACTGGGACTGAGGAGATTCCTTGCTACTTGTTGGACACCCAGGAGTGCTGACAGAGACTAAGGAACCACAGGAGCAACAAACTCCAGCCAGAGACAGATAGAACATCCAACACCAGAGATTACCAGATGGCAAAAGGCAAACATAAGAATCTTACTAACAGAAACCAGGACAACTAGGCATCATCAGAAACCAGTATGTCCACCACAGCGAGTCATGGATACCACAACACACCTGAAAAGCACGATTCAGATTTAAAATCATATTTCATGATGCTGGTAGAGGATTTTAAGAAGGGCATTTATAACTCACTTAAAGAAATACAGGAGAACACTGCTAAACAGGTGGAAGTCCTTAAAGAATTACAGGAAAACTCTGCTAAACAGGTAGAAGTAATTAAAGAGGAAACACAAAAATCATGTAAAGAAATACAGAAAAAAACACAACCAAACAGGTGATGGAATTGAACAAAACCATCCAAAATCTAAAAATGAGAGTAAAAACAAGGAATAAAACCCAAAGGGAGGCAACTCTGGAGATAAAAACCACAGGAAAGAAATCAGGAACCATAGATGTGAGCATCAAGAGAATAGAATATCAAGAGATAGAAGAGAGAATCTCAGGTGCAGAAGATTCCATAGAGAACATGGACACAACAATCAAAGAAAATGCAAAATGCAAAAAGATCCTAACCCAAAACATCTAGGAAATCCAGGACACAATAAGAAGACCAAACCTAAGGATAATAGGTATAGATGAGAATGTAGATTTTCAACTTAAAGGGCCAGTAAATATCTTCAACAAAATTATTGAAGAAAACTTCCCTCACCTAAAGAAAGAGATGGCCATAAACATACAAGAAGCCTACAGAACTCCAAATAGACTGGAACAGAAAAGAAATTCCTCCAGACACATAATCAGAACAACAAATGCACTAAATAAAGATAGATTATTAAAAGCAGTAAGGGAAAAAGGTAAAGTAACATATAAAGGCAGACCTATTTGAATTACACCAGATTTCTCACCAGAGACTATGAAAGCCAGAAGATCCTGGACAGATGTAATACAGACCCTAAGAGAACACAAAGGCCAGCCCATGCTACTATACCCAGCAAAACTCTCAATTACCATAGATGGAGAAAACAAACTATTCCATGACAAAACCAAATTCACAGTATCGTTCCACAAATCCAGCCCTTCAAAGGATAATAAAGGGAAAACACCAATACAAGGACAGAAATTACGCCCTAGAAAAAAAAAAAGTCATCTTTCAACAAACCTAAAAGAAGACAGCTGCAAGAACAGAATCCAACATCTAACAACAAAACTAACAGGAAGCAACAATTACTTTTCCTTAAAACCTCTTAATATCAATCTACTTGATATCCAAATAAAAAGACATAGACTAACAGACTGGCAACATAAACAGGACCCAACATTTTGCTGCTTACAGGAAACCCACTTCAGGGAAAAAGACAGACACTACCTCAGAGTAAAAGACTAGAAAAAATTTTCCAAGCAGATGGTAAGAAGAAACAAGCTGGAGTAGCCATTCAAATGTCGAATAAAAGTGACATCCAACACAAAGTTATCAAAAAAGACAAGGACGGGCAGGTCATACTCATCAAAAGTAAAATCTTCCAAGAGGAACTCTCAATTCTGAATATCTATGCTCCAAATGCAAGGGCATCCACATTCATTAAGGAAACTTTAGTAAAGCTAAAAGCACACAATGTACCTCACTCAATAATATTGGGAGACTTTAACACCCCATTCTCATCAATGGACAGATCCTGGAAACAGAAACTAAACAGAGACACATTGAAACTAACAGAAGTTATGAAAAAATGAAATTAACAGATATCTACAGAACATTTTATCTTAAAACAAAAGGATATACCTTCTTCTCAGCACCTCATGGTACCTTCTCCAAAATTGACCATATAATTGGTCACAAAACAGGCCTCAATAGATACAAAAATATTGAAATCATACCAAGCATCCTATCAGATCACCATGGAATAAGGCTGATCACCAATAACAACATAAATAATAGAAAGCCAACATTCATGGGGAAGCCGAACAACATTCTGCACAATGATAGCTTGGTCAAGAAAGAAATAAAGAAAGAAATTAAAAACTTTTTAGAGTTTAATGAAAATGAAGCCACAACATACCCAAACTTATGGGACACAATGAAAGCAGTCCTAAGAGGAAAACTCATAGCTCTGAGTATCTCCAAAAAGAAACTATAGAGAGCCTACACTAGCAGCTTGACAGCACACCTAAAAGCTCTAGAACAAAAGGAAGCAAATTCACCCAAGAGGAGTAGACAGCAGGAAATAATAAAACTCTCGGCTGAAATCAACCAAGAGGAAACAAAAAGAAGTATTCCAAGAACCAACCAAACAGGAACTGTTTTGTTTTGTTTTGTTTTGTTTTGTTTTGTTTTGTTTTGTTTGTTTTTAGAAAAACAGTAAGATAGATAAACCCTTAGCCAGACTAACTAGAGGGCACAGGGACAGTATTATCTTAATTAACAAAATCAGAAATGAAAAGTGAGACATTAACAACAGAACCTGAGGAAATTCAAAACATCATCAGATCCTAGAACAAAAGGCTATACTCAACAAAACTGGAAAACCTGGATGAAATGGACAAATTTCTAGACAGATACCAGGTACCAAAGTTAAATCAGGATCAGATTAATGACCTGAACAGTGCCATATCAGCTAAAGAAATAGAAGCAGTCTTAATAGTCTCCCAATCAAAAAAAAAAAAAAAAAAAAAAAAAAAAAAAAAAAAAAAAAAGCCCAGGGCCAGATGGGTTTAGTGAAGAGTTTTATCAGACCTTCAAAGAAGACCTAATTTCAATTCTCCTCAAATTATTCCACAAAATAGAAACAGAAGGTACTCTACCCAATTCATTCTATGACACCACAATTACTCTGATACCTAAACCACATAAAAACCAGACAAAGATAGAGAACTTCAGACCAATTTCCCTTACGAATATCAATGGAAAAATACTCAATAAAATTCTCACTAACTGAATCCAAGAACACATCAAAATGATCATCCATCATGATCAAGTAGGCTTTATTCCAGGAATGCAGGGATGATTTAATATACGGAAATTCATTATGTAATCCACTATATAAACAAACTCAAAGACAAAACCACATGATCATCTCGCTAGATGCTGAGAAATCATTTGATCATTTCCAACACACTTGGAAAGATCAGGAATTCAAGGCCCATACCAAAACATAATAAAAGCAATATATAGCAAACCAGTAGCCAATATCAAACTAAATGGAGAGAAACTTGAAGCAATCCCACTAAAATCAGGGACTACACAAGGCTGCCCACTTTCTCCCTACCTATTGAATATAGTACTTGAAGTCCTAGCCAGAGCAATTAGACAACAAAAGGAGATCAAGGGGATACAAATTGGAAAGGAAGAAGTCAAAATATCACTATTTGCAGATGATATGATAGTATAAGTGATCCTAAAAATTCCACCAGAGATCTTCTAAACATGAAAAACAGCTTCAGTGAAGTAGCTGGATATAAAATTAACTCAAACAAATCAGTGACATTTCTCTGCATGAAGGATAAATAGGCTGAGAAAGAAATTAGGGAAACTACACTCTTCATGATAGTTACAAATAATATAAAATACCTGGGTGTCGCTCTAACCAAGGAAGTGAAAGATCTGTATGATAAGAACTTCAAGTCTCTGAACAAAGAAATCAAAGAAGATCTCAGAAGATGGAAAGATCTCCCATGCTCATGGATTGGCAGGATCAATATAGTCAAAATGACTATCTTCCCTAAAGCAATCTACAGATTCAATGTAATCCCCATCAAAATTCCAACTCAATTCTTCACTAAAGGGCAATTTGCAAATTCATCTGGAATAACAAAAATCCTAGGATAGCAAAAACTATTCTCAGTTATAAAAGAACCTCCGGTAGAATCAGAATGCCTGACCTCAAGTTGTACTACAGAGCAATTGTGATGAAAACTGCATGGTATTTGTACAGCTACAGACAGGTAGATCAATGAATAGAATTGAAGGCCCAGAAATGAACCCACACACCTATGGTCACTTGATGTTTGACAAGGGAGCTAAAACCATCCAGTAGAAAAAAGACAGCATTTTCAACAAATGGAGCTGGCACATCTGGCAGTTATCATGTAGAAGAATGTGAATTGATCCATTCCTATCTCCTTGTAATAAGCCCAACTCTAAGTGGATCAAGGAACTCCCCATAATACCAGAGACAATGAAACTTACAAAGGAGAAAGGGGGGAAAGCCTCAAAGATATGGGCACAGTGAAAAAAATTCCTGAACAGCAATGACTTGTGGTGTAAGATCAAGAATTGGAAATGGGACCTCATAAAATTGCAAAGCTTCTGTAAGGCAAAAGACACTGTCAATAAGACAAAAAGGCCACCAACAGATTGGGAAAAGATTTTTACCAATCCTAAATCAGATAGGAGACTAATATCCAATATATGTAAAGAATTCAAGAAGCTGGACTCCAGAAAATCAAATAACCCTATTAAAAAATGGGGTACAGATCTAAGCAAAGAATTCTTAACTGAGGAATACCAAATAGCTGAAAAGCACCTGAAAAAAATGTTCAAAATCCTTAATCATCGGGGAAATGCAAATCAAAACAACCCTGAGATTCTACCTAATACCAATGAGAATGGTTAAGATCAAAAATTCAGGTAACAGCAGATGCTGGCAAGGATGTGGAGAAAGAGGAACACTCTTCCATTATTGGTGGGATTGCAAGCTTGTACAACCACTCTGGAAATCAGTCTGGCAGTTCCTCAGAAAATTGGACATAGTACTACAGGAAGACCCAGCAATACCTCCCCTAGGCATATATGTAATCTTACAAAGGTAGAGTTGATTCTAATTTTTAATCTTCTTTTAATTCATCTGTAGGATCTCATCCTGAGATCTCTTCCTTTCCTCACGTTGAATGATCTGCATTTCTATTATGCACAGGAATATTCCTGGGAATGTGCAGGAGCTCTGCGCACATCGCTGAGCTTCTTCACTCTGATGCAAGAGTCAATTAAATGCTCAGAGTTGGAGGGGAAAATATGCTGTAGTAGAATCACAAGAAGACAGAGTCAGATTCAGCCCCTTGCAGTGTTTCAGGATTCTGACACACACTTTTCATAGCAAAGAAGGATTCTGATTCAGGCATTTTGTCTCCAGAGTCAGTAGAACTGCCACATCTGAATATAGAACACAAAATATTACTTTGATGTTCTTTCAATCTAGATAACTTCAAGTCTCCAATCTTTTCCTAACATCTGCATTTTCCCTTCAACTCAGCTTCTTTCTTCCTGGGGTTTTACTGTGAATGAAGGTTGCTTGGGTAAGTGTGGACCCTAGCTTGTCACAGCCTCAGAAGAAACAGATAGTGGCAGAACAGGAAGCCATCAGAGAAGATTTACAGAAAGATCCACTTGTAGTCATGGTGCTGAAAGCTATAAATCCCTTTGAGTGTGAGACTCGGGAAGGAAGACAAGAGATATTTCATGCAACAGTGACCACAGAGACAGATTTTTTTCTTTGTAAAAGTTTTAAATGCACAGTTTAAAGATAAATTTATCCTAAAGAAAACAAAATATCAAACTAGCTTTGGCACAGTAACTTCATGGAGATCACCAGTTCCTCAGTTGTGGTTGATGTTGAATCTAACCACGAAGTCCCAAATAACATTGTTAAGAGAGCCAGGAAACTCCCAGGATGAGTAAACTGAAGACTCAGCCATGTGGAAAAATTATGAATGGGCTGTTTAAAGTTCAGAAGGTAGGTTCCTATACATAATTTTATATTGATCATTAAGTATAATATAACATACAACACCTATTCTAAGCTTTAATGGAATTGAGAAATTAAGTTTCAATGTTTTCTACTCTATAAAATCTGAAACAATTAAAATAAATTTAAAAATTGATTTTAAATAATTTTAACAATTGAAAAAGCAATTTTACAAAGATAAGGATTTGTAGGATGATAATTTGCCAAGACTTGTGTACAAAGCTCACCAAGTTTTATTTTGTATTTTTGATTGTCTTGCTCTTTGAGACAGGGATTAACTGTGTGGCTTTGTCTTGTCTGGCATGCACTGAGATTTGCTGCCCCTACCTCTTGAGTGCTGGGATCCAAGTGTGTGTCACCACACACAGCAAAGGAAGGCTTGATTTTTGAAAGTCTGATTTTGAAATTATTTTTATTTTGTTTTCTCCTTGGAGCTTCTGAAACATAGACCCAGGCATCTTCTCCTCTGTGTTGCTTTTATGCACTTAGGTACTAGCTATATTCAAAGTCATGTTGGGTTGGGCTGAGCACTCTGCAGAGGACTGATGTGCAGGCATGGTTTGGAGAGAGAGAGAGAGAGAGAGAGAGAGAGAGAGAGAGAGAGAGAGAGAGAGAGAGAGAGAGAGAGAGAGAGAGAGAGAGAGAGAGAATGGGCCTGACTTGAGCTTCAGAAACATCAAGGCCTACCCCCATGACATTTCCTCCAACAAAGCCACTCCTACTCCAACAAGAGGCCACGTATCTTAATCCTTTCACATACTACCACTCCCTGTGATCCTGTAGGGACCATTTTCATTCAAACCAGGAATCAGGAAAAAAACAAACAAACAAACAAACAAACAAAACGCTAGTCTTGTACAAACAGTTTTCTGGCCTAAGACAGACCCTGAAGGACCACAGGAAATGTGTTGATTTCTTCAGTTGTAGCCAGGATGACCACTTTAGACTTTTCAGAAAAGGAGGCAGGAGGGAAATGTCCTCCTTGGAAAATTAAAGCATAAAAACACTCATCTGCCTTCAGTTCTGAGCCTACAGTTTGATCAATTACCCACTAATGTCTACTCATTTATTGAATCAAAATAACATTGAAATATTGACTTCTTCCTTTCCAATTTGTATCCCCTTGATGTCCTTTGTGGTCAAATTGCTCTGGCTAGAATTTCAAGTACTATATTGAATAGTTAGGGAGAAAGTAGGCAGCTTTGTCTAGTCCCTGATTTTAGTGAGATTGCTTTGAGTTCCTTAGTGAGGTAACTCAATCACAAAAGAAGTCATTAGGCATACACTCACCGATAAGTGGATATTAGCCCAGAAACATAGAATACCCAAGAAACAATTTGCAAAACACAAGAAAATCAAGAAGAGGGAAGACCAATGGGTGGATACTTCGTTCCTCCTTAGAATAGGGAACAAAATACCCATGAAAGGAGTTAAAGAGACAAAGTTTAGAGCTAAGATGAAAGGATGGACTATTTAGAGAACACCCCACCCAGGGACCCATCCCATAATCAGCCACCAAACCTAGACACTATTGCATGTGCCAGAAAGATTTTGATGAAGGAACCCTGTTCTAGCTGTCTTGTATGAGGCTATGCCAGTTCCTGGCAAATACAGAAGTGGATGCCTACAGTCATCTATAAGATGGAACACAGGGTCCCCAATCGAGAAGCTAGAGAAAGCACCCAAGAAGCTGAAGGGGTCTGCAACCCTATATGTGGAACAATAATATGAACTAACCAGTATGCCCAGAGCTTATATCTCTAGCTGCATATGTAGCAGAAGATGCCCTAGTCGGCCATCACTGGGAAGAGAGGCCCATTGGTATTGCAAACTTTATATGCTCCAGTACAGGGGAATGGAAGGGCCAAGAAGCAGGAGTGGGTGGGTAGGGGAACAGGGCGGAGGGAGGGTATAGAGAACTTTCAGGATAGCATTTGAAATGTATATAAAGAAAATAACTAATAAAAAAAATATTGATACTTTGCGTAACTGACCAGCAACTGGTCTCCTTCTAATCTAGACTTGACCGAGAATGATATTTCATTCATGGTTTACTTTTTAACTTTTAGATTTCTTCACTAAGTCTTTTATTTTTGGTTCATGGGTCTCTGTTACTTGTTTCCTTTAGTGACACTCCTCCTAACCACAAGGAGCTCCTTTCCCATGATTGCCCCCTGTGTGCTGGCCCTGGAGAAGCCCCACCTTCCCTGTCTACCAGTTGTTTCTGTGAGCTATCCTGGCCTCCCAAAAGAAAATAGCTTGGGACTAGGACTTGACTCATATTTTCCTTTCACAGATAACAGAGCAAAAAGATAGAGTACTATATGGTATACATGATAAAACAGGGACAATGGAGGTATTGGTGCTGAGAAACCTGAGCAAAACAAAGTGCAAGGAAGAAGACAAGATTAGACTCACATTCTTTGAGGTGTCAAAAAAATGGAGTGAAAATTCAGTTGAAATCTAGAGCTTGTAGCTTTTTTAAGGTATGGAAATTCTCAAAAGATGTTGTTTTGTGTTTTCTGTTGGAAAGCCAGTGAACAGGATGGCAGAGAAGATCTTGATATGTATGCCTTTGCATCTCACAGACCTGAGAAGCTTGTCATTAGAAAATACATTTCCCAGATACACAATTACAAAGCTGTGGATGTCCCAAAGAAGACACACATGTGTGTGTGCATGTAAACAGACACATACAAACATACACACACAAACATACACACATGTACACACAATCTCTCTCTCTCTCTCCCTCTTTCTTCTTCTTCTTCTTCTTCTTCTTCTTCTTCTTCTTCTTCTTCTTCTTCTTCTTCTTCTTCTTCTTCTTCTCCTCTTCTTCTTCTTCTTCTTCTTCTTCTTCTTCTTCTTCTTCTTCTTCTTCTTCTTCTTCTTCTTCTTCTTCTTCTTCTTCTTCTTCTTCTTTCTCCCTCTTCTTCTTTCTCCCTCTCCTCCGTCTCCCGTCTCCCTCCGTCTCCCTCCGTCTCCGTCTCCCTCAGTCTCCCTCCGTCTCCCTCCGTCTGTCTCCCTCCGTCTGTCTCCCTCCGTCTGACTCCCTCCGTCTGTCTCCCTCCGTCTGTCTCCCTCCGTCTGTCTCCCTCCGTCTGTCTCCTCTCCCTCTCCGTGTCCGTCTCCATGTCCGTGTCCATGTCCGTGTCCGTGTCCGTCTCCCTCTCCCTCTCCCTCTCCCTCTCCCTCTCCCTCTCCCTCTCCCTCTCCCTCTCCCTCTTCCTCTCTCCCTCTCTCCCTCTCTCCCTCTCTCCCCCTCCCCCTCCCCATTCAGAAAGTTAGAAAAAAAGTTTGTGGCTGTTCTGTTTTTATTACTTATTCTAATTTTGATATCATAATACAATGACACTATTTCCCTGTTTCCTTTTGTCCCTCTAAACTCTCACATGTACGATTCCTTGCTTTCTTTCAAATACATGGCCTTCTTTTTCATGAATTGTTGCTATAAGCATATATGCATAACTACATACACATATAAATACAACCTGCTCAACCTGTACAATGTTGCTCGTATGTATATTTTCAGGGATGACCAGTTGCTATTGAATAATTAATTGGTGTGCTCTTTCCCAAGATAGACTGTTCTTCCAATAAATAATGTTAGGTGTTAGGTAATTGCAAAAATCACATTTTTTTTTTAGATTCAACCCAGGGAGCTGAGGTTGCAGTGCAAGCACATGAGAAAAACCTAAGGAAAGACAAACATCTTCAGAGAATGAGGAGATGGAAATATTTCTACCTGGGGCAGGTAGTGAATACTAGACAATGCACAAATTATAATTAAATTAACAAATTAAACAAAATTGAGTATAGTGGCATAAGAACGGAGATCTTCAGAGAACCTCCACCATAAGAAGAGTGTATGCTCATTTGAGGCACTTTCCTGGGTGGGCATGAGAAAGTCTGGGCACAGGCCTGGGAAAAATGAGACACTGAGGGAAAGGCATGAAGGTCTCCCTTGAACTCCTCATATATGATGAAATTCCTCTAGTGTTGCAGGATATTTGATTACACAGTGAACCCCCAGAATGTGTTGTTTACAAGAAAAAGCTAGGCATAATTGAAGACAGAAGGAGCCAGAGAATGAGAAAGAGCAAGATGGTTAGAACATATTGCCAAAGTTAGTTTGAGACCAAGCAGAGAAATTAAGGAGAATCTAAAGGAAGCCATATTAAATCAGAGTGGAGAGGATTTTTTGAGTATGGAAGCAAGAAGCATCCAGGACTAGACATAGATTAGTAGACAGAGGCAGTAAGTCTCCAAGCTGACTACTACCTCTAGTGAATAAAAGTTACTCTTACACTCTAGGGGAAGAGAAGCAACACTTTTACTCTTCTTCATGGCAAAGAAACCTGCTATGGTTTGTATATGCACATCCCAAGATGTGGCACTATTAGAAGGTTTAGTCTTCTTGAATTAGGTTGGAGTAAGTATGTCACTGTGGGTGTGGCTTTTAAGACCTCATCCTAGATGCCTAGAAGCCAGTATTCTGCTAGCAGCCTTAAGATGAAGATGTAGAACTCTCAACTCCTGCACCATGCCTGTCTGGAGGCTGCCAAGCTCTCACCTTGATGATAATGAACTGAACTTCTAAACCTGTAAGCAAGCCTCAAGTAAAAGTTGTCCTTATAAGACTTGCATTGGTCATGGTGTCTGTTCACACCAGTAAAATCCTAACTAAGACAAGATGCTTTGAAACAAGGGGAAGGAAAAATTGCTCTGCTTCTGGAGCAAAAGAAGGAGTAGGTTCTAGGTATGGAATACTAAGAATCTCCAACATGTGGTATAGTGTAGAATTAAAAATGAAACTCCTTCATATTTAGAAACTCACATGACTGAGTGTTTGCCAAAGACAATAGATCAATAGATCTCTTCTCAGCTGAACAGATCAATAGGATATCCTCTAGTCACTCTAAATATTTTTTATGACTATGCTGAACAATCATCAGCTAACAGCTAACCACAGACAGCTTCTCGGAGACAGTCATGTAAGTGCCTGTGCTTATTTTCCAGGTCCAGGTCACCTGATATGGTTGCAAGGAATTAAGTCAGGCCAGGTTGGAGGGACCACAGCCCAATGTCACAGCTGTGACAATTTTATTAAGAACAATCAAATTTTTATATCTTTATCAAAAGCAGAATATGATGAAAATTGCCAGGATCAGTACAATTGTACTTTCCAGGATACAAGGATGCTTGCAAGGTATACAGGATACAAAAAATATATATCTACAAACAACTGTTCGTTCCAGTTTCCATGCTTCCTTCACTACTAAGGAAACATACAGAGAAACATGAAATGCCTGAATGCTTCACTGCCTGAAGGACTGCCTTAGATGGAGCCATGAACTTCACTCTGAAGACCTATGATGCATGCCACTCAAGCCATGCTAGGCTAAGCCAACTTCATGGTTTCCTGCACAACCAAGATCATGCATACTGGGCTCAGGGTGTAGCTTATTAGCACAATTCATACCTATCATAATGTAGGTCCCGAGATTAGCCTGCATCATTACAAAGGATCTCTAAGTCTATTGGAGTACTCAAAATAGACTCAACAGTGCATAGCATCAGACGGTCAATTTCACAATCAAAATGGAGACTGAGAATGAAGTGGAAATACTAGAAATGAGTAGGATATTTACAGTGAGGCCAGAATACCATCAGCAGGATCACAAGTAGACTTGACTAGCAGAGAATGAAATCAGTAGAGTCAAAATGATTATTGTCAGCCCAGATAGGAAAATGTCATTTCAATTATATTTGTATACTTATACACAGAAGTATGCATATTATAAATGTTTTAGGTAGATAGTAGTATGATTCCTTAAGACTTCAGACATAATTACTGTTATTTACATCTGCCTTAGATGGAGCCATAAACTCCAATCTGAAATCTTTGATGCATCATATATATGCATCTCCTTAATTAGAGCCCTTTCAATTTCCCCCATCAGGTCACTTATACCCTAGTATTATCCTCTATTGCTTGCCTATACCTTAAGCTCTGCCATGGTCCTTTTTAACTTAACTAGTTTCTGCGGTTATTCCAGGAATTGTACCTGTAAATGTCATGATTTTATTTTCCTTACAGCTGAATAGTATTCCACAGTGTATATATATTCCACATCTTTATTATCCATTCATTAGTTGAAAGGCATTTAGCTTCCTTTCATTTCCTAGCTTTTGTGAATAGGGCAGCAAAGAACATAGTTGAGCCGGTATCTGCAGAGTCTTGTCCTTTGGATATACATCAGGAGTAGTGTAGCTGGATCATTCCCTAGATTCATTTTTAGCCTCTTGAGTATTCTCCATTCTGATTTCCAGAATAGCTGGTTCAATTTGTATTCCCACTAACAGTGAACGAGGGTTTTTTGCTCTTCTTCGTATTCCCTCAATTGTTGGATATTTTGGGTGGTGGGGCTCCTTCTAATATAATTTTGTTTATAGACACAGAAACTTGAAATTTGAATGTCTTCCCTATTCCACACTGAACAACTAAAAATTGTAAAAAAAAATACTTTTAGTTTATTGGTTATTCAAAAGCTGCCAAACTATATAAGAACAGGCAAGCAACCATACTTTGCCCATTTCTGATCTTAAGCAAAGGTACTAGAAATGTTTATAGAATATTTAAAAGGAAAATATATGGCAACACTTCAAAATATGAGAGGGAGAAAATAAGCTGTAAGGATATTTTTGAAATATATTCTGTGTAATTAAAGGTAGATATTGTGAGCCATAGTGTAATAATTAAAATATTTTAAAGATTTGTAAATAGTACAATGACATTTTGAGGTTAAGATCAAAATAGTCCTATAGAGCACAAGAAAGCAATATTCCTCATGTCTATAATATACTGATTTTTCAATAAAACTATAAACACAAAGAAAAATATAAAATGACATTGTTCTATAAATACTACTAGATCAATTAGATATCAATGTTAAAAATAATGGGCCTCCTCTATAACTCACAAAGTTAAACAGTCTATATCTATCTCTACCTGCTCTCTCTCTCTCTCTCTCTCTCTCTCTCTCTCTCTCTCTCAAATTGGTTTAGCCATAAAAATCCCAAGCTTTAAAATATCCCATTGAATACTGAATAATTTATAACTTGTACGTAGGCAAAAATTTTCCCTCATTGGCACTAAAATACAAATAGTCTACACAAGCTATTTGCTGTTGAGTTTAAGCTTTATTGCATTTCGGTCACATAGGATACAATAGTGATTTAAATTATTCTAAAGTTGTTAAGGTTTGTTTTGTATCCCATTTTGTTATTGGTGGTGGTAGTGGTAGTATTGGCGGTGGTGGTGATGGTGGTGGTGGTGGTTGTGGTGTTTGTTTTTTATAAAAAATCTTTCATGGGCTGCAGAGTAGATTGTGTCTTGTTCCATGTTCAGGTGGAATATTCTGTAGGTCTATTTCATAAATAATGTCACTTAACTTTGCTGTTTCTCTACTTTTGTGTCCCAGTGGCCTGTCCTTTGAGGAAATTAGTATGGTAAAAATCACTTGCTATTACTGAGGTGGAGTTAATCTTTTTCTTGAAGTGCAATGGTATGATTTTTATGAAATTGGATGAACAAGAGTTTGGTGCATAGATGGTTGGTATTCAATTGCTTGTTGATTAATTGTTTGCTTGATTAGAACAGGTTGCCCTTCTTTATGTCTCCTGAAATTTGTTCCTAATCGGAAGAATACTGTTATAAGTTTAGCCACATCATTGGATCTCCTACTGCAGTAAAGAAAATCAGATTCTGTGATTAAAATGTCTAAACTATTTTCTATAAAGAAGTAAACATATGAAGATATATATATATATATATATATATATATATATATATATATATGTATAGGCAGTCATATAAGTATATTTTTGTACATATGTAAATAACTGTATGTCTGAATGTAAACATAAATATATACAGACATGTGTATGCTATTAGCATAATATTAGACAAGGATATATATATACACACATATATATATGTATGTATATATTACCAAGATTTAGATATTATACTATGTACTATTATATACAATAATAAGACACATATTCAGAGAATGAAATAATTAAAAATGAAGCAATCTTTTGTGAGTCTTGTATCTTCAGACACACTGCACAGTGGTAGAACTTTAATGTTCCTTTGTCGTATGTTGGTTGGAAATAAAAAGCCTTGGAATTTAGGATAGTAAGTGCCCTCCTTTGCCCTTCAGGGTCTCTACCATCTTACCCTTAGTATGCCCAACCCTGTTCTCTGTCTTTCTACTTAAAATCAAGCTAATTACCTTCAATACCTGTGTCATATAAGTCTCTGCCTGGAATACCTTCCAGTAACCCTAGATACATAAAAATGAAATCCAGGGACTGCATTGGGAGAGTTTCTTTGGAATCCTGGGTTGTGAATAAATGAATGGACTCAGATGACCCACATCTCATGGCTAAATGTTCCAGCAGATTAGGGACTTCTTCAAACCACCAGAGAACTCTCATTTGGTAAAATAATCACTCACACTCTGTCCAGGGATGATCTTTAAAAAGGCATCCTCTCACCCCCTTTTTTTCTCAGCCAATAAAACCTCCCTGAAATATATATATATCTTGATAACTGCAATGGATACTGGACTCCAGACCCTACCTTCCTTAACTGGATTGGAACACAGTCTGGCCCTTCAAGAAAAAGACTTTGTCCTTCCCTCTCACACCCATAGTACAATCTGGCATATTTCTTGAGCTTTATGTGTTTCATCCTGATCTATAAAGCACAGACTATTTTATGACTTATAAATGAATAAAAGAGACTCCTGGGGAAGCACCCATTTAGACAAAATGTTTATATCTTTCTGTCTTTCATATTTTGAGACATACAGATGGAAATATGGAATATAGAGAACCTAAAATGCATAAGGAAAAATTAAAGGAATATTATTTCTTAGGATCAAGAGCTGGATTTTACATGTGTTTTTTCACTATATGCCATATGCACATTGCTTATTCTTCTGCACTTGCAGCTTATCAGCACAGCATCATTACCATTGTTCAAGGGTCCATGATTGGGATCTTTGAGCTGTTTCAATAATTGCATGAGGATTGGGAGGTTCATAGTCTCTCTTCCTAGCCTGGACGACCTTGAAGAGGAAAAGGATGCAGTCAGGTCAGTTGAGACATAGTTTGCCACACCCTTCTTTACCCATGTTATCACCTCCCTTTCTTATCCTTAACTAACTCCTTTACTGAATCTCCGTCCTTGGAATTAGCTTCACTCCCACTTCTTGAGAGCATAAAATGAGCTCCTTACACCTACTAGGCCTGGTCACAGGAAGAAGAGCAGAAGATATCATGGAGCAATAGTAGGGATGGGAAAACTGCAGTGTCAAAGACAAGAGTTGAGTAGTATATCATTGCACAGATGGTCAAAAGGATAGAATAGGAGGCATCCCTGATGCAACCGCTGGGGAATGGGGATGGGGATGGGGGTGGGGATGGGGATGGGGATTCAGAATATGTGACATATAGTCCTGAGAATACTGGAGATCTGGAAGCATTTCTATGTGACTGAATAGGTCAGCACCTATATTTTGTCTATGCATTAGTATTAGTCTTTGGTAGTATACAGTAAATCTCAGTGTGTGATAAGAACGTGTATCTTGGTACTTTGTGCTCTGCTTTCTTAAAGCATCCTATGAATCATATGATATATATTGTAAGTTCTGTTCATGGGCCTCTGTGATGAACATTATTTCACAGAAACCCATGAGGAGGAGGAGGAGGAGAAGAAGAAGAAGAAGAAGAAGAAGAAGAAGAAGAAGAAGAAGAAGAAGAAGAAGAAGAAGAAGAAGAAGAAGAAGAAGAAGAAGAAGAAGAAGAAGAAGAAAAGTAGAGGCCAGCCATGAGCACATGGAGAGGGAAGGGGGAAGGGAATGGGGAAAGAGGGGGGAAGGGGCAGGCTGACAGAGCAGGAGTAGGAAGGCAAGAACAAATGCAAGAAGGGGGCTAGCAGTCCCTTATTATAGTGAGTCAGGTATACCTGGCTATTTACAGGTAACTGTGGAGTGGATCCTAGACAAAATGTTAACAGGAACTAACAGAGAGACCCAAATTAGACAATATGCAAATTGTAAGAGACCTTGCAACATTCAGTTTTAAATGGGATATCTTCATCAAACCCCTTCCTCAAAGCTCAGGGAAATATGTTGACAAGTGCAGAAGTATGGAAGACACCAAGGAAATGAGACTTTTTAAACACAGCGGAAACAATACTCACACAAACTCACAACAGAGACCGAGGAAGAATGCACAAGGCATACACAAATCCAACACTGTGAGGGGAGAGTAGGTATAAGCACCCATCCCTAACCAAGAAGCTGTTTCTGGTAGACAACTGCTTACAAAGGAATAATTAGTTTTCTCCAATGGATGTATAAACCACTTAAAAATAGATGGCTGAATGAAAATTAATTCAAGGGTCATTTTTGCATATTTTTGTTACTGTTATTGTTACATAATGCTTTGGACATTTTTTTTACTGTTTTGGGTTTGTGTGTGTGTGTGTGTGTGTATGTGTGTGTGTGTGTTTGTTTTTTGTTTTTGCTTATACATTATTATTTCTGATCTCTTGTTTCTATGGTGTGTGTGTGTGTATCCTTGTGTGCGAGCATATGCTTCTTTTTTTGTTTTATTCTGGTTATTTTGTTTTGCCTGTTTGTTTCCTAAATTTAGAGAGATAAAGGAAAGGTAGAATTGGATAGATGGGGAGGTGGGAGGATCTGGGATGAGATACAGGAGGAGAAACTGCAATAGGAATATATTCTAGGCTGGGCAGTGGTGATGCAAGACTTTAATCCCAACACGTGGGAGGCAGAGGCAGGCAGATTTCTGAGTTGGAGGCCAGCCTGGTCTACAGAGTGAGTTCCAGGACAACCAGGGTTATACAGAGAAAGCCTGTCTCTAAAAAACAAACACAAAAAAGAATATATTCTATGGAAAAATTATTTTTAAAAAAAGCAAAAAGAAACGAAACAAAGAAAAGAAAAACAGCCCTATTCTTAAAACTATGGTAAGAAAATGTTCACAGTTAAAACTTAATTTCTTTTCTGTTACAGCCAGGTCTTACCAGAGTACTAAAAGTGGTTGTTAGGAAATACTATGATGCCTTAGAGAACACACCTGCATATAACTGTGCCTCACAGATCTCAGCTGCCACATATCCAAACTGGAGCTCAGTTCAAAGCAGACAAGTCTAAGCTTATCCCCAGGCTCACAGTACAGTTTGGTAAATAGTCCGTAGACCACCACTTCCATCCTCCCCGTTCTATCTTCTATTCCATAGTAAATGAATTCACTCCTCACTGTTTTCTGAAAAACAAAAACAAAAACACTCATCTTCGGAGGAATGTGCCAGGGCTTGAGACATCTAAGAGATATAAATAGTGTTAGCCTGTCTCTGATAAGCAAATGCAGTCCTAGGTTTAGAATTATGGAAAGAAGACAGCTTCAGGCATTTTGGTTCATAAATCCTGTCTTAAGAAATGTCTCTCAGATTTTCTTATTTAAGGTCTTTATCTGATGGATTATTCTAGAAAACCTTTCCTTGTACCACGCAGGTAGAGATGAGAGTTCTTCAGGAGTCTAAGTAGAGAAAAATCAGAATAAAGCTGAATGCATTGTGGGTGCCTTAGGCAATGCCACTAGAACTGAGAAGGGTGACTTGTGGCTCACTGGAAGTCTGAGACTGTTCAAGTCTCCATTAACTAGATGGTGTTTTCTCTATGCTTATATGCATTTACTCCATTCCAAGTACTACAAGCATTAAATCTGTACCACCCAATTCTACTTTCCTCACTTGCATTTGGTTTACTTTGTTCAGGTGTTCTTACATAGTCACTGAAACATACTACACACAAACACGATGGATAAAAGCAGGACTCCACTGGTCAATATGTACAACAGAATTTACGACTATACTTTAAACAATGGTTGAGTCTTCTAAGCATGATGTTTGCAGGGGAATTGTTACTGAAAGATACACCTCAAGTCTAAGAATTCCTCAATCCACTCTACATTTGTATCCTCTGCCTTAACATGTGATTAAAAACAAAACCCTGTATTTCTCTAGGCTGTTATACTTGCTTCTCTTACGATTTCAAGTAGAGCTTTTTTGCTCAGCAATCACTTGATAAATCTAAACCAGGTCAGAATGGTTAAGATCATGGAAACCCTGGACACCAAACCCTGATGTGACTGTGAGGAAGGGGATCCCAAGTTCACGGAGGATGACGTTGCCAATGGGTAAGGCCCTCTAGTTATCAGTGTGGAGACTGCAGCCAAAGATAAAATGTATCTTCCCTATGCCCCAAAGAAATGACACTCTACTCCATAAACACCTGTTCAGCCATATTCGTTACTGATTTACTTACAATAGCTCGGAGATGATGAAAATCTAAATGTTCTTCAGCTGATGAATGGATAATGAAAATATGATGCATATATAAAACAGAATACTATTTAGCCATAAAGAAAAATGAAAATTTCAGGTAAATGGATGGAACTAGCAAATATGCAAATTAATGTAACATGGATCCAGAGAGACATATATGGAGGGTCTCTACAAGCTTCAGGGCTAGCAACATGTCAATCCACAGAAGCCAGAAAGGGAATTTGGTGCATCTCTTCTCAGAAGCTGATACTGTTTCAAACTCCTAGATTCTGACACCAGGCAGTTTATTTTAGGCATATTTAATTACAGTATAATTTTGGGAAAAAAGTTTCCTGATGATAATAAACTCAATCCTATGTGTAAAAGAAGTGTAACTCTTTACCAGGCATATATAACCTCCTCCATGAAGATGAATTCTATTGGCTGAAAAACAATGCTCAAGGTAAGACTTACAGAAACTGACTGAAAGAAACGTAAAAGTCTGGGGGATTCAGGTGTGGCCTGGCCATACAGATAGCTCAGAGATCACAAGGCTATTAACCACCTGTGCTCCAATTGTAAAGTACATGTGACATCTCCCATAAGGATGGTTTCTATTGATTGAGAAACAAGCTCTAGATAAAGGTCCAAGGAAAAAGAATCTGTTCAAAGACTTCTACCAGTATTGATAATAAAATTGCTACTGATAAGGGCTGGGAAGAATGCAAACAAACAGCATTGTGTATTGATACAAAATCATCACAGTAAATGTCAGGTTTTGCCAGGTTTTATGTAGAGTCTCTTTCTAAAAGATTTTCATGGTTATATCTTTAAAAGAATGAGAAACAACCATCCCACACCTTAAAATGGGAAACTCCACTTTCTGTTTCCTGATCAGGGAGGCCTTGTTTTCTTGTGTGCAACAAACTGACCATATTCCAGCTGCCAACCTAAGACTTGAAATCTGGGGTTGCAAATGAAATTTTACAAAATAATTTAACAGCTTACCTCATACACTGTAAATGTTCCATTCACAAATGTTCCTGCTCTTTGTGTACAAAGAGTACTAATTTTAGGTGTTACGTAGGCTCTTCTTCTCAGGGAAGATGGGATATTCATCACACTGCTGTCGTTCACCTCTGATACGCAGGAGGCTGTGTATATCTCTAGAAACCCATTGTAGCCGATATAATCTGAGATGACAATGACTTTCCTGGGGATGAACTTTTCCTCGAGGGCTATGTCAAACACCTTCACTCTGAAGAATTCAGTTTCCGTAGCCACGGTGGCATGGAACATTCTTTTGTCTTTTCTAATGTCATATGTGAATGGCTCTGTGACTTTTAACACCATCACTTGTTTGAAACCTTGCTGGTGACCATATTCTTCAGAAGGTTGTTTAGGTACTTTCTTCAGTCTTGGTTTCTGCATAGAATTCACATAGGAAAGCCAGGCACAGTTAAAACAAACTAAAGAATAGCACTATTAGGCAGAGTGGAGAAATCTAAGCAATGCTTAATATGCTGACATAAGTGATGTGAAATGACTGAAGTTCTGGGCAGTAATTCCAGCATGTTGTAATTACTCACAGTAGGTAAATAAGTTTCATTAATACTTTGGAGGTATTTGCCCATACACTCGAGGCCTTGTGAATGCTAAACAAATTGTCTCCCTGTAAGCTTCACCACAAGTCTAATGAGGACAACAGCACATTTTTTTAAACTTAGATTACAAATCATTTCATACAAACACACAAAATCAGCACTGTCTTTTAAATCACTTAGGCAGCCACTGGAAGCAACAGCCCAAGGGCTCTGCTGATTTGATAATTCAAACGAGAAGTTCTTCCACTTGTATATGATCTTCCCTGCAGAAGAATCCTGGATTTGGAATAGAAAGGTTATTTGACCACCTGTCTGCTGTCCTCAACTGCATAGCCCTCCCCCTCTGTCCTTCCCTCTTCCCTCCTCCTCCTCCTCCTCCTCCTCCTTCCCCTCCTCCTTCTTCTCTCTCTCTCTCTCTCTCTCTCTCTCTCTCTCTCTCTCTCTCTCTCTCTCTCTCTTTCAAGATTTATTATCATTATCATTAATATACATAAATACAGCTGTCTTCAGATGCACCAGAAGAGGGTGTCAAATCTCATTACAGGTGGTTGTGAGCCACCATATGCTTGCTGGGATTTTAACTCAGGCCTTCAGAAGAGTAGTCAGTGCTCTCCTGCTGAGCCATCTCGCCAGCCCACCCTCCTTTGTTTCTTTCTTTCTTCCTTCCTTTCTTCCTTCCTTCCTCTCTTGCTTCCTTCCTCCCTCCCTCCCTCCCATCCTTCCTTCTTCCCTCCCTCTCTCCTTTCCTTCCTTCCTTCCCTCCTTCCTTTCTTCCCTCCCTCCATCCTTCCATTCATCCTTCACTCCCTCCTCCTTCCTTCCTTCCTTCCTTCCTTCCTTCCTTCCTTCTTCCTTCCTTCCTTCCTTCCTTCCTTCCTTCCTTCCTTCCTTCCTTCCTACCTTCCTTCTTTCCACACACAGCTCTCTCTTTTTCTCTTTGAGACAAGGTCTCAATATTTATTCCTGGCTGGCTCTGAACTTGCTATATAGATCAGGCTGCCTGGCCTTGAACTCAAAGTGGTCCACCAGCCTTTTTTGAAATTATAGGTGTGTGCCACCACATCTAGCTACTTTGTATCATTTCTGAATTCAGGAACACACTTTGAAATGGAGAAGAATGGTTACAATCCTAGGAAACCTAGAGATCAATGTAGGGAGGTAGCTATAACTCAATAGCACTTGATTTGGAAACCCATGAATGGCAAGGGTGTCTGTGACTTTTTGTCAATGTAGACTAATGTTTTATAACCTTAGGAAGTGTATTTCTAATATGACTTAAAAAGTACCTCAGAATAGTGCTAAGAACACCTGCCAAAACGTGCATAGGAATTCAGGAGCAGATGTTATATACTTCTTTGGAAAGGAAAGAGGTTCTTGGTGTTTGTGGGAATAGAAAATACTGGAGATAGCCTAAAGCCACACAAGATTATTTTTACAATGTATAAACAATTTCAATTTTTCAGATAATAAAATTATTTAAATCTATATTGGTTGATTGAATGGAAGTTCAAGACATGTTAAGTAGTTTTAAAAATATTTTGTGTACTGTGTGTGCTGGGGGAGAGGGTGTGTGTGTGTGTGTGTGTCTGTCTGTCTGTCTGTCTGCCTGTCTGTGATCACAGGATAATATTAAATCTTAGCTCTCACCTTCTATTTTGAGATAAGGTCTCTCTAGTTCTCCACTGTGCATGCCTAACAAGCTGGCCTGTGTTGTTCTGCAGATCCTCCTTTCAGTGCCTCCAGTCTCTGCTTTGGGTCACACTGTGATTACACACAAGGATGTTCCTGTGTCCGGTTTTTGCATAGGTTCTGGTGACCCCAATTCAGGTTGTAAGACTTTTGTGGCAAGTGCTTTCACCCACTGAACCATCCCCCAGGCCCACTTAAATAAATTTTAAAAACATACACTGCAGAAAACTATGTGAATAGTGACACAAATCTGGTATGTAAAGGATATTCTGTAAATATGTAGTAAAAGTTAAAACTGGATAGTGAAATGTGGCATTTTATTAAGAGATTTCAGATCATTTAAAACTTACTTATTTTCGTGTATTTCCTATTTTCCTAAGTTTTCTAAAATAATATTGGTACAATTAAAAGTTAAAAAAGGAAATCATTCCTGCTACCACTCCCCCCTGCCCCCTTCCATTCCTCTCACTCCTTCTGCCTGGTCCTTGCTGCTGGGGCAGACTCCTAGTTGGTCTGCTTCCATGAAGACTCCATATCCCAATCCATCCTAGAGGACCCGCTGCACTCAGAGCAGTTGAGAAGTTGAGGACTGTCTGCACTCAGAACACTTGGAAAACAGCTTGACTGCTTCACAGAAGACCCAACAGTCTGAAGGCCTCCCATGAGATCGATTGCAGCCAGGGCAACAGTTCAGCAGCTTCTCTGCATCTGTGAAGAGCCCCTAGTTGGAAGCCCCCACAGATAGTCTGATACAGACAGGGCCACAAGCCTACCAGGAGACCTGAAGCAACCCAGAGACAAAGGAGGCAGACTCCAGACAGTCCCCCTGATAAACAAACACCAGGGATATCCAGATGAAGAGAGGCAAGGCATCACCAGAACCCAGTTCTCCCACCACAGCAAGTCCTGAATATACTAACACACCTGAAAATCAAAAATCTGTCCTAAAATCCTATTTTATAAAGATAGTACAGTTTTAAAGAGGATATCAATAACTCACTGAAAGAAATACAGGTGCCACGAACTGGACTCAGTGGATCCCTCAAGCCAAAGGGAACCAGGATTTTGGTAATCAGGTGGACAAGGAATTGGAGGGATGACAAACAGACACTGACACAGAGAGAGTGCTGTATCTCTAAATGTAATTTCTCAAACTGAATATCAGATTTATATTACAGAAGAAAACAGAGAAGTTAGGTGACACATCAGCCAAGGTACATTGAAGTAATCTGACACAAAACAAAAGATGCATACATAAAGACTGGCAGAAACCAGGCAATGTTTACAATTGAGATAAGATCAGACCTATCTAAAGGCAGCTATTGACAGGAGCCAGGTGAGGATTTCACACCCTAGTCACAATTTATGCTATTCCTCTGAGCCTTGTGAAAGCTTGCACCAGGGGGGTTCTGCTCTTGCTGACCTTTTCATGAATAATGCAATACTCTAGTTCTTCCTTAAACTACAACCCTCCTTATTCCTAGGCCATTGTAAATTCTTTCATATGGGAGTAACCTGGCTGCTCTTTTAAGTGTCTGTAGGGAAATCTCCATTGGTCAGTAGAACTCAACTTTCTTCTAATATGCAATGTAGTCTGCCATACCTGACTGTAATGAGGATTCTAAGTTTACTATTTTGAACTAGTCCTGAGATTTCTAGCTCCTATCTGGCAAACTGTGAGATGCCAGATTACTAACTGTCAACACTGGGGCATTTCGTCTGAATGAGTAACATTCTTATGAAATTCCAAGCCCAGGGTCAGCTCCAGGACTGCCTAGGACATTGGTGAAGGCCAGGAAGCAAAATTCAACCTGATTTAGGTATTAGTAAAATCATTACTTAGAGGCACCTATTAATAAAACAATACTGAAAGAAAACATACAGATCCATTCACCAACTAACACAAGAACAAGTTTGGAGCATTCATGCTACAGGGATGCCAAGTCTCCAGGACATTAAGTTTCCATGAAACTTTTTGCCTCAGCACTGTGTCCAAGCTCTTGGGCCTGCCATGCAGTCTTCACTGGAGTTTGTGTAGCATTCCCTCTTTCTTATTTTTCAGATGAAGTTCCAGAATGTCCTCCCTTGTCGTAGTTACAAATCTCAGAAGAACTCTAAAGATGAGTAGAAACACAACAATTATGAATAAAATAATGCCAATAATAATAGCAAGCAAGATTATATATTGAACCCAATCTAAGGGATTCGTTGCACTTAGATTATTTTTTAAATCTCTGGCCAATTCATCAATTGACTTCTGCTAATATCTGAAATTTCTGTCTTTAACCGTTCCAGTCTTTTTCCAATTAATAGTTGCATTATAAGGTAATGGTGTGACACAAATATATTGAAATGAAGCATGACATTTAGTAGCTAACCTAACCTTAATATTTGCTATATCCTGTCCCACTGCTAAAACTACTTCTTCTAAAGCATTAGCCTTTGCCTCCAGTTTCTTGTCTATAAGATGTAGTTCTGACCGAGCTATGGAAATATTCCTATGCATCTCATTAACAAAATGAGCAGTATGCAGCTGCTGAACTAGGGCTGTGGTAGATAATGCAAAAGAAGTTATAATTGCTATTAAAGCAGTAATCCCCATATCAGAGCTGTAACAAATCTCTTAGGTCGAATAAGCTCACTTAATGTTTTCAAAGTTTGCATTCCCAAATTCTCAAACCAAAGATCATTTCCACAGGCAGCAAAAACATAAGCAGTTCTCTTTAACAAAATCATAATAGCGGATTCCGTATCTAAATTAGGATATACACAATTAGTTAATTGACAAGAATTATAATGAATATGAAAAGACTTGCCAACATTTGTGATCTTAACTCTGTCAAACTATCCAACAATGTAGCATACAGATAAGGAACACAAGATTTCACTGCTATAGGGGAGTTGACCTGAGCTTTGGGTTTTGTTAAAAAGATCATGTTAGCAGTAGCAACAAGTCTAAACAAATCTGCTTGAATAGCAGTAGTATTATATGCAACAGAATGACCAACCCAAATCGGGGCTACAAAGCCTGGAGTGAAATATCATTTCAAAGGCTCATTCCTCATATCAGGATCAAACCCATGAAATTGATAATCTGAGAGTTCCTTAAAAAGAGAGCAAAATTAAATTAAAATTATCTTGAGTTCCCCTAGGATGAAAAACTGTAGCTGAATGCTTAAATCCACAATCTAGCCACACAGGGTACTCAGTAATCATACTATTCCAAGTATAATCATTATCTTTATCTCCCATAATTACCACACAATCAGGGACTGGTAGTCTAGGTACAGTCTCAGAAGTTTTATTATAATTTTCATATCCAAGCAACTGAGATTGCAATTTCCATACCCAGCACTTGAGCCTATCCTCATTATCATGAGCAACAGTCACAAAAGATCTATAGTTGACTGGCAAGAACCCTATCAGTACAGCTCCTTTAAGTGCTAGGCAACTAGGAACTACATCAGACCTTCCCTTATAATTTACATGCTTGGAAATATGATGATTCCTACCAAAATCTTGGAATCCACCCAAAAACTATGAATTACTAGTCGTGACTTTTATATTATTCTGTCCTTTCTACCCGACCGGATGAAGAAATGGTGGCTTGGGTATGTAAGCCCAAAAACTCTCCCGCTATGGCAGTCACCTGCATAGCTATTAAAGCAAGCATGGCCAAAAACATTGTCTCTGATGAAAGCTTGTTGCCCGTTCTCTGTACTAGTCCCTCCGCCTCACGAGTCAGCTTCTTTAGTTGTCCCCAGGTTGGCATCGGGTTGACTCTCCTTGCTGTTGTCTGTGGTGGAGATAGGGAGAGTCTCTTCATTTTGGTTGCAAGCGGCTGTTCTTCCTGCTTTCTCCTTCTCTTCTCTGTGCGGCTTTGTGTTCGGGACAGGCGGGGCTGATCTGATAAGCCTGTCCCTAATCCAGACTGGGGATTCTGCATTCTGTGGAAAAACACATGCATATCCTCTCTTCAAAGTCATTAAAGTATCAGGACCCCTCAAGTTTCCATTCAAAAGATCTTTCCACATTACTAAAGGTTGTGCTTTAAAAGCAACCGGACCCCAATGTCTCCTCATAAGGAGTCTCTCCCTGTTCATTGGTATTAAGATGATTAATTACAAACAAAGCATGAATCACAGCATGATGGGGTGAGTAAAATTGATTAGCAGCTCTCACCCTATCAAGCTGATTCTTTAATACTTGATGAGTTATTTCTGTTATTGCATGTCCTTGTGAATTATAAGGAATCCCTGTAACATGCTCAATTTTACACTGATTCAAAAACTTTGCAAATGCTTTAGAAATATAGGCCTGTCCATTGTCTGCTTTTATTTTCCTAGGTACACCTAAATATAAAAAACAAACAGCAAGTGTTGTACAACATCCTTTACTGCCTCTTCTGTTCTGGCAGTGGCCATGACAGCATGTGAGAAAGTATCCTCTGTAACAAGTACAAAATTCAATTTTCCAAACTCCTGTACATGAGTAATATCCATCTGCCATAGAACCTGTGCCTTTAAGCCCAGTGGATTAATGCCCATCTTTTGAGGATGGTACACCTCTGGGCAGTACTGACATTGCTTCACAATCTGTCTAGCCTGTTCTCTAGTAATTTGAAACATTCTTTTTAGTGCTAAAGCATTCTGATGATGTAGTTGATGACGTTGCTGAGCTCTTTCTATGCCATTCATGATTATTCCTTTAGTATATTTGTCTGTTAGCAAATTTCCTAATGATAGAGGAACAGGAAGTCCCATATGTCCAGGTATATGTCTTATAAAGAATTTTTCCTTTCTACTCTGAATCAGAGTCTGTAGTTGCAGTAACTGCTTTATAATTTTAGACTCCCCAGACAGCAAGGCTGTCTCTATGGCTGGAAATAGGCCTGTGACATATTTAGAATCTGTATAAAGGTTAAAAGCCTGAGGAAAGTTTTCTAAAGCTAAAATTACCACAGTAATTTCTACTTGTTGAGCAGAAAATTCTGTTACCCTTTTTATTATTGGGATGGGGGCGGTGTTAGTTTTCTCTATATACCACTTCCCTTCCATTAGAGGAACCATCTGTAAAAAGCAGAAGTGCCTCATGTAAGGGCTCTTCAGGAATTTTCTTAGGAAAAACAAATTCAGCAGTTTTAGCAAATTCATTTTAAAGGATATCTAGGTAAATGATACTTAATCTGGCCTATATATCCTTGTAAAGTTATTCCCCAATATTCATCATTCTGCAATAACTGTTCAATTGTTGCCTGCTATATGGGATAATTATATTTTGCATTTCTTTTTCAAACAATTCTTTGGAACGAGTTTGAGCCTTAATAATTAACATTGAGTGCGTGAACAAGTAAGAGTGTGAGGTAGATAAATCCATCCCAGTACTCCCTACTGCCAGAGATGCCCAGTATGTGTATAGAAAGTCTTAAGGGTTAAGAAATCCCATTCCCTCATATAATCCAATTGCTGTACTATGGCCTCTGTAATTTTCTCTTCTACCAGAGCAATGGCCTATAGGGCTTCTAGAGTTAAAACTCTAGGTGAATTGGGATGAGTATCGCCCTTTAGGATATTAAATAAGGGACTCAAGTCTCCTGTAGTAAGCTTCAAATATGGCCTAACCCAACTAATATCCCCTAACAGCTTCTGGTAATCATTTAAAGTTTTTAGTCTATCCAAGCTAAGGGTAACCTTTTGAGAAAAAAATATAATCTTTACATATTAAATGCCCCAAATAGCTTAAAGCTCTACTATGCTGAATTTTTTTCTGGAGCTACTATCAGCCCATACTTAGTTAAACATTCTATAGTTATTTGCAAAACCTGCTCTGTTTGCTCTTTACTCTCTGAAGCCAATAAAATATCATCCATAAAATGAATTATATATACTTGAGGGAATGATTTCCTAACTTCCAATAAAGCCTTATCTACGAATTTTTGGCACAAGTCATTCCTTGATGTAAAACTTTCCACCAAAATCTTCTGTACGGCCTTTGCAAATTCACTGAGGGAACATTAAAAGCAAATCTTTTGGAATCTTCAGGATTTTATTGTGAAGAAGCTATCCTGGAAATCTATAACTATAATATCGTATTGTTTTGTAATAGCAACTGGTGAAGGGAGCCCTGGTTGCAAGGCTCCCATATCATGCAGGGTAGAATTTACTGCTCTAAGATCTTGCAAAAGTCTCCATTTCCCTGATATTTTCTTTATAACCAATATTGGAGTATTCCATGGACTGTTGGACTCCTCTATATGTCCTTTCTCTAATTGTTTCTTCACCAGCTCTTCAATAGCCTGTATCTTTTCTTCAGTTAGGGGTCACTGATTAGTACACACAGACTCTGGATCTCTCTATTCTATTTTATCAGCCTATAAATGCTCATCAGTGACCCCTAGGAAAAATTCTGCCAGTTTAAATTGTCTGAGGTAACCAGTTTAACATTCATATCCTCCATGATATCTCCTCCCCAAAGTGAGAAAAGTAGGGAAGCTATGACATAAGGCTGTGCATGTCCTGTTTTTCCTTCACACTTCCATTTTAATATTTGTGAACTTTGGATTACATTAGCAGCCATCTCTAACCCTTGTAGAGTAGAGGATGCCTGGTGAACAGGCCAAGATGAAGGCCAATCTCTACCTGCAATACAGTACCTGTCAGCTCCTAGATCTAGAAGTCCGTTAAATGATTTTCCATTAATAACAATATTCTTAAAAGGTCTCTGATCATTAGTTTATTGCACCCAGGCTACAGTATCTATAGACCCAAATTGTCCTTTGCCTCACTCTCCTTTCAATGTAGGATTGGGGAGATGTAAATAAGGTAATAATAAGAGCTGAGCTATTCTTTGACTTTTGTGAAGCTGTACTGTCTCCTTTAACGCTTAATTTCTCCATAACTTTAATTTCACCTAAAGTGTCAGAGTCCACAACTCCAGGGACCACCTCAAAGTTTTTCTTATATCTGGAGCTGTGGCCTGTAATGTGGCCTACAGTTCCTGGAGGCAAGGTACCCAACACTGAAGTGGAGGTGAGATGCACACCATTCCAACTAGAAGTTATAACATCTGTTAAAGCTGCCAGATCTAACCCTGCACTCCCTGGAGCAGCTCTAGGTAAAGGATGGATAGTAAATTCCTGAGCCTCTGGATTCAGAGGAGTGGATTCTTTACCACCCTCTTCACTCTGCCTCTCTTTTCCCCAGGGCTAAGAGGCTGCTCCCTATCTAGCTTTTTGTCTCACTAGTTTTCACCCACTTCTTTAGTGAGTGGCGTCCCATACTTATGGAACTTTGATTTACATTCATTTCTCCAGTGCTTTCCTTTACCACAGCATGGTCAGGGACCTGGAGGAAGGCCCTTCTTGTTTCCTGAGGGATTTTTACAATCCTTTCTCGGGTGTCCCAGTTTTCCACAACTGAAACATGTAGCTTCATTCCCGTATTTCTGACATAGGCGCTGAATTTCTGTCCCTTCATTGCTGCAGCATAAGCTATCCTTGGACTACAGTTCATGAAGCATCTATACATGCTTTAACATAATCCTGTAAGGGTCCTGGTTTATGGATTGGTCTGATCAGGTCTTGGCACAAGGTGCTCGAGTTTTCCCAAGCCAATTGTTTTATTAATGTATCAGTCCCTTCCAGAGGAGGAAGCATTCTAGAAACTGCCTCTTCCCATCTAGCCACAAAACTCTCGTATGACCCATGCTTTTGCCTCATTTCTGAAAGGACTGTGGACTTAGCCCCAGGTGGGGGTAAACTCCGCAAGCTACGGATAGCTATCTGATTAATTGTTTCCAGCACTGCCTTTGGAATTTTTAGTTGTGCTGCTGGTCTAGCAAAGTCCTTTTGCCCAAGAAGCATGGACACCATGGGCTTAGGTCCACGTTTTGACAAGTTTTCCTTCACTATTTTTTCTGGCCTTCTCTTCATACTCTGTTCTACAGAGAATATAATCTCAGGAAGTGAGTGTAGCCTTTGCTGTCTGATGCCAGTCGTGTGGAGTAAGCCACTGGCTCGCTACTACATTCCAAAACCTGTAAGGTAAAAGGTGAGGTAGGGCCCAACATCTTTACCACTGACTGTAGCTCTTAAGCGTTTTTTTTTTTTAAAGCGGCTCATCACCTTCTACGTAAATTATTGGGCAAGTGAGTAAAATCTTGTCTTTTTGCTTCTGCCATGGCAGCATCAAAACCAAGGGGCAGCAAAAGTCAGCGGTTTTGGTGTTGGTGCCACGATTAAAGGCTTCTCCTTACTGCTGCCTCAGGGCCATGAAAACGATCCCTTTCTCCATCTAGCTCATACTTGCCACTTCCTCATTTAAATCTCACTCCTCATCACCTTCATCATCACTTGTCTCTGTCCCACTTTTTTCTGACCTTTCTTCTTTTTTGCCTGTATTGCACCATTTCTTTTCACAAGCAGACGGTCTTGCTTTCTGATCATCAAAGGGCTCTGAAGGAGCTTCCTCTGCAAGAAATTCTAAGTCTGTTTTCTCAGTCAATAAATCCCTCATTTGTTGCCATGGAGTAAAGACATTATTGGGGACTTCCTTAGATAAATTCTCTTCATGAAACCTCCTCATATCTTTACCTACTTGCTTCCAATCCTCCAATATCAAGCTTCTCTCCTCCAGAAACCAGGGGCTGATGTTTTTACACAAAATCATACAATTCTTGTAAGGATTTATCCAAGACCTTTAGGCTCCGACTGGACAACATGTGCTTAAAGACTGACAGAAATAACTGTTTCCCTTTTGACTCAGACTGCCCCATGATAAAACTTACTCATTGTCCTCAAACTGGTGATCCTTTACCAGCTGGTCTGTAGCACCCAGATGAGATCCTATCTTTGCCTGAGGAAAAGAAAAGAAGAAAGGGAAAAGAGAGAGAGAGAGATTAAAATCTTACTTTTCCAAAGTCCCTGTTTGAGATGACAGCTGCCAAAACAAAAAACGCATTACATAAAGATGGAGAGGAATCAGGCAATATTTACAATTGAGATAAGATCAGCCCTATCAAAGTCAGCTATTGACAGCAGCCAGGTGAGGATTTCACACCCTAGTCACAATTTATGCTATTCCTCTGAGCCTTGTGAGAGCTTGCACCAGGGGGGTTCTGCTCTTGCTGACCTTTCATGAATAATGCAGTACTCTAGTTCTTCCTTAAACCACAACCCTCCTTCATCCTAGGCCATTGTAAATTCTTGCATATGGGAGTAACCAGGCTGCTCTTTTAAGTGTCTGTAGGGAAATCTCCATTGGTCAGTAGAACTCAACTTTCTTCTAATATACAATGTAGTCTGCCATACCTGACTGTAATGAGGATTCGAAGTTTACTATTTTGAACTAGTTCTGAGATTGCTAGCTCCTATTTGGCAAACTGTGAGATGCCAGATTACTATCTGTAAACACTGGGGCATTTTGTCTGAATGAGTAACATTCTTACGAAATTCCAAGCCCAGGGTCAGCTCCAGGACTGCCTAGGATATTGGTGAAGGCCAGGAAGCAAAGTTAAACCTGATTTAGGTATTAGGTATTAGTAAAATCATTACTTGGAGGCACCTATTAATAAAACAATACTGAAAGAAAGCATACAGATCCATTCACCAACTAACACAAGAACAAGTTTGGAGCATTCATGCTACAGGGATGACAAGGCTCCAGGACACTAAGTTTCCATGAAACTTTTTGCCTCAGAACTTTGTCCGAGCTTTTGAGCCTGCCATGCAGTCCTCATTGGAGTGGGTGTGGCAGACAGGAAAACACAGATAAACAGGTGAATGTATTGAGTAGAGCAATCCAAGACCTAAAAGTGGAAGTAGAAGCAATAAAGAAAATGCAAATTGAGGCAAACATGGAAATGAAAAACCTAGGAAAAAGGTCAGAAATTACAGATGTAAATATTACCAACAGAATATGAGATAGAAGAGAGAATCTCAGGTGTAGAAGTTTCGGTAGAAGAAATTGAGACAACTGTCAAAAAAAATTCAAAACATAAAAAACTCCTAACTCAAAGCTTCTAAGAAATTCAGGGCACAATGAAAAGACCAAATCTAAGAATAATCAGAATATAGGAGAATGAATATTCCCAGCTCAAAGGACATGAAAGTATCTTCAACAAAATCATAGAAGAAAACTTCCCAACCTAAAGAAAGAGATGGACATAAAGGTACAAGAAGCCTATAGAACACCAAAATAAATGGGACCAGAAAAGATAATCTTCTCATCACATAAGTATCAAAACACTAAATGCACAGAGCAAAGAAAGAATATCAAAAGCTGCAAGGGAAAAAGACCAAGTAACATACAATGGTAAACCTATCAGAATTACACCAGACTTCTCATCAAAGGCTATGAAAGCCAGAAGAGCCTGGTCAGAGGTCATTCAGATTCTAAGAGAACTCTGTCATCCCAGGCTAGTATAACCAGCAAATCTCTCAATCAACATAGATGGAGAAAACAAAATATTCCAGGACAAAAGCAAATTCAAACAGTATCTATCTACCAACCAAGCCATACAGAGGATCCTGGAAGGAAAACACCAACATAAGAAAGATACCTGCACCAAAGAAAGGACAAGATATTAAGCACCTTACAACAAAGTCAAAATCAGAGAGCCACACACAAATGAATACACCTACACAAACAAACATGTCAGGAACCAACAGTGTCTTTCTTTAATATCTCTCCATAATAATGGATTCAACTCACCTATAAAAAGACATAAGCTAACAGACTGGATACACAAACAAGATCTAGCTTTTTGTTGCATACAAGAAACACACCTCAACAACAAAGACAAAAACTATCTCAGAGTAAAAAGATAGAAAAAGGTCTTCCAAGCAAGTGGTCCAAGGAAACAAGCAGGAGCTGCCATCCTAATATCGAATAAAATAGACTTTCAACCAAAAGTTATCAAGTGTGATGAAGGACACTTCATATTCATCAAGGGGAAAATCCACAAAAAGAAAAGTCTCAATTCTGAAAATCTATGCACAAATGCAAGAGCACCCAAATTTAAAAAAAGAAACTTTACTAAAACTCAAAACACACATTGAACCCCACACAATAATAGTGGGGGATTTCAACATTCCACTCTCACCAATGGACAGGTCATTGAAACAGAAACTAAACAGAGACACAGTGAAATTAAATGAGGTTGTGAACCAAAAGGATTTAACAGATATCTACAGAACATTTCACCCTAAAAGAAAAAAAAAATCCTTCTTCTCAGCACCTCATGGTACATTCTCCATAATCGAGCATATAATTGGTCACAAAACAACCCTCAACATATACAAGAAGATTGAAATAATACCATGCATTCTATTAGACCACCATGGCCTAAGGCTCGTCTTCAATGACAGCAAAAACTACAGAAAGTACACATACACATGGAAACTGAACAATTATTTACTCAGTGTTAACTTGAACAGTTAAGAAATTAAGAAAGAAATTGAAGACTTTCTGGAATTTAATGAAAATGTTGACACATCATACCCAAACCTATGGGACACAGTGAAAGCAGTGCTAAGGGAAAGTTCATAACACCAAGGGCCCTGGTAAAGAAACTGGAGAGATCTTAAAATAAGAACTTAATAGCACACCTGAGAGCCCTAGAACAAAAAGAAGCAAACTCACTTAAGAGGAGTAGAAGGCAGGAAATAGTCAAACTCAGGGTTGAAATTAACCAAAAAGAAACAAAGAAAACAATACAAAGAATCAGCAAAAACAAAAGCTGGTTCTTTGAAAGAATCAGCAAGATAGATAAACCCCTAGCCAAATTACCTAAAGGGTCAAGAGGCAGTATCCAAATTAATAAAATCAGAAATGAAAAAAGAGACGTAACAAAAGAAGTGGAGGAAAATTTTTAAAAATCATCAGATCCTACTATAAAAGCCTATACTCAAACTGTAAAATCTAGATGAAATGGATGGTTTTCTAGACAGATGCCACATACCAAAGTTAAAACCAAGAGCAGGTAAACTACCTAAAGCAGCCCATATCACACAAGGAAATAGAAGAAGTCATTAAAAACCTCCCAACCAAACAAAGCCCAGGGACAGATGGATTTAATGCAGAATCGTACCATTACTTCAAAGAAGGCCTGATACCAATTTTCCTGAAACTATTCCATAAAGTAGAAACAAAAGGAATACTACCTAAGCCATTCTATGAAGCCACAGTTACTCTGATACATAAATGACACAAGGACCCAACCAAACAAGAGAACTTCAGACAAATCTAGCTTATGAATATTGATACAAAAATACTCAATAAAATTCTTGCAAACCAAATCCAAGAACAAAACCATCATTCCCCACGATCAAGTAGGTGAATCCCAAGGATTCAGGGATGGTGCAACATATGGAAATTCATTAGTGAAAATACACTATATAAACAAACTCAAAGAAAAAATTAACATGATCATCTTCTTAGATGCTGAAAAATCACTTGTCAAAATACAACATCCCTTCATGTTAAAAGTACTAAAGAGATGAGGAATTCAATAAAACATAGTAAAAGCAATATACAGCAAAACAACAGGCAATATCAAATTATATAGAGACATACTTGAAGCAATCCCACTGAAATTAGGACAGTACAAAGATGCCCACTTTCCGCATATCTATTCAATATAGTACTTGAAGTGCTAGGTAGCACAATAAGACAACAAAAAGAGATCAAGGGGATGCAAATTGGTAAAGAAGAAATAAAAGTATCACTATTTTCAGATGATATGATAGTATACATAAGTGACCCCAAAATTTCTTCCAGAGAACTTCTCCAGCTGATAAAAAAATCTTCAGCAAAGTGGCCAGATATAAAATTAACTCAAATCTCTAACATTCCTGTACACAAAGGATAAACATGATTAGAAAGAAATTAGGGAAACAATATCCTTCACAATAGCTACAAATAGTATAAAATATCTTGGGGTAACTCTAACCAAACAAGTGAAAGACCTATATGACAATAACTTCAAGTCTCTGGAGAAAGAAAGTGAAGATCTCAGAAAATGGAGAGATCTTCCATGCTCATGGATTGGCAGAAATAACATAGTAAAAATGGCCATCCACCAAAGACAATTTATAGATTCAATGCAATCTCCATCAAAATCCCAACACAATTTTTCAAAGACATGGAAAGAGCAATTCTCAAATTCGCCTGGAAAGGCAAAAAACCCAGAATAGAGAAAACAATTCTTAATAATGAAAGAATGGCTGGAGGGATCACCAACCCTGACCTCAAGCTTTACTACAGAGCAATAGTGGTAAAAACTGCATGGTATTGGTGGAGAGACAGACATGTTGATCAATAGAATAGAATTGAAGAGGCAGAGATAAAACCACACAGTTATGGTTACTTGATTTTTTTTACAAAGAGTCCAAAAATATACAATGAAAAAAAAAAAAAAAGAAAGTATCTTCGATAATTGGTGCTGGTCTAACTGGCTATCTATATGTAGAAGAATAAAAACAGACCCATATATGTCACCTTGTACAAAGCTCAAGCCCAAGTGGATCTAGGACCTCAACATAAACAAGATACACTGAATCTGGTCCAAGAAAAAGTGGCAAAGAGCCTTGAGCTCATTGGCACAGAGGGAAGTTTCCAAAACAGAACTAGAATAGCTCATGCTTTAAGATCAAGAATTGATAAATGGGACCTAATGAAACTGGAATGATTCTGTAAGGCAAAGGACATAGTCAATTAGACAAATCGGCAACCTACAGATTGGGAAAAAGTCTTCACTAACCCCACATCTGATAGAAGGCTAATATTCAAAATATATAAGGAACTCAAAAAGCTAATCAACTCCCCATCCCAAAACAAAACAAAACACAACAACAAAAAAAACAATTAAAAAATGGGGTGTAGAACTAATCTGAGATTGCACAACTGAGGAATCTCAAATGGCTGAGAAACACCTAAAGAAATGTTCAAAGTCCTTAGTGATCAGTGGAATGCAAATCAAAATGACCCTGAGATTCCTCCTTACACCAATCAGAATAGCTAAGATCAAAACCTCAGTTGACACTACATGTTGGAGAGGTTGTGGAGAAAGGGGAAGACTCCTCCATTGCTAGTTGGATTGCAAACTGGTACAACCACTCTGGAAATCAATCTGGAGGTTCCTCAGAAAATTGGAAAAAGATCTACCTGAAGATCCAGATATACCATTCTTGGGAATATACTCCAAAGATGTCCCATCATGCTACAGGGACACAGGTTCCACTATGCTCATAGCAGCCTTATTTGTGATAGACAGAAGCTGGAAACAACCTAGATGTCCCATGACAGAAGAATGGATACAGACAATGTGGTTCATTTACACAATGGAATACTACCCAGCTATTAAGAATGGGACATCCTGAGTTTTGCATGGAAATAGATGAAACTAGAAAATATCATCCTGAGTGAGGTAACTCAGACCCAAAAGGACATGTATTGTATGTACTTACTATTAAGTGGATATTAGCCAATAAATAAATAAATAAATAAATAAATAAATAAATAAATAAATGTACAGAATATCCAAGATACAGTCCACAGAATTTAAAAAGTTCAACAAACTGAAGTGCCCAAGTGAGGGAGGGAGAAGGAAGCAGTCACAAGTTGGGAGTGAGGAAGGGACCTGGGAGGGAAAGTGGACAGGGCGAGGCAGGAGTGGCTGGGAGAAGGGAACCTGATCTGGTATTGGGTGAGGGAAAAGGACTGAAGCCCTGAGGGCCAACAGAAAGAATGGAAACAGGAAACCCCAGGAGATAGGTTGGGGGGACCCTCCCGAATGCACAAGAGACCTGGGAGGAAAGAGACTCTCAGGACTCAAAGGGAGGGACCTTGGATGAATTCGATTTGTACAGTAGGGAGAGGGAACTTATAGAGCCCACCTCCAGCAGGAAGAGTGAGAGATGGGTTGCCATCCCACAGTCACACCTCTGACCCATACTTGTTTGTGTCTGAAAGAATTACAGGTATGGAAATGGAGAAGAGCCTGACGAAAAGAAGGTTCAGTGACAGGTCCAAAGTGGAATCTAGCTCAAGGGGAGGTCCCAAGGCCTAACACTATTACTGAGGCTATGGAGTGCTTACAAAAAGGGATCTATCATGACTGCCCTCTGAAATACCCAACAAGCAGCTGAAAGTGTCAGATTCAGATATTTGCAGCCAACCAATAGACAGAAGCATGTTACTGAATTAGGGAATGCTGGAAGAAGCTGAGGAGAAGGGTGATCCTGTAAGAAGACCAGCAGTCTCAATTAATCTGCATCCCTGAGATCTTTCAAACACTAGACCACCACACAGACAGCATACACCAGCTGATATGAGGCCCCCAACACACAATCAGTGGAGGACTTCCATGTCTGTGTTCATTCAGAGATGATGCACCTATACCTCAAGATACTGAAGGCCCCAGGGAGTTTAGATGGGGTAGAGAGAAGGTCTGGAGCAGTCAGAGGGTGTATAGGGAGGGGCGGGGAATGGAATGTGGAGTGTAAAATATTAATAACAAATAAAATTAAATTTAAAAAGAAATCATTGAGAATACATTTTATATTTCTACATTATATTTTGCACTTAAATACCTCACCTATGGTAAAAAATAAAAAAATGAAAGTCAAAATAACAACAAAAAAAGTAAAATGAAATAAATGCTTAATTGTGTCCCTTAAAGAACAAGGGTGTTTAGGTGTTCAATGAAATGTAGGATTTTGTAATGCACCATAGAATAAGAGGAGTGTAAAATGAATATAGGAAGGACCTCAAATCATATGTTTAAAATAGATAGTGACTTATTTCAACAAGACAGTATACATCATAGAGGGTTAATCAGAATGTCTTCCAAGATTAAGTTAATTATTGTCGTCATTATATGATGAGAATAACCAGTCATTACCTTGAGTGGCTTTGCTGGAGACAGAGACATGGCAGGAAAACTCCTGGGCACTGTTACAGAAGACACCTGAGGGGTATTATTGTAACTGCTGGATATTGTTGCTGCAGACACCTGAGGACTATTACAGGCATGGGCCATGGCTGCTGGGTAGAGTTGCAAGGTCTGGGCATTTCGGGGAAATGTTGCTGGAGTCACCCAAGGGTTATTGTAAGGGCTGGATACTGTTGCTGCAGATACATGAGGACTATTACAACCAATGGTCATTGCTGCTAGGTTCATTTGCAAGATCTGGACACTGCTGTGCACTGGAGTCACCTGAGGGTTACTGTAACTGCTGTATACTGTTGCTGCAGACATCTGAGGACTATTACAACCACTGGTCATTTTTGCTGGGGTTAGTTGAAAGGTCTGGGCACGGCTGGGCACTGTTGCTTGAGGCATCAAAGGAGTTTGGACACCGCTGAGTAACATTGCTGGGGTCACCTGAGGTTTAATGAAACTGCTGGATACTGCTGATGCAGGCACCTGAGGACAATTATGACCACTTGCCTTTATTGCTTGAGTCATCTGAGTGGCCTGGACACTGCTGGGCTCTGTTTTTGGAGACTCCAGAGAAGTGTGGTGACTACAAGGAAGTGTTGAGGTTGCCTGACAGGTCTGGATGGTCTGGAGGCTGCTGGAGACTGTCACTGGAGGCACCCGAGAAGATTTGTCACAGGTGGAATATGGTGCTGAAGAACCCTGAGATGTTGCCAATATGGTGGACAATATTTCTGTAGGCTCCAGGGGTGTCTGGAGACTGCTGGAGGCTGTTGTTGGAAACCTCTGGGGAGTCAGTGGTTCACCCTCAGCCTGGCTTGTGCTGGTTGCTGAAAGTAATGGAAACTTAGGCTTTTCCTCCAAAAACTGTGTTGTCATGGTATCAGGTGATTCAGGGATAGTATCTTTGCTTTCCTGAAAGGAAATAGTTTTGAAAAATTCTTTGTATCCTACTAAACAGTTTTCAAAAAATCAGATCAAACACATCTTTGAACTGATTCAAAACTACTTCTGCTCTGCCAGCGTCCCCAGCATAACTAACCTACCCCATCTGGGCTGCATGAGGCATATTTAGATTCCATGTAAGTACTTCCTAAACCTAGCCCCTTCCTTTCCAATCAGAATGTCTCTTAGAAACGTGGACACTGAATTTCACTGGTCTGGCTCAGAATACTGACTCTGCATATCTTATAAAACAAAGAAAAGGGAACCTGGTATTATTCAACTCAGAGTTACTGGATGGGAAACAAGCCATACAAGCAAAACTGGCTCCCATTTGTGGGTTTTTCTCCCCTTATCTTTCCAAAGAAATCACTTCAAAGTGTCTGCTTTTTAGGACACAAGAATCCCCCACCCCGCCCCTGTCACTCTCCTTTCAGGTGATCCAATAAGAACTGTGTATCAGATTCCCTGAGATATGGACCACAGAGTTAAATTTTCGGGAGATCAGATGGAGCTCAGTTGATACAGTATTTGCCTAGTACTTGCTAGGCAGGACTCATTTTAATATTTGCTTAGATTCAGGTGTGTGGCAGAACCTTCCCCTAATAAATAAAGATTTCAAGGAGCCAATCAATGGGTGAGTAGGTGGGATTTCCCAGTGGGAGAGAGGAAGAGGGAAGGCAAGAGAAAGATTCTTGCTTTAGGACCAGAGAGAGCATGGAGGACTAAATGTAGGTAGCAGAAGCCCCTGGTACAGATGGCAGATTCGCCTGGAGGATTTATAACTTAGAATAGCTTACAAATTAGAATGCTAGCTGCTGAGCCCAGAGATTGTGTTACCTGCTGATTATAAACTAAGATTGTGTGGGGTTTTCCTTCACATGGCTACTCAGCTGGGTTCCAGAGAAAGGAATGGTGGCAGGGCACCCCAGCTATCCATGGGAATATGGAACCATGGGGCCTGCATGGCAATGACCCGCCATGGGAACTTAGTGGAGAGATTTCGGGTCTCTGAGTCAGAGAGTCAGTCAGGCTGAGAAAAGGCTGGCCTGCCCACCACTGGTGCCTTGCTGGTGGTAGCATCGATTTTTTTTTAATCTTCCACAACAAAGGCCCTTTAAATATAAGGACCTTTTATATTTGGTTAAATGAAACTACTGTATATAAGACTATAAGCACACATATAAGAAGTATGTGTACATAAGGCAATACACATGTTTAGGACCTTTTAATATACTTATGTAAACTTACAGGAGGCATAATACTTAAAATATTTTAAACTTAGCTTTAAAAGTAAAAAGTAATAAAAATGAGATCATGTAAAACCTTAATTGCCATCTTAATTGTCACTGTTTTCTTTGCTTGTTTTCGATCCTTCAGTATGTAAGTCTTCTGAGAAACAAAAGAAAGAAATAGATGCATCCAGCAATGGTAATTTGACAAAGAAATCCATACCAGTGAAAAGACAGGGTTTTGTTTATTCTGAAGATAATGTAGTAGGCATAGTAAACAATAGGAGAGATGAAGTGCTTTGCTTTCACAGGTCCAGTTGCAAAGGACTGTGTAGATTTGCTGCCCAGAATCACATCCAATGCATGATTTGCCAGTGTAATTGTAAAATATAGTCATTAAAATGTGTTTGTTCAACTTTATATGCCCCAGTACAGGGGTACGCCAGGGCCAAAAAGGGGGAATGGGTGGGTAGGGGAGAGGGGGTAGGTGGGTATGGGGGACTTTTGGTATAGCATTGGAAATGTAAATGAGCTAAATACCTAATAAAAAATGGAAAAAAAAGTGTTTGCTCAAACAAACAAAAACAAAGAAAAATGAAATAAAAGAGTTGATGTCATCCAAACAAAACTGATTATTTATGGCCTTTTCTTCAGGCTTAGGTATGTTTTAATTATATTATCATTACTTATGAAGACAGATAATTAGATGTGAACATTGATTTTATATTCAAAGTAAAACAATTGTAATAAGTAAAATGACAAAACATTGGTCATATAGAGATTCCTGGTATGATAGAATTCAATAAAGTAAACATTTGTAAGTGATTTTCAGGGTTTCACAATGTACAGTATAAAAGAATGAATGGCTACATTAAATAAATAAGTTAGTGGGAGATTGGATGATAAGCTGCTTCAAGATTTTTATCATTGTGAAGAAGTCTGGAGTATCTTGAATGAATAGAGTTAATATTTCTGCCAAACAAATTGTAGCTCACCTGGTAGGTAGAACACTTGCCAAGTATAAAGGAAGCCCAATCATAACTCTTTTAAATGTATGTACAGGTAAAGTGATTTAAATGATCAAATTATGTGATAGTCCTAGTGAAATGAAACTACTATATGTAGCCTGTTAAGACCATAAATTGTTTCTTAATAACATATCCCTGTCAAGAACAAAAGCTTCTCACTGAGGTCTTCATGGAAGCATTTGATAATGTGATGGTTGATTTAGTCACATGATGGAATTGTGCAGGCTTCAGGGGTTTGTAGTTTATTTCCCCTTTTCTTAAAGGAAAAAATGCAGACATTTTCTACTTCTAATGGCTCATCTTCTCTTTTGTGTATTAGAGTTTGAACTTGGGTACTTTTGTGTGCCAAGTTAGGTTCCACTATGGGGTTTTATCCTCAGTTCTTGTCATGTGTTTTAAAATTGTATACAGAACAATTATTTTAATCCCAAGATAAATAATTCCATGTTAGTGCATTCTGAGTCTATTGATTCCTTGGGAACTGCACTTTGACCATACAAGAGCATAGGATCCTCTTGTCCATGAACAGAAGCACTTCATGCACATCACTACTCTATGCACATGTCCTTGGTGGGAGAACACCTACATTTAGAAAGTACAAGTTGAGTTTAATGTCCTTTTACAGGCTGTGAAAGGTCATATCCTTAAACTGGCTGCTACGTTTGCAAATGTTCTCAAAAGGAAGAATGTTCTCAAAAAGGAGTTTAACGTCCTTTAACAGGCTTTGGAAGGTCATGTCCTTAAACTGAATGCTATTTTGCAAATGTTCTCAAAAGGAAGAATGAGGGATTTGAGAGGTGACTTATGGGAGAAGAGTATTTGCTGCACATACATGAGGACCTATGATCAGATCCCAGCATCCTCATAAAAATTTTGGCTTTCTGTATGTGACTCCAGCACCATGAAAGGCATAGATGGGATGGTCTCTGAGGCTTGCTGCCTACCAGCACAGCTCCAGGTTCAGGGAGAGACTGTATCTTAAAGGAGTAAGGCAGAGAGTGATTAAGCAGAGTATTTGAAGTCCTCTTTGACATCAGTGATATCATGCACACACATGTATATAAATCACACACATACACACACACACACACACACACACACACTCACAAAGCTAGTAATGATTTTATATATTTGTTGCAGGAAATTATTATAATGAAGTAAACATTACTTCTTCAGTTTTAAAACAAAATGAGTGACCAGAAATTATGAATATGTTCACCCTTCATTTTGTTCAGCTAGGTTCTTGGCACACATGAGGGGCGCAGACTAAGTACTCAGAGGAAAGTCCTGGAAAGAACAAGCTTAGTGGATGCTTTTTCAGTGAGATTTTAGACTGTGTACCTCTGATGAAGCTGTCACCATAGCTGGTTCTACTTCCCAAGCTTCCATCAGGCTGGAGGTAAGTGGGAGAGGACTGGATTCCGATTTTATTTTGGTTTTATTTTTAACTGATGAAATAAAGAAAAGACAATTAATATATGAAGCTCTCCTGTTGTAAGAGGCCTGAAGTCCATTTCCTGCATTTGCCTCCTGCTTATGTCTCAGTACATTTCCTGTCCCTGCCACCAACAATACAGACACAGGAAATGCCTCTGGGTTTCCTTGCTCTTCTCAGGTACAAGTGGCATGACACTCATCCCTCTTGGGGACTTGTATGCATCCCAGCCAAGCCCCATCTCAGCCTTTTTATCCTATAATTTGCTTTTAAGAATATAAGATTTGCATGACAATATGACAGATTATATTGTATTGGTCACCCCAAACTAGAGAAACAGAGGAAGAAGATGTAAGCAGTCCTGGCATGTAACAGAGGCATAACAGTGAGATTCCATTGTTTACCTTCTGGGCTCCTTTCTATTTTCTTAAGACAGGATCTCACCATGAACCCCAGGCTAGCCTTGAACTGGAGATCTCTCTGCCCAAGCCTGCTGAGTGCTAAGATCACTATGTGAGGCAGTATGCCTACCTTTGTTTCCATTTATTTTGAACCCAGTAACTTCACAAAAGGGAAATTCACATTTCTTAGATTCAGAATTCTAATTCAATGACGGCTCACACTTGTTGCCGTAAGACATACTAATGATGGTGTTTCTTAATTTGGAATTGTGGGTAATTTTAAGTGTGGTATTAAGTTTTTTCTTTGTAACTTTCTACCCATTCCCCTCTATTGGAAGCTACTGTTTCTCCAAGTAGCTTCTGTGTTTTGTTTTCTTTCCTTGACCCACCCCAAAGACATCTACCTCCAAACCCATTACACTTCTTTGTAGGAAAGGAGTTCCCTAAGTTTCCATCATTTAAAGTGGTACCATTTTATAGGTCCTGATGTATACACTTATCAGTTATCATCACTACAAGGTGCTGGCAAGGTTAGGGAGGGTAGAGAAAAAGTGGGCATACAGACTGCTTCTCTCTTACCTTTCTCCATCTCTTTTCTAAGTATATCAACACGAGCTGCAAGTTCTGGAATGTCTTCACATACTTCTATCAGTTTGCTCAATCCAGCATCCTCTGGGAACTTTTCTTCCATTAAGTCAGCAATCTTAATTCTGTCATAATCATCTTGCATGTTCTTAGTCAGTTTTAGGTCATGGTTCAGTAAGGACTTAAGTGCTCTAAAGTTATAGTCATTCATATATTCTAATCCAGACAGAAGAACAATTTGCTTGTAGTAATTCACCATCTCTCCAGTCATGGATAAGCCTACAAGAAAATAACAGTAGACTGAATTACACACATAAGAGACCATTTAAAATACAGAGCATATCTAGGGAGTAAACAGCCCTTGACATAGCGTTATCCATAGCTGTGCATGTGAAAAAAAATGGAGCATGATTACTAACTGTGCCACTGTGGGAAAGAGTGAGTACAGAACCACTTGGTTGGTAAATCAGTCTAAGGAACTCTTCCCTGATGATGATGATGATTGGTGAGTGAGGTTGCTGAAGGTGGTTATGGAAAAGCGTGGAAATCACCTTTAGTTACAGTGTATAGAGTATGGGCTGTGAAGGTTGAAATCCCAGGTCCTTTTTTCCATTGTATATTGATCCTGGACCTTGGTTCTTCTCCCCATTCTTCTTCCTTTTTCTCTTTTAACAATTGCTTATTGTTTAGTTAATTTATTTATTTACATCCCACTTATTCTTCTCCCACCTGATTCACCCTCACAGAGTTCTTCCCTCCCCTTTGCCCCTGAGAGGGCAGTACCCCCTCCCCAATATTCTCCCATTCTGGTGTATCAAATCTCTGCAGGATCAGGCACATCCTCTCCCAGTGAGGCCAGAAGAGCCAGCCCTCTGCTACATATGTGACAGGGGCCTAGGTACAGCCTGCTTATGCTCTTTGGTTGGTGGCTCATTCTCTGGGAGCTCTCAGGGGTCCAGTTTAGTTGACACTGTCTTTATTTGGTACTAGAACCTGCCCCCAGATATCCCCCTGTGACTTGCTGACTTGCCCATGCTCAAGTGGCTTATCTATAAATGGTCTGTGTGTTCTCTCAGTGTATAGGAATGGGTGTTGGCTACAACAGGATGAACCTGGCCCAGGCAATGACTCTAGTCCACTTGGCTCTTTGTTAAGCAGCTTCCATTAGCATCCTGTCTCACCAGGTGTTAGACCTTGCTTTCTGTGTCCTTGGTATTGTCATTTTGCTAGGTACTTTCTAGTGCCAGGTGGCAGCATTCACTGGAGGGTATTATTTCTATAGCTACTTGCTTTTTCTCCTTTTAGACTTGATTTTTTAAAATGGGTTTTCCTTGCTCATAGTGCCAGTTTTCTCTGTATAGGCTGTGTTTAAATGCTGCTAAAATAAGCTAATAGCTGACCAGTTTTTTTAATAAAAAATTTTTTTAATCCTTAAAATACTTCAGAAGTCCTTGGATAATCTGTTTCTTTTACATATGGTTCTTTTATATTTGTGATATGACACACTTCGGAATGCACAGCACCCATTCCCTTGGCATGCTCTGTGAAGTAGATGGTGTCCTTCTCATCACCATTCTTGCATTGCTTTCTCTGTCTGCCATCTATGATGATCTTTAAGAATCAACTGAGACTTTGCCTTCTGGAAATTCCCAAAATTCTCCCACTAGACCAAAGTTCCTTTTGTATACATGATTAGGAGTTTCTGTGCATCCCTGTTAAATCTCGAGGGTGGATTAAATCTGATATTTGCTTAAAGTTATAAGTCATTTTAGTTATGGGGTATTTTATCCATCTGTCTGTCTCTGTCTCTCTGTCTCTCTCTCTCTTTCTGAGACTCTGTGTGTGTGTGTGTGTGTGTGTGTGTGTGTGTGTGTGTGTGTGTGTGTAATATTCTAATCAGAGTGCTAAATGTTCTCAGACTACTAACTTTTTTCAACAGCATTGTCTATCAGACAGGAATCAGAGGATGAAAGGCAAGTCTACAAATAGAAATAGAACATTGATGGTGAGGAACACTAAAGAAGATTAGATCATATGAAAGACCATATTCTCTAGAGCAATCAGTTTTCAGCAAAATAGTAGGATGACTTTATACAACAATGGCCTTAGATACTACAAACCAAAGGAGTTTCAAAATTTTGAAGGTTGTATTTATTTTATGATTTTGAAAAGAAACTTATGCCAAAATATAAACTGATGTGAAATGACAGGAGATCTTGATATTTTGTATATAATCTGATTACATGTAAATGCTCATTCTTTGCTGTTAAAATATTATTTTTTTAATTTTGCAATAATGATCTCAATCTCAACAATATTCAGTAGTATAGTATTTCAGGTATTTACATTAAAACCCATCTTCAGCCAGCAAATCCCAGATATCAAAGTATACTCATCCCCAATGGTGCAAAGAGGTACCCTTAACTTAACCTACATGAAATAAAACCTGAGAATAAGTGTCTGAATGTAGACCAATTCACACTCAGAGAAGAAAGCCTCAACAGTACACTCTGGCATCAGCGCCTCGGCAGTTTCAGATGAGCTAATGCACCAGGAAGAGCTCTTGGAAGTGTGGTAAGAAAATAGTATGTGCAGTTGAGAGCTCCTCAGAGTAAAGCCTAAGCAAGGTGAAAACTGGGTGAGTCTCTGCCTCAGGAGTGAAACTCTCCTCAGAGAGAGGAGAGACAGGAAGGACATTAACAGGACCACTGAAGGAAGAAACAACATAAGCTCAGTAATGTTGTCTTCACTTGTTAGCCACTTGAGTCATAAAGAGAAGACAAGAAAAGTAATGCAGATGTCCCATAAAAGAAGTAGTCATAATAAAATCCAGAAAAATGTGTCCTCAACCTACCCTAGAGGACCTAACACAATTTGTTAATTAACATCTTTTGTCAAATTTTCTTTAACACATGCATCTAAAGGTTACCATTAAGACATGCATTCATGGAAATTATAAAATAAATCTTTTTTATAGTAACTAATAGCCAATTTTTCTATATTAGCATTGTCTTAATTAGAACCAAAAATAAAAATTCTTCTCAGAAAACCAAAAGAATGAAAATAGTTTACCTCCTAAAAATAGAAAAGTGTTTTAATAATAGAAAGTCTAATAATAACTTAAGAATCAAATTTTTATGCATGTTTTATTTATCTTAATTTAAAAAAGAACAGGGTTGTAACTTTGTAAAATCTTAGAAAGTCTGGGCAGCATAATTAATACACCTAATAAGTGATAGATCAACCATAGTGCGCAGAGAGACTGCAGAAGAGTCTAAAAGTGTGAAGTATACATCTAGTTCTGATGAACCCTCCAACTCTTTTCTAAATCTTACCACCAGAAGACAAAATCAAAGAAAACTAAAAGACAAATAAACCAAAGCAATTAACTTCCAGGATGATAGAGACTAACAATGTCTACAATATCATCATATCCACTTAAAGTAGAAGTGAATGAATACCATGTAATGTGCTTCTTGAGTCAATAAAACCCCAGGTTTGCAATCACTGTGAATCTGGGACACCTTTGACCACATATGCCCATTGGTGCCCAGACTATGTATGGTTGCAATACTAGATAATGCAGCCTGAGAGCTAGATGCATTTTTCACTGGGTATTATTACCTCATGACAATTTTTCCTGTCACAAACACATCCTTTGCCCAGCCATTCACTACAACCACCAGGTTCCAAGCACTCTCCAGCCAAGAAAACTAAAGCTATCTATTTCTTATTATTCACTTACCCTGGCTTACCTCTAAAGAGTATATTTTATAATCTGAAATATGCCTGTTTTCCAGTCAGTCTTACTGGTGGAGGAATCAGGATGCCTAGCATCATTATGAGCCAAGGACCTGAATTCAGATACTGCAGATTCACTGCTCAGTGTAGCAGCCACCAGCTTGGCTTCCTTCTCTCTCAACCTAAAGATCAACAGGGATTTCACCTGTAGTCTTGTGCATTCATAGAGAAAGCACGGGGAGGACTCACCTCTTCAGAAAATTCTTCAGTGGTATCCAGCCTTTGCAGGGCAGGAAGCAGTGAGTGAGTGAGCAAGTGAGTGAGTGAGTGAGTGTGTGTCTGTGTCTGTGTCTGTGTATGTGTGTGTGTCTGTGTGTGTCTGTGTCTGTGTGTGAGTGTGTGTGTGAAGAGCAAATAGTAAATCTCTCAGAAGGTGATCCAGAGGATTTTGTAATCTCCTGAAATTCTGAGACAATGAAGTGTTTTCAGAGAGAGATGGAAAGCTGACACTGGGTAGAGTCACTGCACAGCTGCTCAGACTGAGGGGAACTGGTTTCTCATCCTGTGCTACTTTGTGGGGAGTGGACAAGGTTCATAGCTTTCGATTTCCTCAGAGACGGAAACTCAAGAGTTTCCTTCCTGTAAACAATTACCAAAAAAGTCAAAGAGAGCTAGTTACACTCAGGATGTTTCTTGCAAATCTTCATAGGTACAAGATTTAGATTTATAATCCTCATGTCCTACAGGCTTGCAAAAGGATCCCTAGGAACCTTCATTCCTTTGAATGAAGGTGAAAACTTAGACCAAAAAAGCCAAGTCACCCAGCCTCTTCTTTCTTTTCTGCTCAGGACAGAGTCAGTATCAGGAGATCTTTGCTGTGTCAGTTGCCAGCTGCATGTGAATGGGTTTCAAGGAAAATCTGAGATGAAACAGCTCCTGGTTTAAGTCATTCCTGTAGCATCTATGCATCCATTAGTAGCTCCCAAGACCTAGACTTGCCAGAGCATAATGTTACAAACACACAACTCCAAGCTGCAACCTCAAATAAATAGAAAGGCATTTGGCATTATCCACCTCCCTCCTGATTATAGAACTAAGCTGTCCTCCTTCAATGGTGAAGTTAATGTTTCCTCAGTGTTTCTACATTATTCACTGGTAAGCACAGGGAAACCTGGGGCCTGGGAGACAGTGGGAAACCTCGAGTTTTGATTGAGATTATGGGCTGATATAATGCTTGTCCTGCTGCATTTTTCTGGGATGGAGAATTCAAGGATTAACATTTGTTGTGATCCTGAAACATGGAACAAATGGCATCAAGCAGCAGATAATGGTATGCAAGCCTACCAACTGGTCTAAAAAAGAGGATAATGCCATAGCTAGGTAACCAGTCACCTGGATGAAAACAATGGGAGTTAAATTTCTTTCCAACTGCTAGTCTTGGGCAACTTCCAGATGTCTCTGCCTTTGATAGTAGAACAGTTGGGGGAATCACTATCCCTGTCGTCAAGCTTTCCTACAGAGCAATAGTGATTCAACCTGCATGTTATTGGTACAGAGACAGACATGTTGATCAATGGAATAAAAATGACAACCCAGAAATAAAACCACACGCTTCCCATCACTTGATCTTGACAAGCCAAAATTATACAATGGAAAAAAAGAAAGCATTTCAAAAACGCGTGTTAGTCTAACTGGCTGTGTGTATGTAGAATGAAAATTGACCCATATTTATCACCTTGCACAAAGCTCAAGTCTAATTAGATCAAGGACCTCAACATAAAATCAGATACACTGAATCTAATAGAAGAGATAATGGGAAAGAGCCTTGAACTCTTTGGCACAGGGGGATATTTCCTAAACAGAACTCCAATGATTCATGCTCTAAGATCAAGAATTGATAAATAGGACCTCATGAAACTGGCAGGGTTGTAAAGCAAAGGACACCTTTGATAAGACAGATCAGCAACCTAAAGATTTGGAAATAATCTTCACTAACCTCACATCAAATAGAGGGCTAATATCCAAAAATACATGACTCAAAAAGCTAATCACCAAAAAACCAAATAACCCAATCAAAAAATGGGGTATAGAACTAAACCAAGATTTCAATTCTGAGGAATCTCGATAACTGAGAAGCACCTAAAGAAATGTGTCTAAAGTCCTTAGTGGTCAGAGAAATGCAAATCAAAACAGCCCTTAGAGTCCACCTTACACCAATCAGAATGGCTATGATCAGAATCACAGAATCACAGAATCACACATATTGGAGAGGATGTGTAGAAAGAGGAACAGTCCTTCATTGCTGGTGGGATTGCAAACTGGTACAACCACTCTAAAAATCAATCTGGAGGTTCTTTAGAAAATTGGAAATAGATCTACCTGAATATCCAGCTATACCACTCTTGGGAATAAACCCAAAAGATGCCCCACCATGCCACAGGGGCAAGTGTTCTCTACGTTCATAGCAGCCTTATTTGATAGCCCAAAGCTGGAAACAACCCAGATGTCCCATGACAGAAGAATGGATACAGAAATTGTAGTTCATTTACACAATGGAATGCTACTCAGCTATTAAGAATGAGGACATCCTGTGTTTTCCAGGCAAAAAGATGGAACTAGACTAGGCCGGGGTCTAGCAAACACAGAAGTGGATGCTCACAGTCAACTATTGGATGGACCACAGTGCCCCCAATGGAGGAGCTAGAGAAAGTATCCAAGGAGCTAAAGAGATCTGCAACCCTGTAGGTGCAACATTATGAACTAACCAGTACCCCGGAGCTCTTGACTCTAGCTGCATATGTATCATAAGATGGCCTAGTCAGCCATCAGTGGAAAGAGAGGCCCATTGGACAGGCAAACTTTCTTTCTTTCTCTTTCTTCCTTCCTTCCTTCCTTCCTTCCTTCCTTCCTTCCTTTCTTCCTCCCTTTCTTTCTTTCTTTCTTTCTTTCTTTCTTTCTTTCTTTCTTTCTTTCTTTCTTTCTTTCTTTCTCTCTTCCTTCCTTCCTTCCTTCCTTCCTTCCTTCCTTCCTTCCTTCCTTCCTGTCTGTCTGTGTGTCTGTCTTTCATTTCATTTTTCAGCTTAGTTTGGATAGTGAAGGCCATGCTTATAACATGACTAGAAAATTAACCCCATTCAGTCATTTCTGCTAGCCATCTTTGTGATTCTCTGATGACTCAAAAAAAAAAAAAGTCTCTTTACCAGTTTATCAGGGATTGCACAGTTACTATACTTGACTGAAATACACATTGGCTACCTGTGCTGTCCTGCTGCCTTCCCACTTGAAACATTCCACATAGCCCACCATCTTCCATATAGGACTTACTGCCATCCACAACCATATGCAAAGTAACCCTAGTTTGGCCTCTGTCTATCTTGCTGGAGCTGGAACCTAAGTCCTATATGACAGAACTATGGAGCTACCCTCTTCTACTTATCTGTTCTGAACCTACAGTTTACAACTCATTGGGAGTTGAATGTTCTGTTCACAGGAATTGCCTAAAACCATCTGCATAGCAGGTCTTTGCATTATAATTCATAACAATAGCAAAACTGTAGCTTTGAAGTAGCAACAAAATTTATCGTTAGGAGTTATCACCACATGATTTAATAACAGTATTAAAGGGTCTTGGCTTTAGGGAGGTTGAGAACCACTGTGCTAGCCTAACAGCCACACTGCCCACTGCACCAATTCTGGACTGGTTAGAGTCTGAATATTAACAACCGGAGTGACCCAAGACTGAAAACTAAGCATTATTTTCCTGGTCTAATCTTTCTGAATTGAGTAACAGCAAACAAATAACTGAATACCTACCCAATAAGGTAGGACCAGATATCTACACCAATAACAGCTTACATGTCATAACTAGAGATACTTGTTTCCCAAAGCAAAATCAAAACCAAAAATAATCAATACAATATACCTCCTCCATAAGACACCAACTCTATTCTAATAAACCCTGAGAAGAGAAGTTTAGCAGAAATACATGACAAGGACTTCAAAATACCAATTATGAATATGATCAAGGACCTTAAAAAGAATATGAATAAATACCTAATGGAAGACCAGGAAATTACATACAGTTGGATTAAATATGAAAAAAAGACAGGAAAGGAGAATAAAACAAAGAGATAGGATCACTAAAGAGATGGAAAGCTAAAGTAAAACTCAAAATGAAAAATTTAGGAGTTAAGCAGAAATCCTCACCAACAGATGAAAAGACATAGAAGAGAGAATTTCAGGTCTTGAAGCCCAAGTAGAAGCAATGGATATCTGTGAAAAAAAATTTAAATCTAAAAGAATCTAAACACCATGGCACATCTAGGCAATCTTGGATATCATGGTGGCAAAGGAAAAAAAAACTATTCTAGTAGATATAAAGAAGAATAAGTAACCCAGTTGAAAGGCAAAGACAATATTTTAACAAAAGCATACATGAACTGCTGTGTTAAAGAAAGTGATGATTATCAGGGTACAAGTAGCATACTGAACATGAAAGAGACAGGACCAGAAGAGAAACTCTCCATGTTATGTATTATTACAAACATCAACTGTTCAGAACAAAGTAAAGATATTAAAAGTTGCAGTGGAAAAAAACTAAGTCACTTACAAAGGCATACCTACTAGAATAACTCCTGACTTGCAATGGAGACTCTGAAAAGAAAGATCAGGGCAAATGTTCTACAAACTCTGAGAGACTACAGATGTCATTCTAGACTGCTATTCCCATAAATATTTTTATATATTGTCACATATAATCTAACCCCTATAAATTAAAGCTGCAAGTTAACAATAGAATCAACAAGAATATGTATATGTAACACAATCTAGGAGAGAAAGAAAGAAAACATTTCACGATAAAATTTTTAAAGTAATTTCCCACTACTAATCCAGATCTATAGAAAACACTACAAAACTCCAAAAACTTCACTATGAAAGCTCAATACACCCAAGATAATACAAGGAGTAAATAATCCAAGACGAGTTCCTCAAAAGAGGGAAAATCCACTATAACAAATAATTAATAAAGAATTAATTAAAGAATTAATAAATGTTTTTCAGTAATTACTCTCAATATTAATGGTCTAAATTTCTCCAATAAAAAGACATAGACTAATAGATTAGATTAAACTAAAATTTTTGGAGTAAAGTAATATCATAAATCAAATAGACTTAATAGACACCTATAGAAAGTACTATTCAAATGTGAACAACTATACTTCCTTTTTAGAAGTCTATGGAACTTCCATCAAAATTTACCACACATGGGGACATAAAGCAAGCCTTATCAGATATTGAAAAGTTGAAATAACACCCTGCATTTAATTTGACCCCCAGCGATTGAAACTGCAAGTCAACAATAGAAACAACAGCAAATATACAAACCTGTTGGGGCTGGCCTGCAGCTCTCATGTCCGGGTTCGAGTCTGGGGGGCGGGGGGCATCTTGGAGCTGAAAGAAAAGGAATCTAGGCGGAAGAGAGAGAGAGAAAAGGAACCAAGAGGGGATTCTGATCAAGACTCAACTTTAATGGAGGTGGACACGATTTATAAAGGAGAGGGGAGGCCCATTCCCAGTCATGCCAAGTTTCTTGTGAAATTGTCAGAACAGCCTTTTAGCAGGAACTCGAGAAATTCACAGTTCCAGTTCCCAGCTAACTCTGGAAGATCTTGGAGAACCAGTTTGGCCTCAGGAAAATAGCAGGCAGTGTAGCATCAAAGGAGAGTGATGAGAAGCAACACAGCAGGTGGCTCCACCTCAGTGGCAGAAGGTTTGAACCAGCCTGGCTAGGCTGAAGGAGGTTACATTTTCCCCCTTTAATAATATTAAACAAAACTGGACTGAGTCATAAAATTTATTTACGCTCTATAGTCCTGCCTAGGAGTTATGGTGGCTGGTGGCCCCACCTGTCTTAGGAAATTTTAGATTTTCTCGAATCATCCTTATCCATCATAGAGTGTAAGTGCAGCTAGTTTGTGTTATACTTCACACAAACATGGCTCTGTGGTGTATTATCAACAGCCACGGCCTTTTGGCATGTACCCCTGTCTTAGATTGGTATGATTCCAAGATCTGGGTGCCCGTCATTGACTTTCAGGCCTTCATATCACACCATACTCCCAATTCAGACCAAAGCCACAATATGTACTTAGAATGCTTCTTGATGGAGAATAATAATTGCCACCTGTGCTGTTGGAGGCAAGGTTTTACTCCTGCTGCAGTCAGGCTTAATGGTGGCTAACCTGCTTGGGAAACAAAGGTGGGACAGTGAAGAAGCAACTGTATAAAAAGTTTCTTTGAAGAAGTCCAGGTACTCCATTCACTTGCAAATTAGCAATGACCAAGCTCAGGCTCTGGCCTCCAGGCATGGGGAACTGGCTTTGAGAATTAGCAGAAAGGACAGAGATTCTCTGGAAGTGGAGGCTGAGCTCCAAATTAACTTTGCTAGGTAATTAAGAATTTTAGCTCTCTTCAATAGGAATCTCTAATAACGGAATTATTACTAGACCAGTCTAAGATTGAGTTACAATAACTGGTCATATTGAAGAAAAGAGAAGAATCATTATAACTCTATTATATGACTAATCTTTCTAAGTCAGAATACACAGTCTCTGATGTTCTTTTTACCATAAAGTTAAAAAGCTTGAAGCAAAGCAGCTTCAATTATCCAAACTGGGAAAAGGACAAGCAATGATGGGTCAAAAACATGTACCGAATTTAACTTCCTTGTCACTTCAGTCAGGGCACTGAGCCAATTCACCTGCCAGCTTGTCACACGAATTAGCCATCATGCTTCTGCAGTATCTGTGGAGAGAACCTATGTTTTTCCCTTTCCTAATAAGACAGCTGTTCAGGATCAAGCCATATGCCAATATGTAGATCCTTTTAAGATACTATAAGGCATTTATTAAGTTCTTTGACATCTAAATTTCAAAATTCTAAAAAAAAAGTATGACTTAAATAATGTGCATGGAAATGCACTAAATAATATGCACAGGGATATAATTTCCCCCCTTTTTGTCTTTTAAGAATCTAAAGTTTTAAAGTTCCACAATACCTTGTCCTTGAGAATTAATAATTTGTTGACAAAACATCTCAAATACTTGACTGTTATAGTCAGTATTCATGTAACATGGGCAGTGACTAATTGCACTTTCAATTGTTTCTCTTAAAGAGCAGTTGTAACTAGAAAGCTTGAAAAGTTATTAATAGTCACATGTAGGAACATTTATTTGCAGCAATTTATTAAGTATAAGTCCTCAAGAATTAACACTATTATGTGGAAACAAGTAGTAACTGAGAACGCTAAGAGCAAAGAAATTGACATGCAAAATTTCCAAGAATACTAAAATATTATCTTAAACCATAACTGTTTTGAATATATAAAGAACGAGATTATATATCCAACCTATCTTATATGTAGGGCCTATAGACTGCCTGAGATATAAATCCAGCATGGCATTGCTTTAGGATGTCCAGGCAATCCAGAACAATTTACTAAATGTCCAAAAACAGCCTTCTTAAAAGTACAACACTTTTTTTTAATGAGTTGTATATGTATAAGCAATTGCAAATTTGAGAATTAATAGCATCCGAGGGACGAACAATCTTAAGCAATTGGAGCTTTGAGATATAATATTGACTATTAATATACAAATTAAGGTTTGATTGTTAAGCATTTTAAAACACCATCCACAGCACACAGCTTAATTATCTGTGCTGAAGCAGGGGGAAGCTCAAAAGAATAGGGGTGTGTCCTAATTCACATCTACTTATTTCCCATAGAGGGCTTGTTTTTAAACACAATAATTGGGATGCATGCATGCATGCATGAATCTATAGAAGATACAAAAGCATGCATAGAAACAATTTTTAACTTATCTTAGGGATATTTATTGTCAATTTTATTTAAAATGATTGTATACAATAGATCAATTATTAATATTCCAAATTAATTGCTGTTTGGAACAAGGAATAGACACTTTGTCAGGTTCCTAAGACACAATTTTTGTTATAGGTTTTCTAAAATACGCAAATATATCTTACAATTCTTGATTAGCACCACAGTAGTTTTAATAGGATGCTGAAACTGTGCTTTGAGGTAAGTGCCACCTCACCCCACCCACCTGTCTTGTCATGGCTCCACCGGCCCAGGCCCCACATCCACCAGACTCCTCAGAGGGCCCATTTGCCATTGTCCTTCTCTGCCCAGCCCAAGACAAATGTCCACTGCTCGCCACCATGGCATGCAGAGTCACTCTGAAAAGAACTCTGGATTTTGACCCACTGCTGAGTCCCACATCTCCAAAGGAGGCAGTGCTCTAAGCAAATCCAGCATGTGGGTTTAGTGTTGTTCCAGCTTAGACCATACCACACCTGGCAACCTTTTAGCTAAAAGAAAATTCCCCTGGAGGCAAAGAGAGGCAAGGAGAGCTTCTTTAGGCACCGTTTGCAAGACAAAAGAAAGTCACACAAACCTCCCTGAGGCTGTTCCAAGCTTAGTTCCTCCTGCCATGAGGGCAGATTTGAGAATTACTAAGTTCCTTCTGCAACATTAGACCATAACTATAACTTTGGGATAGCAAAACTCAATTTCAAATCAATTTATCATCTTTAGAATCAATATTAAAAGCATTACTATCATATTACGAAGTTTGGCTGCCAATTTATGCCTATGAATGCATGACAGTGCAAGCTTTAATGATTCATTAAAGAGACATTGCTTTAAATATTATCTTTAAATTTACTTTCTAGGATAAGAATCACATTAAATATTATCTCAGCTAGAAGTATAGGAGGCCCAGTTTTTTGGTCTGCTTATGCCACATGTTTGAAAAGACTCCTGAGTCGCCAGTTTAAGGTTAAACTTCTGTTACCAATGTAACAATTATTTAATCCTAACCAATAATTTATGAGCTGATTGTGATGACACACAGAGCACATTACCAGTAAAAAACCAAGTGAAGCAGCTACACTTAGACCAATCAGAGAATATTAATTTTTCTAGCTATAATTATAAAATAAAAAGCACTTTGTCATTAGCTAAATGCAATAACCACGAATGCAGATAATTTTTCTTAGGAAAAAACCATTAGACAAGACCTTAGACAAAAACACAAAGAGGGCAGAGAACTTCTGTTGTTGGGCCCAGAGAGACCAAAGCAGGGAAGCAGGGTGTCCCCGATTCTCTCTGTCTCTGTTTCCTCCTGCCAGATTTAGTTTCTGACTGTGGCCAATCTGCCTGATTATTAAATCCAAACCATTTTATCTCTCTCACCTAAAAAGCAGCTTCTGGAAGCTGTGGCCGGCCTGTCATGTTCCTAGTTCCTGATGTCACTGCTGCACCTAAGCAAATCCAGTGTGCATGTTTAGCTCTGCTCCAGCTTAAACCGTACCACACCTGGCAAACTTTTTGCCTGTTGCCTCTCTTGTTCCAGTACGAATTTCCTTTAATTCTTTTCTTCTTCCATGGAGCTCCAAACCAGTAGTGTTTCTTCCAGTGTTTCCCAGGCTCTGTGTGGGACACCAATTTGTTGTGGCCGGCCTGCAGCTCTCATGTCCTGGTTCGAGCATGGGGGGCATCTTGGAGCTGAAAGAAAAGGAATCTAGGCAGAAGAGAGAGAGAGAAATGGAACCAAGACAGGATTCTGATCAAGGCTCAACTTTAATGGTGGCAGACATGCTTTATAAAGGAGAGGGGAGGCCCATTCCCAGTCATGCCAAGTTTCTTGTGAAGTTGTCAGAACAGCCTTTTAGCAGTAACTCACAGTTCACAGTTTGCAGGAACTCACAGGAAATTCACAGTTTGCAGCTAACTCTGGAAGATCTTGGAGAACCAAGATCTTTGGTCTCAGGCAGGTAGCAGGCAGTGTATGATCGAAGGAGATTGATGAGAAGCAACACAGCAGGTGGCTCTGCCTCAGTGGTGGACAGTCCGAACCAGCCTAGTTAGGATGAAGGAGGTTACACAAACCCATGTTTGGGGGTTGGTCTTGTACATTTTGTATTCAGATGCTGATTTCTATGTCTAGACATCTGTCTACAGTCCAGATGATGGCATAATCAAGTATCTCTGATCTCGTTGTTAGGTAAAATTTGTTCTTCCTCATCTCTGATGGGATAACAAAGAGCTGATTCAGCTTATGATTGGGCAGAGGAGAGAGGAAGAACGAACTTGAGATCCCAGCCAGGGTCCCAGGTGGAGAGAGAGGAAACAAAGAAGACCACAGAGAGAGAGAAAAGAGTGGAGAGAACATGTGGTAGGACCAGGAGGATTTGCCATGAAGTCGTGATGAGCAAATCAATATGTGGTCACACATGGATCAGAGCGAGGCAGACAAGACCAGATTGGCAAGTAATGAGGCATTTGTCTGGCTATTAGCCTTAGAGGGCTAGAATAATTTAGAACCTACCAACAACTTATTAAAAACATATAGGTTCCTGTGTCATTTACTCTGGAGCTAAAATTGGCTAGACAGGGGAAAAAAATGTGCTGTAGTTATTTGGAAGCAAAGGAGGCTTAGGAAATCCCACCCCCTCCCCCGTCCCCAAAGAAATGCACTACACCCATAGAAGATAAACAACTCTCTACAGGATAAACACTGGGTCAAAACACAATCAAGAAGAAATTAAACATCTTTTAGAACTGAATTATTTGAAAACCACAACATACTCAAACTTGTGGGAACAAATGAAGGTAGTTCTAAGGGGCGAGTTCATAGCACTGCATTTCTACATCAAAAAAAAAAAAACTGAAGAGGTATCATACTGATAATTTAATGATGGATTTGAAAGCTCTAGGAAAACAAACATGAATAAATAGTACTCAGAAAGGGTAAACATGAAGAAGTAATCAAACTCAGAGCTGAAACCAATAAAACAGAAACAATACTACAATTTACAATGGATCAATAAAATGTGAGTTGGTTTTTTGAGAAATGAACAAGTTGGACAAATCTTTATTCAAATCAACAAAACGAAGTTAGAGAATAAATGGAAATTAACAAGATTAGAAATGTAAATGGAAGCATTACAACAGATACTGAAAATTCAAAGACTCATAAGAACATACTTTTAGAAGTCTATGTTCCACTACTAAACTAGAAAACCTAAAAGAAATGGACGAATTCTGTAATTATATATATATATATGTACATATATATATATACTTAATTCAGTATAAATAATTAATTTAAACAAATCTATTACCCATAGGGAAATAACCTCAGTAATTAAAAATCTCCCAACTCCAAAAATCCTAGGGTCAGATTAGTAAAGAATTTTAACAGATCTCCAAAGAAAAGCTAATATTAATACTTCTCAAAGTAGAAACTCAAGGAACATCTAATTCTTTTTATGGATTTATTGTTTCCCAAATAACAAGTTCACACAAAGACTTAATTATGGAAAAAATGTATTGAACAACATTTTATATGAATGTAGAAAAAAATTCTCAGTAAAATACCTGAAAATTGAATCTGAGAACCCATGAAAATGATTATCTAGCAAGATCAACACACAAAACTCAGTATCGTTCAAATAACAAACAGACTGGAAAAGAAATTGGGAAAACAGTACTTTTAACAGCATCTAAAAATAAAACAAAAAAGAAAAAATATAAAATGACTCTTACTAAACAGTAAAAACTTACATAAGTATACTTTTCATAAACTGGATAGAGAAATTGAACACACCAGGATATGAGAAGATGGGCATTGTCCATGAGCTTGTTCAGTAACTATTATGATATCCATCCCATCAAAACTAAAGATTCAGTGTGAACTCCATCAAAATTCTAACATGATTCTTCACAGAATTAAAAAAAAAAACTTCAACTACACACAAACACACACAAAAACCCTCAGGATAGTTAATACATTGGGTAATCAAAGAACTGCTGTAGCTATCATTGTCTATATTTCAATATGTGATACAGAGCCTTAATAATAAAAACAGCATGGTATTGGCATATAAGCAGATATATTGATAAATGGAATTGAGTTGAAGACCCAGACATAAGTCCACACACATAAAGACATCTGATTGTTTTACAAAAATAAAAAATAAATATACACAGGAGAAAATACTTTCTCAAAAACCTTTAACAAGTGGTACTGGTTAAACAAAGTAGCTACATGTAGACATCCAATAAATATAGATCTATATCTACCACTCTACACAAAAAATCAACTCTAAATTCATCAATGATTTCAGAATAAGACAAGATAATCCTGAATCTGATACAAGATTAAGTGAGGAAATATGCTTGAAGTCGTAGGAATGAGAAAGGACTTTCTGAATGATCCCTGATAGCACAGGTCTTAAGATCAACAGTTAATAAATAGGACATTATGATGTAAAAAGCTTGAGCAAAGGCTGCCATTATTCTCAGCCTACAGGGGAGGAAAAACTTTTTATCAATCAAGCATCTGACAGCGGGTTAGAACACAGAATATACAATGAACTAAAAATCTGAGCATCACAAGAACAAATAGTTATATTAAAATGGGATATAAAAGCAAACAAAGGACTCTCAAATAATGAAACACAGATGTTGGAGAAACATGACAAGCCATCAGCATAATAGATATTAAAACTACTATGATACTGCATTTCCCTGATGGCTTACCTTTCTGTGTTATCTCAGCCATTTGAGTTTAGTTTATTGAGAATTCTCTGTTTAGCACTGTGCCCCAGTTTAAATTGGGCTATTTTTTTTTTTGGTCTAGCTTCTTGAGTTCCTTATATACTTGGGTATTAGCCCTCTATCAGTTGAGAAATTCCATTTAATTGTTGATCTTACTGTTTGTGCTAATGCTATCCTATTCAGAAAGTGTTTTCTTGTGCCAATGAATTCAAAACTATTTCCCACTTTCTCTTCTATCAGGTTCAGTGTACCTGGTTTTATGTTGAGGTCTTCAATCCATTTGGAGTTGAGTTTTGTGCAGGGTAATAAGTATTAATTTACTTGCATTCTTCTGCATTCAGACATCCAGGATGACCAGCACCAAAACTTGAAGATGCTGTCTTTTTATCCAGTGTGTATTTCTGTCTGCTTTATTAAGAAACAGAGAGAGAGAGAGAGAGAGAGAGAGAGAGGGAGAGGGAGAGGGAGAGGGAGAGGGAGAGGGAGAGGGAGAGGGAGAGGGAGAGGGAGAGGGAGAGGGAGAGAGAGAGAGAGAGAGAGAGAGAGAGAGAGAGAGAGAGAGAGAGAGAGAGAAGAAAAAAGTCAGTTGTTTATGTCTAGGTTTTCCATTCAATTTCATTGATCAGTATGTTTGGTTTTATACCAATACCATGTTGTTTTTTATTACTATAGCTTTGCAGTGCACCTTAAAATTGAGTATTGTGATAACCCTAGCAGTTCTTTTCTTATTCAGGATTGTTCTAGCTATACTGATTTTGTTTGTGTGTGTGTGTGTGTGTGTGTGTGTGTGTGTGTGTGTGTGTGAGTGTGTTTTCACAATGCCAAAGGATAATAAAGGCAAATGACAGTGGTGCTGACTAGGAAGGAGTAAAACTACATTTTTTTCTTGTAGGACTACACACACTATCGAAATTAGTGTGTACTTTCCTCATAAAGTTAATTACAGGTTTTTCACAAGACCAAGCTATCCCACTCTTGGACATATACCTAAGGACACTACATTTATTCACAAAGATATTTTCTCATCAATATCTCATTGCTGTTTTATTAGTAATAGTCAAAATGGAAACAGTCCATCACCTGATGAATTGATAATGAAGATATGAAGCAATTACACAGTAGAATATTAGTCACCTGTTGAGAAAAAATGTAGTCTTTAAATTTGAAGGTAAATAGCTGGAACTAGAAACAATCACTCCAAGTGAGGTAAGACACACCAAATAAATATTGCATGTTTTCTCTTAAATGTAAATGTTAGCTTTGAAGCTTTAAATATGTCTATTTTTACTTAGAATAACTATACAGGTGGGATAGCTAATACAGGACCAGGGGGATGGAGGGGATCTTCTAAGGAAGAATAAATATGATATAGTATCACAAAAATATAAAGAGGGAACCAGAATAGAGGTAAATGGGTGAGGGGCTGGGGGCAGGTCCAAATGAGGAATAGAGGGAGCGACAACTAACATGAAAGACCTTTTGAAAAGCCGTGTAGAAGCCTACTACTGTAGAAGTTTCCTGAAATATATATATATATATATGACAATAATTTCTATGGAGACACCATATAATGGGGGAAACAAAGTATCCAGTTCCAGGTTTGGGGTACATCTTGTTGAATTCTTGCTAAAGGGGTTCTATAGACCTCTCTCAAATATTGCTTGCTATTGCTCATTTTGATTTGTATTCTATTAGACAGAGACAAACAGACGAGAGAGAGAGAGATATAGAGAGAGAGAGAGAGAGAGAGAGAGAGAGAGAGAGAGCACACCTGGTGATGTTTGAGCACATAGGGAGATAGATAGGATCTGGGAAAGGGCAGGTATGAGCAAAGACTATGAAAAGTTCCCTCTATGAAGTTTTATGTTAAAAAGCATGAGAAAAAAGAAAAAGGAAACAGCAGAAGTGGTGGCATGACAGTAAACGCACATGCATCATAGTAGCAGTGACATGTAGGCCAATCTGCAAAGGGTGAGGCTGCAGGCTTCCTGGAATCTGATAGTGCAGCTAAACAGTATAAGGACAGGGGTCACAAAAAAGAGCAGGATTGTAGAAGTAGAGAAGATGATAAAGTACCTAAGACATAGAGATCTAAAGGAGAGAAATGCAGGACCTGGCCACAGGAAGACTTCCCAAGAGCTGCTGAACTTTTGGAGTCAACGTTCTCAGGTACTCTAAACCTTGAATCTTAAAAATTTGTCACTATCAGAGACTGAAAACTCCCCAAACCTAGTCTCGCCATGAAGCTATAATTCCAAGGTAAATGAATGCTGAGTTGCTAAACTTTCAAGAGTTGTAAGAGTTGAAGAGTAAAGAGTAAGAATGACTTAGGACTGTCTACACAAGAGCTACAGGGCCCTGATAACCAAGGCATGTAAGCAAATTACAGCACTAGAACGCACCATTTGTAGCTGCTCCTTCCCACCTGCTACTTTTTTCTTTGTCAAAAGCAGAAGGTACAAGAGCTGCCAAAGACCAGCTTTTAGAAAAAAATTTCTTGTATGCCCATGTGGCCATGCACGTAAAGCATTGACCCTAAGCAGCCTAACAGTAACACCACAAGAATATGATCCTTCTTGTAGACCCACCATCTGGTGTCATTTGTTTTGTATCTCAAATTACATGAAACACCAGATAGTCTTCCTTCTCCTTCAGAGAAAAACTATGTTGGACAAAGGTCACTTCAGGTCCCTGATGTGACTAAGACCTAAGAGCTCTGCCACAGCTGTCAAGGCTTCCAGGTTATCATTGCATAGGCATACTGTACCAACTGGGCTTATCCATTCATAAATATCCATAAATAGTTCAGAAATGCTAAGGAAGCAATAACTTATTCACCAACTGCTAAATCACTAAACTGCTAAAGGAAAGCAGTTTAGCTCTCATCCAGCAGGCATCTAATTCCAAACTCCTTCCCATTTATTCATGAGTAGATGTGCATGTGTGTAATATCCTTCTCAGGTTATTTTCAGGCTTGGAGAATTATTAATAAGTAGGAGAATGGTTTAGGAAGTAATTAAACTGAAAGTACCTGTACTGCATATGTTCTTCTCTGCAGGAAATATATTCAGTTCTTGGTGGCAATAGTTACCCACTGAATTCTCCTCCTGCTATATTCACCCTGAATGGGAAAATGGGAAGTGTCTGGGACTCTCACTTTTCTTTTCTGATGTTGCCTTTATTTAAAGAAATGTAATTCTAAGTGACCCATGGGTAAGTCTGTTGGACATGACGATTTACGATTGGAACATGTAACTATGGAGACATACAAGAAAAACAACAGCACAGCAGGCGTTAGTTTTTCGTGGCAGGTAAAGTGTATCTAGGCAGGAAACCATCAAATCTTGCTAGCTGGGGAAATTGAAAGCTAAGAACAATGGGAGGGGCTCCTGCAACTCTTCTCTCCCCAGGGAGAACATAGTACAAGACATTCAATGTTGCCCAACTTGAATGACTCTGACCAATGTCATTCTTCCCATCTCTTAACATGTTTTTGGCAGTTTAGGGGTTGCAACATCCCTCTCCTGTTTTTCAAATGAAAATAGTCCTGTTTCTTGCTTGAAGGATCAGCCAAGACCTAGACCCTGCTTAAAGAAATCCCAGGGAGATGAGTGTTGTCTCTGCTGACTGGAGTTGGGAGCTCCAGGAAACCCTCAGTGGCACAGGGGATACCATCATTCGTTTCTTTGGGGGAGAGTGGAAGCATCTGGGCTGCACTCTGGGCAGCGAAACCTCAGCACCATGTTCATGATGTTTCATTAGGGAAGACAGCAACGATCACTAGCCCACCCTTACTGAAGCTTGGGCCAACACAAATGCATTTTGATTGTGGCAGATCATAAAACAAACTTTCTAAGTGTACGTTTGAGTAAACAGACTACAAGAAGACAGCTTTGGTTTGCTTGGCTAAAGAGTGCAAAGGAACCTCTTGGCAGTGCTGATTGACTGGGTAAAACATAAAATAGTGAAACAAAAGAATTATCATGAAACAGTATTTAGTCAAAAGCACATCCGGACATGGAAGCTGCATTCTCACTATTACACAGCAGGCGAGGTTGATGGGCATGCACAGTAGAAAATGTTTTGGATTCACAACACAACTACTCTAACGATGTTTTAATGGTTTCATGAGCACATTTTACAAGCCCTATGAGGAAACATCTATCATCTGGAGATGTCACGGTTTTGGATTGTTAGTTTGTGTTTTTATTTTCTTACATTAAGACATGGGGAAAAGATGTAGTTAATGTGAAAAACAATTCTATTCTACAAGCTACCTGTATACTCCTGGAATAGCCCATCATGTGTATTTGAACAAAGCATTTTAAATGTTGATTTAACATACATTAGAAAAATATCCTCAAGTTTATCAGTTATATTACTAAACTTTCTAACTCTTTGCAGATGTTTTCATTTTGTCCACTTAGGAACTGAGAGACACCATAACAAATGTAGCATAAATCAATGTCTGGTTTTTCTTGTGGCTCTTTCAAATTAGTTTATGTGTGCTCTCTTGTATACAAATGGAATGTACAATGTGTACATACTTGAGTGGGTGTGTGTTCATGTGTACATATATGGGACAAAATATATATTAAGACACTATTTTTGAATGATAAATGAACATGAATTATAAGAAATACAATGTACTCTTTAACTGGATAACTCCATAACCCAAAATATTCTCTTTTTATTGAAAGGTCAACTCTATAATTTTGTGATAGATATTGAAAAACATTCCCTGAGTTCTATTTGAAAGTACATTACATAAATAATCTAGCCTTTCAAAGAATTATTGTGTAATTTGTTTTTAAATTATTTCACCATTTAAGAATTATTTACAAACAACATACAGGTGAATGTGTTTGGAAGTTAATAAAAGTTAAATCTCAGTGGCTGTGTAGCTGCTCCCAGCATAGATTGATAACACTATAATATGTTATATGATATATAACAGCACTATAATATGTTATATATAGTATATACTATAATGTGAGGTTTTGCTTTGCTTTGCTTTCTTTCCATTATTGCACCTTCACCTTAAGGTATTTTCTTCTTACATTTAACAGTAAATAAATTAGGACTTATTCCCTCCTTTCTCTGTCTGTCAACCATGTTGATAGCCTTCCTGTTTCCCATTTCTTTGGCCAGGGCTTTAGTTTGAAACAGAGGCACAGCGAAGCAGGCTTGTTTGTCATTCTGCTCAGCATTGGTTTCAAGTATTTCTCAGTTTTACTCACTGGTTCCTTCCTACACTTTCAGTGGCTGTTTCTATGTGGGTCTCACCATTAAAACTACTAATACAAAAGCATCTACAATTTGGTCATCCTTTTTCTTGAGCTTCGGTCTTACATAGAAGGGGGAACAAAATAATCATGGTAGGTAGAGGGTAGCAGGGACCTGGGAGGGAAAAAGGAGAGGGAGGGAAAGGATCGGGTGTGGGAGGAGACAGAGAGGGCAGGAGAAGTACAGAGGGTCAGAAATTGAATGGAGGTGTGTACCAGTGGAGGATGGGGAAACAAGGGTAGCCACTAGTAAGTCCCAGATGCCATGGAAGCAAAAGGTTCCCAGGACCCAAGAAGGATGACATTAGCCAAAATAGCCAACAAATGGGAGATAGAACCTGTAGAAAACATATCCAGTGGTTATGCATAGTCTGTGGTTGAAAGATTGGATCACCCACCCATATCAAAAATATAACCCAGAATTGCTCCTGTCTAATAGAAATTCAGGGACGAAGAGTGGAGCATAGGCTGAAGGAAAGACAATGCATAGGCGGCCCCACCTGGGGATCCATCTCATCTACAGACACCAAAACCAGATACTATTGGGCATGCCAAGATAGCTTGCTGACAGGAACCTGGTATAGCTGTCCCCTGAGAGGCTCTGCCAGAGTCTCACCAAAACAGATGTGGATGCTTAGATTTTCTCAGCCAACCACCAGACTGAGAATGGGGATCCCAATGGAGGAGTTAGTGGAAGGACTGAAAGATATGAAGGGGTTTGCAATCCCATAGGAAGAAAACAAAATCAACCAGCCAGACACCCCAGAGCTCCCAGAGACTAAACCACCATCAAAGGAGGGACCCATGGCTCCAGCTGGATATGTAGCAGAGGATTGCCTTATCTGGCATCAATGAGAGGGGAGGCCCTTGGTCCTGTGGAGACTTGATGCCCCAGTGTAGGGGAATGCTAGGGCAGTGAGGCAGGAATGCATCTGACACCTGGTTTTTTTTTTTTTCATTTTTTTAAATTTATTTTTTATTAGATATTTTCTTTATATACATTTCAAATGCTATCTCGAAAGTTCTCTATACCCTCCCTCTTCCCTGCTCCCCTTCCCACCCACTCCTGCTTCTTGGCCCTGGCATTCCCCTGTACTGGGACATATAAAGTTTGCAATACCAAGGGGCCTCTCTTCCCAGTGATGGCCGACTAGGCCATTTTCTGCTACATATGCATCTTTGGGGGGTACTGGTTAGTTCATATTGTTGTTCAACCTATAGGGTTGCAGACCCCTTCAGCTCCTTGGGTGTTTTCTCTAGCTTCTCCATTGGGGGCCCTGTGTTCCATGTTATAGATGCTGGTTACCATCCACTTCTGTATTTGTCAGGCACTAGCTATAACAGAGTCCTGTTGATGCTGGCGAGGATGTGGAGAAAGAGGAACACTCCTCCACTGCTGGTGGGATTGCAAGCTTGTACAACCACTCTGGAAGTCAGTCTGAAGGTTTCTCAGGAAATTGGGCATAATACTCCCAGAAGATACAGCAATACCTCTCCTGGGCATATACCCAGAAGAAGTTCCAACTGGTAATAAGAACACATGCTCTACTATGTTCACAGCAGCTTTATTTGTAATATCCAGAAGCTGGAAAGAACCCAGATGTTCCTCAACAGAAGAATGGATACTGAAAATGTGGAACATTTACACAATTGAGTACCACTCAGCCATTAAAAACAATGGATTTGTGAAATTCTTGGACAAATGGATGTATCTGGAGGATATCATCCTTAGTTAGGTAACCCAATCCCAAAAAAAGTCATTAGATATGCACTCACTGATAAGTGGATATTAGCCCAGAAACATAGAACACCCAAGATACAATTTGAAAAACACAAGAAAATCAAGAAGAGAGATGACCAATGGGTGGATACTTCATTCCTCCTTAGAACAGGGAATAAAATAACCACAAGAGAAGTTACAGAAACAAAGTTTGGAGCTAAGACGAAAGGATGGACTATCCAGAGACTACCTCACCCGGGGATCCATCCAAACCCAGACACTACTGCATATGCCAGAAAGATTTTGCTGAAGTGACCCTTGTTGAATAAGGGAAGGATGAAAGAAGTTGAGGAGAAGGGCCAACACTGGAACATCAAATAGGCAGCATATACCATCTGATATGAGGCCCCCAACACACATACATTTGAGGACTGCTTGGTCTGTGTTCATCCAGAGATGATGCACCTAACCCTCATTAGACTGGAGGTCTCAGGGAGTTTAGAGGTCATATGGGGTTGGAGGTGGGGACATCCATGTGGAGACAGGGGCTTGGGTGTGGAAACAGTTGAAGTTTGGACAGGGGGGATAAAATATGGAGTGTAAAATTAATTAATTAATTAAAACAAAGAAAAAAACTAGAGTGGGAGGACTGAATTATAAGCCATCAGACAAGGAATTTAAACTTTAGGATAACTTACTCAGAAATACCTTGTGTTTTAGAATTATGTGTGTGTGTGTGTGAGTGTGTGTGTTTGTCTGTGTGTGTGTGTGTTTGTATATGTATATGTACATGTACATGTATACATATGTATATATTCTATTTAAAAAAAGAATCTTGTAGCAGGCAGGAGGAACATTATCAAGTGTTATTTTCTTGTCTTTTGTTTCTTCTGCAGATGTTGAGTAAGTTAGAGCTCTTATAGAGACCTAGGGCATTAGCACCCTTAGCTTTTTAAGTCTTACAACTCTTCAAAGGATGTGAAGACAGCCTAGCATTACAGCCTCTGGGCAATCTTAGGTGTTGAGATGCATCAGTCCTTGGTAGGGTCTGATTTTGAAGTTCCCAAGTCTGAGGTGTCTGACCCATTTGACTCTAAAGCAGTGGTTCTTGACCTGTGACAGTGACGCTTTTGCACGCTGAATGATACTTTCACAGGGGTTGTGTATTAGATATTCTGTTTATCAGATATTTATATTAAGATTCATAAAGTAGTAAAATTACAGTTATGAAGCAGCAACAAAAATAATTTTAAGGTTGGGGTCACCACCTCATAAGGAATTGTATTAAAGGGTCACAACATTAGGAGCATTGGGAACCACTGCTCTAAAGGCTTGACCATTATCATGAACTATCCTAATGACCTTAACTGGTGGTTTTTCTTTTCTGTTTCTTCCCTGCCTAGTCCTTTGTTCACTGTCATCTTTACTCCTATTCTCCCCATTCTTTCCTGACAACTCTCTCAAAATGTCTAGCTGTCTCTTCAGTTTCCAGGAGTCTGGCCACCTTTGCAGTTTAGTCTGGTGACAGCATAGATGCCACTGCTGTATCACTGTCTCTGCCACTACTGTCATCCTGCTGCTCTGCTGCTCATATAACCATATATGTTTATATATGTTTGTTCTCATATAACCAAATCCGCCCTCACCACTAAACGTAGCCAAGAAGAGAAGCTAGACAGAAGCCTATCATTGGGCCATTATGCTTCTCTAAGAGCCACAAGAGTAGAGGTTCTTTCTGCTCCCTTGGCAAACTTGAACAGCATCATTATACAGCCAGAGAAGAGTGTCTGCATCAGTTAAAGTACACTTCATACACAAGTGAGGGGTTTTTGTCTGTATCAAAATCACAGGTGTTCTTTGGTAAGCCATCAAAGAAAAAGTGCTGTTCCTTTGGCTTCTGTGAATGGTTTCAGGGTCAATGTTGCCCAAGGCTTTTGACAACAAACTCTGATACCCATTGTTTGTAAAAGTCTCCTTGAGGCTGTGCTCTCAGAAGCTTAAACCATGAGCTGCAATTGTGTAATCTTCTTCAAACAACTCTAGCATATTCATTTGACGTTGGTATAATGTCAGTCTGAATATGTATTTGGCTAACATGTCAGCCTTTTGGACAAATGGTCAAGGAGAGTAAGGTAGTGCCCAGGAACTGTTTATTAAAGAGCCAAAGCTCCCAACCCTTCAGCCCATGTGTCCATTTAAAGGAAAAGGTACTCAAGGGGGACAGCTTGTAATAAAAACTTGGAGAAATTATCATGAACAAAAATGGTGATTTTTTTATCAGAGCTTTTACAACACTGAACTCATACACAACTCCCAGGAACAAATGATCTATCTATCTATCTATCTATCTATCTATCTATCTATCTATCTATCTATCTATCTATCTATCTCCAATCTTATTTAGTGTCAGTACCCAACTCAGTAGGTAGCTTCATTCCTAAGGCATATGGTTTATATAAAATTGTTTAGTTAACCATGAACAAGGAATCAAGAAAGAACAAACAAGAGAACCAGCTAGTGATCAGTGTTTTTCTTGTGGTTTTTTTTTTTTTTTTGGAGTACCTGCCATTAGTTCTTGGCCTAGCTTTCCTCATTGATAGACTTTAACCTGGAGGTGTAAGACAAAAATCGTTTTCCTTTCCAAATTTCCATTAATCAGAATGTTCTTACACAATAGAGAAGAAAGTAGAACATCAGTGCTATGAAATCAGTGTTATGGGGATTAGCAGACTTAGAGTTCATTAAAGTTGGACCCCTCCCTCATGGCTAGCTTTGGATCCCATGCTTCATTTCACTGGTAATCCTTGAAAGGTGAACTTAAAAACTATTTTTTCTTAGGGTTTTAAAATACTATATTAACATGTATAGCAATTGAGGATTCGTAGAGGTCCACTAAAGGAAATCCACTTTTTTTCTGGTTAAAAGGATGGCTGAATTATGCCTCTGTCTAGGAATGAAGAGATGATATTCTGAAATGCATTGTATAGTATTTGTAAGGCCTAGGTAAAGTATTAAGGCCTATATGGAATGTTAAGGCTCAGGTAACTATTACCCAGCTAGTCTGGCATTTTGTGCTGTTACTATTATTGTAAGGAAACTTTCTCATATGTTGTTTCTGCTCTTACTAGGAAACTTTTCTCAAGCCTAAGTTGATTACAATATTCTGTGCCCTTGGAAATCAATCATGACAGAAGTCAGTAGAACTGCTTTGTATAGTTTTCTACAGTAAGCTGGGACATGAACCAACTACAGAGCAGAACTTTGTACACATGTGTATAAACTTTTATGATATTTGCTTTTGTAAGCTGTCCCAGGGATGGACCCCAACATAAGAGGGATACCTGCACCAATATAAGAAACCATTTGAAAAAAGACTTTCATTTTGAGTAGTGTTGAGTAAAGTTTAAGTCCTAAGACCTCCCTGGAAACTGACATCCTACTTGGGAGAAAGAGACATATAATTCATGTTGGTGCTATGTCTAAACTCCATCCCCACAGTTCCTGACAGCAGCCAGGTATGTTCCTCCCCACAGTTACCTGAAAACATCCAGGTAGGCCTGGCCCAGTATAAAAGGGGCTGCTTGGCCTCTCCTCTCTCTCTTACCCTCTTGTTCTCTTGCCTCTTGCCCCTTTCCCTCCTCTCTCTATGTGGCCATGGCTGGCCTTGTCTTCTCTACTCTCTTCTTCTCTCTGCCTTTCTCTGCCTCTGCTACCCTCTTAACTCCCCTCCCTATGCCCTAAATAAAAGCTATTCTATAATATACCAGTGTGTCTGTGTGGTCTCTCAAGAGGAATGATGCCTTGGCATGCTGAGGCACCACCTTCCCCTACATCCTGCCAGAACATATCTTAATAGCTCTTTATTTTTTTGATGATCACAACAACTCACATCCTGGTTGACAAGTGAAGACACAAATGTTATACAAGACCTATCTTGCTTGACAAATTAAGAAGTGAATGTTAGTCAAGGCCAACCTCTGCCACAGTTGATACCCCAACCAATGGGAATAGGATAAGTTTACAACAAAGACATGTTCCTAAGGAAGTCTCCTATCCCTAAATTCTGATTGGTTCAGTAACTTGTCAAATATTTTTGTAGATATCATGGTTAAAAATTCTTATAGGAGCTTTACTCAATGTCATGGTTTAGCTACTAAGCCTAGAATGTGACCCTGATATATCAGTCTTAGGTTGTGGTGGTTAATAAATTATCCCCATTTGACTGAGATTGGTGCTTGAATGGTTTTTGTGGTGATTCCCAGACCCCAACAGTATTGTTTCTGCCATTAAAAATTAATCCATTTATTGTGAGGGTCTCTGCAGGTGTCAAAGCAGACTGTGATCCAGAAAGAGGTGAGAATGAAAACTTCATTCAGATTAATTTTGTCAGTCAACCTGGATCAAACTCTAAGGAGTCTGATGCCAGATATTTTATTCCCAACAAATTTAAACACAGTATAATTTTTAAAAAGAAGGTTTCCTGGATTAATACAATCCCTGGAGCACAAGAAAGCATGGTTATATTTAAACTCTACTCAAGGCACATACCATTTCTTTCAAGAAAGTGAGTTATGAATAGATGCGACCTAAATTAGCTTAAGGGTCTATGGAAGAATCTGGCCTAATCTTGGGCATGCAGGCAATGTAGAGGTCATTTGGACTACTGGATACCTCTGGTCCTGGTTGTGGAAGCATGAGGAGCCCATGGCTGCAAGGGTCATTTAGATTACTAGCTACCTTTGGTTCTGGTTGTAGTGGGAGTTTGCTATGTCCTAGTCCAAGAGAGAACACAGATCACTAGATTGTTAATCAGCTCTGATTCCCAGGTTCTGCATGGAAGAACATGTTTTACATACTTTATTTTGAGAGGTCAATCCTGTGTACTTAACATTCATGGTATCCCTGGAGATCTGTGGACACAAGGACCTTTGTGCTCTCAACACATCAGGGCCTTTCAATCACCTGACCAGGATACTGCTTCTTAGAAATCTGGTTTACTTGATGACATTCAAAGAAGATGGGAGATTATTTCTTTAATGAGATGAAAGACTTGTACTTACCAAAATATGTTCCTTGATTCAGCCACTCATATTGAACCTACCACGTAACATGGTGAAGCCTGCCCCCTTTGTAAAACACATATTTCCTTTTTCTTTCTATCTTTTTACTTTGGACAGTGAGCCAAAGTCTAAGCTCTCTCTTTCCCTGACACTCTGCGTATTTTTGTTCTTCATCGAGAACTGCTTTCCCTTATGCTCTGAAACCACCTGTTTAATATCCATGGCTGTACATGTGTGATTTCTTGTACCTGAAATTAGAAAGGTCTGGGCTTTTCTTTTTATTTTCTCCACCTTGCCCAATTCTAGCTGCTATCTAGATTTACAGAATGCATGATGCTTGATTGTTTTTCTCTGAAACGCTCATGAAATTGTCCTCAAGCTTCCTTTAGAGTCTGTTTCTAAATTATTTTATTAACAATACTGAGAACCCCCACATGAGCTTTTATTTCCTAGAGTGCTAATGATAGCAGCAAATTGTGTGAATAAACACAAATATTCTGACGTCATTTTGGAACTATGTCTTTGATGAAAACAGAAGTAAGATGTTCTTTCAGAGGCCCATCCCTGCTCGAACCATGAAGATTTGAACATGTGCAGAATACTAGCCATCAATACTCTCTTATGCAGTGGGACTTAAATCCATTCCAAATGCAGTTCATTACTGCTTTAAAAGTAGTGCCACTATTATACCAAATGTTATACTTTTTCTTTTGCCTGAACATAAAAAGAGAGCACAACAGGTGTAGTGGACTTTCTAGTTTGAGTGGGATAAGTTAAAAAAGAGAGGAGATTGTGTCTTCATGTGAACATCAGTGGGATCTAAACCAGTTCCTGCTTACTGTGCACAGGTATCTTCAACATCGCTGTTCTCATTTTCATGGAATAGCATTGAAGAGCATATTTGTGAATACATTTTCAAATTTGCCACAGTTATAATCCTTTTACACCTATTAGGGTAACACCATTCTTTCTTACTCTCTTAGTTTGTTTTGTATTTTTATATGAGGATGTCACATATCAGGTAATTTGTAATAAGCAGACATTTATTTCTCTCAGTTCTGGAAGCTGGGAAAACAAAGATAAAGACTTTGGCATTTAGTGAGGTTTCTTGCTGTATCCTTGTTACAGGATGTGCTGTGTAGTTCTATGTCAACTTGTCACAAGCTAGGTTATATGAAATGAGAGAACCTCAATTGAGAAAATTGCTTTGTAAGATACAGCCATAGGTCTTTTCTTAGTGCTTGATGGAGAAGGGCACAGCCCATTAAGGGTGGTACAATTCCTGGGCTGTTGGCCCTGAGTTCTATAAGAAAACAGGCTAAGCAAGCCAAGAATAACAAACCAGTAAGCAGCACCACTCCATGGCCTCCGTATCAGCTCCTGCATCCAGGTTCCTTCCCTGAGTTCTTACCCTAACTTCCTTCATTGATGAATAGTGATAGCCAAATATAGCACCCTGCCCCAAACTTGCTTTTTCTTATAGAATTTCATCACAGCAGTAGAAACCCTAAGACATAAGATATTTGTGTGCTCAGGTTCTTGACCACTTATTCAGAAATTAAATTGAACAATCATACAACTTTCAAAGTAGGTGCGGACATTTATTTAAAGCCGTGGAATATCGCAGGTTAGGAAGAAATATGAAGTCAAGGAGAATAACAGGCCACATAAATGAAGATACGGAAGCATAGCAATTACTGTGGTGTTGACATTATGGACTTCAAGAGAAGTAGGAGGTTGACTGACCAACTTGGGTACCATAGGATTTTGTTTATTGCATAGGTCATCTAATGTTAATCAGTAGCACATACAATAATATATAGGCATAAAATGGCAAATAGGAGACAGTTTGTCTCATTTATGCACTCAAACAAGTCTAGGCTGGATTAGGCTATCTCTTGTAGCATCAAGGTGTGTTCTGGGATATATATCACTAAAGAATTGCTAAAAGAATAATCTACGTCCATGTTGGAAACATATACCTGAAGCCTGATGCACTTGAGCGTTCTAGGTTGTCAGTTGGTTTGTAGGTACATTGTTCATAGAGGGTTTGTTTGCCTAGTGTTTGAAAGTAAGTCTCTGAAGCTTCCAGTGCATTGTTAGAAGGGGTTGGTTATATGCCCCAAGCCAAGTGGAGTTCCAGGTTGCTAAACTATACCCTATGCTTGATTGACTTCTTCTCACGTGGGAGTAATATAATAAAATCCAAGAAATCAGTCCTCAACCCATTTCTTTGTAGTGATATCAATCTACTTATGAGAACTGGTAAAACCCTTATGACCTTCGTACATCCCTATTAATCCCATTTCCTAATGTCTGTCTACTGAGGTCTTTGCCTACACAAATCTCCCAAGGGGTCAGAAACACATATCTTGTACTTATCTTGTTATGGCTGCTATTTCTACCTTTCCTTTGCTCCTTTTCTCCATGATTGGTCATCATTGCCCATTGTCGTTATTGATACTGATTATAAAGGTAACAGGATATAGATCCACTTAGGAGGCAACACCCTGGGCATGTTTGTGAGGAATTTTTTTTTCCATAAATCAATTTGGGAATTCAGCCTAAATGTGGGTGACAACATTCTACTGGCAAAGTTTGTGAACTGAATATAAAAAGAAAGAGAGCTCTCCTCAAGAGCATACAATTGCTCTCTGCTTTCTGCTCTGCTGATACAATGTGATCAGCCACAGCACTCTCATCTACCATTAAACTGTGAGCCAATGTAAAGCATCTCTCTCAGTTTCTGTTTCTAGATATACAGTCATAACAATGAGAGAGGTAATTAACACTGCAGGAAGCCTTGACTGAGACTCATTTGTTTTAGGACAGCTTCCTCATGGTCTCAAGATTTCCTTGACATTATTTCACCCTATATTCAGAGGTGAGATTCTTTACTGTTGCAAGCAGTAAAATGTACTCTGATCATCCACTTCTGGAAATTCATATTTCAAATGACTAAACTCTACAATGTACTCACATTGACTCATGGAAATGCATAGGAAGGACTGCATCACTTCTGAAGACATTAGTCTCCACAACTGCATTCAGCCTGCATTTCAGCCTCCACATCCTTTTTATTGATGGCTTGATGTTTCTGAGGATGACACAGCTGTTCCTTTATGAGTAAGGCTTTGTCTTTAAATAGCTCACCCAAAACATAAATGAAAATATTTCATGAAACATGTTTATTCCTCCTTGGTCTGCAAACCCAGTTTTAAAGCAACTGACAAATGCAAGAAACTTGTGAAGTACCTGAAGTTTTTTTCATTCAAAGTATAAACACTATAAAATCAAAATATGTAATAAAATGCTAAAACTGTAGAAAGAATAAGTGCCATTTCCTAAACCAAAGAGCTTGCTTTTATCAGTTGAATGACATTTTTCTTTAGTTGGAACAGGATCTTATCTTTATAAACATCAGTGATGTCCAAGTCCGCAAAACAAGAATTAATGCAGTTTCATAAAGGAAGCAGGACTGAGTGGTTGTTTCTCAATTCTTAGCTTTGATAACCTTGAAAAAGATAGTAATGACATTAGATCAGTCTTGGTGAAGCTGGTTATACACTTCCCCCCTTTAGTCACACTATCTGGTCTCTATGAGCCACTTACATTGTTTTTTCATCATCACCTGCCTACTTATGATTTTCTGCCCCTGTGGTCACCTTTTACTCTTTGGTAGAGACTACAAAAATGCATTATTTTTTATTTATTTATATGTTTTACTCTAAACCAGCACAGATGAAGGTGGAAGAGAATGATAGTTTATGGAGCAACGAGAGAGAAGAAGGTGCAAGACCTAAAGGCAAGGGCTCTTGAGTGGAGGGCTTGTATTGGGTAGGAGAACAGGAAGAATGTACAAAATGCATGCCCCAAACAGCTGCTGTGGGAGGGTTTAGAATGTTGACTCATGGTCCTGAGAACTAGGGCTCTCTGAGAACACTACAATGTTACTCAGGAGGCCAGCCCTTGTATTTCATTCGTTTGCACTATAATCATAGCCTTGCTTTAGTATACAGCCAGTGCTGCATGGATCTGTGTGTCAGGGTGACAAGAAAATGGACTCTTGCAGCTTTGTGGAGTAACTTGCTCTGGGTATTCTTGGCAGCTTATATGAGCTGTTGTAAGTTCTGCTTATGAGTCTTGGTGATGTGCATTAATTTTATGTTGTAGATGAGGAGTTTTACTCATTTTGAAAAGAAACCATGTAGCCAGAATTTGAAACATGTCTCTTAATCAAAGCCACATTCTTATCAGATAATCTCTCTGCTTGCATAAAATTAATATTTTCATTACTTAAAAAAAACAAATAAAAAAAACTGACTGTTTTGGAATTGGGCTGGCTTAGAACTCACTATGCAATCCATGCTAGCCTCCAACTCATACATATCAACCTGCTTGAGTCTCCTAAGTGGTGGAATTAAAGGTATCAACTACTGTGTCTAGCCCATAATATAATGGCATTTAAGAATCTTTCTGAATTGCCTTTTTCTATAATTACAATCATCATAGTTTAAAGGATAAAAAGGAGATGTTTACATATATTAACTGGGAAACTTACTTTTCTTTCATCTCTTGAATTTTCTATGCTATAGCAGCACTGATATTCAATATATTATCCTGAAAGCATGACCCTTGGGAAGGAGAATGTTCCCCTAGAGCACTCACCTGCATGTTACTGTGTGTTGTAGATCTCAGCTGTGCTTTTTCTTCATCTGGGATCAGTTTAAAGCATATGAGTCTAAGTTTATCTCCAGGATTACAAGCAATATTGGTCAGTCGTCCGTAGACCTCCACTTCCATCATCCCTGTATCATCTCCTATCTCATAGCAAATGTAGTTCCACTTTTCTTCTTTCTGCCAAATAAATTAATGCTCATTCCATGAGAAATGGCCAGACATTGTCACATCTATCAGAATTGAAGGGTATCTGCAGAACAGTGCTGCTGACAAGAAAAATAGAGCTATAGGTTGAGATACGAGGTAGCAAAACAGATTCTGGGTTGCAAATCCTGATTTGTAAACCCCTTTCAAGCTTTTTTTATAGCCTGTGATGCCCAGTCTTGGTTGTCAACTTGACCACACCAAGAATCAACTAAAACACAACTGGATGCAAAGGTAAGGGGTTATCCTTGATTGGATCATTCAAGATGGGAAAACTAACCCTAATTCCGGACACTTTGAGGTCAAGAGACCCATTTCAAACTTGGGTCACCCCTTCTGATGGAAGCATACAGAAAAATACCTGGAAGTATGACGCTTCTCCTTTTTACCTGTCTGCCCTCACACTCACAGGTAATTTAATCTACTCTGCTGCCGAGTCATTCCTTAACAGTTATTAGAACCTACTTCTTTGGGGATCCAGTGTAGGTTGATGACAATCTAGGTTATCCAACCTTATGGAATGAATAACTAAACATAGGATTATTGGATTTTTTTTTCGGTTGGGAGATACCCATTATTTGAGTAGCCAACCATAGCCTATAAGCTACTTTACTATCTCTTTTTAGTATATATAGATTTATTCTATCGGTTCTGTTCCTTTAGAGAATGCATACCTATGTTTGCTGCAGCTTTCCCCCATAGGAAAAATTGCCTTAATTTTTACTGCTATACCGGTATAGTTAAATTTCTTCAGGGGTCTACATAAGAAAAGTGAAAACAAAATCTGTGTATTTCTTATATAATTTCCCATATAAAGATAAAAAGGCCACCTTGGTTATTTTTGTGTAGAAGAAATAGTTTTGAGTTTTCATTGACTGGATCCACATTTGTGTGACACACACATTTCCTAATCCCTGCTGTGTCGGTTTGTACTCCACTCAATTAATTTTTGAACTCTATATCTATTATACCTGCACATTCATTTAAATCAACTGCACATAAACGCCTGGAAAAACAAAAAAAAAATCACTGTGTGTGCAGGTGCACCTGTGTGTGAGAGCATAAATACACACACACACACACACACACACACACACACACACACACACACACACACACACACACAATGAATTTGTGATTTGAAAGCATTTAGGTCTGTTAAGCATAGATAACTGGAACTAAAAGACATACTCTTTCATTATTTTTCTATTTCATTATCTCTATTTATAAACTAAGAGATTAAACAGCCTTTCTTATCTGTTACATTTAATCAGAGGCCATTCTCTTAACTAGCTTTTTGGCTAAAAGTAAAGAATAGAAGACAGGGAACCCAAGTTTCTGCACTAGCTCCATTTGGGAGCAGATGGGTTTATTTTTATTTTTGTTTTGGTTATGACAGCCTGTGTCATTTCTTAGGACATCAACTCTCAAATTCTCCTTCAAATTCTCACTAATATAGGAGGTAAAGAACTCAACAAAGCAAAATTTTAATGATACAAGAATTGATGTAAATGCACAGTCTATGGATGTCTATGAATAGCCACCATTTCTTGGCAAAGCTCTTTCTAAAGCAATTTTCATCATGATATCCCAGTCTCCAATACTGATCAAGAATGCCTTGAGTTCTGTCACTCAGTAAATTGACCGATAGCATCTGCCAAACTAAGATTGAAAATTAGAGATTGCAGAAGAAATTTTAACATATAATACAATAGCTTACCTTACATACAGTAAACACTCCATTCACAAATATTCCTCTTTTCTTCGAGCAAAGATAGTTGATTTTAGGTGTTCGATTGGCACTTTTCCTCAGTGAAAGTGGGATATTCATTGGTTCGCCATCATTTACCTCTGACACACTAGATGCACTGTATATATTTATGAACCCATTGCAGCCAACATAGTTTGAGATGGTAAGGACCTTATTTGGTATGAACTTCTCCTTCAGGACAATGTCAAACACCTTTACTCTAAAGAATTCTGTTTCCGTAGCCACGGTGGCATGGAACATCTTCTCTTCTGTCACGTCATATGAAAATGGTTCTGTTACTTTTAACACCATCACTTTTTTGGAACCTTGCTGGTGACCATTTTCCTCAGAAGGTTCTTTGGGTACATTTTTCAGTCTCTGTCTCTGCATAGAATGTACACAGCAAAAAATGATACAATTAAGTCAAATAATTAGGTAGAATGAGAAAAACAATCTGAACAATAGCTGGCATGATATAACTTAGTTCTTAGAAGAAATGGAGATGTGGGTAATAATTTCAGCTTAGTAGATACTTTCATACTTAGTAGATAAGGCTATTATATGTACATTTCCCTAGTATTGACAAATAAGGCCAAGCTAACTTAAATAGTAGCTCCCAGTATGACATCAGTGTCTGATAAATAGTTTACAGAACTTAAGGAATGACTATCATACACTTTCTTTAGAAATGAAGGAAGTTTAGTTACAGGTGATTTCAGTATGCTTTGCAGGTACAGAAAAGACTGGAAACAGCCTAAAGCCAAACTACACAGGGTTATCTTCATAGATTCCTCATGCAGTGTTTCATATAATAAAATCATTTATGCCTACATTGATTGCATGATTGGTAATTCAACAAATATTAACTATGTTAAATATTTTTAAAAATTGTTTTCTGTGAGAATGAGTGTAAGAATGTTCATAGATGTGTGAGTGACAGAGAACACAGGACAAGCTGTGGTGCTAGTCTTGCCTTTTCACCTTGTTGGAGATAGGTTCTTTCTTGTTCACTGTGGTGTGTGCGAGGTAGGCTGGCCTGTGAGCTGCTTGGGGAATCTTGTGTGTTCTCTGATCTCTCCATTGGAGCACATTATGGTTAAAGAGATGATTGCTACACTCTCTGGTGCTTACTTGCTATGCTCTTAGGTTTTGTTAACTTGATATAAACTAAAATGACCAGAAAGAGGGAATCTAAACCTAGAAGTTGCATCCATAAGACTGGCTTGGCAACCAGGCTATAGGGTGTTTGTTGTTATTGCTGCTGCTGTTGTTGTTGTTGTTGTTGTTGTTGTTGTTGTTGTTGTTGTTAATGACTGATGTTGGAAGACATAGCAGTTCTCTCTGAGTGGTGCCATCTCAGGTAGATGTTTCTCTATTATATAAGAAAGCAAGCTCAGTCCTTTCTGGTCTCTGTTTCAATTCCCACCTTCAAGTTCTTGCCTGAGTTTCTGTTTGGGCTTCCCTCAATGAAGGAAGATTAAACTGAAATAAACTCTTTCCTTTCCAAGTTGCTTTTGTTCAGAATGCTTCATCACTGGGAAAGAAAAAAAGCTAGTACAGGGATTAATGAGCTTGTCCAAAGTTGCAATAACCATCTGTCATTCTATTGTGAAAACAGAAAATTACCTTGGCTATTGTTGCTAGAGGAACTCCTAGTGCCTGGGCACTGCTGGATGCTGTTCCTGAAGACACTGGAGGGTCCAGAATACTGCTGGACGGTCTTTTTGGAGTTTTGGGGGACTGAATGATGCTTTGTAATGTTTCTGAAGATCTGCTGCTGGTCTGACCACTGCTGGATGCTATTGTTGGAGAAATTTGAATGGCTTGGTTCCTTCGGGAAGCAGTTGGTAAAGATAACTGAGCAACCTGGACAATATGGGAGGGAGTTGGAAGGCATTTGAGAAGTCAGGGGACTGAGGCTGTTATTGCAGACACCTGATGAGTCAGATTCTGGCAAACATATAAGATGGCTCTGTAATCTCCTGAGGTATTTGTGACATCAGTTCAGGATTTCTGGTGTCATCTGTTAACATTAAAGTATTTTAACTGACCATCTAAAAACTCTAGATAAATTAAACTGCTGCCTATATATAGTCTATTGCCATCAAAATGACTTTATAATGGCATACCCTCCCAAGGAAGAAAAAAGATTTATTTAACTGAGGTTTTGATATAAGCATTTGATAATAGGGTGAGTGATTTAATCACATGAAGAGATTGTAGAATCCTAGGTTTATATGGGTTTGCTTTCATTTCTTTCAGTGATCCACATCTCTCTGTCTTGATAGCCATCAATTTTCTTCCTTTATTGTGTTGGAGATTAGACCCAAACTCTTATACATGCCAAGCTGCACTCTCCTCTCCTATTTATTCTGAACCCCTCCGCTAGTCATGGTTTTCAGTGTTAAATGAAACAAGAGATTCAAGATCCTTGAGAACAGCATCCTTTAAATAGAAGATCAGAGGTAGGATTGCCTCACACTGGTTCAAACAATTCATTTACATCACTCTTTAGTGCATCATCGTGGTGACAGATTAGCTGGTCTATATTTAGAAAGTCCAATTTGAGGTTCAATATCCTCTAACAGGCTTTGGAAAGCAATGTCTTTAAACTGACCACATTTAAAAAAAAATAATAATTTAGCCTGTTTTATATTCCCATTGTTATGCCACTCTGGTGGAGTCAGCTTGACAAAGCGATAGCTGGGAAGCTGGTTCATGAAGCAAAGAGTTTCAAGGAAACTCCCTTTCCGGGGGCCTGGCATTTTCTCCCTAATCTATATAAACCATAAAATTAATTTTTCCATTCCCGCATTAGTCTAGTGTATGGATTCACGTGCCCTCTCTTTAGTATTACCTTATTGTAAATGCCTTTTAAGATTGTATTCTAACATAGCTAAAGCCTTTTCCCAGTGTTCTTAGAATCTAGATAGCAGCAAGGAGTTTAACCTATTCAGTAACTAATTAAGCACTACCATATAACAATAAAGCACTAGCCATTAACTCAGCTGTCTTCAGAAAGAGACTAGAAATCTCACTGAGTTAGAAATCTTTTACTACAGGCTACATTCCATGTCAAGAGTAAGTTGATATACTACCCTAATAAGGGGGAACTCTCCAGACAGGATAAGTTTTACTAGACCTAAGAATTTAGAGGTCCATGATAACACATTACTCTTAAGGCCTGTCAAGAGTTAACAACTCCCTGATGCTATTAACCCTAAAGTGTGAAATTCTTGCCTGGCATTAGGCTGATCCTAGGCAGGGCTTATTATCTCTAATGTAAACATTTAATTAGTCCCTGCAAATTCCTTTCTGCTGTAACTGGTGAATCTCTGAGTCTCTTGTCTTTTTGTGATCTATATCTTCTGATAATTTGATGTAATATAAGTCTGAAGCTCAACCAAAACATTACATTCAGATCCATCACCACTCTCGCATGTTTGTCTGTCTGTCACTACATCCTAATCTTACCCATCTACTCTAGAGACTCTTTCCTATGCAGGCACAGGGGCCCAGAGGGTCTGCGGCATCCCATATTGTGCCTATTTGGGTGGGATGTACCATTGTGGCCTGTAGGATCTGTGAGTTAAACATGGGCCATCAGCATGGCACTAAGCACCTTTACTTGCTGAGCCATCTTGCCTGCCTAAGTAAAGATTTTATATTTCCATTGTAGAGAATTACATAACATAAGTTACAGCATGCAGTAGTTCAGACACACGAATGACCAGTAAATATAAAATTAATTACTTCAAATATCGATTTTTACTAGGTCCTATGACTAGATGGACAGATAAATATTCACTTGGTGGTAAAATGGGGAGGGACCTTAGTAGATTTTCCACTGGGATCTTAGCCACCATACCTGTGTGTCAGGTGTACTCCTCCCTGATTCTGGTTCTGCATCTTCATTTGTGGTGGACATAGGTTGGGAAGTACTGGGTTCTTCTTGCCTTTGTCTTTTTGCTGCGGTTTTCCGTTTCCCTGTCCGTGTCCTTTTAGCTGATGCAAAAAAGAAGACAGTAAACACAGGGAACTTTTCTAAGAGAACTGAAGTACACCCTTTGCTCTCAGCTCCTGCTTGTCTCACTGTGCTTACCTCCCACTGCTAGAGAAGTTTCGTGTGCCCACACAGTGGCCAAAACTATGAAGTCAGGCAAAAGACAGCCTCTGGATTTTACTTGTTCTCCACAAGGGAAGTTGGTATAGTTTTCCCATTCTGGGGACTTCTATGTCTATCAGTCAATCCCTGCCCCAACCCTCTTATTCTACAGTCTATTTCTAGGAATTTAAAGTTTAGGTCTGGGGAGATGTTTCAGTGGGTAGAGCCCTTGCTCTCAAACATGAAAACCTGACTTTGGCTGTCTAGTGACAACTCAAATTGCCCATCTAGAGCTTTTAGGCTGAACAGGAATATTTTAGCTTGCCTGTTTAAGAGAAAATGAGAGCCTCACGTTCAGGAAGAGACTTTTTCTCAATAACAGTATAGAACACAATAATGGAAGTCACCCAGTGTTGATCACTGGCCTCTAAATTCTCCTATGACAATAACCATTGACAAATCATCCTCTGTAGATGATCACTAAGAATTAGGAAATCATTGAAAGAAATGATCTGATTGGTGATATGACAAAATGGTGCTATTTACCTTGACTTTCTACCTTTGTGTCTGTTTGATTTTAATCTATTAATTTGATTATTGATTGTTTGTAGGGTTTGATATTGAGTCTAGCTACATAGCTACAGCCTGGTCTTTAACTGAATATCTCTGTGTTTCATCTTTCACAGATGGGACCACAGATAGGACATTTTATGACCAAATTAATCATACTTTGTGTTTGTTTGTTTGTTTAAAGCCAGGTGACTTTAAAAGTGGAACCACTTATCACTGAGAAGTAGACTTTAATGTAATTATTTAATATTTTTTGTATAATAGATAATGTTGAGTGCCTTAATGGAGCATTAACATTAATTAACTTAAATATTTTAAAATAAATATCCCTAACTTTATTTTATGATTTTCTCACCTTTCTACAGTAGGGAGAAGTCTCATCTCCCAAGAGCTTCTGTGTTTTTATTTTTCAGAATGCCCCCAAAGATATCCAACCCCAAATACATCAAAATTCTTTGCAGGAAGGAAATTTTGTCAGATGTCAATATTTTGACACCTGAAATGTTGACATTTCTATACATCCAGAGACACACACCAAAATAGGCCATGTCACTTATGATCACTGTGGAGCAAGAACATGTTTGAAAAAACTAAAGAAAGGGTGACATCCAGGGTATTCCCCTATTACCTTTTGCCTTCTCATTTTTGAGTTTATTAGCAATGTCTCCAAGTCCTGGAATCTGCTTATATAGTTTTATCAGTTGGTCCACTCCAGCATCTTTTGGGAACTTGTCTTCCATCAAATCAGCAATCTTAACTCTGTCGTACTGATCTTGCATTCTATTTAGTTTTAGTTCTTTGCTCAACAAGGACTTAACCATTCTAAAATCATGGTCATTAATACCCATTAATCCTGTCAGAAGAACAATTCTCTTGTATTCATTCACCATCTTTCAAATTATGTGTGAACCTAAATGAGAATAATAGCATAAAGAATTATACACATTTACATAAAAATTCAAAAACAAGACACACCCAGGTGAGTGAAAGACCCATGCCATAGTGTTCACAGTTGTCTGTGTGAGAGAGATTGTGAAATGGGCCATTTTGAAAAATGAGTGCAGAATTAATCCATTAATAAACAAGCCTAGAAAATTCTTCCCTGTTAACAACAGTATGTAGCTTAGGTCTGTCATGGTCTGTGGTGGAAGGAAATAGAAATAAACAGTTGCTGCAGTGTTTAGAGTATGGGCTATAAGCATTGTCTTAGTCATTGTTCTATTGCTGTGAAGAGACACTATGACCACAGCAACTCTTAGAAAAGAAAGCATTTAATTGGGTGATGCATCCATCATCATCATCATGTTAAGGAGCATGGCAGCAGGCAGGGAGACACAGTGCAGGAAAAATAGCTGCGAGTTCTACATCAGGATCCATAGGCATCAGGAAGAGAGAGCCACTGGACCTGGCTTGGGCTTTTTTTAAGCCCACACCCAGTGACATACTTTATCTAACAAGACCACACCTATTCTAACAAGATTGTACTTCCTAATCCTTTAAAATAGTGCCACTCCCTAGTGACTAGCAATTCAGATCTTTCAAATTATGTGTGGACCCTAGGAACCCATGTGGGGAGCATCCTTATTCAAACCATCAGATATGTTGAAATTCTGGTTGGTCTTTCTAGTAATCATTGATGTTGGAGCTTATCTCTGCATGTCTGAAGCTTGTAGGTTCCCTACACTCTTGACTGGAATGGATTATATGCAAAGGGGCTGCATCCTCTCATCATATGAATGGATATTGTTTAGCTACAACACAAGACCCATGCTAGGGGCACTGACACTTGCCCACTTGGATCTGATCATCTCTTATTGGCATTCTGTTTCTGTTGAGTCCTCATCTCAGGGTCCTCTGTGTCCAAATGATCGTCACTGTGATGAACATCTACATACTTTTAAGAGTCAGGTCACAATATTTATTGGGTAGAAGTATGCCAAAAGTTGCTTGTTTTTTTCTCCTTTCTGTTTGATGTCTTTTGATATCATTCATCACTCTTACTTGTTCATAGAATCTGTTTTCTGTATATAAATGATGATTACATTCAGTTTAAATCCCTCGATGATCCCTCAATTTGTTTTTGTTTTAAACCTTACTCCTTAAAATCTTGTGGGAAGCCTCAAATGATCTGTCTTTGTATTTGTGTTCCTTTATTCTTAATATGAGAGGCCTGAGGGTCTACAGCCTTCCTGCACTTGTCCTGCTTTGTGATATAGCTAAAAAGAGTTTCACTGCCATTTATTCATTTATTTCTGTCTGCTGCCTATGATAATTTTTAAGAAGGAAAACAATATGAGCCTTTGCCTTCTGGAATGTTCCAGAATTCCTGAAAGAACATTATTCTGCAAGTCTGGATCTGATTAGCCATTTGTGTACTTTCTGGGTGACTCCGAATAGGTTCCAAATTAGCTTAAATCTGTAAATACTGTGGGTTAGGGATTGTGTTCTGTATATCTTTTGTATAATTGGAATGTTACATTTCCTGGGCCTATTCATTGCTATTCTTTGGAGAAAAATTACAAGCATCATGTGGCTGAAAAGACCCAGAGGATGAAGGGAAAGTCCACTCAAAGATACATGCTAGTTAAGATGATTAAAGATATTGAAGAACATGAGTGTCCTGTAAAACTTTAGACACGAAGATGGCTATCTTAGGGTTTCTACTGCTGTGATAAAACATTGAACCAAAGCTGCTTGGGAAGGAAAAGGCTTCAGCCTCCAGTTTCTTGCCTTAACATCCTGTCCTGATTTCCTTTAATGATATGCTGTAGTGTACAAAATAAAGTCTTTCCTCCTCATGCCACACAGGGATTTTGCTTACTGGCCTGCTCTCCATAGCTTGTTTGGCATGCTTTCTTACAGGATCCAGAACCACCAGCTCAGGAATGACACTTCTCACAGTGACTGGACCTTCCATGTCAATCAAGAAAACTCCCCACAGTCATGCCCACAAGCCAGTCTGGCAGACCAATTTTCTCAATCAAGAGTCTGGTTTACAAAATGACTCTAGTTTTTGTCTAGCTGACATGAAAGTAGTCAGTCCAACTAGATCACTTGCAAGATTCGAGCAAAAGGTAAAAGCTTAGTCTCAGCAGAAACTTTGCCTTGAACAAGAGTGTGTGAACTTTACACACCACTGCTCCATGATGTCATAAACCAAAGAGCTTTACAAATAAAAAAACTTTGATTTCTTTCATGACTTGTGACAAAACACAGTTCCAAAAGATAATGATATGTGACATGTCAGGAGGTATGAATAATTTGTATGCATCCCACTTACATGGGAACCATCACATTTTGTTCTTGACAGACTGCCTTGATTTTGTGGTAATGATCCCTAACAGTGAAGTTCCCAGTAAAATTGTACTTAGAAAATAGGTATTAATATACATCTGCAGATACCACATTCTGGATAGGGAAATATATTCCTGCTTTTATAAGGAGGTACCTTAAACTTAGCATAAATTAAAATAAAAAATGAAACAAAGCCTTAAGTTGATAAACATGACAGTTTCAAAAATATATTGTCTGACACTGCCAGCTTCAGTAGTTTCAAAGACCAAAACCACAAAAAACAGATATTAGAATTATTTGTGAGGAAGCAATTGTGAGCGAAGTTGGATTTCCTTGCAGTAAAAATTTAGCAGAAACACAAATTTTACTGGTCTTGCCTCTGCATTACAAGAGAAGCCCAAGTGAAAGAAGAAAAACAGGAAGAATAGCTGACTGTTAGAGCAATGGAAAGGTTGTAACGGTTCACTTAGAGTTTCCTTTAAACTATAAGACATAGCTATAAAGAAAAGACAAGGAGGAGAATACGGAAGTATCACAAATGAAATAACTACAGCAGAAACTTGAAAAAATGGTATTATGAGCCTGAATATATATGTCATAGTCATTTACGTAAAAGCTATTGTTACATTTTATTTAAGATATGTTGCTATGGATAAGTCAATGATAACCAAGCTATAATCTGTAGAACCACAGGGGGTAGGCATAGAATAAACAACTTGAGCTGTTGTTCACAACCTTCCTGATACTGAAACTCTTCAATTCAGTTCCTCATGAGGTGACCCCAACCGCAAAATTATTTTGTTGCTATTTCATAACTGTAATTTTGCTACTGTTATGAACTGTAAATTTCTGTTATGCAGGATATCTGATATGCAGTATAACTGATATGCAGGATATCTGATATGCAACCCATGTGAAAGGGTCTTTCAAACCACCAAAGTGTTCCCACCCACAGGTAGAGAAACACTGGATGGAGTGAAAAGATAGATCTCTTTAGGAAATGGCAATAAAATAGATAATTATGGAATGGGACTTGGGACAGGAAGATCAAGTGGGGAGGGGAAGAGGAGAAGGAGTTATGGAAGGGAATATGGGGAGAGAATATAAAGTTAAAGGACATTTGAGGGGTAGTATGGAAACCTAATACAGTAGAAAACTCCCAAAATATTACCTATATGAAGGCAGTCTAAGTGGAATTTCGAATTAATAGAAGAGACAGAGTCCCACCTAGGCACTTCTTGTCACCACATGCAGCTTTCATAACTGGAATTGGGTTACACTTAGTTGAGTTGTTGTCCAAAGGGTCCCCACAGGAATCCCCAAATAACCCAGACTTTTGCCAAGACTTCCCGTTGCTCTTCACAAACTGACAAGAGGCCCCACTGAAGAAGATTTCACTGTCACAACTCTTTGAACATAGAGATGTCTGGCTGGTACCTACATAAAGCCTCACCCCCACTTGTAAATTTTGTTGGTACTAAAAGATATTCTGCACACTACCAAAAGAGAATTATAGACACCAACCCAGGCGTACATCACTCTTTCATTTGCTTAAAGTTTGGCAGTTGTTGTTTTTTTTTTCTCTTTGGGTGTAATTTTATTTTATTTTCTTGTTTTGGGGGTTTTGCTATAAGTTTTTTGGTTTTATTTTGAGGAAGAACTTAAAGTTGGGTAGGTAGAGAGGGTCAGAGGATATGAAAAAATTTGGGGAGTGGAAGAATTGTAAAAATATATTTAAATTTAAAATTATTTTAAATAATAAAAATATAATATAATACAAATTGATATACATAGCCATATGTTATTAATAAACCTTATTAAATAATAAGGGGAATTTTTAAACCAAACCATTTCATATTGTAACTAAAAAAAAGTCATTTCATCTATATTATATTTAAGTTGATTTAAAATACTACAAAATGATAACATTCCTACAAATAGTTGATTTATCTAATAAGGTGGAGAGCTTTTGGTGCTGTTTATAGAAATTTGGCCAGTACTTGTCACTGGGCTCAGTAGGATCAGTAACAGCATTGCATTTGGGCTGATGCTAGGATTGAGGCAAATACAGTCAAGGAAGGTGTGACTTTGCTTTTGTCTTGGTAATCCCTAGAAATGATGACTCAGGATACTTTGTTTATTGCTTTGGCTGATTCCTACCTGGTGTGATCTCTTTGTTCATAGCCTTTCTTGATTACTTTGATTTAAAAATTGACCCTGTTCTCTGCAAGGACCTAGAAGGTATAAAAGCTGACTGGGAAAAAATAAACCTGCTTTAGTGTCAGCGCTGTCTGGAGTCATGTTATAATGTCTAATTGTCTTTTTCTTTTTAATCCTCCCTCCCTTGAGACATTGTTGACTGAATGAGCTGGCTTGCTTATAATAATAATAGAAAGATCAGAATATCATGGTACATTTAGAAGTACATCTCTATGGAGGCTCTGCCTGACTAATACAGATTGCAGATGCTCACAGCCAACCACCAGACTGAACAATGGGACCCCAATGGAGGAGTTAGGGAAGGACTGAAGGAGCTAAAGGGGTTTGCCATCCCATGGGAAGAACAACAATATCAACCAAACAGAACCCCCAGAGCTCTCAGGGACTAAACCACCAACCAAAGAGTATACATGAAGGGAACCATGGCTCCAGCTGCAAATGTAGCAGAGGATGGCCTTATTTGGTATCAGTGGGAGGGGTGGTTCTTGGTCCTGTGAAGGCCCAATGCCCCAGTGTTGGGGAATGGCAGGGCAGGCAGGCAGGAGTGGTTGGGTGTGTGAGGGAGTACCCTCATAGAGGCAGAGGAAGAGGGGATGAGATAGTAGGTTTGAAGAGGGGAAACTGGGAAGGTGGATAACATTTGAAATATAATAAAATAAAATAAAAATAAAAATAAATAAAAAAGAAGTACATCCCTTGATTGTTAAAAATAAGTAAAATCTTTTGCAGTGATTTAGAAAGTTTAGCTACAATAATTAATAAACTTAGTGAGCCTGGTCTAATGTTCACAGAACTTTGAAATCAATTAAGAGCTTCTATCCAAGTCCTCTGCTGTGGTACATATATTCTTTAAACTGTTCTATAAATGTGCAAGATACATGTGTTCTAATTGACCTTCCATCACTCTATTACACTTCACCATTAGAGAACCAAAAGGAAAATAAAATAACTTTCCTGATGGTAGAAATTAACAATGGAAATACCATCTTTAGAGAGGTGTGAAGAAAGAACAACACAGAATGGGCTTGGGAAATGGTTAAACCATTTTGTGTTTATATATTATGAACCTGAGAAACTTCCTACTACACATAGTGATAGGATATTAGAAAATTCATTTCATGTCCAGAGGCACTTTTCATTCACAATAATTTTTCATGCCACTATCTTGGCTTTTTCCCACTCACCCACATATCCCAGATAACCATGAACTCCCTATCCGAGCTAATTATAGCCTTCACATTATCCACTTATTCAGATTTATGCTTAAAAAGTTCATTAAACTATCTAAAATATGCAAAATGTTTTATTCTTAGCTCATTCCTCTGTGGTGGAGGACTAAAGATGTCTGCTATCTTTTTGAGTGACTGACCCTAATCCGGCTGCTGTGGGCTCACTGCTGAGTGCAGCAGGCACCAGATCAGCACTGCCTCCTCCACAAGAACCAGCAAAGGTCTTTTCACTGTCCTTGTTGTTTTTACAGATGTAGCCAATATCTACCATATCTACAGAAAACAGGTAGAACTCACCTTGCTGGATGTTTCTCTAGGGATGTAAAGCTGAGATCTTCTACAGGGCAGGACTAGAGGCTTCTCCACTCCTCTTCCTCCTCTTCTCTTTTGTCCTTCTTCTTCTTAAAGTTTGTTGGGGACAGGGAGGAGTTGGTGTGTGTGTGTGTGTGTGTGTGTGTGTGTGTGTGTGTGTGTGTGTGTATGTGTATGTGTGTAAGAAGATAAACCAATAAATCTCTTGGGAACTGGAAAATGTAATCTACAGAAATTCTCAGGTTAGACTCACTCCATGGACTGAGGCTTGCTGAATGTCTCAGCTGGGTGTTGTTTTGTTGGCAGAAGAGCTAAGAAACAGGAAGTTCCCCTCCCGGCAGAGTGCATCTCTTTCGATTTACTCAGAGATTGAAACTCAACAGTTTTCTTCCTGTATACCTTTTAGTCACCATAAGAAAGTCAGAGACAGTTACACTCCATTGATATGTTTTGCTTTTCTTACAAATCTTACAGGTACAAGAACCAAATATAAAAGCACTGCATCCAACAAACTCACAAGTGAGTCACCAGGAATGTGCTCTCTTTTGAATAAAGATGAACTCCCAAAAGGCAAAGCTAAGTCACCAGGTCTCTTTCTTTCCTGCTCAGGATGCAAATGGCAGCAGGAGAAATTGGCAATTGCTAGCTGCTCTTGAATGAATTTCAAAAAGAAAAAAAAAAAGAAAGAAAGAAAAAAAGCAAAGAAAAGAAAAGGAAAGAAAAAATCTGAGATGAAATTGCTTTTGGTTTAAACACTTCACTCCTTTGTTAGTTCCCTGGACTTTCCAGAGTACCATGCTGTTAGAAACATATGACTCCAATCTCACGTAAGCAGAAAGGATTTTGGCTTTAGCTTTCCTCTTTTCTGTTACTACTACTACTACTACTACTACTACTACTACTACTATTATTATTATTAATTTATTTACTTTCAAAGACAGTTTTACTGTGTAGTCTTGGCTGGCCAGGAACTCTCTCTGTAGACCAGGATCAGTTTAGATTTAAATCTTTTACCCAGCTTTGGAAAGTAGTATTCTTTAACTGGTGATTGCCTTAATTAAGAACTTTTAAAAATGTGCCATCATTTCATGTTTCCATCATTGGGAATTGGATTACCTTGAAGTATTTCTGAAACAATATAGATGACTAGAAACTGTGGATTTGCTGACTAGATGCCATTTTCACTAGTTTCTTAGACTACATAAAATACTAATTATTCCCAAAAAGGAGAGAAGGGGAAGGAAAGCCAGAGAGAAGCTTTTCTTGGGAGAGCTAAGCCACTGGACTTGTGCTGTGTCTCCACCATTGATTCTGGTTGCAGCCCTTTATTCATGGTGAATGGAGGTTGGAAAATACCATCTTTATCTTTCTTTTGTTTGGCCAATGTAGTTTTTCCTTTTCCTTTCTTCATCTTTTGAACTGATTTAGTAAAGAAAGCCCAGGGGAAGTTGATCCTACTGTTTCCGCTCAGCTCCTGCTTATGTCTCAGTGGATTTGCCTATCCCTGCTGCAGAAGCCCAACATAGCCACAAGGTAGCCAAAGGTACCAATCTGGGACAAGCACTGTGGACAGTATTTGTATGGATCATTCCAAATTACAGCATCAGAGAAAGAAATTATGGTTTAATTTGTGATGTGGCAAAGTGGTGATATTACACTTTGACTTCTTATCCCTGTTGTTGTTGTCATTTGGTAGTCGATGCAGGGTCTGACTATGGAGCCCAGGCCAGTCTCAAAATGTAGCTCTTCCTGCTCTGGCCTCCTGAGTGTAGGGATCACATGTATGTACACTATGCCTAATTTCATCATGTTTTCTTTATTGCCAATTGACTTTATGAAAGGGACTTGCTCATTATCTCTGAGATACAGTTTTACTTATAATTAGATATTATCGCACAGGATGAATACTAATAATGGAATCAAATAATAATTAAACACGAGTATTAACTTATTTAATGTTTTAATGAACTTTTCTTTAAATTAATTTTTACTTTTCACTATTTTATATAAAATTACTTTTTTCCTTATTATTTTCCACTTTCACTTTTTTTAGATTTAATTTTTATTATTTTAGGTGTATGAATGTTTTTGCCCACATGTATGTCTGTGCAACACGTAAATGCCTGGTACCCAAGGAGGTGATAAATCTCCATGTGGTTGCTGGTAATCACACCTGGGTCCTGAAACAGCAGCAAATACTCTTAACAACTGAACCAACTCTTTAGCCCATAACATTAATTTTTATTTGAAAACTTCACAAACTTATGTGATTAATTCTGTCTCTGTAAGAGCCCAAGAATGGCTGAAGAAAGACCCAAGACTCAAATAGTATGCAAAAGCAAAGAGCATTTATCTTGCAGAAATGTCTAACTTGACAGGGTAAGCTATCCATACAAAATGGAGACAACCCAAAGAGATCGCAGGCCCCATTTATGCAGGGCTGGAGGAATTTTCTAGAACAGTTAGGAAACCTCTAACATGATTGGCTAGAACTGCGCAGCGACATTAGTACACTTTTGATTGGTTCTATTATTTGGTGAGGCCTCGAAGAATCTAGGAACTGACTCAGCTCTGGGCTTGTTTCTCCTTCAGCTAAATATTCCAGGAAATGACTCAGCTCTGGGCTTATACTCCCTTTTGATCCAGTATTAGGACAGCCATTGATTAATGGCCCATTTTTCCTGGCTGCCCCAAGGAACCTTGTTCATTTTCCTGGGAAACTCAAAAATTTTCATTCCCAAGGTTTTTGGATCTCTCAGCTCAATTAATTTTTAATTTTACTTTATCATTTTCTTTCATTTTTAATTTATTTTTTTTTACAATCCATATTTTATTCTCCCCTATACCCGTCCCTACTCCGACTATTCCACATCCCATTTCTTTCCCAAACACCACCTGTCTCCACAGGGATGTCCCCATCCCCGACACCACCTAACCTCTAAACTCCCTAGGGCCTCTAGACTCTTGAGGGTTAGGTGCATCATCTCTGAATGAACACAGACTCGGGAGTCCTCTACTCTATGTGTGTTCAGGGCCTCATATCAGCTGGTATATGCTGCCTGTTTGGTGTTCCAGTGTTTGAGAGATTTCAGGGGTCCAGATAAAATGAAACTGATGGTCCTCCTACAGGATCACCCTTCTCCTCAGCTTCTTTCATCCTTCCCTAATTCAACGACAGGGGTCAGCTGCTTCTGTCCATTGGTTGGGTGCAAATATCTGACTCTTTTAGTTGCTTGTTGGGTCTTCCAGAGTGTGGCTATGCTATGTCCCTTTTTGTGAGTGCTATATAACCTCAGTAATAGTGTCAGGCCTTGGAACGACCCCTTAAGCTGGATACTACTTTGGGCCTGACACTGGACTTTCTTTTTCTCAGCCTCCTCTCCACTTCCATTCCTATAATTCTTTTAGACAGGAACAATTATGGGTCAGAGTTATGTCTGTGGGATGATTCTTCTCTCCTTCAATTTGATGCCCTGTCTTCCTGTGGTAGGTGGGCTCTATAAATTCCTCCTACCTACAGTCCAGCATTTCATCTAAGATCCCTCTCTTTGAGTCCTGAGAGTGTCTCACATCTCAGGTCTCTGGTGCGTTCTGGAGGGGTCCCCAACCTCCTATCTCCTGAGGTTGCCCGTTTCCATTCTTTCTGCTGGCCCTCAGGCCTTCAGTCCTTTTCACTCACCCAATACCAGATCAGGTCCTTTTAGAAGAACAATTTTCTTGTATTCACTCACCATTTCTCACATTATGTCTGAGCCTAAAGGATAAAATGGATACAGTATTGCACACACACACACACACACACACACACACACGCACACTCACACATGCACACGCACACACACACACACACACACACACACACCAATTCTCTAAACAGGATATTCCTGTGTAAGTGAATGATCTTATTCTTTCTATTCCATAGTGTTGTCCAAGAGTATACATGGAAAAGAGAGTTAAATATAAAATGTGGCACTGGAAAAATTAGGTGGGGGAACTAATCAGTTGATAAACAAAGCTAGAAAATTTTCTCTATTAATATCTGACTTATGTCTGTCATTATTTGTGGTGGGAGAATGTGTGGAATTCAGTAATCACTGTATTGTTTGGAGTCGTGACTATTGAAATTCTGGGTTCTTCTTTTATCTCATATTGGTGCTAGAACCTGTTCCTGGATGTATGCTTGACTTTTCCTGTGCTCTTGGCCAAAGTGCAAAGGGTCTGCATCCTCTTGTCATATAGAGGAATCATGGTTGAGAGCTTCACTGTGGCCCTTGCTCACTTCCTGTTTCTTAAACAGTTCTCACTATAATCTCGTATTCCTTGGTATTTATGCCCTTGTTTTGCATTCTGTGCCCCAATGACTGCCATGCTGAACATCTGAACAATTGATGATTTAATTTGTTAATAGGACTTTCTATCTACAAGTCATTGTAAAATCCTGCTAGAGTTCTGCATCTATTGTAAAATACAAAAGGTTTAAAATTGAAAAGGTTTGAACTATTTTGTGACTTGTGACAATACAAGTATATCCAAAATATAGTTGGATGTGAGATGACAAATAACTATGGATACTTTTATGAATCTGAATTACATATGAACATTCATGTTTTGTTGTAGAAATATTATTAATGTTTTGCCATATGATTGCATTCAGAATATGTGAGTGTGCAGTTGCCACATTTTAGATACTAGAATATATTCAACTCCACTGGTATAAATAGGTGCTGGAGCTAAACATAATTCCAATCTAGTCTTAGTAGTTTTATTATTTTTTTTAATTGGTTAATTTATTTATTTACATTTCAGATGTTATCCTCCTTCCAGGTTTCCCCTCTGCAAGTCCCCCAATGTCAGGGCACTCTGGTGGAGTCAACCTGTGAGGCAGAAATGCCAAAAAGCTGCTCATGAGAAATGAATTTCTAGGACTCTCCTCCTGGATATTCTGTCGAAAGCCAACTCTCCAGTTTGGATTGGTTTGTCAGGCGAAAAGCCTGGAAGCTGTTTCAGGAGGATAAGAAGTCCATGGAAATTTTCCTCCCAGAGTTATGGCATTTCTTTCCCTAACCCATTATATTAAAATTTCCACCACATTAATCTAGTGTATAGATTCACGTGCACTCTATTAAGCATTACCTTATAGTAAATGCCTTTTAAGATTGTATTCTCACATAGCTAAAGCCTTTTCCCAGTGTTCTTAGATTCCAGTTAGCAGCAAGGAGCTAAACCCATTCAGTAACTAATTAAGCTCTACCATAAAACAATAAAGCACTTGCCATTAACTCAGCTGTTTGCAGATAGAGAATAAAATTCTCACTGAGATAGAAATTCTTATTACAGACTACATTCCATGCCAAGAACAAATTAGTATACTATACTGAAAATGGACAGTCTCCAGATATAGATAAGAATTAACGAGGCCTAGAGAATTTTGGGGTCAGTGACACTACATTAGTCTTGAGGCATATAAAGAGTTAACTACCCTGAGGCTATTAACTCTAAGTGTAAAACTCTTGCCTGGCAGAAAGTGCTAATCTCTAATGTAAACATTTATCTGGTCCCTACAAATTCCCTTTGTAGTCACTCCCCTTGCATCTGTGCTAATCTCTAGTGTTATACATTTATCTGGTTCCTTTAGAAGTCACTCCTTTTGCACCTGGAAAAATTCAATGTGCCTTGTTCTGCAATTTATTCTGTATTATAAAAGTCTGATGCTCGACTGGAAAATTACATTCAGATTAAACACCTCTCTTGTGTGTTTGGCTGTCTGTCACTACATCCGACTCTTTTGCCCATCTGCCTAAGAAATCCCGTTCCCCCCAGACCAGGGACCCAGAGGGTCTGCGGCACCCCAGTGCACCCCCCCTACCCTTGCTTCTATGAGGGTGCTCCCCACTCATGCATTCCTGCCTCGCTGCCCTAGCATTCCCCTACACTGAGGCATCAAGTCTTCACAGGACCAAGGGCCTCCCCTCCCATTGATGCCAGATAAGGCAATCCTCTGCTACATATGCAGCTGGAGCCATGGGTCCCTCCTTTGTTGGTGATTTAGTCCCTGGGAGCTCTGGTGTGTCTGGTTGGTTGACTTTGTTTTCTTCCTATGGGATTGCATAGGAAGAAACCCCTTCATCTCTTTCAGTCCTTCCACTAACTTCTCCATTGGGATCCCCATTCTCAGTTTGGTGGTTGGCTGAGAGAATCTAAGCATCCACATCTGTTTTGGTCAGACTCTGGCAGAGCCTCTCAGGGGACAACTATAAAAGGCTTCCTGTCAGCAAGCTCTTCTTGGCATCCCCAATATTATCTGGTTTTGGTGTCTGTAGATGAGATGGATCCCCAGATGGGGCCATCTATGCATGGTTTTTCCTTCAGTCTATGCTCCACTCTTCGTCCCTGAATTTCCATTAGACAGGAGCAATTCTGGGTTAATATTTTTGATATGGGTGGGTGATCCAATCTTTCAACCGAGGGCTGTGCCTAACCACTGGATATGGTTTCTACAGGTTCTATCTCCCCTTTATTGGCTATTTTGGCTAATGTCAGACTTCTTGGGTCCTGGGAACCCCTTGCTTCCATGGCATCTGGGACTTTCTAGTGGCTATCCTTGTTTCCCCATCCTCCACTGGTACACACCTCCATTCAATTTCTGACCCTCTGTACTTCTGCCCTCTCTGTCTCCTCCCACACCTAATCCTTTCCCTCCCTCTCCTTTCTCCCTCCCAGGTCCCTGCTACCCTCTACCTCCCATGATTATTTTGTTCCCCCATCTAAGTAAGACCGAAGCTCAAGAAAAAGGATGACCAAATTGTGGATGCTTTAGTCTTAGTAGTTTTAATGGTAAAACCCACATAAAAACAGCCACTGAAAGTGTAGAAAGGAACCAGTGAGTAAAACTGAGAAATACTTGAAACCAAGGCTGAACAGAATGAAAAACAAGCCTTCTTCACTGTGCCTCTGCTTCAAAACTAAAGCCCTGGCCAAAGAAATGGGAAACAGGAAGACTATCAACATGGTTGACAGACAGAGAAAGTAGGGAATACGTCCTAATTTATTTGATGTTAAATGCAAGAAGAAAATACCATAAGGTGAAGGGGCAATAATGGAAAGAAAGCAAACCAAAACAGAACCCCATATTATATATAGTATATATAACATATTATAGTGTTATTATATATTACATAACATATTATAGTGTTATCAATCTATGCTGGGAGCAGCTACACAGCCACTGAGTATTAACTTTTATTAACTTCCAAACACATTCACCTGTATGTTGTGTGTAAATAATTCTTTAATGGTGAAATAATTTAAAAACAAATTACACAATAATTCTTTGAAAGGTTAGATTATTTATGTAATGTGCTTTCAAATAGAACTCAGGAAATGTTTTTCAATAGCTATCACAAAATTATAGAGTTGCTCTTTCAATAAAAAGAGAATATTTTGGGTTATGGATTTATTCAGTAAAATAATACATTGTATTTCTTATAACTCATGTTCATTCACCATTCAAAAATAGTGTCTTAAAATACATTTTGTCCCATATATGTACACATGAACACACACCCACTCACGTATGTACACATTGTACATTCCATTTGTATACAACAGAGCACACATAAACTAATTTGAAAGAGCCACAAGAAAAACCAGACATTGATTTATGCTACATTTTGTATGGTGTCTCTCAATACCTAAGTGGACAAAATGAAAACATCTGCAAAGAGTTAGAAAGTTTAGTAATATAACTGATAAATTTGAGAGGATTTTTCTAATGTGTGTTGAATCAACATTTAAAGTGATTTGTACAAATACACATGCTGGGTTAGTGCAGGAGTTTATAAGTAGCTTGTAGAATATTCCACAAGTATGTAATAGAAATGATTTTCACATTAACTACATCTCTTCCCCATGTCTTAATGTAAGAAAATAAAAACACAAACTAACAAACCAAAACCGTGACATCTCCAGATGATGGACGTTTCCTCATAGGACTTGTTAAATGTGCTCATGAAATCATTAAAACATCGTTAGTTTGAGTAGTTGTGCATGTGAACCCGAAACATTTTCTACTGCGCATGCCCATCAACCTTGCCTGCTGTGCAATAGTGAGAATGCAGCTTCATGTCCGGATGTACTTTTGACTAAATACTGTTTCATGATAATTCTTTTGTTTCACTATTTTATGTTTTACCCAGTCAATCAGCACAGCCAAGAGGTTCCTTTGCACTCTTTAGCCAAGTTAACCAAAGCTGTCTTCTTGTAGTCTGTTTACTCATACTTATACCTAGAAAGTTTGTTTTATGATCTGCCACAATCAAAATAAATTTGTGTTGGCCCAGTCTCCAGTAAGGGTGGGCTAGAGAAGTTTGCTGTCTGCCCTAATGAAGCATCACAATCATGCTGCTGAGGGTTTACTTCCCAGAGTGCAGCCCAGATCCTTGCACTTTCTCCTAAAGGAGCCAATATTGTCCCCTGTGTTGCTGAGGGTTTCCCAGAGCTCCCAACTCCATTCAGCAGAGACAACACTCATCTCCCTGGGGATTTCTTTAGCAGTGTCTAGGTCCTGGCTGATCCTCCAGGCAAGAAACAGGACTATTTTCATTTGAGAAAGAAATGAATAAGGTCCAGGTTCTCAGAAACAGGACAGGGATGTTGCAATCCCTAAACTGCCAAGAACATGAAGTATTTTAAGAGATGGGAAGAATGACATTGGTCGGAGTCATTCAAGTTGAGCAACATTAAGTGTCTTGTACTATGTTCTCCCTGGGGAGAGAAGAGTTGCAAGAGATCCTCCCATTCTTCTTAGCTTTCAATTTCCCCAGCTAGCAAGATTTGGTGATTTCCTGCCTAGATACACTTTACCTGCTGCGAAAAACTAATGCCTGCTGTGCTGTTGATTTTTCTTTCTTTCTTTTTTTAATTAGGTATTTATTTCATTTACATTTCCAATGCTATCCCAAAAGTCCTCCACATGCTCCCCCACTCACTCCTCCACCCTCCCATTCCCACTTCTTGGCCCTGGCGTTCCCCTATACTGAGGCATAAAATGTTTGCACGACCAGTGGGCCTCTCTTTCCCCTGATGGCTGACTAGGACATCTTCTGATATATATGCAGCTAGAAAGATGAGCTCCAAGGGGTAGTGGTTAGTTCATATTGTTGTTCCACCAATAGGGCTGCAGATCCGTTGAGCTCCTTGGTTACTTTCTCTAGCTCCTGCACTGGGGCCCCTGTGACCAATCCAATAGCTGACTGTGAGCATCCTCTTCTGTATTTGCTAGGCCCCAGCATAGTCTCACAAGAGACAGCTATATCTGGGTCCTTTAAGCAAAATCTTGCTAGTGTATGCAATGGTGTCAGCGTTTGGAAGCTGATTATGGGATGGATCCCCGGATATGGCAGTTTCTAGATGGCCCATCCTTTCGTCTCAGCTACAAACTTCGTCTCTGTAACTCCTTCCATGGGTGTTTTGTTCCCAATTTTCAGAAGGGGCAAAGTGTCCACACTTTGGTCTTCCTTCTACTTGAGTTTCATGTGTTTTGCAAATTGTATCTTATATCTTGGGTATTCTAAGTTTCTGGGCTAATATCCACTTATCAGTGAGTACATATTGTGTGAGTAGTTTTGTGATTGGGTTACCTCACTCAGGATGATGATGCCCTCCAGGTCCATCCATTTGCCTAAGAATTTCATAAATTCATTCTTTTTAATAGCTGAGTACTCCATTGTGTAAATGTACCACATTTTCTGTATCCATTCCTCTGTTGAGGGGCATCTGGGTTCTTTCCAGCTTCTGGCTATTATAAATAATCCTGCTATGAACATAGTGGAGCATGTATCCTTCTTACCAGTTGGAACATCTTCTGGATATATGCCCAGGAGAGGTATTGCAGGATCCTCTGGTAGTACCATGTCCAATTTTCTGAGGAACTGCCAGACTGACTCCCAAAGTGGTTGTACAAGCTTGCAATCCTACTAATAATGGAGGAGTGTTCCTCTTTCTCCACATCCTCACCAGCATCTACTGTCACCTGAATTTTTGATCTTAGCCATTCTGACTGCTGTGAGATGGAATCTCAGGGTTGTTTTGATTTGCATTTCCCCGATGATTAAGGATGCTGAACATTTTTTCAGTTGTTTCTCAGCCATTCGGTATTCCTCAGGTGAAAATTCTTTTTTTAGCTCTGAGCCCCGTTTTTTAATGGGGTTATTTGATTTTCTGGAGTCCACCTTCTTTAGTTCTTTATATATATTGGATATTAGATCTCTATCTGATTTAGGATAGGTAAAGATCCTTTCCCAATCTGTTGGTGGCCTTTTTGTCTTATTGACTGTGTCTTTTGCCTTCCAGAAGCTTTGCAGTTTCATGAGGTCCCATTTGTCAATTCTCGATCTTACAACACAAGCCATTGCTGTTCTATTCAGGAATTTTCCCCCTGTGCCCATATCTTCAAAGCTTTCCCCCACTTTCTCCTCTATAAGTTTCAGTGTCTCTGGTTTTATGTGGAGTTCCTTGATCCACTTATTTTTTACCTCTGTACAAGGAGATAGGAATGAATCAATTCGCATTCTTCTACATGATAACCACCAGTTGTGCCACCACCATATGTTTAAAATGCTGTCTTTTATCTACTGGATGGTTTTAGCTCCCTTGTCAAAGATCAAGTGACCATAGGTGCCTGGGTTCATTTCTGGGTCTTCAATTCTATTCTGTTGGTCTACTTGTCTGTCACTATACCAGTACCATGCAGTTTTTATCACAATTGCTCTGTAGTAAAGCTTTAAGTCAGGCATGGTGATTCCACCAGAGGTTCTTTTATCCTTGAGAAGAGTTTTTGCTATCCTAGATTTTTTGTTATTCCAGATGAATTTGCAGATTGCTCTTTCTAATTCGTTGAAGACCTGAGTTGGAATTTTGATGGGGATTTCATTGAATCTGTAGATTGCTTTTAGCAAGATAGCCATTTTTATGATGTTGATCATGCTAATCCATGAGCACGGGAGATCTTTCCATCTTCTGTGATCTTCTTTAAATTCTTTCTACAGAGACTTGAAGTTCTTATCACACAGATCTTTCACTTCCTTAGTTAGAGTCACGCCAAGACATTTTATATCATTTGTGACTATTGAGAAAGGTGTTGTTTCCCTAATTTCTTTCTCATCCTGTTTATTTTTTGTGTAGAGAAAAGCCATTGACTTGTTTGAGTTTATTTTATATCCAGGTACTTCACCAAAGCTGTTTATCAGGTTTAGGAGTTCTCTGGGGAATTTTTAGGGTCACTTATATATATACTATCATATCATCTGCGAAAGTGATATTTTGACTTCTTCTTTTCCTATTTGTATCCCCTTGATCTCCTTTTGTTGTCGAATTGCTCTGGCTAGGACTTCAAGTACAATGTTGAATAGGTAGGGAGAAAGTGGGCAGCCTTTGTTAGTCCCTGATTTTAGTTGGATTGCTTCCAGCTTCTCACCATTTACTTTGATGTTGTCTACTGGTTTGCTGTAGATTGCTTTTATCATGTTTAGGTATGAGACTTGAATTCCTGATCTTTCCAAGACTCTTAACATGAATGGGTGTTGGATTTTGTCGAACGCTTTCTCTGCCTCTAACTAGATGATCGTGTAGTTTTTGTATTTGAGTTTGTTCATGTAATGGATTACATTGATGGATTTTCGTATATTAAACCATCCCTGCATCCCTGGAATAAAACCTACTTGGTCAGGTTGGATGATTGTTTTAATATGTTCTTGGATTCGGTTAGCGAGAATTTTATTGAGTATTTTTGCATCGATATTCATAAGGGAAATTGGTCTGAATTTCTCTGTCTTTGTTGGGTCTTTCTGTGGTTTAGCTATCAGAGTAATTGTGGCTTCATAGAATGAGTTGGGTAGAGTACCTTCTACTTCTATTTTGTGGAATAGTTTGTGCAGAACTGGAATTAGATCTTCTTTGAAGGTCTGATAGAACTCTGCACTAAACCCATCTGGTCCTGGGCTTTTTTTGGATGGGAGACTATTAATGACTGCTTCTATTCCTTTAGGGGATATGGGACTGTTTAGATCATTAAATTGATCCTGGTTTAACTTTGGTACCTGGTATCTGTCTAGAAATTTGTCCATTTCGTCCAGGTTTTCCAGTTTTGTTGAGAATAGCCTTTTGTAGAATGATCTGATGGTGTTTTGGATTTCTTCAGGATCTGTTGTTATGTCTCCGTTTTCATTTCTGATTTTGGTAATTAGGATGCTGTCCCTGTGCCCTGTAGTGAGTCTGGCTAAGGGTTTATCTATCTTTTTGATTTTCTCAAAGAACCAGCTCCTCCTTTGGTTGATTCTTTGAATAAATCTTCTTGTTTCAACTTGGTTGATTTCACCCCTGAGTTTCATTATTTCCTGCTGTCTACTCCTCTTGGGTGAATTTGCTTCCTTTTTTCTAGAGCTTTTAGGTGTGTTGTCAAGCTGCTAGTGTGTGCTCTCTCTCGTTCCTTTTTGGCGGCACTCAGAGCTATGATTTTCCCTCTTAGAAATGCTTTCATTGTGTCCCATTAAGTTTGGGTATTTTGTGGCTTCATTTTCATTAAACTCTAAAAAGTCTTTAATTTCTTTCTTTATCCCTTCCTTGACCAAGGTATTATTGAGAAGAGTGTTGTTCGTTTTCCACGTGAATTTTGGATTTCCATTATTTATGTTATTATTGAAGATTAGCCTTAGTCCATGGTGGTATAATAGGATGCATGGGACAATTTCAATATTTTTGTATCTGTTGAGGCCTGTTTTGTGACCAATTATATGGTCAATTTTGGAGAAGTGACCCTGAGGTGCTGAGAAGAAGTTATATTCTTTTGTTTTAGGATAAAATGTTCTGTAGATATCTGTTAAGTCCATTTGTTTTATAACCTCTGTTAGTTTCACTCTGTTCCTGTTTAGTTTCTGCTTCCATGATCTGTCCATTGGTGAAAGTGGTGAGTTGAAGTCTCCCACTATTATTGTGTGAGGTGCAATGTGTGCTTTGAGCTTTACTTAAGTTTCTTTAATGAATGTGGCTGCCCTTGCATTTGGAGCATAGATATTTAGAATTGAGAGCTCCTCTTGGAGGATTTTACCTTTGATGAGTATGAAGTGTCCCTCCTTGTCTTTTTTGAGAACATTGGGTTGGAAGTCGATTTTATCCGATATTAGAATGGCTACTCCAGCTTGTTTCTTCAGAACATTTGCTTTGAAAATTGTTTTTCAGCCTTTCACTCTGAGGTAGTGTCTGTCTTTTTCCCTGAGATTGGTTTCCTGTAAGCAGCAGAATGTTGGGTCCTGTTTGTGTAGCCAGTCTGTTAGTCTATGTCTTTTTATTGGGGAATTGAGTCCATTGACATTAAGAGATATTAAGGAAAAGTAATTGTTGCTTCCTAATATTTTTGTTGTTAGAGTTTGCATTCTGTTCTTGTGGCTGTCTTCTTTTTGGTTTTTTGAGGGATTACTTTCTTGCTTTTTCTAGGGCGTGGTTTCAGTCCTTGTATTGTTTTTTTTTTTCTGTTATTATCCTTTGAAGGGTTGGATTCATGAAAAGATAATGTGTGAATTTGTTTTTGTTGTGGAATACTTTGGTTTCTCCATCCATGGTATTTGAGAGTTTGGCTGGGTATAGTAGCCTGGGCTGGCATTTGTGTTCTCTTAGGGTATGTATAACATCTGTCCAGGATCTTCTGGCTTTCATAGTGTCTGGTGAAAAGTCTGGTGTAATTTTGATAGGCCTGCCTTTATATGTTACTTGACCTTTTTCCCTTACTGCTTTTAATATTCTATATTTACTTAGTGCATTTGTTGTTCTGATTATTATGTGTTGGGAGGAATTTCTTTTCTGGTCCTGTCTATTTGGAGTTCTGTAGGCTTCTTGTATGTTCATGGGCATGTCTTTCTTCAGGTTTAGGAAGTTATCTTCTATAAATTTTTTGAAGATATTTGCTGGCCCTTTAAGTTGAAAATCTTCATTCTCATCTACTCCTATTATCTAAGGTTTGGTCTTCTCATTGTGTCCTGGATTTCCTGGATGTTTTGAGTTAGGATGTTTTTGCATTTTGTATTTTCTTTGATTGTTGTGCTGATGTTCTCTATGGAATCTTCTGCATCTGAGATTCTCTCTTCCATTTCTTGAATTCTGTTGCTGATGCTCGCATCTATGGTTCCAGTTTTCTTTCTTACGTTTCTATCTCCAGGGTTGCCTCACTTTGGGTTTTCTTTACTGTGTCTACTTCCCTTTTTGGTCTTGGATGGTTTTATTCAATACATCACCTGTTTGGTCGTGTTTTTCTGCAATTCTTTAAGGGATTTTTGTGCTTCCTCTTTAAGGTCTTCTACCTGTTTAGCAGTGGTCTCCTGTATTTCTTTAAGTGAGTTATTAAAGTCCTTCTTGATGTCCTCTACCAACATCATGAGATATGTTTTTGAATCAGGGACTATCTTGGGTGTTTTGGGGTGCCTAGGAATGGGTGGGTTGGGAGTGCTGCGTTCTGATGATGGTGAATTGTCTTAGTTTCTGTTAATAAGATAGTTATGTTTGCCTTTTGCCATCTGGTAATCTCTGGAGTTAGTTGTTGTAGTTGTCTCTGGTTAGAGCTTGTTCCTCAGGTGATTATGTTTGCTTCTATCAGCAGACGTGAAAGACTAGCTCTCTCCTGAGTTTCAGTGTTCAGAGCACTCTCTGCAGGCAAGCTATCCTCTTGCAGGGAAGGTGCCCAGATATTTGGTGTTCAAATGTGACTACTGGCAGAAGTTGTGATCCACTCACCAGAGATCTTAAGATCCCGTGGAGGGTCCTGTGGGTACCTTGTGGGTTACTGCAGACTCCGGGCCCAAGGTATCCCGGTGCTGGCTTGGACCGGAAGGGACTTGTGTTCCTGATCAGGCCAGGTTTTCTGCTTCCCTAATAAATGCAGTCCCAGATCCCGTGTAATTGGATTGGAGTAGAAGCTGTGTTCCACTCACCAGAGGTCTTAAGATCCCGTGGATGGTCCTGTAGGTACCTTGCGGGATTCCGCAGACTTCAGGCTCAAGGTACCCTGGTGCTGGCGTGGATAGGAAGTGACTTGAATCCTGCTCTTTCTTGTTGTGACCCCCGTCCATATAGTGTTTAGCTGCACTATCAGCTTCTAGGAAGCCTGCAGCCTCACCCTTTGCAGATTGGCCTACATGTCACTACATGTCACTGCTGCTCTGATGCATGTGCTTTTGTTGTCATGCCACCACTTCTGCTGTTTCCTTTTTCTTGTTTCTCATGCTTTTTAACATAAAACTTCATAGAGGGAACTTTTCATAGTCTTTGCTCATGCCTGCCCTTTCCCAGATCCTATCTATCTCCCTATGTGCTCAAACATCACCAGGCTCTCTCTCTCTCTCTCTCTCTCTCTCTCTCTCTCTCTCTCTCTCTCTCTCTCTCTCTCTCTCTCTCTCTCTCTCTCTCTCTCTCTCTCTCTCATAGAATACAAATCAAATTAGCAATAGGAAGCAATATTTGAGGGAGGTCTATGGAACACCTTTGGCCAAGAATTCAACAAGATGTAACCCAAACCTGGAACTGGATACTTTGTTTCCCCCATTATATGGTGACTCCATAGAAATTATTGTCTTATATGCATATATTTCAGGACTTCTACAGTAGTAGGCTTCTACACTGCTTTTCAAAAGGTCTTTCATGTTAGGTGTCGCTCCCTCTATTCCTCATTTCTACCTGCCCCCAGTTCCTCACCCATTTACCTCTATTCTAGTTCCCTCTTTATATTTTTATGATACTAAGTCATATTTAGTCTTCCTTAGAAGATTCCATCCATCCCCCTGGTCCTGTATTAGCTTTCCCACCACTATAGTTATTCTAAATAAAAATAGACATATTTAAAGCTTCAAAGCTAACATTTACATTTAAGAGAAACATGCAATATTTCTTTGGTGTGCTTTACCTCACTCAGAGTGATTGTTTCTAGTTCCAGCTATTTACCTTCAAATTTAAAGACTACATTGTTTTTTAACAGGTCATTAATATTCTATTGTGTAATTGCTTTATATCTTCATTATCAATTCATCAGGTGATGGACTGTTTCCATCACTTTGACTATTACTAATAGAACAGTAATGAGATATTGACGAGAAAATATCTTTGTGAATACATGTAGTGTCCTTATGTATATGTCCAAGAGTGGGATAGCTTGGTCTTGTGAAAAACCTGTAATTAACTTTATGAGGAAAGTACACACTAATTTCGATAGTGTGTGTAGTCCTACAAGAAAAAAACCGTAGATTTATTCCTTCCTAGTCAGCACCACTGTCATTTGCCTTTATTATCCTTTTGCATTCTGAAAACACACACACACACAAACACACACACACACACAAACAAACAAACAAACAAACAAAATTAGTATAGCTAGAACAATCCTGAATCAGAAAAGAACTGCTAGGGTTATCACAATACTCAATTTTAAGTTGCACTGCAAAGCTATAGTAATAAAAAACAACATGGTATTGGTACAAAGCCAAACATACTGATCAATGAAATTGAATGGAAAACCTAGACATAAACAACTGAATTCTTTCTTTCTTTCTTTCTTTCTTTCTTTCTTTCTTTCTTTCTTTCTTTCTTTCTTTCTTTCTTTCTTTCTTTCTTAATAAAGCAGACAGAAATACACACTGGATAAAAAGACAGCATCTTCAAGTTTTGGTGCTGGTCATGCTGGATGTCTGAATGTAGAAGAATGCAAATAAACTAACACTTATTGCCCTGCACAAAACTCAACTCCAAATTGACTGAAGTCCTCAACATAAAACCAGGTACATTGAACCTGATAGAAGAGAAAGTGGGAAATAGTTTTGAATTCATTGGCAAAAGAAAACACTTTCGGAATAGAATAACATTAGCACAAACAGTAAGATCGACAATTAAATGGAATTTCTCAACTGATAGAGGGCTAATACCCAAAATTTATAAGGAACTCGAGAAGCTAGACCAAAAAAAAAAATTTGCCCAATTTAAACTGGGGCACAGAGCTAAACAGAGAATTCTCAGTAAAGTAAACTCAAATGGCTGAGATAACACAGAAAGGTAAGCCATTAGGGAAATGCAGTATCAGAGTAGTTTTAATATCTATTATGCTGATGGCTTGTCATGTTTCACCAACATCTGTGTTTCATTATTTGACAGTCTTTTGTTTGCTTTTGTGTCCCATTTTAATAGAACTATTTGTTCTTGTGATGCTCAGATTTTTAGTTCATTGTATATTCTGTGTTCTAACCCGCTGTCAGATGCTTGATTGATAAAAAGTTTTTCCTACCCTGTATGCTTAGAATAATGGCAGCCTTTGCTCAAGCTTTTTACATTATAACACCTCATTTATTAACTGTTGATCTTAAGACCTCTGCTATCAGGGATGATTCAGAAAGTCCTTTCTCATTCCTACGACTTCAAACCTATTCCTCACTTTCTCTTGTATCAGATTCAGGATTATCTTGTCTTATTTTGAAATCATTGATGCATTTGGAGTTGATTTTTTTGTGTAGAGTGGTAGATATAGATCTATATTTATTGGATGTCTACATGTAGCTATTTAGTTTAACCAGTAGTACTTGTTAATACTACTTTATTACTGCTTCAGGCCCTCTGGGTCCCTGGTCTGTGAGGAACGGGATTTCTTAGGCAGATGGGCGAAAGAGTAGGATGTGACAGACAGCCAAACACGCGAAAATGGTGTTGGATCTGAATGTAATGTTCTGGTTGAGCTTCAGACTTATATTACAACGAATTATCAGAGGACACAAATCACAAAAGACAAGATACACTGAAATTCACCAGTTACAGCAGAAAGAAATTTGCAGGGACTAATTAAATGTTTACATTAGGGATAACAAGCCCTGCCTAGGATCAGCCTAAAAGCATCAGGGGGTTGTTAACTCTTGATAGGCCTTAAGAGTAGTGTGTTATCAGGAGCTCTAAATTCTTAGGTCTAGTAAAACTTATCCTGTCTGGAGAGTTCCCCCTTATCAGGGTAGCATATCAACTTATACTTGACATGGAATGTAGCCTGTAGTAAAAGATTTCTATCTCAGTGAGACTTTTAGTCTCTATCTACAGACAGCTGAGTAAATGGCAGGTGCTTTATTGTTTTATGATAGAGCTTAATTAGTTACTGAATAGGTTAAGCTCCTTGCTGCTATCTGGAATCTAAGAACACTGGAAAAAAGCTTTAGCTATGTTAGAATACAATCTTAAAAGGCATTTACTATAAGGTAACACTATATAGAGTGCACGTGGACCCATACACTAGACTAATGTGGATTTGGAAAATTAATTTTATGGGTTAGGGGAATAGCCAAAGGTCTGGGAGTAAGTTTCCTTGAAACTCTTTCCTCATGAGAAAGCTTTCAGACTTTCATCTGACAAGCTGACTCCACCGGAGTCCCGTGACATATTCCCCATTGTTGTATTAGCTATCCTGAGGGGTTTTGTGTGTGTGTGTGTGTAGTTGAAGATTTTTTTTTAAAATTCTGTGAAGAATCATGTTAGAATTTTGATGGAGTTCACACTGAATCTTTAGTTTTGATGGGATGGGTATCATAATAGTTACTGAACAAGCTCATGGACAATGCCCATCTTCTCATATTCTGGTGTCTTCAATTTCTCTATCCAGTTTATGAAAAGTTTAGTTATATAAGTTTTTACTGTTTAGTAAGAGTCATTTTATATTTTTCCTTTTTTTGTTTTATTTTTAGATAAAACAAAAAAGTAAAAAGTACTGTTTCCCTGATTTCTTTTCCAGTCTGTTTGTCATTTGAAGGTTACTGAGTTTTGTGTGTTGATCTTGCTAGATAAGCATTTTCATGGGTTCTCAGATTCAGTTTTCAGGTATTTTACTGAGATTATTTTTCTTTCTATATTCATATAAAATGTTGTTCAATACATTTTTTCATAATTAAGTCTTTGTGTGAACTTGTTATTTGGGAAACAATAAGTCCATAAAAAGAATTAGATGTTCCTTGAGTTTCTACTCTGAGAAGTATTAATATTACCTTTTCTTTGGAGATCTGGTAAAATTCTTTTCTAATCTGACCCTAGGTTTTGTGGAGTTGGGAGATTTTTAATTACAGAGGTTATTTCCCTATGGGTAATAGATTTGTTTAAATTATTTATTTCATATTGAATTATATATATATATATATTCACAGAATTTGTCAATTTCTTTTAGGTTTTCTAGTTTGGTGGAACACAGACTTCTAAAATATGTTCTTATGAATCTTTGAATTTTTAGTATCTGTTTTAATGCTTCCATTTACATTTGTAATCTTGTTAATTTCTATTTATTCTCTAACTTTATTTTTTGATTTCACTTAAGATTTGTCCAACTTGTTAATTTCTCAAAAAACCAACTCACATTTTATTGATCCATTGTAAATTGTAGTATTGTTTTTGTTTTACTGGTTTCAGCCCTGAGTTTTATTACTTCTTCAAGTTTACCCTTTTTGAGTATTATCTATTCATGTTAGTTTTCCTAGAGCTTTAAAATCCATCACTAAATTATTAATATGATACCTCTTCAGTTTTTTTGATGTAGCAATGCAGTGATATGATGTGAATTAGGACACACCCCTATTCTTTTGAGCTTCCTCCTGCTTCAGCACAGATAATTAACTTGTGTGCTGTGGATGGTGTTTTAAAATGCTGAACAAGCAAACCTTAATTTGTATATTAATAGTCAATATTATATCTCAGAGCTCCAATTGCTTAAAATTGTTCGTCCCTCGGATGCTATTAATTCTCAAATTTGCAATTGCTTATACATATACAACTCATCAGAAAAAATGCTGTCCTTTCAAGAAGGCTGTTTTTGGATATTTAATAAATTGTTCTGGATTGCCTGGACATCTTAAAGCAATGCCATGCTGGAATTATATCTCAGGCAGTCTATAGGTCCTACATATAAGATAGGTTGGATATATAATCCCGTTCTTTATATATTCAAAACAGTTATGGTTTAAGATAATATTTTCGTATTCTTGGAAATTGTGCATGTCAATTTCTTTGCTCTTAGCATCCTCAGTTACTATTTGTTTCCACATAATAGTTTTAATTCTTGAGGACTTATACTCAATAAATTGCTGCAAATAAATGCCCCTATTTCTGAGTTAATAACTAAATAAATTATACACATGTGATTATTAATAACTTTTCAAGCTTTCTAGTTACAACCACTCTTTAAGAGAAAGAATTGAAAGTGCAATTAGTCACTGCCCATGTTACATGAATACTGGCTATAACAGTCATGTATTTGAGATGTTTTGTCAACAAATCATTAATTCTCAAGGACAAGGTATTGTGGAACTTTAAAACTTTAGCTTCTTAACAGACAAAGAAGGGGGAAATTATATCCCCATGCATATTATTTAGTGCATTTCCATGCACATTATATAAATCACACTTTTATTTGAGAATTTTGAAATTTAGATGTCAAAGAACTTAATAAATGCCTTATAGTATCTTAAAAGGATCTACATATTGGCATATGGCTTGATCCTGAACAGCTACCTTATTAGGAAAGGGAAAAACATAGGTTCTCTCCACAGACGCTGCAGAAGCATGATGGCTAATTTGTGTGACAATCTGGGAGGTGAGTTGGCTCAGTGCCCTGACTGAAGTGACAAGGAAGCTAAATTGGCTACATGTTTTCGACCCATCGTTGCTTGTCCTTTTCCCAGTTTGGATAATTGAAGCTGCTTTGCTTCAAGCTTTTTAACTTTATGGTAAAAAGAACATCAGAGACTGTGTATTCTGACTTAGAAAGATTAGTCATATAATAGAGTTATAATGATTCTTCTCTTTTCTTCAATATGACCAGTTATTGTAACTCAATCTTAGACTGGTCTAGTAATAATTCCGTTATTAGAGATTCCTATTGAAGAGAGCTAAAATTCTTAATTACCTAGCAAAGTTAATTTGGAGCTCAGCCTCCACTTCCAGACAATCTCTGGCCTTTCTGCTAATTCTCAAAGCCAGCTACCCCACACATGGAGGCCAGAGCCTGAGCTTGGTTGTTGCTAATTTGCAAGTGAATGGAGTACCTGGACTTCATCAAAGAAGCTTTTATCCAGTTGTTTTTTCACTGTCCCACCTTTGTTTCTTGAGCAGGTCAGCTACCATTTAGCCTGACTGCAGCAGGAGTAAAAACCTTGCCTCCAACAGCTCAGGTGGCAATTATTATTCTCCATCAAGAAATATTCTAAGTACATATTGTGGCTTTGGTCTGAATTGGGAGTATGGTGTGATATGAGGGTCTGACAGTCAATGATGGGCACCCAGATTTCGGAATCATGCCAATCCAAGACACAAACTAGCTGCACGTACACTCTATGATGGATAAGGATGATTCGAGAAGATCTAAGATTTCCTAAGACAGGCGGGGCCGCCAGCCACCATAACTCCCAGGCAGGACTATAGAACATAAATAAATTTTATTTATGTACATGTACATATACATCATATACATATACATCATATACATATACATCATATACATATACATATACATCATATACATCATATACATCATATACATATACATCATATACATATACATCATATACATATACATATACATATACATATACATACACATACACATACACATACACATACACATACACACACACACACACATACACATACACATACACATACACATACACATACACATATACATATACATATACATATACATATACATATACATATACATATACATATACATATACATATACATATACATATACATATACATATACATATACATCATATACATATACATATACATCATATACATATACATATACATATACATATACATCATATACATCATATACATATACATATACATATACATATACATATACATATACATATACATATACATATACATATACATATACATATACATATACATATACATATACATATACATATACATATACATATACATATACATTATACATTATACATATACATTATACATATACATTATACATATACATATACATATACATATACATATACATATACATATACATATACATATACATACACATATACATATACATATACATATACATATACATATACATCATATACATATACATATACATCATATACATATACATATACATCATATACATATACACATGCATATACATCATATACATATACATATACATCATATACATATACACATACATATACATCATATACATATACACATACATATACACATATACACATATACACATACATATACATATACACATACACATACACATACACATACACATACACATACACATACACATACACATACACATACACATACACATACACATACACATACACATACACATACATATACATATATACATTCTTGTTGTTTCTTTTGTAAACATGCAGCTTTAATCTATAGGGGTTAGATTAGATGTGGCAATATATAAAAATATTTATGGGAATAGCTGTCTAGAATGACATCTGTGGTTTCTCAGAGTTTATAGAACATTTGCCCTGATCTTTCATCTCAGTGTCTCCATTGAAAGTCAGGAGTTATTGTAGTATGTCTGCCTTTGAAGTTACTTAGTCTTTTTCCACTGCAACTTTTAATATCTTTTCTTTGTTCTGAAAAGTTGATGTTTGTAATAATATATAACATGGAGGGTTTCTCTTCTGGTCCTATTTCTTTCATGTTTAGTATGCTGCTTAAACCTTGATAATCATCACTTTCTTTAGCACAGCAGTTCATCTATGCTTTTGATAAATATTGTTTTTGCCTTTCATCTGGGTTACTTATTCTTCTTTATATCTATTAGGCTAATTTTTTTCCTTTGCCACCATGATATCCCAGATTGCCTAGATGTGCTGTGGTGTTCAGATTCTTTTAGATTTAGCTTTTTTTTTTTTTTTGAGATATCCATTGCTTTCTACCTGGCCTTCAAGACCTGAAATTCTCTCTTCCATGTCTTTTAATCTGTTGGTAAGGTTTTCTGCTTAACTCCTAAATTTTTCATTTTGAGTTTTACTTTAGCTTTACTTCTCTTTAGTGATCCTATCTCTTTGTTTTATTCTCCTTTCTTGTCTTTTTTTTTAATTTAATTCAACTGTATGTAACTTCCTGGTCTTACATGAGGTATTTATTCATATTCTTTTTAAGGTCCTTGAGCATATTCACAAGTGGTATTTTGAAGTCCTTGTCATGTATTTCTGCTAAACTTCTCTTCTCAGGATTTTTAGAATAGAGTTGGTATTTATGGAGGAGGTATATTGTATTGATTATTTTTGGTTTTGATTTTGCTTTGGGAACAAGTATCTCTAGTTATGACATGTGAGATGATATTGGTGTTGATATCTGGTCCTACTTTTATTGGGTAGGTATTCAGTTATTTGTTTGCTCTTACTCAAATCAGAAAGATTAGACCAGGAAAATAATGCTTAGTTTTCAGTCTTGGGGTCACTCCAGGTGTTAATATTCAGACTCTAACCAGTTCAGAATTGGTGCAGTGGGCAGTGTGGCTGTTAGGCTAGCATAGTTGTTCTCAACTTCCCTAAAGCCAAGATACTTTAATACTGTTCCTCATGTGTTGATAACCGCTAACCATAAATTTTGTTGCTACTTCAAAGCTACAATTTTGCTATCGTTACGAGTTATAATGCAAAGACCTGCTATGTGTCAACAGAACATTCAACTCCCAATGAGTTGTAATCTGTACGTTCAGAACAGATAAATAGAAGAGGGTAGCTCCATAGTTCTGTTATATGGGACTTAGGTTCCACCTCCAGCAAGATAGACAGAGGCCAAACTAGGGTTACTTTGCATATGGTTGTGGATGGCAGTAAGTCCTATATGGAAGATGGTGGGCTATGTGGAATGTTTCAAGTGGGAAGGCAGCAGGACAGCACAGGTAGCCAATGTGTATTTCAGTCAAGTATAGTAACTGTGCAATCCCTGATAAACTGGTAAAGAGACTTTTTTTTTTGAGTCATCAGAGAATCACAAAGATGGCTAGCAGAAATGCTTCATTATCCAAACTAAGCTGAAATATGAAATGAAAGACACACACAGACACACAAGAAGGAAGGAAGGAAGGAAGGAAGGAAGGAAGGAAGGAAGGAAGGAAGGAAGGAAGGAAGGAAGGAAGGAAGAAAGGAAGGAAAGAAGGAAGAAAGGAAGGAAGGAAAGAAGCAGGAAGAAAGAGAGAGAGAAAGAAAGAGAGAGAGAGAGAGAGAAGAGAGAGAGAGAGAGAGAAAGAAAGAAAGAAAGAAAGAAAGAAAGAAAGAAAGAAAGAAAGAAAGAAAGAAAGAAAGAAAGAAAGAAAGAAGACACTTAAGTGAATCCCGCACTTTACTGGGATTAATCTCATACTTCTATAAAAGTTTCTACAGGATAGTTTCTTTCAGGTCCACATAGTGATCATAGGCTACTTACTAATAACAACTAGAGAACAATTTGTATAAAGTAGATACATTGTGTATCACATACATGTGAAAGTTCTTGTTTGCAGCAATCATAGGAGTCTTTCCACTAGGTGTTGAGAAAGTGCTCTTTCTCTGGCTTACATGGAATGATTTCCAATTCATGTAGATTCCTCAAGTTCAATGACATTAAAACAAAGTATTTGAAAAAAAAATCATGGAAGCTGCAACTTTGAGAACTGAAGACAGTCACAGGAATTACTAGCAACAAACTATAAAATGCAACTTCTCTGACAAGGTGGAGAGTAACACTAATCTGTGGATAGAAACATGAATATTTTAAAGGAAACCTGACAATACATTATAGGGTTTCTCTCTAGGACCTACTGACCTCCAGTTGGGAGGTATTGACAAGGTGATAATGCTAGGTATGAATCTTCCCTTGTGTAGTAAGCCTCAAGTCTGATCTGAAAACAGCTGGTTCCTACTGTTCCCACTCTAACAATCCTGCGATCTTTGGGCTGGGCATTCTAGATCTTCTTTTGCCCAAAAGTCATAGAAGAAACTGATAACAGTGTCACTGGTCTTTCTCTGTACTTTGAGTGGTAAAACTAAAAGCAGACAAGAAGGTGAGTCCTTATGTATATATCAGAGGGACTGTTATATAACTGTTTACTCAGATCAAAATCTTTCATCTTAGAGGAAAACTTGGTAAGCCATAGGATGGTTAAAAGGATGCAAAATAGCAGGGTATTCTAAGAATGGGTGAAACCGCCTATATTTCCTGGAGAATTATTAATGTTAAAAAGTGAACTACTTAGAGACTTCAGGAAGTTCCTGAAACCAGGACAGGCTGTCAGACATGTTCATAAGAACCCTAGGACAAGCTAAATATACTGGAAAAAGTAGAGATGAACCAAGCTGTTCTGAAAAGGCCCAGAGCCACTGAGCTTCCTGAAGGGGGCGCTGTGTTGGACTGCCTGCAGACTGTGAAGGGTAGTCCAAGTTTCTAGCTATTGTGAGATATTACTCTGTAGGATGGAGTGGCAACATTGCCATCTTTGGATCATTTGTGCTCCTATAAGTATGCTTCATCAATATTCTTATAAGAACCACAATTTAAAAAATCCCAATATTTAACCAAATTGAACATTGGTTGTATCTGAACATTTTGGCCTGAGGTAAGTAGACATTAATTCACGTCTCTCCAGGAATATTGTCCTACAATACAGATACAAGCTAGTTCCAGCCCACTGTACATTGGTAGATTTGACACTTTCACTCTTGTCTTCATTGAATAGTATTTGTACATTATATCTATATATCCATCCCTATCTATCTATCTATCTATCTATCTATCTATCTATCTATCTATCTATCTATCTATCTACATATATATATATATATATACATATACATATATATATTTTAGGTTTATCTCAGATACAATTTTCTGTGTTGGACTATCATGGAAAATACTCTTTCATTTTATGTTTGTTTTGTGTTATTTCAGATCACTACAGATAAAGTATTATATAAATGAATTATTTACATTTCTGGAAGGCTTAGTTTCAGTAGACATTTACTCCTCCTGCATGTCCCTTTCCAAAGAGCACTTTACTTTGATTACACACACAGAAGTGTACATAGGAAGGAGGTGGTAAACAGAATATCTATCATAAAAGTTCACCTTAAAGACACAGTTTGACTGGATGTCCATTTACTCAAACTAGTCTCGGATGAATCAGACCATCTTTCATGGCATCAAGAAAGTTCTATGACATATTTGACTATAAGTAACATTGCAATGAAGGTATTTCTTTTTTTACTAGACATTTTCTTCATTTACATTTCAAATGCTATCCTGAAAGTCCCCTATACCCTTTACCCGCCCTGCTGCCCAACCTACCCATTCCAGGTTCTTGGTCCTGGCATTCCCCTGTACTGGGGCATAGGGGCATATGATCTTCTTAAGACCAAGGGACTCTCTTCTCATTGCTGGACGACTAGGCCATCCTCTGCTAAATATATAACTAGAGACTCAAGTCTGGTGGGTATTGGTGAGTTCATATTGTTGTTCCTCCTATAGGGTTGCAGATCCCTTTAGCTCCTTGGACTCTAGCTCCTTCTTTAGGGGCCCTGTGTTCCATCCAATAGATGACTGTGAGCATCCACTTCTGTTTTTACCAGGCACTGGCATAGCCTCACAAGAGACAGCTATAGCAGGGTCCCATCAGCAAAATCTTGCTTGCATATGCAATAGTGTCTGGGTTTGGTGGTTGATTATGGTATGGATCCCCAGATAGGGCAGACTCTGCATGGTCCTTCCTTCCATATCAGCTCCAAACTTTGTCTCTGTAACTCCTTACATGGGTATTTTGTTCCCCATTCTAAGGAGGGATGAAGTATCCACAATTTAGTCTTCCTTCTACTGGAGTTTCATGTGTTTTGCAAATTGTCTCTTAGGTATTCTAAGTTTCTGGGCTAATATCCACTTATAAGTGAGTGCATATTATGTGAGTTCTTTTGTGATTGGGTTACCTCACTCAGGATGATACCCTTCAGATCCATCCATTTGCCTAGGAATTTCATAAATTCATTGTTTTTAGTAGCTGAGTAATACTCCATTGTGTAAATGTACCCCATTTTCTGTATCCAGTCCTCTGCTCAGGGACATCTGGGATCTTTCCAGCTTCTGGCTATTATAAATAAGGCTGCTATGAACATAGTGGAGCATGTGTTCTTATTACCAGTTAGAACATCTTCTGGATATATGCCCAGGAGAGGTATTGCTGGATCCTCCAGTAATACTATATCCAATTTTCTGCGAACCTCCCAGACTGATTTGCTATGTGGTTGTACAAGCTTGAAATCCCACCAACAATGGAGAAGTGTTCCCCTTTCTCCACATCCTTGCCAGCATTTGCTGTCACATGAATTTTTGATCTTAGCCATTCTGACTGGTGTGAGGTGGAATCTCAGGGTTGTTTTGATTTGCATTTCCCTGATGATTAAGCATGTTGAACATTTTTTCCAGGTGTTTCTCAGCCATTTGGTATTCCTCAGTCAAGAATTCTTTGTTTAGCTCTGTGCCCCATTTTTAATGGGGTTATTTGATTTTCTGGAGTCCATCTTCTTGAGATCTTTGTATAATTTGAATAATAGTCCCCTATCAGATTTAGGATTGGTAAAATTCCTTTCCCAATCTGTTGGTGGCCTTTGAGACAGTGTCTTTTGCCTTACAGAAACTTTCCAATTTTATGAGGCCCCATTTGTTGATTCTTGATCTTACAACACAAGCCATTGCTGTTCTGTTCAGGAATTTTTCCCCTGTGCCCATAAATTCGAGAGTTTCCCCCACTTTCTCCTCATAAATTTTGGTGTATCTGGTTTTATATGTAGTTCCTTGATCCACTTAGACTTGAGCTAAGTACAAGGAGATAAAAATGGATCAATTTGGTGACCCCCAACCATGAAATTATTTTGTTGCTACTTTATAACTGTAATTTTACTACTCTTATGAATCTTAATATAAATATCTGATACATAGAATATCTAATATCCAACCTCGGTGAAAGTATCATTCAAAGTGCAAAACGTCACTGTCACAGGTTAAGAACCACTACTTTAGAGTCAAATGGGTCAGACACCTCAGACTTGGGAACTTCAAAATCAGACCCTACCAAGGACTGATGCATCTCAACACCTAAGATTGCCCAGAGGCTGTAATGATAGGCTGTCTTTACATCCTTTGAATACTTGTAAGACTTGAAAAGCTAAGGGTGCTAATGCCCTAGGTGTCTATAAGAGCTCTAACTTACTCAACTCCTGCAGAAGAAACAAAAGACAAGAAAATAACACTTGCTAATGTTCCTCCTGCCTGCTACATACTTCATTTTTTAAAAAATAGAATATATACATATGTATACATATATGTGTGCATGTATATACATATATTCATCTATGTATATATATATATATGTGTGTGTGTATGTATATGTATGTATATGTGTGTATATGTGTGTACATGTATACATACATATACACACACAGACACACACACAAACATGTAATTCAATACAGAAAGTATTTCTGGGTAAGTTATCCTAAAGTTCAAATTCTTTGTCAGATGGCTTATATCAGTCCTCCCACTCTAGTATTTTTTCTTTTTTTGAAATTAATTAACTTATTTATTTTTACATTCCATATTTTATTCCCCCCCACTTCCATCTAATCATTGACTGTTCCTCATCCCATACCTCCTACCAAACCCCCTGTCTCCACATGATTGTCCTCACCTACAACTTCACATGACCTCTAAACTCCCTGTGGTCTCCAGTCTCTTGAGGGTTAGGTGCATCATCTCTGATGAATATAGAACCAGCAGTCCTCAAATGTATGTGTGTTGAGGGCCTCATATCAGATGGTATATGCTGTCGATTTGATGGTCCAGTATTGGAGAGATATTTGGGGTCCAGATTAATTGAGATGCTGGTGCTCTCATAGGATTGCTCTTCTCCTCAGCTTCTTTCAGCCTTCCCTAATTCAACAACAGGGTTCTGCTGCTACTGTCTATTGGTTGGGTGCAAATATCTGCATCTGACTTTTTCAGCTGCTTGTTGGATCTTCGTGAGTGTCCTCGTGCTAGGTCCCCTTTTGTGAGCGCTCTAAGCCTCAGTAATAGTGTCAGGCCTTGAGACCTCCCCATTAGCTGGATCCCACTTTGGGCCTGTCACTGGATCTTCTTTTTCTCAGGTTCCTCTTCATTTCTATCACTGTAATTCTTTCAGACAGGAACAATTATGGGTCAGAGTTGTGACTGTGAGACAGCACCCCACTCCCTCATTTGATATCCTTCTTCCTGCTGGAGGTGGACTCTATAAGTTCCCTCTCCCTACTGTCCATCCAGCATTTCATCTAAGGTCTCTCCTTTTGGGTCCTGAAAGTCTCTTACCTCTCAGGTTTCTGGTATATTCTGGAGGGTTCCCCCAACCTCCTATCTCCTGAGGTTGCCTGTTTCCATTCTTTCTGCTGGCCCTCAGGGCTTTAGTCCTTTTGACTCACCCAATATCAGATCAGGTTCTCCTCTCTCACCCACTCCCTTCCTCCCCATCTACTTTCCCTCCCAGTTCCCACCCTCCCCACTTGTGATTGATTTCTTCTCTCTCCCAAGTGGAACTAATGCATCCTCACTTGGCACTTCAACTTGTTGACCTTTTATACTTTTTTTTTTTGGTAAGATCTGCTTATTAGTGAGTACAGGTCATACATGTCCTTTTGGGTAAGAGTTAGCTCACTCGGGATGATAATTTCTAGTTCCATCTTTTTGCCTGGAAAACTCAGGATGTCCTCATTCTTAATAGCTGAGTAGCATTCCATTGTGTAAATGAACTACAATTTCTGTATCTATTCTTCTGTCATGGGACATCTGGGTTGTTTCCAGCTTTGGGCTATCAAATAAGGCTGCTATGAACGTAGAGAACACTTGTCCCTGTGGCATGGTGGGGCATCTTTTGGGTTTATTCCCAACAGTGGTATAGCTGGGTCTTCAGGTAGATCTATTTCCATATTTTTGAGGAACCTCCAGATTGATTTCTAGAGTGGTTGTACCAGTTTGCAATCTCACCAGCAATGAAGGACTGTTCCTCTTTCTGCACATCCTCTCCAATATGTGTTGTCACCTGTGATTCTGATCGTAGCCATTCTGATTGGTGTAAGGTGGAATCTCAGGGCCATTTTGATTTGCATTTCTCTGACCACTAAGGACTTTAGACATTTCTTTAGATGCTTCTCAGTCATTTGAGATTCCTCAGAATTGAAATCTTGGATTAGTTCTATACTCCATTTTGTGATTAGGTTATTTGGTTTTCTGGTGATTAGCTTCTTGAGTTCTTTATGTATTTTTGGATATTAGCCCTCTATTTGATGTGGGGTTAGTGAAGATTATTTCCAAATCTTTAGGTTGCTGATCTGTCTTATCAACTATGTTCTTTGCTTTACAACCTTGCCAGTTTCATGAGGTCCCATTTATTGATTCTTGATCTTAGAGCATGAACCATTGGCGTTCTGTTTAGGAAATTTCCCCCTGTGCCAATGAGTCCAAGGCTCTTTCCCATTATCTCTTCTATTAGATTCAGTGTATCTGATTTTATGTTGAGGTCCTTGATCTAATTAGACTTGAGCTTTGTGCAAGGTGATAAATATGGGTCAATTTTCATTCTTCTACATAGAGACAGCCAGTTAGACTAAAACCCGTTTTTGAAATGCTTTCTTTTTTTTTTCATTATATAGTTTTGGCTTATCAAGATCAAGTGATGGGAAGTGTGTGGTTTTATTTCTGGGTCTTCATTTCTATTCCATTGATCAACATGTCTGTCTCAGTACTAATACCATGCAGGTTGAATCACTATTGCTCTGTAAGAAATCTTGAGGTCAGGGATGGTGATTCCCCCAACTGTTCTACTATCAAAGGCATATACATCCAGAAGTTGCCCAAGACTAGCAGTTGGAAAGCAATTTAACTCCCATCATTTTCATCCAGGTGACTGGTTACCTAGCTATGGCATCATCCTCTTTTGCAGACCAGCTGGCAGGCTCCAATATCATTATCTGCTGCTTGATGCCATTTGTTCCATGTTTCAGGATTACAGCAATCCTTAATCCTTGAACTCTCCATTTCAGAAAAAATGTAGCAGGACAAGCATTATTTCAGCCCATAATCTCAATCAAAGCTCGAGGTTTCCCACTGACTCCCAGGACCCAGGTTTCCCTGTGCTTACCAGTGAATAATGTAGAGACACTGAGGAAACATTTACTTCACCATTGAAGGAGGACAGCTTAGTTCTATAATCAAGAGGGAGGTAGATAAAGCCAAATGCCTTTCTATCTATTTGAGGTTGCAGCTTGGAGTTGTGTGTTTGTAATGTTATGCTCTGGCAAGTCTAGGTCTTGGGAGCTACTAATGGATGCATAGATGCTACAGGGATGACTTAAACCAGGAGCTGTTTCACTTAGATTTTCCTTGAAACTCATTTACATGCAGCAGGCAACTAACACAGCAAAGATCTCCTGATACTGACTCTGTCCTGAGCAGAAAAGAAAGAAGAGGCTTGGTGACTTGGCTTTTTTGGTCTAAGTTTTCACCTTCATTCAAAGGAATGAAGGTTCCTAGGGATCCTTTTGCAAGCCTGTAGGACATGAGGATTATAAATCTAAATCTTGTACCTATGAAGATTTGCAAGAAACATCCTGAGTGTAACTAGCTCTCTTTGACTTTTTTGGTTATTGTTTACAAGAAGGAAACTCTTGAGTTTCCGTCTCTGAGGAAATCGAAAGCTATGAACCTTGTCCACTCCCCACAAAGTAGCACAGGATGAGAAACCAGTTCCCCTCAGTCTGAGCAGCTGAGCAGTGACTCTACCCAGTGTCAGCTTTCCATCTCTCTCTCTGAAAACACTTTATTTTCTCAGAATTTCAGGAGATTACAAAATCCTCTGTATCACCTTCTGAGAGATTTACTGTTTACTTTTTTATCTTCACACACACACACACATACACACACACACACACACACTCACTTGCTCACTTGCTCATTCACTCACTGCTTCCTGCCCTGCAAAACTGGATACCACTGAAGAATTTTCTGAAGAGGTGAGTCCTCCCCCTGCTTTCTCTGTGAATGCACACGACTACAGGTGAAATCCCTGTTGATCTTTTGGTGGAGAGAGAAGGAAGCCAAGCTGGTGGCTGCTACACTGAGCAGTGAATCTGCAGTATCTGGATTCAGGTCCTTGGCTCATAAATATGCTAGGCATCCTTATTCTTCCACCAGTAAGACTGATCCGAAAAGGGGCATATTTCAGATTATAAAATACACGTTTTTTTAGGTAAGTCAGGATAAGTGAATAAGAAGAGGGCTTTTGTTTTCTTGGCTGGAGAGTGCTTAGAACCTGGTGGTTGTAGTGAATGGCTGGGCAAAAGACGTGTTTGTGACAGGAAAAATTGTCATGAGGTAATAATACCCAGTGAAAAATGCATCTAGCTCTCAGGCTGCATTATCTAGTATTGCAACCATACATAGTCTGGGCACCAATGGGCATATGTGGTCAAAGGTGTCCCAGATTCACAGTGATTGCAAACCTGGGGTTTTATTGACTCAAGAAGCACATTAAATGGTCTTCATTCACTTCTACTTCAAGTGGATATGGTGGAATTGTAGACATTGTTAATCTGTATCATCCTGAAAGTTAATTGCTTTGGTTTATTTGTCTTTTTAGTTTTCTTTGATTTTGTATTCTGGTGGTAAGATTTAGAAAAGAGTTGGAGGGTTCATCAGAACTAGATATATACTTCACACTTTTAGACTCTTCTGCAGTCCCTCTGTGCACTATGGTTGATCTATCACTTACTAGGTGTATTAATTATGCTGCCCAGACTTTCTAAGATTTTACAAAAGTTACAACCCTGTTCATTTAGAAATTAAGATAAATAAATCATGCATAAAAATTTGGTTTTTAAGTTATTATTAGACTTTCTATTATTAAAACACTTATCTATTTCTAGGAGGTAAACTATTTTCATTATTTTGATTTTCTGAGAAGAATTTTTATTTGTGGTTCTAATTAAGACAATGCTAATATAGAAAAATTTGCCCTTATTAGTTACTATAAAAAGGATTTATTTTATAATTTCCATGAATTCATGTCTTAATGGTAACCTTTAGATGTATGTGTTAAAAAAAACTTGACAAAAGATGTTAATTAACCAATTATGTTAAGTCCTCTAGGGTAGGTTGAGGACACATTTTTCTGGATTTTATTATGACTACTTCTTTTATGGGACATCTGCATTTCTTTTCTTGCCTTTTCTTATGACTCAAGTGGCTAACAAGTGAAGACAACAACATTACTGAGCTTATGTTGTTTCCTCCTTCAGTGGTCCTGTTGATGCCCTTCCTGTCTCTCCTCTCTCTGAGGAGAGTTTCACTCCTGAGGCAGAGACTCACCCAGTTTTCACCTTGCTTAGGTTTTACTCTGAGGAGCTCTCAACTGCACATACTATTTTCTTACCACACTTCCAAGAGTTCTTCCTGGTGTATTAGCTCATCTGAAACTGCCAAGGCATTGATGCCAGAGAGTACTGTTGAGGCTTTCTTCTCTGAGTGTGAATTGGTCTACATTCAGACACTTATTCTCAGGTTTTGTTTTATATAGGGTAAATTAAGGGTACCTCTTTGCACCATTGGGGATGAGTATACTTTGATATCTGGGATTTGCTGGCTGAAGATGGGTTTTAATGTAAATACCTGAAATACTATACTACTGAATATTGTTGAGATTGGGATCATTATTGCAATATTAAAAATTAATATTTTAACAGCAAAGAATGAGCATTTACATGTAATCAGATTATATAAAAAATATCAAGATCTCCTGTCATTTCACATCAGTTTATATTTTGGTATAAGCTTCTTGTCAAAATCATAAAATAAATACAACCTTCAAAAATTTGAAACTCCTTTGGTTTGTAGTATCTTAGGCCATTGTAATATAAAATCATCCCACTATTTTGCTGAAATCTGATTGCTCTAAAGAGTATGGTCTTTCATATGATCTGATCTTCTTTAGTGTTCCTCACCATCAATGTTCTTTTTCTCTTTGTAGACTTGCCTTTCATCCTCTGAACCCTGTCTGCCAGACAATGCTGTTGAAAAAAGTTAGTAGTCTGAGAACATTTAGCACTCTGATTAGAATATTACACACACACACGCACACACACACACACATACACACACACACACACACACACACACAGACTCAGAGAGAGAGACAGAGAGACAGAGACAGACAGATGGATAAAATACCCTATAACTAAAATGACTTATAACTAAGCAAATATCAGATTTAATCCACCCTCGAGATTTAACAAGGATGCACAGAAACTCCTAATCATGTATAGAAAAGGAACTTTGGTCTAGTCGAAGAATATTAGGAATTTCCAGAAGGCAAAGTCTCAGTTGGTTCTTAAAGGTCATCATAGATGAGATGGCAGACAGAGAAAGCAATGCAAGAATGGTGATGAAAAGGACACCATCTACTTCACAGAGCATGCCAAGGGAATGGATGTTGTGCATTCTGAAGTGTGTCATATCACAAATATATAAGAACCATATGTAAAAGAAACAGATTATCCAAGGACTTCTGAAGTATTTTAAGGATTAAAAAAATTTTTTTCATAAAAAAAAACTGGTCAGCTATTAACTTGTTTTAGCAGCATTTAAACACAGCCTATACAGAGAAAACTGGCACTATGAGCAAGGAAAACCCATTTTACAAAGTCAAGTCTAACAGGAGAAAAAGCAAGTAGCTATAGAAATAGTACCCTCCAGTGAATGCTGCCTTCTGGCACTAGAAAATACTTAGCAAACTTATAATACCAGGGTCACAGAAAGCAAGGTCTAACACCTGGTGAGACAGGATGCTAATGGAAGCTGCTTAACAAAGAGCCAAGTGGACTAGAGTCAATGCCTGGGCCAGGTTCAACCTGTTGTAGCCAACACCCATTTCCTATACACTGAGAGAACAAACAGACCAGTTATAGATAAGCCACTTGAGCATGGGCAAGTCAGCAAGTCACAGGGTGATACCTAGGGGCAGGTTCTAGTACCAAATAAAGACAGTGTCAACTAAACTGGACCCCTGAGAGCTCCCAGAGAATGAGCTACCAACCAAAGAGCATAAGCAGACTGTCCCCAGGCCCCTGTCACATATGTAGCAGAAGGCTGGCTCTTCTGGCCTCACTGGGAGAGGATGTGCCTGATCCTGCAGAGACTTGATGCACCAAGATGGGAGAATATTGGAGAGGGGGTACTGCCCTCTCAGGGGCAAAGGGGAGGTAGGAACTCTGTGAGGGTGAATCAGGTGGGAGAAGAATAAGTGGGATGTAAATAAATAAATTAACTAAACAATAAACAATTGTTAAAAGAGAAAAAAGAAGAATGGGGAGAAGAACCAAGGTCCAGGATCAATATACAATGGAAAAAAGGACCTGAGATTTCAACCTTCACAGCCCATACTCTATACACTGTAACAAATGGTGATTTCCACGCTTTTCCATAACCACCTTCAGCAACCTCACTCACCCATCATCATCAACAGGGAAGAGTTCCTTAGACTGATATACCAACCAAGTGGTTCTGTACTCACTGTTTCCCACAGTGGCATAGTTAGTAATCAATGCTCCATTTTTTTTCACATGCACAGCTATGGATAACACTATGTCAAGGGCTGTTCGCTCCCTAGATATGCTCTATAATTTAAGTGGTCTCTTATGTGTGTAATTCAGTCTACTGTTGTTCTCTTGTAGGCTTATCCATGACTGGAGAGATGGTGAATTACTGCAAGCAAATTGTTCTTCTCTCTGGATTAGAATATATGAATGACTATAACTTTAGAGCACTTAAGTCCTTACTGAACCATGACCTAAAACTGACTAAGAACATGCAAGATGATTATGACAGAATTAACATTGCTGACTTAATGGAAGAAAAGTTCCCAGAGGATGCTGGATTGAGCAAACTGATAGAAGTATGTGAAGACATTCCAGAACTTGCAGCTCGTGTTGATATACTTAGAAAAGAGATGGAGAAAGGTAAGAGAGAAGCAGTCTGGATGCCCACTTTTTCTCTACCCTCCCTAACCTTGCCATCTCCTTGCAGTGATCATAGCTGATAAGTCTTCCCAGTATATACATCAGGACCTATAAAATGGCACCACTTTAAATGATGGAAACTTAGGGAACTCCTTTCCTACAAAGAAGTGTAATGGGTTTGGAGGTAGATGTCTTTGGGGTGGGACAAGGAAAGAAAACAAAACACAGAAGCTACTTGGAGAAACAGTAGCTTCCAATAGAGGGGAATGGGTAGAAAGTTACAAAGAAAAAACTTAATACCACACTTAAAATTACCCACAATTCTAAATTAAGAAACACCATCATTAGTATGTCTTACGGCAACAAGTGTGAGCCGACATTGAATTAGAATTCTGAATCTAAGAAATGTGAATTTCCCTTTTATAAAGTTACTGGGTTCAAAATAAATAGAAACAAAGGTAGGCATACTGCCTCACGTAGTGATCTTAGCACTCAGCAGGCTTGGGCAGAGAGATCTCCAGTTTAAGGCTAGCCTGGGGTTCATGGTGAGATCCTGTCTCAAGAAAATAAATAGGAGCCCAAAAGGTAAACAATGGAAGCCCACTGTTAGGCCTCTGTTACATGCCAGGACTGCTTATATCTTCTTCCTCTGTTTCTCTAATTTTGGGTGACCTATAAAATATAATCTGTCATATCATCATGCAAATCTTATATTCTTAAAAGCAAACTATAGGATAAAAAGGCTGAGATGGGGCTTGGCTGGGATGCATACAAGTCCCCAAGAGGGATGAGTGTCATGCCACTTGTACCTGAGAAGAGCAAGGAAACCCAGGAGCATTTCCTGTGTCTGTATTGTTGGTGGCAGGGACAGGAAATGTACTGAGACATAAGCAGGAGGCAAATGCATAAAATGGACTTCAGCCCTCTTACAACAGGAGAGCTTCATATATTAATTGTCTTTTCTTTATTTCATCAGTTAAAAATAAAACCAAAATAAAATCAGAATCCAGCCCTCCTCCACTTACCTCCAGCCTGATGGAAGCTTGGGAAGTAGAACCAGCTATGGTGACAGCTTCATCAGAGGTACACCGTCTAAGATCTCACTGAAAAGGCATCCACTAAGCTCGTTCTCTCCAGGACTTTCCTCTGAGTACTTAGTCTACGCCCCTCATGTGTGCCAAGGACCTAGCTGAAACAAAATGAAGGGTGAACATATTCATAATAACTGATCACTCATTTTGTTTTAAAACTAAAGAACCTATGTTTACTTCATTATAATATAATTTTCTGCAACAAATATATAAAATCATTACTAGCTTTGTGAGTGTCTGTGTGTGTATGTGCGTGATTTATATACATGTGTGTGCATGATATCACTGATGTCAAAGGAGGACTTCAAATACTCTGCTTAATCAGTCTCTGCCTTACTCCTTTAAGATACAGTCTCTCTCTGAACCTGGAGCTGTGCTGGTAGGCAGCAAGCCTCAGAGACCATCCCGTCTATGCCTTTCACGAGTCTCAGGTCACATACAGAAAGCCCAGATTTTTATGAGGATACTGGGATCTGATCATAGGTCCTCATGTATGTGCAGCAAATACTCTTCTCCCATAAGTCACCTCTCAAATCCCTCATTCTTCCTTTTGAGAACATTTGCAAAAGTAGCATTCAGTTTAAGGACATGACCTTCCAAAGCCTGTTAAAGGACGTTAAACTCCTTTTTGAGAACATTCTTCCTTTTGAGAACATTTCCAAACGTAGCAGCCAGTTTAAGGATATGGCCTTTCACAGCCTGTAAAAGGACATTAAACTCAACTTGTACTTTCTAAATGTAGGTGTTCTCCCACCAAGGACATGTGCATAGAGTAGTGATGTGCATGAAGTGTTTCTGTTCCTGGACAAGAGGATCCTATGCTCTTGTATGGTCAAAGTGCAGTTCCCAAGGAATTAATAGACTCAGAATCCACTAACATGGAATTATTTATATTGGGATTAAAATAATTGTTCTGTATACAATTTTAAAACACATGACAAGAACTGAGGATAAAACCCCATAGTGGAACCTAACTTGGCACACAAAAGATCCCAAGTTCAACCTCTAATACACAAAAGAGAAGATGAGCCATTAGAAGTAGAAAATGTCTGCATTTTTTCCTTTGAAAAAAGGGGAAATAAACTACAAACCCCTGAAGCCTGCACAATTCCATCATGTGACTAAATCAACCATCACATTATCAAATGCTTCCATGAAGACCTCAGTGAGAAGCTTTTGTTCTTGACAGGGATATGTTATTAAGAAACAATTTATGGTCTTAACAGGCTACAGACAGTAGTTTCATTTCACTAGGACTATCACATAATTTGATCATTTAAAACACTTTACCTGTACATACATTTAAAAGAGTTATGATTGGGCTTCCTTTATACTTGGCAAGTGTTCTACCTACCAGGTGAGCTACAATTTGATTGGCAGAAATATTGACTCTATTCATTCTAGATACTCCAGACTTCTTCACAATGATAAAAATCTTGAAGCAGCTTATCATCCAATCTCCCACTAACTTATTTATTTAATGTAGCCATTCATTCTTTTATAGTGTACTTTGCGAAACTCTGAAAATCACTTACATATGTTTACTTTATTGAATTCTATCATACCAGGAATCTGTCTATATGACCAATGTTTTGTCATTTTAATTATTACAGTTGTTTTACTTTGAATATAAAATCAATGTGCACATCTAATTATCTGTCTTCATAAGTAATGATAATATAATTAAAACATACCTAAACCTGAAGAAAAAGCTATAAATAATCAGTTTTGTTTGGATGACATCAACTCTTTTATTTCATTTTTCTTTGTTTTTGTTTGTTTGAGCAACGACTTTTTAATGACCATATTTTACAATTACACTGGCAAATCATGCATTGGATGTGATTCTGGTCAGCAAATCTGCACAGTCCTTTGCAACTGGACCTGTGAAAGCAAAGCACTTCATCTCTCCTATTGTTTACTATGCCTACTACATTATCTTCAGAATAAACAAAACCCTGTCTTTTCACTGGTATGGATTTCTTTGTCAAATTACCATTGCTGGATGCATCTATTTCTTTCTTTTGTTTCTCAGAAGATGTACATACTGAGGGATCGAAAACAAGCAAAGAAAACAGTGACAATTAAGATGGCAGTTAAAGGTTTTACATGATCTCATTTTTATTGCTTTTTACTTTTAAAGCTAAGTTTAAAATATTTTAAGTATTATGCCTCCTATGAGTGTATATAAGTATATTAAAAGGTCCTAAACATGTGTATTGCCTTATATACACATACTTCTTATATGTGTGCTTATAGTTTATATACAATAGTTTCATTTAACCAAATATAAAAGGTCCTTATATTTAAAGGACGTTTGTTGTGGAAGATTAAAAAAAAATCCATGCTCCCACCAGCAAGGCACCAGTGGTGGGCAGGCCAGCATTTTCTCAGCCTGACTGACTCTCTGACTCAGAGCGGAAATCTCTCCACTAAGTTCCCATGGCGGGTCATTGCAATGCACGCCCCATGGTTCCAAATTCCCATGGCTGGCTGGGTTGCCCTGCCACCATTCCTTTCTCTGGAACCCAGCTGAGTAGCCATGTGAAGGAAAACCCCACACAATCTTAATTTATAATCAGCAGGTAACACAATTTCTGGGCTCAGCAACTAGCATCCTAATTTGTAAGCTATTCTAAGTTATAAATTCTCCAGTAATGGATCCAGGCGAAAATGTCACCTGTACCAGGGGCTTCTGCTACCTACATTTAGTCCTCCATGCTCTCTCTGGTCCTAAAGCAAGAATCTTTCTCTTGCCTTCCCTCTTCCCCTCTCCCACTGGGAAATCCCACTTACTCACCCATTGATTGGCTCCTTGAAAACTTTATTTATTAGGGGAAGGTTCTGCCACACACCAATATCTAAGAAAATATTAAAATGAGTCCTGCCTACCAAGTACTAGGCAAATACTGTATCAACTGAGCTCCATCTGATCTCCTGAAAATTTAACTCTGTGGTCCATATCTCAGGGAATCTGATACACAGTTCTCATCAGATCACCTGAGAGGAGAGTGACAGGGGTGGGGTGGGGGATTCTTGTGTCCTTAAAAGCAGACACTTTGAAGTGATTTCTTTGGGAAGATAAGGGGAGAAAAACCCACAAATGGGAGCCAGTTTTGCTTGTATGGCTTGTTACCCATCCAGTAACTCTGAGTTGAATAATACCAGGTTCCCTTTTCTTAGTTTTTTAAGATATGCAGAGTCAGTATTCTGAGCCAGACCAGTGAAATTTAGAGCCCAGGTTTCTAAGAGACATTCTGATTGGAAAGGAAGGGGCTAGGTTTAGGAAGTACTTACATGCACTCTAAAGATGCCTCATGCAGCCCAGATGGGGTAGGGTAGTTATTGCGGGGACGCTGGCAGAACAGAAGTAGTTTTGAAGGGGAAAAAGACAAAGATTTGTTTGATCTGATTTTTTGAAAACTGTTTATTAGGATACAAAGAATTTTTCAAAACTATTTCCTTTCAGGAAAGCAAAGATACTATCCCTGAATCACCTGATACCATGACAACACCGTTTTTGAAGGAAAAGCCTAAGATTCCATTACTTTCAGCAACCAGCACAAGCCAGGCTGAGGGTGAACCCCTGACTCCTCAGAGATTTCCAACAACAGCCTCCAGCAGTCTCCAGACACCCCTGGAGCCTACAGAAATATCGTCCACCATATTGGTAACATCTCAGGGTTCTTCAGCACCATATTCCACCTGTGACAAATCTTCTCGGGTGCCTCCAGTGACAGCCTCCAGCAGCATCCAGACCATCCAGACATGTCTGGCAACCTCAACACTTCCTTGTAGTCACCAAGCTACTCTGAAGTCTCCAAAAACAGAGCCCAGCAGTGTCCAGGCCACTCAGATGACTCAAGCAATAAAGGCAAGTGGTCATAATTGTCCTCAGGTGCCTACAGCAGCAGTATCCAGCAGTTTCATTAAACCTCAGGTGACCTCAGCAAGGTTACTCAGTGGTGTTCAAACTCCTTTGATGCCTCAAGCAACAGTGCCCAGCCGTGCCCAGACCTTTCGACTAACCCCAGCAAAAATGACCAGTGGTTGTAATAGTCCTCAGATGTCTGCAGCAACAGTATACAGCAGTTATAGTAACCCTCATGTGACTCCAGTGCCCAGCAGTGTCCAGATCTTGCAAATGAACCTAGCAGCAATGACCATTGGTTGTAATAGTCCTCATGTATCTGCAGCAACAGTATCCAGCCATTACAATAACCCTTGGGTGACTCCAGCAACATTTCCTGGAAGTGCCCAGACCTTGCAACTCTACCCAGCAGCCATGGCCCACGGCTGTAATAGTCCTCAGGTGTCTGCAGCAACAATATCCAGCAGTTACAATAATACCCCTCAGGTGTCTTCTGTAACAGTGCCCAGGAGTTTTCCTGCCATGTCTCTGTCTCCAGCAACACCACTCAAGGTAATGACTGGCTATTCTCATCATATAATGAAGACAAAAATTAACTTAATCTTGGAAGATATTCTGATTAACCATCTATGATATATACTGTCTAGTTGAAATAAGTCACTATCTATTTTAAACATATGATTTGCGGTCCTTCCTAAATTCATTTTACACTCCTCTTATTCTCTGCTGTATTATGAAATCCTACATTTCATTGAACACCTAAACACCCTTGTTCTTTAAGGAACACAATTAAACATTTATTTCGTTTTACTTTTTTTTGTTGTTATTTTGACTTTCTTTTTTTTTTTTTACCATAGGTGAAGTGTTTAAATGCAAAATATAATGTAGAAATATAAAATGTATTCTCAATGATTTCCTTTTTTAAATTTAATTTTATTTGTTATTAATATTTTACATTCCACATTCCATTCCCTGCCCCTCCCTATACACCCTCTGCTCCAGACCTCCTCTCTACCCCATCTACACTCCCTGGGGCCTTCAGTATCTTGAGGGTTAGGTGCATCATCTATGAATGAACACAGACATGGAAGTCCTCCACTGATTGTGTGTTGGGGGCCTCATATCAGCTGGTGTATGCTGTCTGTGTGGTGGTCTAGTGTTTGAAAGAACTCAGGGATGCAGATCAATTGAGACTGCTGGTCTTCGTACAGGATCACCCTTCTCCTCAGCTTCTTTCAGCATTCCCCAATTCAGTAACATGCTTCTGTCTATTGGCTGGCTGCAAATATCTGAATCTGACACTTTCAGCTGCTTGTTGGGTATTTCAGAGGGCAGTCATGATAGATCCCTTTTTGTAAGCACTCCATAGCCTCAGTAATAGTGTTAGGCCTTGGGACCTCCCCTTGAGCTAGATTCCACTTTGGGCCTGTCACTGAACCTTCTTTTCGTCAGGCTCTTCTCCATTTCCATCCCTGTAATTCTTTCAGACACAAACAAGTATGGGTCAGAGGTGTGACTGTGGGATGGCAACCCATCTCTCACTCTTCCTGCTGGAGGTGGGCTCTATAAGTTCCCTCTCATTACTGTATAAATCTGATTTCATCCAATGTCCCTCCTTTTGAGTCCTGAGAGTTTCTCGCTTCCTAGGTCTCTTGTGCATTCTGGAGGGTCCCCCCACCCTCCTATCTTCTGGGGTTTCCTGTTTCCATTCTTTCTGTTGGCCCTCAGGGCTTCAGTCCTTTTCCCTCACCCTATACCAGATCAGGTTCCCCTCTCCCAGCCACTCCTGCCCCACCCTGTCTACTTTCCCTCCCAGGTCCCTTCCTCACTCCCCACTTGTGACTGCTTCCTTCTCCCTCCCTCACTTGGGCACTTTATTTTGTTGAACTTTTTAAATTCTGTGGACTGTATCTTGGGTATTCTGTACATTTATTTATTTATTTATTTATTTATTTATTTATTTATTTATTTATTTATTTATTGGCTAATATCCACTTATTAGTAAGTACATACAATACATGTCCTTTCGGGTCTGAGTTACCTCACTTGGGATGATATTTTCTACCTTCATCTATTTGCATGCAAAACTCAGGATGTCCCATTCTTAATAGCTGGGTAGTATTTAATTCTGTAAATGAACCACATTGTCTGTATCCATTCTTCTTTTATGGGACATCTAAGTTGTTTCCAGCTTCTGTCTATCACAAATAAGGCTGCTATGAACATAGTGGAACCTGTGTCCCTGTGGCATGGTGGGACATGTTTGGAGTATATTCCCAAGAATGGTATATCTGGATCTTCAGGTAGATCTTTTTCCAATTTTCTGAGGACCCTCCAGATTGATTTTCAGAGTGGTTGTACCAGTTTGCAATCCCACTAGCAATGGAGGAGTCTTCCCCTTTCTCCACACCCTCTCCAACATGTAGTGTCAACTGAGGTTTTGATCTTAGCTATTCTGATTGGTGTAAGGAGGAATCTCAGGGTCATTTTGATTTGCATTCCACTGATCACTAAGGACTTTGAACATTTCTTTAGGTGCTTCTCAGCCATTTGAGATTCCTCAGTTGTGAAATCTCAGATTAGTTCTACACCCCATTTTTTAATTGTTTTTTTTTGTTGTTGTTGTGTTTTGTTTTGTTTTGGGATGGGGAGTTGATTAGCTTTTTGAGTTCTTTATATATTTTGAATATTAGCCTTCTATCAGATTTGGGGTTAGTGAAAACTTTTTCCCAATCTGTAGGTTGCCGATTTGTCTTATTGACTATGTCCTTTGCCTTACAGAACCATTCCAGTTTCATTAGGTCCCATTTATCAATTCTTGATCTTAAAGCATGAGCTATTCTAGTTCTGTTTTGGAAACTTCCCTCTGTGCCAATGAGCTCAAGGCTCTTTGCCACTTTTTCTTCTACCAGATTCAGTGTATCTGGTTTATGTTGAGGTCCTAGATCAACTTGGACTTGAGCTTTGTACAAGGTGACATATATGGGTCTGTTTTTATTCTTCTACATACAGATAGCCAGTTAGACCAGCACCAATTATCGAAGATTATTTTTTTTCCATTGTATATTTTTGGCCTCTTTGTAAAAAAATCAAGTAACCATAACTGTGTGGTTTTATTTCTGTCTCTTAAATTCTATTCTATTGATCAACATGTCTGTCTCTGCACCAATACCATGCAGTTTTTACCACTATTGCTCTGTTGTAAAGCTTGAGGTCAGGGTTGGCGATCCCTCCAGACATTCTTTCATTATTAAGAATTATTTTCTCTAGTCTGGGTTTTTTGCCTTTCCAGACAAATTTGAGAATTGCTCTTTCCATGTCTTTGAAGAATTGTGTTGGGATTGTGATGGCGATTGCATTGAATCTATAAATTGTCTTTGGTAGGATGGCCATTTTTACTATGTTATTTCTGCCAATCCATGAGCATGGAAGATCTCTCCATTTTCTGACATCTTCACTTTCTTTCTCAAGAGACTTGAAGTTATTGTCATATAGGTCTTTCACTTGTTTGGTTAGAGTTACCCCAAGATATTTTATACTATTTGTAGCTATTGTGAAGGATATTGTTCCCCTAATTTCTTTCTCATCATGTTTATCCTTTGTGTACAGGGATGTTAGAGATTTATTTGAGTTAATTTTATATCTGGCCACTTTGCTGAAGATTTTTTTATCAGCTGGAGAAGTTCTCTGGAAGAATTTTTGATGTTGCTTATGTATACTATCATATCATCTGAAAATAGTGATACTTTTATTTCTTCTTTATCAATTTGCATCCCCTTGATCTCTTTTTGTTGTCTTATTGTGCTACCTAGCACTTCAAGTACTATATTGAATAGATATGGGGAAAGTGGGCATCCTTGTCCTGTCCTAATTTCAGTGAGATTGCTTTAAGTATGTCTTCATATAATTTGATATTGGCTGTTGGTTTGCTGTATATTACTTTTATTATGTTTAGATATGGGCCTTGAATTCCTCATCTCTTTAATACTTTAAACATGAAGGGATGTTGTATTTTGACAAGTGATTTTTCAGCATCTAAGAAGATAATCATGTTACTTTTTTCTCTGAGTTTGTTTATATAGTGTATTTCCACTAATGAATTTCCATATGTTGAAACATCCCTGAATCCTTGGGATTCACCTACTTGATCGTGGTGAATGATGGTTTTGTTTTTGGATTTGGTTTGCAAGAATTTTATTGAGTATTTTTGTATCAATATTCATAAGCTAGATTTGTCTGAAGTTCTCTTGTTTGGTTGGGTCCTTGTGTCATTTATGTATCAGAGTAACTGTGGCTTCATAGAATGGCTTAGGTAGTATTCCTTCTATTTCTATTTTATGGAATAGTTTCAGGAAAATTGGTATCAGGCCTTCTTTGAAGTAATGGTATGATTCTGCACTAAATCCATCTGGGCCTGGGCTTCATTTGGTTGGGAGGTTTTTAATGACTTCTTCTATTTCCTTGTGTGATATGGGCTGGTTTAGGTAGTTTACCTGCTCTTGGTTTTAACTTTGGTATGTGGCATCAGTCTGGAAAACCATCCATGTCATCTAGATTTTACAGTTTGAGTATAGGCTTTTAGAGTAGGATCTGATGATTTTTAAAAAAATTCCACCACTTCTTTTATTATGTCTCTTTTTTCATTTCTGATTTTATTAATTTGGATACTGCCTCTCGACCCTTTAGTTAGTTTGACTAGGAGTTTATCTATCTTGCTGATTCTTTCAAAGAAACAGCTTTTGGTTTGCTGATTCTTTGTATTGTTTTCTTTGTTTCTATTTGGTTAATTTCAGCCATGAGTTTGACTATTTCCTGCCTTCTACTCCTCTTAGGTGAATTTGCTTCTTTTTGTTCTAGGGCTCTCAGGTGTGCTGTTAAGTTCTTATTTTAAGATCTCTCCAGTTTCTTTACCAGGGCCCTTGGTGTTATGAACTTTCCCCTTAGCTCTGCTTTCACTGTGTCCCATAGGTTTGGGTATAATGTGTCAACATTTTCATTAAATTCCAGAAAGTCTTCAATTTCTTTCTTTATTTCTTCCCTGTTCAAGTTATCACCGAGTAAAGAATTGTTCAGTTTTCATGTGTATGTGTTCTTTCTGTAGTTTTTGCTGTTATTGAAGACCAGCCTTAGGCCATGGTGGTCTAATAGAATGCATAGTATTATTTCAATCTTCTTGTATATGTTGAGGGTTGTTTTGTGACCAATTATATGCTCGATTATGGAGAATGTACCATGAGGTGCTGAGAAGAAGGATTTTTTTCTTTTAGAGTGAAATGTTCTGTAGATATCTGTTATGTCCTTTTGGTTCATAACCACATTTAATTTCACTGTGTCTCTGTTTAGTTTCTGTTTCAATGACCTGTCCATTGGTGAGAGTGGAATGCTGAAATCCCCCACTATTATTGTGTGGGGTTCAATGTGTTTTTTTGAGTTTTAGTAAAGTTTCTTTTTTAAACTTCGGTGCTCTTGCATTTGTGCATAGATTTTCAGAATTGAGACTTTTCTTTTTGTGGATTTTCCCCTTGATGAATATGAAGTGTCCTTCATCACACTTGATAACTTTTGGTTGAAAGTCTATTTTATTCGATATTAGGATAGCAGCTCCTGCTTGTTTCCTTGGACCACTTGCTTGGAAGACCTTTTTCTATCTTTTTACTGTGAGATAGTTCCAGTCTTTGTTGTTGAGGTGTGTTTCTTGTATGCAACAAAAAGCTAGATCTTGTTTGTGTATCCAGTCTGTTAGCTTATGTGTTTTTATAGGTGAGTTGAATCAATTATTATGGAGAGATATTAAAGAAAGATGACTGTTGGTTCCTGACATGTTTGTTTTTGTAGGTGTATTCATTTGTGTGTGGCTCTCTGATTTTGACTTTGTTGTAAGGTGCTTAATATATTGTCCTTTCTTTGGTGCAGGTATCTTTCTTATGTTGGTGTTTTCCTTCCAGGATCCTCTGTAAGGCTTGGTTGGTAGATAGATACTGTTTGAATTTGCTTTTGTCCTGGAATATTTTGTTTTCTCCATCTATGTTGATTGAGAGTTTTGCTGGTTATACTAGCCTGGGCTGATACTTGTGTTTTCTTAGAATCTGAATGACCTCTGACCAGGCTCTTCTGCCTTTCATAGCCTTTGATGAGAAGTCTGGTGTAATTCTGATAGGTTTACCATTGTATGTTACTTGGTATTTTTCCCTTGCAGCGTTTGATATTCTTTCTTTGCTCTGTGCATTTAGTGTCTTGATAACTATGTGATGATATTATCTTTTCTGGTCCCATTTATTTTGGTGTTCTATAGGTTTCTTGTACCTTTATGTCCATCTCTTTCTTTAAGTTGGGGAAGTTTTCTTCTATGATTTTGTTGAAGATACTTTCATGTCCTTTGAGCTGGGAATGTTCATTCTCCTCTATTCTGATTATTCATAGATTTGGTATTTTCATTGTGCTCTGAATTTCCTAGAAGCTTTGAGTTAGGAGTTTATTATGTTTTGAATTTTCTTTGACATTTGTCTCAATTTCTTCTCCCGTATCTTCTACACCTGAGATTCTCTCTTCTATCTCTTATATTCTGTTGATAATACTTATATCTGTAATTTCTGACCTTTTTCCTAGGTTTTTCATTTCCATGTTTGCCTCAATTTGCGTTTTCTTTATTGTTTCTACTTCCACTTTTAGGTCTTGGATTGCTCTATTCAAAACATTCACCTTTTTACTTGTGTTTTCCTGTATGCCACACCCACTCCAATGAGGACTGCATGCAGGCTCAAAAGCTTGGACACAGTTCTGAGCAAACAGTTTCATGGAAACTTAGTCTCCTGGAGCCTTGGCATCCCCATAGCATGTATGCTCCAAACTTATCCCTGTGTTAATCAGTGAATGGATCTGTGTGCTTTCTTTCAGTATTGTTTTATTAATAGGTGCCTCTAAGAAATAATTTTACAAATACCTAAATCAGGTTGAACTTTGCTTCCTGGCCTTCACCAATGTCCTAGGCACTCCTGTAGCTGACCCCTGGGCTTGGAATTTCATAAGAATGTTACTCATTCAGATGAAATGCCCCAGTGTTTACAGTTAGTAATCTGGCATCTCACAGTTTGCCAAATAGGAGCTAGCAATCTCAGGACTAGTTCAAAATAGTAAACTTAGAATCCTCATTACAGTCACTTATGGCAGACTACATTGCATTTTTGAAGAAAGTTGAGTTCTATTGACCAATGGAGATTTCCCTACAGACACTTAAAAGAGCAGCCTGGTTACTCCCATATGCAAGAATTTACAATGGCCTAGGAAGAAGGAGGGTTGTGGTTTAAGGAGGAACTACAGTATTGCATTATTCATGAAAAGGTCAGCAAGAGCAGAACCCCCCTGGTGCAAGCTTTCACAAGGCTCAGAGGAATAGCATAAATTGTGACTAGGGTGTGAAATCCTCACCTGGCTCCTGTCAATAGCTGACTTTAGATAGGGCTGAACTTATCTCAATTGTAAATATTGCCTGATTCCTCTCAGTCTTTATGTATGCATTTTTTGTTTTGTGTCAGATTACTTCAATGTACCTTGGCTGATGTGTCACCTAACTTTTTTGTTTCATCTGTAATATAAATCTTATGTTCAGTTTGAGAAATTATGTTCAGACACAGCACTTTCTCTGTGTCAGTGTCTGTCAACCCTCTGACTCCTTGTCCACGTGATTACCGAATTCCTGGTTCACCATGGGTTGTGGGACCCACTGAGTCCAGTCTGCGGCAGCTTTCGTCTCAAACAGGGACTTTGGAAAAGTAAGGTTTTAATCTCTCTCTCTCTCTCTCTCTCTCTCTCTCTCTCTCTCTCTCTCTCTCTCTTTTCCTTTTCTTCTTTTCTTTTTCTCAGGCAAGGATAGGATCTCATCTGGGTGCTACAGACCAGCTGGTAAAGGATCACCAGTTTGAGGACAATGAGTAAGTTTTAACATGGGGCAGTCTGAGTCCAAACGGAAACAGTTATTTCTATCAGTCTTTAAGCACATGTTGTCCAATCGGGGCCTAAAGGTCTTGGATAAATCCTTACAAGAATTGTATGATTTTGTGCAAAAAAAATCAGCCCCTGGTTTCTGGAGGAGAGAAGCTTGATATTGGAGAATTGGAAGCAAGTAGGTAAAGTTATGAGGAGGTTTCATGAAGAGAATTTATCTAAGGAAGTCCCCAATAATGCCTTTACTCCATGGCAACAAATGAGGGATTTATTGACTGAGAAAACGGACTTTGAATTTCTTGCAGAGGAAGCTCCTTCAGAGCCCTTTGATGATCAGAAAGCGAGACCGTCTGCTTGTGAAAAGAAATGGTGTAATACAGGCAAAAAAGAGGAAAGGTCAGAGAAAAGTGGGACAGAGACAAGTGATGGTGAAGTTGATGAGGAGTGAGATTTAACTGAGGAATTGGCAAAGTATGAGCTAGATGGAGAAAGGGATCATTTTCATGGACCCGAGGCAGCAGTAAGGAGAAGCCTTTAATCGTGGCACCAACACCAAAACCGCCGACTTTTGCTTCCCCTTGGTTTTGATGCTGCTGTGGCAGAAGCAAAAAGACAAGGAGATTTTATTCACTTGCCCAGTAATTTACATAGAAGGTGATGAGCCACTTTTAAACAACAACAACAACAACAACAACACTTAAGAGCTACAGTCAGTGGTAAAGATATTGGGCCCTGCTGCACCTTTTACCTTACAGGTTTTGGAATGTAGTAGTGAGCCAGTGGCTTACTCCACACGACTGGCATCAGACAGCCAAGGCTACTCTCACTTCCTGCGATTACATTCTCTATAGAACAGAGTATGAAGAGAAGGCCAGAAAAACAGTGAAGGAAAACTTGTCAAAACATGGACCTAAGCCCATGGTGTCCATGCTTCTTGGCAAAAGGACTTTGCTAGACCAGCAGCACAACTAAAAATTCCAAAGGCAGTGCTGGAAAGAATAATCAGATAACTGTCCCTAGCTTGTGGAGTTTACCCCCACCTGGGGCTATGCCCACAATCCTTTCAGAAATCAGGCAAAAGCACGAGTCATAAGAGAGTTTTGTGGCTAAATGGGAAGAGACAGTTTCTAGAATGTTTCCTCTCTCGGAAGGGACTTACATATTAATAAAACAATTGGCTTGGGAAAACGCGAGCACCTTGTCCCAAGACCTGATCAGACCAATCCATAAAACAGGACCCTTACAGGATTATTTTAAAGCATGTGTAGATGCCTCACGAGCTGTAGTCCAAGGTATAGCTTATGCTGCAGCAATGAAGGGACAGAAATTCAGTGCCTATACCAGAAATACTTATGGGAATGGAAAAGCATTCCCAAGGGAATGAAGCTACATGTTTCAGCTGTGGAAAATCGAGACACCTGAGAAAGGATTGTAAAAATCCCTCGGGAAACAAGAAGGGCATTCCTCCAGGTCCCTGCCTGTGGAGAGCCGTGCTGTGAGCAATCGCCATTATAAGATGGCGCTGGCTCCCGCTGTGCCTAACTAGTAAATAAGCCTTGTACGCAGCTGTGAGAGTGAACTCACGCCTAGGCACTGCCCATTTCGGGGTGTAGTAATGAGGTGATGGGCGAGCAACTAATCAGGAGCTGACATGCCACATCAGGTGCTGAAACGCCACACTGAGGGCTATATAAGCAGCACCATTTTACCGGGGTCTGGGTCTTCCCTTTTTAAGAAGCAATAAAGCTTGCTGCAGAATAATCTGATTGTCTGAGTGTGTTCTTGCTGGCGAGAACGTTAGCTCGGTACAAGTGGCGCTGAGTAGCCCGGGAACTTCATACCATCACTGGCGCAAGGGAGATCTCCCGTTCGCAGGGCCGGTTCAGAACTGCGGGACATAAGGCTCTGTAAGGTATGTTCGGTCTTGAAATTTCTTCAGTGTTAGAGGCCTTTTGATTGTTTTCACGGAGCTCGTTCTTTTTCTTTTGCTTTCGTTTTGCTTCCACTGCTGGAACTGCTGACTGGTTCTCAGTCGTGGTCAGGCATGGTTAGACAACAGGGCAGTGAGCAGTATGGGAACTTCCCACTCCGTAGTGACTGCCTTACGGTCGGTCTTGAGGCAATGTGGCCTAAAAATCACCACTAAGACCATAGATGGCTTTGTTAAAGAGATAGATCGCATAGCACCGTGTGTGCTCAGGGTCATTAACTATTGCTCTTGGGAGAAACTGAAAGGATATATAGTTAGGGAACAGCAGAACGGCAAACTTAAAGCAGGGACCATGCCATTGTGGAAACTGGTAAGATCGTGCTTAACAGACTAGGATTGTCAGCAAATGGTTGAAGCAGGGCAGAGAGTCCTGGACGAGATTCAAGACAGTCTATCAGAGACAGAGCGGGGAGAGAGATTAAAAATTGAGAGGAAACAAGGTGCACTGAAGAATAAAGGCCTTTCCCCGGGCCTTGAGCCCGAGGAAAAGAGAAATAAGGGAAAAAATGCCCTGGGCAAGCTTAGAAAAAGGACTAAGGGAAAGGGAGAGAAAAAGAAAGATCAAGCTGGAGGGACACATAAGGGAAGGAGCCTCTATCCGCCATTAGATGAGTTCAAGGCACTAGCTGTTAGTAGCTCAGAATCGGATAAGGAACTTAGCTCCTCTGTGGAAACAGACTTAGAGGAAGAAGCGGCAGGCTGTGAGGGAGAAAAATACCAGCCAGATGAAAGACAAGCTAATCAGTCACAGAATAACACGAAAGCAGCTAGAGACAAATGTCAAATTGCTGCGTGGTCTCTGGGCCCTCAACCTCTGGGTCCTAGTGCACCTCCACCCTATGTGCAGAGGTATCATTCAGACTCATTCATTCCACAAGAGGAACAGAGAAAAGTGCAGCAAGCGTTTCCAGTCTTTGAAGGCGCCAATGGTGGATGCGTTCACGCCCCGGTGGATTATGTACAGATTAAAGAACTTTCAGAGTCAGTCTGTAACTATGGAGTCAATGCAAATTTTACTGTAGCACAATTCGAAAGGCTTGCTACTCTGGCAATGACCCCTGGCAATTGGATGACTGTAGTAAGAGCTGCAGGTACTAACATGGGAATGTATCTAGAATGGAAAGCTTTGTGGCAAGACTCCTGTCAAGCACAGGCAAGGGTCAATGCCACTGTTGAAGGGCACCAAAGAACATGGACTTTTGAGTTGCTTACAGGTCAGGGAGAACACGCTACTAATCAGACAAATTACCATTGGGGGGCGTATGCCCAAATCTCAGCTGCCGCCGTTAAGGCATGGAAGGCACTCTCTAGGAAGGAAGAGGCAAGTGGATATTTGACAAAGATTACTCAGGGTTCCCAGGAGTTGTTGTCAGGCTTTGTGGCTAGAATGACAGAAGCGGCAGGAAGAATCTTTGGGGACCCAGAGGCAGCTATGCCTTTAATTGAACAGTTAGTCTATGAACAGGCTACACAAGAATGCAGGGTGGCTATTACACCTAGAGAGAGCAAGGGATTGCAGGACTGGTTGAAGGTTTGCCATGAGCTTGGAGGGCCACTCACTAATGCCGGTTTAGCAGCTGCCATTCTACAAGGGCAAAAATGCCCTGACATGGCTGAGATCAATCTCTGCTATAATTGTGGCAAGCCAGGACACTTAAAAAAGGACTGTAGAGCCCTTGTCAAAAGGAGAGCACCAGGACTATGTACTAAGTGTGGGAAAGGATATCATTGGGCTAGAGATTGTAGGTCAGTCAAGGACATTCGAGGCAGGCCCCTGCAGCCAGAATTTCCTCAAGCAGTAGATAATGAGGCCATTTTAAAAAACCAGTACAGGGCCCCCAGGTCTCAGGGCCCGAAAACATATGGGACCCCGACAGGCAAAAGGTGGACCCCACAGTCCGCAGGGCAACAGAAGGATCAGCTGGGTTGGACCTCCGTGCCACCACCTGATTCATGCTGATGCCCCAAATGGGGGGGGGGGCAACCCATTCCTACTGACTACAAAGGGCCTCTGCCATCTGGAAGTGTTGGCCTAATACTGGGCCGGGCCTCCCTTACCTTACAAGGCCTTATTGTTCACCCTGGAGTAGTAGATCAAGACTATGAAGGGGAACTTCAAGTTCTCTGTTCCTGTCCTCAGGGTGTCTTTTCTATTTCACAAAGGGATAGAATAGCTCAGTTAATAATTTTGCCAAGCCTACATGGCTATTTTCCTTCCTCTGGTGTCCCTCGAGCTGCCAGAGGAATTGGTTCTACTGGAAATGATTCTGCTTACTTAATAATTCCTCTTGACTCCAGGCCATCCTTAAAATTAGTTATAGAAGGGAAACAATTTAAAGGGATTTTAGACACAGGAGCAGATAAAAGTATCATCTCTTCCCACTGGTGGCCAAAAGCCTGGCCCGTTACTCAGTCATCACATTCTTTACAAGGGTTAGGTTATCAGTCCTGCCCCACTATTAGCTCCCGTTATTTGAGTTGGCAAGTGCCTGAAGGTCAAATGGGACGATTCACTCCCTATGTTTTACCACTCCCAGTAAATCTCTGGGGGAGAGACATTTTACAGGCACTAGGAATGACCTTGACTAATGAATACTCGCCACAAGCTGTTCAAATGATGAAGAAAATGGGCTATAAAGAAGGAAGGGGATTAGGGAAAGGACAGCAGGGTAGACTTGAACCTATCCCTCAAGAAGGTAATAATGGAAGACAAGGTTTGGGTTTTTCCTAGGGGCCTTTGAGGGCTTCATGCCCATACCATGGCTTACACAGGAAGCTGTGTGGGTTTCTCAATGGCCTCTCTCCTCTGAAAAATTACAAGCAGCCACAAAACTGATTTCTGAACAGCTATGTTTGGGTCATTTAGAGCCCTCTACCTCACCCTGGAATACACCTATTTTCGTAATTAAGAAAAAATCTGGCAAATGGCCCTTATTACATGATCTTAGAGCAATTAATGTACAAATGCACCTGTTTGGGCCAGTTCAACGAGGGTTACCATTGCTTTCTGCCTTACCCAAAAATTGGGAAATTATAATTATAGATATTAAAGATTGTTTTTTCTCTATACCTTTATGCCCTCAAGACAGGCAAAGATTTGCACTTACCATCCCAGCCATTAATCATTTAGAGGCTGATCAAAGATACCAATGGAAGGTCTGACTTCAGGGGATGGTGAATAGCCCCACCATATTTCAATTGTATGTGCAATTGGCACTTAAGTCAGTTAGAGAGCATTTTCCATCATTACTTTTGATAATTTATATGGATGACATTTTGATTTGCCATAAAAATTCACACTTATTTCAAGATGCATACCCTATATTAATAAAAACGTTAGGGCAATGGGGATTGCAGGTGGCCACCAGAAAGGTGCAAGTTGCTCGAATGGAAGCCTTCCTAGGGTCACTCATATATCCTGACAAAATTGTTCCTCAAAAATTAGAGATTTGCAAAGATCAACTACATACTTTGAATGATTTCCAAAAATTGCTAGGAGATATTAATTGGCTAAGACCATTTTTGAAAATTCCATCAGCAGAATTAAAGCCCTTATTTGATATATTAGAGGGAGATAACCACATCTCCTCCCACAGAGCACTTACCCCACCTGCATGCCAAGCTTTACAAACGATAGAAAAGGCCTTACAAGATGCTCAATTACAACGCATTGACGAGTCAAAGTCATTTGAATTGTGCATATTAAAAACTGCACAGTTACCAACAGCAGTCTTGTGGCAAAATGGACCCTTATTGTGGGTCCATCCTAATGCTTCCCCTGCAAAAATCACTGAGTGGCATCCTAATGCAGTTGTTGAACTTGCACTTCGGGGGATAAAAGCAGCCATTACTCATTTTGGGAAAGAACCTCATATGCTAATTGTGCTTTATACCTCTGCTCAAGTCCAAACCCTGGCAGCAACAACTAACAATTGGGCAGTCTTGGTTGCCTCCTATTCAGGAAAAATTGATAATCATTATCCAAAACATCCAATTTTACAGTTTGCCTTGAGCCAAGCCATAGTGTTTCCAGTAATAACAGCCAAACTCCCACTTCTGGATGGGGTAGTAGTATATACAGATGGATCCAAATCTGGCATAGGGGCATATGTAGTAAATGGCCAAGTAACATCTAAAGAATATAATGAGACATCACCCCAGGTTGTAGAGCGTTTGGTGGTTCTGGAGGTCCTTGAAACCTTCCTGGGACCGCTCAATATTGTATCTGATTCCTTATATGTGGTTAATGCAGTTAACATGCTTGAAGTTGCTGGCTTAATTAAACCCTCTAGCAAGCTTGTTCATATTTTTTCAGCAAATTCAGTCAGCCCTGTAACATAGAAGACATCTTGTGTATATTACTCATGTCAGGGCTCATTCTGGCCTTCCTGGCCCCATGTCTCATGGAAATGACTTGGCAGACAAAGCCACTAGAATCATGGCTGCTGCTCTGTCCTCGCAGGCAGAGGCTGCAAGGGAGTTTCATAAACACTTCCATGTGACGGCTGAAACTTTACGCCGCCATTTCACTTTAACCAGGAAAGAAGCTCGTGACATTGTCACCCAATGTCAAAACTGTTGTCAATTTCTGCCTACTTCTCATGTAGGGGTAAACCCCATAGGCATCAGGCCATTACAGGTCTGGCAAATGGATGTCACTCATATTTCCTCCTTTGGAAGAAATCAATATTTACATGTTTCCATTGATACCTGCTCTGGTGTTATGTTTGCTACACCTTTAACAGGTGAGAAAGCCTCTCATGATATACAGCACTGTTTAGAAGCTTGGAGTGCTTGGGGCAAGCCCACAATCCTTAAAACTGATAATGGGCCAGCATATACCTCTACTAAATTTCAGCAATTTTGTCATCAAATGGATGTCACTCACTTGACTGGCCTTCCTTATAATCCTCAAGGACAAGGCATTGTGGAACATGCCCACCATACACTCAAGTCTTATTTTATAAAACAAAAGGGGGGAGTTGATGAGACTCTGCCCTCAGTGCCAAGAGTAGCTGTATCCATGGCACTCTTCACACTTAATTTTTTGAATCTTGACGAGCAAGGTCGCTCTGCAGCTGATCGACATAGCTCAGACCCTGATAAACCAAAAGAAATGGTGAAATGGAAGGATATCTTATCTGGTCTGTGGAAAGGCCCAGATCCTATTTTAATAAGATCCAGGGGAGCTGTTTGTGTTTTTCCACAGAGTGAAGACAACCCATTTTGGCTGCCGGAATGACTCACCCAGCAAGATAGTAATCAAGGATGGTGTGGAAGATGCTGACCTCCTGAGGACTGCTCCTGATCCTGACAATGCTGAACTTGTCTCAGGTTCCTAGTATAATGGGCGAACAGAGATGGGCCATTCTCTCGACTTTCCCTAAACCAATGCCAGTTCACCATGATGCTATAGTTTTTCCAAAATTCTTTACTACCAATAAAACATTGGATTTACCATATCTACCCTATGATCCCACCTGAGCACCATTAGGAGAAAATCGCTCTTTATTAGAACAGGATTCTTTATGCTTTCAAATTAATGGACCAGGAAAATTTATCAACCTCACAGCCTGAGCCTTGGGGATGTTTGATGGGAAGCGAGGAGGCTGGGTGAGAACGACCCAAGATACTTCCAACACAGGTATAACCATTACAAATCGGACCTTCTGGCAGGAGGCAATTTGGGTTAATGGTACATTTCTACCACCTAACTTTTCAAACAAAGAACATCCCCACCAACCAAGAATAGCCCCCCATTGTAGCTTGGAAGACAAAGGGCTGATCCTGCCTTGGTCTGATTGTCAATCCTCCATCACTCGTTGGGAAGATTAGAGTAAAACCTTTTCCTTTTCTCCCAATATGTTGGCTGACCCAGAGAAGGAATTTATTATGAGACAGGGACTTTTCCTACAGGACTTTAGAATTCATCCCTTTCACAAGTGGGTGCTCTGTGGAGTCAATGGCAGCTGTACAGAACTCATTCCTTTGATCTTTATCCAGGGAGGAGCGGCTGGAAAGTCCTCTTTTACTGGCATCTCAAGATTTGTTCAGTATTGGAGAATAAATGCTGCCTCCCTGGACTCTGATGGATATACCAGATATACTAATTCCAGTGTAGAGATCACTGGGTTCAATAAAACTTTGGTAAACCTGATTAATTATCCACCTACCCCAGTCTGTGTTTACCCCCCTTTCTTGTTTATCCTTTCAAATGATTCATTTGAAGTCTGTTCCAATAATTCTTGTTGGATTTCCCAATGTTGGGATGTAAAAAGGACACCTGCGCCATGGTGGCCCGGATCCCACGTTGGATCCCTGTTCCGGTGGAAACACCCTCCACCTTATCCCTGGTTCGACAAAAAAGAGACTTTGGCATTACTGCTGCCGTGATCATAGCAATTTCAGCCAGTGCAGCTGCTGCTACAGCTGCGGGGTACGCTATGGCTAGAATGGTTCAAGCAGGCACAAAATTAAATCAGCTTTCAGTTGATCTGACTGATGCCATCAATGTCCAAACTTCTGCTAGTACCCAGTTGAAGGGAGGGCTGATGATTTTGAATCAGCGCCTTGACCTGGTTGAGGAACAGATAGCTGTCCTATACCAGATGGTCCAGTTGGGTTGTGAAAGAAAATTGGGCGCTCTGTGAATTACCAGTGTCCAATATGAAAATTTTACTCATGCAGCTAATCTGTCTAGACAGCTTTCCTTGTATCTTGCAGGAAATTGGTCCGAGGGGTTCGATGAGACTCTTGAGGCCCTGAGGGCGGCAGTTTTAAGGATCAACTCAATGCGAGTGGACCTGTCATTGACAGAGGGCCTCTCCTCCTGGATTTCATCTGCATTTTCTTATTTTAAGGAATGGGTAGGGGGTAGGTTTATTTGGTACTGCCATCTGCTGTGGACTTGTGTTCATGCTCTGGTTGGTTTGCAAGCTCAGAGCCCAACAAACAAATGACAAGGTCGTGATAGCGCAAGCACTTGCTGCCATTTAACAAGGGGCCTCCCCCGAAATCTGGCTATCTATGCTCAAGAATTAGTTGACATTTGTCATTTTTTGGCTGGCCTCTTTTGTAGAGTTCGCCCTAGGTCATTTAGTAGTTACTGTCACATAGCACTGCGGTATCCAGGGACGGACAACTTTCCTCGTGCACAGATCAACCTAAAACACGGGGCCCGGTGGCAATAGGGTTACCCTATGACAGGAAAGGCTTTGACATTAGAGGAACGACCTAAGACAGGAACCACAGATGATGGACATAATTATACAGACCTAGTCCAGCCTCATTTTAATAAAACAAAAAGAGGGAGATGTGGAGAGCCGTGCCGCAAGCAATTGCCATTATAAGATGGCGCTGGCTTCCACTGTGCCTAACTAATAAATAAGCCTTGTACTTATTTACTCACGCCTAGTCACTGCTCATCTTGGGGCGTAGTAATGAGGTAATGGGCGAGCAACTAATCAGGAGCTGACATGCCACATCAGGTGCTGAAACACCACGCTGAGGGCTATATAAGCAGCACCATTTTCCGGGGTCTGGGTCTTCCCTCTTTAAGAAGCAATAGAGCTTGTTGCAGAAGAATCCGGATGTCCAAGTGTGTTCTTGCTGGTGAGAACTTTAGCTCAGGACACCTGCCCATGCTGTGGCAAAGGAAAGCACTGGAGAAATGAATGTAAATCAAAGTTCCATAAGGATAGGACTCCACTCACTAAAGAAGTGGGTGAAAACTAGTGAAACAAAAAGCTAGATAGGGAGTAGCCTCTTAGTCCCGGAGAAGAGAGAGGCACAGAGTGAAGAGGGTGGTAAAGAATCCACTCCTCTGAATCCAGAGGCTCAGGAATTTACTATCCATCCTTTACCTAGAGCTGATCCAGGGAGTGCAGGGTTAGATCTGGCAGCTTTAACAGATATTATACTTTCTAGTTGGAATGGTGTGCATTTCACCTCCACTTCAGTGTTGGGTACCTTGCCTCCAGGAACTGTAGGCCTCATTATTGGCCACAGCTCCAGTTATAAGAAAAACTTTGAGGTGGTCCCTGGAGTTGTGGATTCTGACACTTCAGGTGAAATTAAAGATATGGTTAAAGCGTTAAAGAAGACAGTACAACTTCATAAAGGTCAAAGAATAGCTCAGCTCTTATTATTACCTTATTTACAACTCCCCAATCCTACATTGAAAGGAGAGCAAGGCAAAGGACAATTTGGGTCTATAGATACTGTAGCCTGAGTGCAATAAACTAATGATCAGAGACCTTCTAAGAATATTGTTATCAATGGAAAATCATTTAAGGGACTTCTAGATACAGGAGCTGACAGGATCTGTATTGCAGGTAGAGATTGGCCTTCATCTTGGCCTGTTCACCATGCATCCTCTATTCTACAAGGGTTAGGGATGGCTGCTAATGTAGCCCAAAGTTCACAAATATTAAAATGGAAGTGTGAAGGAAAAACAGGACATGCACAGCCTTATGCCATAGCTTCCCTACCTTTCTCATTTTGGGGAAGAGACATTATGGAGGATATGAATGTTAAACTGGTTACCTCAGACAATTTAAACTGGCAGAATTTTTCATAGGGGTCACTGATGAGAATTTATATGCTGATAAAATTGAATAGAGAGATCCAGAGCCTGTGTGTACTAATCAGTGACCCCTAACTGAGGAAAAGAGACAGGCTATTGAAGAGCTGGTGAATAAACAATTAGAGAAAGGACATAAAGAGGAGTTCAACAGTCCATGGAACACTCCAATATTTGTTATAAAGAAAATATCAGGGAAATGGAGACTTTTGCAAGATCTTAGAGCAGTAAATTCTACTCTGCATGATATGGGAGCCTTGCAACCAGGGCTCCCTTCACCAGTTGCTATTCCAAAACAATACGATATTATAGTTATAGATTTACAGGATTGCTTCTTCACAATAAAATCAAATCCTGAAGATTCCAAAAGATTTGCTTTTAATGTTCCCTCAGTGCATTTGCAAAGGCTGTTCAGAAGATTTTGGTGGAAAGATTTACCTCAAGGAATGAAGAATAGTCCTATGTTGCGCCAAAAATTCGTAGATAAGGCTTTATTGGAAGTAAGGAAATCATTTCCTCAAGTGTATATAATTCATTTTATGGATGATATTTTATTGACTACAGAGAGTAAAGAGCAAACAGCAGGTTTTGCAAATAACTATAGAATGTTTAACTAAGTATGGGCTAATAGTAGCTCCAGAAAAAAATTCACCATAATAGAGCTTTAAGATATTTGGGTAATTTAATATGTAAAGATTATATTTCTTCTCAAAAGGTTACCATTAGCTTGGATAAATTAAAAACTTTAAATGATTACCAGAAGCTGTTAGGGGATATTAGTTGGGTTAGGCCATATTTGAGGCTTACCACAGGAGACTTAAGTCCCTTATTTAGTATCCTAAAGGGTGATACTCATTCCAATTCACCTAGAGTTTTAACTCCAGAAGCCCTATAGGCCATTGCTTTGGTAGAAGAGAAAATTACAAAGGCTAAAGTACAGCAATTGGATTATACAAGGGAATGGGATTTCTTAATCCTTAAGACTTCCTATACACATACTGGGCGCCTCTGGCAGTGGGGAGTACTGGGATGGATTTATCTACCTCACTCTCATACTTGTTCACCTGCTCCATGTTAATTATTAAGGCTCGAACTCATTCCAAAGAATTGTTTGGAAAAGAAATGCAAAATATAATTATCCCATATAACAGGCAACAATTGAACAGTTATTGCAAAATGATGAGGATTAGGGAATAACTTTACAAGGATATACAGGACAGTTTAAGTATCATTTACCTAGACATCCTTTAATTGAATTTACTGCTGAATTTAATTTTCCTAATAAAATTCCTGAAGATCCCTTACAAGAGGAACTTTTTCTTTTTACAGATGGCTCCTCTAATGGAAGGGAAGTGGTGTATAGAGAAAACTAACACCCCCCCCCAATAATAAAAAGGGTAACAGAATTTTCTGCTCAACAAGCAGAAATTACTGTGGTAATTCTAGCTTTAGAAAAATTTCCTCAGGCTTTTAATCCTTATACGGATTCTAAATATGTCACAGGCCTGTTTCCAGCCATAGAGACAGCCTTGCTGTCTGGGGAGTCTAAAATTATAAAGCAGTTACTGCAACTACAGACACTGATTCAGAGTAGAAAGGAAAAATTCTTTATAAGTCATATACCTGGACATATGGGACTTCCTGTTCCTCTATCATTAGGAAATTTGCTAGCAGACAAATATACTAAAGGAATAATCATGAATGGCATAGAAAGAGCTCAGCAAAGTCATCAACTACATCATCAGAATGCTTTAGCACTAAAAAGAATGTTTCAAATTACTAGAGAACAGGCTAGACAGATTGTGAAGCAATGTCAGTACTGCCCAGAGGTGTACCATCCTCAAAAGATGGGCATTAATGCACTGGGCTTAAAGGCACAGGTTCTATGGCAGATGGATATTACTCATGTACAGGAGTTTGGAAAAATGAATTTTGTACTTGTTACAGAGGATACTTTCTCACATGCTGTCATGGCCACTGCCAGAACAGAAGAGGCAGTAAAGGATGTTGTACAACACTTGCTGGTTTGTTTTTTATATTTAGGTGTACCTAGGAAAATAAAAGCAGACAATGGACAGGCCTATACTTCTAAAGCATTTGCAAAGTTTTTGAATCAGTGGAAAATTGAGCATGTTACAGGGATTCATTATAATCCACAAGGACAGGCAATAATAGAAAGAACTCATCAAGTATTAAAGAATCAGCTTGATAGGGTAGAGCTGCTAATCAATTTTACTCACCCCATCATACTTTAATTCATGCTTTTTTTGTAATTAATCATCTTAATACCAATGAACAGGGAGAGACTCCTATGAGGAGACATTGGGGTCCGGTTGCTTTTAAAGCACAACCTTTAGTAATGTGGAAAGATCTTTTGAATGGAAACTTGAGGGGTCTTGATACTTTAATGACTTCGAAGAGAGGATATGCATGTGTTTTTCCACAGAATGCAGAATCCCCAGTCTGGATTATGGACAGGCTTATCAGATCAGCCCCACCTGTCCCGCACACAAAGCTGCACAGAGAAGAGAAGGAAAAAGAAGGAAGAACAGCCACTTGCAACCAAAATGAAGAGACTCTCCCTATCTCCACCACAGACAACAGCAAGGAGAGTCAACCCGATGCCATCCTGGGGACAACTAAAGAAGCTGACTCGTGAAGCAGAGGGACTAGTACACAGAACGGGCAACAAGCTTTCATCAGAGTCAATGTTTTTGGCCATGCTTGCTTTAATGCAGGTGACTGCTGTAGCGGGAGAGTTTTTGGGCTTACATACCCAAGCCACCACTTCTTCATCCGGTCGGGTAGAAAGAACAGAATAATATAAAAGTCACGACTAATAATTCGTAGTTTTTGGGTGGATTCCAAGATTTTGGTAGGAATCATCATATTTCCAAGCATGTAAATTATAAGGGAAGGTCTGATGTAGTTCCTAGTTGCCTAGCACTTAAAGGAGCTGTACTGATAGGGTTCTTGCCAGTCAACTATAGATCTTTTGTGACTGTTGCTCGTGATAATGAGGATAGGCTTAGGTGCTGGGTATGGAAATTGCAATCTCAGTTGCTTGGATATGAAAATTATAATAAAACTTCTGAGACTGTACCTAGACTACCAGTCCCTGATTGTGTGGTAATTTTGGGAGATAAAGATAATGATTATACTTGGAATAGTATGGTTACTGAGTACCCTGTGTGGCTAGATTGTGGATTTAAGCATTCAGCTACAGTTTTTCATCCTAGGGGAACTCAAGATAATTTTAATTTAACTTTGCTCTCTTTTTAAAGGAACTCTCAGATTATCAATTTCATGGGTTTGATCCTGATACGAGGAATGAGACTTTGAAACGATATTTCACTCCAGGCTTTGTAGCCCCGATTTGGGTTGGTCATTCTTTTGTAATACTACTGCTATTCAAGCAGATTTGTTTAGACTTGTTGCTACTGCTAACATGATCTTTTTAACAAAACCCAAAGCTCAGGTCAACTCCCCTATAGCAGTGAAATCTTGTGTTCCTTATTCGTATGCTATATTGTTGGATAGTTTGACAGAGTTAAGATCACAAATGTTGGCAAGTCTTTTCATATTCATTATAGTTCTTGTCAATTAACTAATTGTGTATATCCTAATTTAGATACGGAATCCGCTATTATGATTTTGTTAAAGAGAACTGCTTATGTTTTGCTGCCTGGAGAGTTAGGAAATGATCTTTGGTTTGAGAATTTGGGAATGCAAACTTTGAAAACATTAAGTGAGCTTATTCGACCTAAGAGATTTGTTACAGCTCTGATTCTGGGGATTACTGCTTTAATAGAAATTATAATTTCTTTTGCATTATCTACCACAGCCCTAGTTCAGCAGCTGCATACTGCTCATTTTGTTAATGAGATGCATAGGAATATTTCCATAGCTCTGTCAAACTACATCTTATAAGTAAGAAACTGGAGGCAAAGGCTAATGCTTTAGAAGAAGTAGTTTTAGCAGTGGGACCAGGATAGAGCAAATATTAAGGTTAGGTTAGCTACTAAATGTCATGCTTCATTTCAATATATTTGTGTCATGCCATTACCTTATAATGCAACCATTGATTGGGAAAAGACTGGAACGGTTAAAGACAGAAATTTCAGATATTAGCAGAAGTCAATTGATGAATTGACCAGAGATTTAAAAAATAATCTAAGTTCAACGAATCCCTTAGATTGGGTTCAATATATAATCTTGCTTGCTATTATTATTGGCATTATTTTATTCATAATTGTTGTGTTTCTACTCATCTTTAGAGTTCTTCTGAGATTTGTAACTACGACAAGGCAGGACATTCTGGAACTTCATCTGAAAAATAAGAAAGAGGGAATGCTACAACAACTCTAGTGAAGACTGCATGGCAGGCCCAAGAGCTTAGAAACAGTGACAATGCAAAAAGTTTCATGGAAACTTAATGTCCTGGAGACTTGGCATCCCTGTAGCATGAATGCTCCAAACTTGTTCTTGTGTTAGTTGGTGAATGGATCTGTATGCCTTCTTTCAGTATTGTTTTATTAATAGGTGCCTCCAAGTAATGATTTTACTAATACCTAAATCAGGTTGAACTTTGCTTCCTGGCCTTCACCAATATCCTAGGCAGTCCTGGAGCTGACCCTGGGCTTGGAATTTCATAAGAATGTTACTCATTCAGATGAAATGCCCCAGTGTTTACAGTTAGTAATCTGGCATCTCACAGTTTGCCAGATAGGAGCTAGCAATCTCAGGACTAGTTCAAAATAGTAAACTTAGAATCCTCATTACAGTCACTTATGGCAGACTACATTGCATTTTTGAAGAAAGTTGAGTTCTATTGACCAATGGAGATTTCCCTACAGACACTTAAAAGAGCAGCCTGGTTACTCCCATATGCAAGAATTTACAATGGCCTAGGAAGAAGGAGGGTTGTGGTTTAAGGAGGAACTACAGTATTGCATTATTCATGAAAAGGTCAGCAAGAGCAGAACCCCTCTGGTGCAAGCTTTCACAAGGCTCAGAGAAATAGCATAAATTGTGACTAGGGTGTGAAATCCTCACCTGGCTCCTGTCAATAGCTGCCTTTAGATAGGTCTGATCTTATCTCAATTGTAAACATTGCCTGGTTCCTGCCAGTCTTTATGTATGCATTTTTTTGTTTTGTGTCAGATTACTTCAATGTATCTTGGCTGATGTGCCACCTAACTTCTCTGTTTTCTTCTGTAATATAAATCTGATATTCAGTTTGAAAAATTACATTCAGATATGCACTCTCTGTGTGTCAGTGTCTGTTTGTCATCCCTCCAATTCCTTGTCCACCTGATTACCAAAATCCTGGTTCCCTATGGCTTGAGGGACCCACTGAGTCTAGTCTGTGGCACCTGTATTTCTTTCAGTGAGTTATTGATATCCTCTTTAAAACTGTACTATCTTTATAAAATAGGATTTTAGGACAGATTTCTGATTTTCAGGTGTGTTGGTATATTCAGGACTTTCTGCGGTGGTGAACTGGGTTCTGGTGATGCCCACATATTTTGGCTTCTGTTGCTTATGGTCTTGTGCTTGCCTCTCTTCATCTGGAAAACCCTGGTGTTTGTCTACCAGGGGGACTGTCTGGAAGTCTGCCTCCTTTGTCTCTGGGTTGCTTCAGGTCTCCTGGTAGGCTTGTGGCCCTGGCTGTATCAGACTATCTGTAGGGCATTCCAACTAGGGCCTCTTCACAGATGCAGGGAAGCTGCTGAGCTGTTGCCCTTGCTGCAATCGATCTCATGGTAGGCCTTCAGACTGTTGGGTCTTCTGTGAAGCAGTCAAGCTGTTTTCCAACTGTTCTGAGTGCAGAGAGTCCTCTACTTCTCAACTGCTCAGAGTGCAGCGGATACTCTAGGATGGATTGGGATATGGAGTCTTCATGGAAGCAGACCAAATAGGAGTCCGCCCCAGCGAAATTCACAGTTCCAGTTCCCAGCTAACTCTGGAAGATCTTGGAGAACCAGTTTGGCCTCAGGCAGGTAACAGGCAGTTTAACATCAAAGGGGAGTGATGAGAAGCAACACAGCAGGTGGTTTTGCCTCAGTGGCAGAAGGTCTGAACCAGCCTGGCTAGACTGAAGAAGGTTATATTTTCCCCCTCTAATAATATTAAACAAAACTGGACTGAGTCACAAAATTTATTTATGCTCTATAGACCTGCCTAGGAGTTATGGTGGCTGGTGACCCCACATTTCTTAGGAAATCTTAGATCTTCTAGAATCATCCTTATCCGTCATAGAGTGTATGTGCAGCTAGTTTTTGTTATATTTCACATAAACATGGCTCTATGGTGTATTATCAACAGCCACGGCCTTTTGGCATGTACCTCTGTCTTAGATTGGTATGATTCTGAGATCTGGGTGCCCGTCATTGACTGTCACACCCTCATATCACACTATACTCCCAATTCAGACCGAAGCCAAAATATGTTCTTAGAATGCTTCTTGATGGAGAATAATAACTGTGTTTTGGTGGCAAGATTTTACTCCTGCACCAGTCAGGCTGAAAGGTGGCTGACCTGCTTGAGAAACAAAGGTGGGACAGTGAAAAAGCAACTATATAAAAAGCTTCTTTGAAGAAGTCCAGGTACTCCATTCACTTGCAAATTAGCAATGACCAAGCTCAGGCTCTGGCCTCCAGGTATGGGGGAGCTGGCTTTGAGAATTAGCAGAAAGGCCAGAGATTCTCTGGAAGTGGAGGCTGAGCTCCAAATTAACTTTGCTAGGTAATTAAGAATTTTAGCTCTCTTCAATAGGAATCTCTAATAACGGAATTATTACTAGACCAATCTAAGATTGAGTTACAATAACTAGTCACATTGAAGAAAAGAGAAGAATCATTTTAACTCTATTATATGATTAATCTTTCTAAGTCAGAATACACAGTCTCTGATGTTCTTTTTACCATAAAGTTAAAAAGCTTGAAGCAAGGCAGCTTCAATTATCCAAACTGGGAAAAGGACAAGCAACGATGGGTCAAAAACATGTACCCAATTTAGCTTCCTTGTCACTTCAGTCAGAGCATTGAGCCAACTCACCTGCCAGGTTGTCACACAAATTAGCCATCATGCTTCTGCAGTATCTGTGGAGAGAACCCATATTTTTCCCTTTCCTAATAAGGTAGCTGTTCAGAATCAAGCCATATGCTGATAAGTAGACCCTTTTAAGATTCTACAAGGAATTTATTAAGTTCTTTGACATCTAAATTTCAAAATTCTAAAATAAAAGTATGATTTAAATAATGTGCACGGAAATGCATTAAATAATATGCATGGGGATATAATTTCCCCATCTTTTTTTTTAAGAAGCTAAAGTTTTAAAGTTTCACAATACCTTGTCCTTGAGAATTAATAATTTGTTGTCAAAACATCTCAAATACTTGACTGTTATAGTCAGTATTCATGTACATGGGCAGTGACTAATTGCACATTCAATTGTTTCTCTTAAAGAACGGTTGTAACTAGAAAGCTTGAAAAGTTATTAATAGTCACATGTGGATAATTTATTTAGTTATTAACTCAGAAATAGGAGCATTTATTTGCAGCAATTTATTAAGTATAAGTCCTCAAGAACTAACACTATTATGTGGAAACAAGTAGTAACTGAGGACACTAAGAGCAAAGAAATTGACATGCAAAATTTCCAAGAATACTAAAATATTATCTTAAACCATAACTGTTTTCAATATATAAAGAACGAGATTATATATCCAACCTATCTTATATGTAGGACCTATAGACTGCCTGAGATATAAATCCAGCATGACATTGCTTTAAGATGTCCACACAATCCAGAACAATTTATTAAATGTCCAAAAACAGCCTTCTTAAAAGGACAGTATTTTTTCTGATGAGTTGTATATGTATAAGCAATTGCAAATTTGAGAATTAATAGCATTCGAGGGATAAACAATCTTAAGCAATTGGAGCTCTGAGTTATAATATTGACTATTAATATACAAATTAAGGATTGATTGTTCAGCATTTTTAAATACCATCCACAGCACACAAGTTAATTATCTGTGCTAAAGCAGGGGGAAGCTCAAAAGAATAAGGGTGTGATCTAATTCACATCTACTTATTTACCATAAAGGGGTTATTTTAAAACACAATAATTGGGATGCATGCATGCATGAATCTATAGAAAATATAAAAGCATGCATAAAAACAATTTTTAACTTATCTTAGGGATATTTATTGTCAATTTTATTTAAAATGATGGTATGCAATAGATCAATTATTAATATTCCAAATTAATTGCTGTTTAGAACAAGGAGTAGACACTTTGTCAGGTTCCTAAGACACAATTTTTGTTATAGGTTTTCTCTAAATACGCGAATATATCTTACAATTCTTGATTAGCACCACAGTAGTTTTAATAGGATGCTGAAACTGTGCTTTGACCTGAGCATCACCTCAGCCCTGCCCAGCTGTCTTGTAGCAGCTCTGCCGTCCCAGGCACCACACCCCCGGACACCTCAGAGGGCCCATTTGCCATCGTCCTTCCCTGCCAAGCCCGAGCCGAATGTTGGCTGCTTGCCACCGTGGTGTGTGGAGCCACTCTGAAAAGAACTCTGGATTCTGTCCTGCTGCTGAGACCCTCATCTCCAAAGCGGAGGTGATGCAAGCCTTTAAAGCTGCCATTGACAGCACGTCTCTGCGATGTCAAGCAGCAGCTCCATGGCCCTGGTCCTGGTGGCAGAGCACCCCGAGTCTTAGTGGGAAAAATACAGCTATCCCGGCTGGGACAGGTGGAGGCTCATGGGGCAATGGTGAGCAAGGCCCTCCCCCTGAGTTTGCTACAAAGCTGCCTGCTTTCTGGTGGCCTCTCATGTCACGTGTTCAGGGAAAGCTGCATGCCCAAAGGCCCCACCCCGAAGCTGCCTGCAGCCCGCTGGCCTGGAGCCAAAGAATACAGAAAATAAAGGAGATAAGAAGTCACAGCAGGCAAAGTACCTAGAAGTTACCTGACATGAAACAAAGGAATGACTTCAAAAGGATTAACAGGAACCAGATAAATGTTTAGAGTAGGATAAAGTGGCTCTCCTTAGGGTCAGTTTAAAGACAGCTATGGTTTTAAGTAAACTTCCCTTGAGAGGCATTAGCTACTAAAATACTTTCCACTTAGAAAACAATATACACTGAAAGTTTCAAACTCTTGGCTTCTTGTATAGCAGCAGAAATGATAAAAATTTCTTACATAATATAGACCTATATTTAGCCATACCTAGAGGCAAAATTTTCCAGTGACTACAAACTCACTAGAAGCAAACCCTTTATTATTAAGATGCAAAGGAAAAAACAAACTTTTAGATGTATAATAACTATATAAAAAGCAGGCAAGCCAGATTGTAATGCCTTTATAAATTCTACCATCTGATTGACCCTTTATAAACTTTGAATTTGAACTTTTTAAAAATAGCATCTGGCTAGATCTGCAAAGGTGCTCTTTTAGCTAAAAGAAAATACCCCTGGAGGCAAAGAGAGGCAAGGAGAGCTTCTTTAGGCACCATTTGCAAGACAAAAGAAAGTCACACAAACCTCCCTAAGTCTGCTCTAAGCTTAGTTCCTCCTACCATGAGGGCAGGTTTTAGAATTACTAAGTTCCTTCTGCAACATTAAACCATAACTATAACTTTGAGAAAGCAAAGCCCAATTTCAAAACAATTTATCATCTCTAGAATCAATATTAGAAGCATTACCATCATATTACAAAGTTTGGCTGCCAATTTATGCCTATGAATGCATGACAGTGCAAGCTTTGATGAGTCATTAAAGAGACATTGCTTTAAATTTTATCTTTAAATTTACTTTCTAGGATAAGAATCACATTAAATATTATCTCGGCTAGAAGAATCTTAGGAGGCCCAGTTTTTTGGCCTGCTTATGCCACGTGTTTAAAAAGACTCCTGAGTTGCCAGTTTAAGGCTAAACTTCTGTTACCAATGTAACAATTATTTAATCCTAACCAATAACTTATGAGTTGATTGTGAAGACACACAGAGCACATTACCAGTAAAAAACCAAATGAAGCAGCTAAACTTAGACCAATCAGAGAATATTAATTTTTCTAGCTATAATTATAAAATAAAAAGCACTTTGTCATTAGCTAAATGCAATAATCGTGAATGCAGAGAATTTTCTTAGGAAAAAATCATTAGACAAGACCTTAGACAAAAACACAAAGAGGGCAAAGAACTTCTGCTGTTGGGCCCAGAGAGAACAAAGCAGGGTGTCCCCAATTCTCTCTGTCTCTGTTTCCTTGGGCCTGATGCAGTTTCTGACTGTGGCCAATCTGCCCGATTTTAAATCTAAACCCTTTTATCTCTCTCACCTAAAAATCAGCTTCTGGAAGCTTCGGCCAACTGCCTGTTATGTTCCTAGATCGTGATATCACTGCTGTGAAATCAACAAAATAAAGTTAGAGAATAAAGAAATTAACAAGATTAGAAATGTAAGTGGAAGCATTACAACAGATACTAAAAATTCAAAGATTCATAAAAACATACTTTAGAAGTCTATGTTCCAACAAACTAGAAAACCTAAAGAAATGGACAAATTCTATGATTATATATATATACTTAATTCATTATGAAATAATTAATTTAAACAAAACTATTACCCATAGGGAAATAACCTCTGTAATTAAAAATCTCCCGATTCCACAATTCCTAGGGTCAGATTAGTAAAGAATTTTACCAGCTCTCCAAGGAAAAGCTAATATTAATACTTCTCAATATAGAAACTCAAGGAACATCTAATTCTTTTTATGGATTTATTGTTTCCCAAATAACAAGTTCACACAAAGACTTAATTATGAAAAAATGTATAGAACAACATTTTATATGAATATAGAAAGAAAAAAGTCTCAGTAAAATACCTGAAAACTGAATCTGAGAACCCATGAAAATGATTATCTATCAAGATCAACACACAAAACTCAGTAACCTTCAAATGATAAACAGACTGGAAAAGGAAATCAGGAAAACAGTACTTGTAACAGCATCTAAAAATAAAACAAAAAAAGAAAAAAATATAAAATGACTCTTAATAAAGAGTAAAAACTTATATAACTAAACTTTTCATAAACTGGATAGAGAAATTGAAGACACCAGAATATGAGAAGATGGGCGTGGTCCATGAGCTTGTTCAGTAACAATTATGATATCCATCCCATCAAAACTAAAGATTCAGTGTAAACTCCATCAAAATTCTAACATGATTCTTCACAGAATTTTTTTAAAAAATCTTCAACTACACACACACACACACACACACACACACACACAAAACCCTCAGGATAGCTAATACAACATTGGATAATAAAAGAACTGCTGTAGCTATCATTGTCTATATTTCAATATGTTATACAGAGCTTTAATAATAAAAACAGCATGGTGTTGGCATATAAGCAGATATATTGATAAATAGAATTGAGTTGAAGACCCAGACATAAGTCCACACACATAAAGACATCTGATTGTTTTACAAAAAAATAAATAACTATACACAGGAGAAAATACTTTCTCAAAAACTTTATCAAGTGGTACTGGTCAAACTAAATAGCTACATGTAGACATCCAATAAATATAGATCTATATCTACCACTCTACACAAAAATATCAACTCCAAATGCATCAATGATTTCAAAATAAGACAAGATAATCCTGAATCTGATACAAGAGAAAGTGAGGAATAGGCTTGAAGTCATAGGAATGTGAAAGGACTTTCTGAATGATCCCTGATAGCAAAGGTCTTAAGATCAACAGTTAATAAATAGGACATTATGATGTAAAAAGCTTGAGCAAAGGCTGCCATTATTCTCAGCCTACAGGGTAGGAAAAACTTTTTATCAATCAAGCATCTGGCAGTGGGTTAGAACACAGAATATACAATGAATTAGAAATCTGCGCATCACAAGAACAAATAGTTCTATTAAAATGGGATATAAAAGCAAACAAAGGACTCTCAAATAATGAAACACAGATGTTGGAGAAACATGACAAGCCATCAGCATAATAGATATTAAAACTACTCTGATATTGCATTTCCCTGGTGGCTCACCTTTCTGTGTTATCTCAGCCATTTGAGTTCACTTTACTGAGAATTCTCTGTTTAGCTCTGTGCCCTAGTTTAAATTGGGCTTTTTTTTTCTTGAGTTCCTTATGTATTTTGGGTTTTAGCCCTCTATCAGTTGAGAAATTCCATTTAATTGTTGATCTTACTGTTTGTGCTAATGCTATTCTATTCAGAAAGTGTTTTCTTGTGCTAATGAATTCAAAACTATTTCCCACTTTCTCTTCTATCAGGTTCAATGTACCTGGTTTTATGTTGAGGTCTTTAATCCATTTGGAGTTGAGTTTTGTGCAGTGCAATAAGTGTTAGTTTTTTTGCATTTTTCTACATTCAGACATCCAGGATGACCAGCACCAAAACTTGAAGATGCTGTCTTTTTATCAAGTGTGAATTTCTGTCTGCTTTAGAAAGAAAGAAAGAAAGAAAGAAAGAAAGAAAGAAAGAAAGAAAGAAAGAAAGAAAGAAAGAAAGAAAGAAAGAGAAAGCAAGCAAGCAAGCAAGCAAGCAAGCAAGAAAGAAAGAAAGAAAGAAAGAAAGAAAGAAAGAAAAAATTAATTCAGTTGTTTATATCTAGGTTTTACATTAAATTTCATTGATCAGTATATTTGGTTTTGTACCAATACCATGTTGTTTTTTATTACTATAGCTTTGCAGTGCACCTTAACATTGAGTGTTGTGATAACCCTAGCAGTTCTTTTCTTTTTTTCTTTTTTCTTTTTTTTTTTTTCTTTTTTTTTTCGTTTTTCAAGACAGGGTTTCTCTGTGTAGCCCTGGCTGTCCTGGAACTCACTTTGTAGACCAGGCTGGCCTGGAACTCAGAAATCCACCTTCCTCTGACTCCCGAGTGCTGGGATTAAAGGCGTGCGCCACCACACCCGGCCTAGCAGTTCTTTTATTATTCAGGATTGTTCTAGCTATACTGATTGTGTGTGTGTGTGTGTGTGTGTGTGTGTGTGTGTGTGTGTGTGTGTGTGTGTGTGTGTGTATTTTCAGAATGCCAAAGGATAATAAAGGCAAATGACAGTGGTGCTGGCTAGCAAGGAGTAAAACTACATTGTTTCTTGTGGAACTACACACACTATGGAAATTAGTGTGTACTTTCCTCATAAAGTTAAATATAGGTTACTCACAATACCAAGCTATCCCACTCTTGGACATATACCTAAGGACACTACATTTATTCACAAAGATATTTTCTCATCAATATCTCATTGCTGTTCTATTAGTAATAGTCCAAGTGGAAATAGTCCATCACCCGATGAATTGATAATGAAGTTATGAGGCAATTATACAGTAGAATATTAGTCACCTGTTAAGAAAACATGTAGCCTTTAAATTTGAAGATAAATAGCTGGAACTGGAAACAATCACTCCGAGTGAGGTAAGGCACACCAAAGAAATATTGCATGTTTTCTCTTAAATGTAAATGTTAGCTTTGAAGCTTTAAATATGTCTATTTTTATTTAGAATAAATATAGTGGTGGGATAGCTAATACAGGACCAGGGGGATGGAGGGGATCTTCTAAGGAAGAATAAATATGTTATAGTATCACAAAAATATAAAGAGGGAACCAGAATAGACGTAAATGGGTGAGGGTCTGGCGGCAGGTCGAAATGAGGAATAGAGGGAGCGACACCTAACATGAAAGACCTTTTGAAAAGCAGTGTAGAAGCCTACTACTGTAGAAGTTTCCTGAAATATATGCATATAAGACAATAATTTCTATGGAGACACCATATAATGGGGGAAACAAAGTATCCAGTTCCAGGTTTGGGTTACATCTTGTTGAATTCTTGGCCAAAGAGGTTCCATAGACCTCCCTCAAATACTGCTTTCTATTGCTCATTTTAATTTGTATTCTATGAGAGAGAGAGAGAGAGAGAGAGAGAGAGAGAGAGAGAGAGAGAGAGAGAGAGAGAGAGAGAGAGAGAGAGAGAGCCTGGTGATGTTTGAGCACATAGGGAGATAGATAGGATCTGGGAAAGGGCAGGCATGAGCAAAGACTATGAAATGTTCCCTCTATGATGTTTTATTTTAAAAAGCATGAGAAACAAGATAAAGGAAACAGCAGAAGTGGTGACATGACAGTAAAGGCACATGCATCATAGCAGCAGTGACTTGTAGTGACATGTAGGCCAATCTGCAAAGGGTGAGGCTGCAGGCTTCCTGAAAGCTGATAGTGCAGCTAAATACTATAAGAACAGGAGTCACAACAAGAAAAAGCAGGATTCAAGTCCTTTCCAGTCCATTCCAGCACCGGGGTACCTTGAGCAAGGAGACTGAAGACAACTACAAGGTACCTACAGGACCCTCCACAAGATCTTAAGACCTCTGGTGAGTGGAACACAGCTTCTGATCCAATCCAATCACACAGGACCTGAGACTGCTTTTATGAGGGAAGCAGAAAACCCAGCCTGATCAGGGTCACAGGTCCCATCCGGTCCAAGCCAGCACCGGGATACCTTGGGCTGGAGTCTGGGGACACCCACAAGGTACCCACTGGACCCTGCACGAAATCTTAAGACCTCTGGTGAGTGAATCACAACTCTGCAAAGAGGCAGGTTAGAACACCAAATATCTGGGCACCTGCCCTGAAAGAGGAGAGCTTGCCTGCAGAGAGTACTCTGAACACTGAAACTCAGGAGAGATCTAGTCTCCCAGGTCTGCTGATAGAGGCTAACATAATCACCTGAGGAACAAGCTCTAACCAGAGACAACTACAACAACAAACTCCAGATTACTAGATGGCGAAAGGCAAACTTAAGTATCTTACAAACAGAAACCAAGACCACTCACCATCATCAGGACGCAGTACACCCTCCCACCCAGTCTTGGGCACCCCAACACACCTGAGATAGTCCCTGATTTAAAAGCATATCTCATGATGATGGTAGAGGACATCAAGAAGGACTTTAATAATTCACTTAAAGAAATACAGGAGAAAACTTCTAAACAGGTAGAAGACTTTAAAGAGGAAGCACAAAAATCCTTTAAAGAATTGCAGGAAAATATGACCAAACAGGTGATGGAATTGAATAAAACCATCCAAGACCTAAAAAGGGAAGTAGACACAATAAAGAAAACCCAACATGAGACAACGCTGGAGATAGAAAACCTAGGAAAGAAAACTGGAACCATAGATGCAAGCATCAGCAACAGAATACAAGAGATGGAATAGAGAATCTCAAGTGCAGAAGATTCCATAGAGAACATCCGCACAACAATCAAAGAAAATACAAAATGCAAAAAGATCCTAACTTAAAACATCCAGGAAATCCAGGACAAAATGAGAAGACCAAACCTTTGGATAATAGGAGTAGATGAGAATGAAGATTTTCAACTTAAAGGGCCAGCAAATATCTTCAACAAAATTATAGAAGAAAACTTCCCAAACCTAAAGGAAGACATGCCCATGAACATACAATAAGCCTACAGAACTCCAAATAGACTGGACCAGAAAAAAATTCCTCCCAACACATAATAATCAGAACAACAAATGCACTAAATAAAGAGAATATTAAAAGCAGTAAGGGATAAAGGTCAAGTAACATATAAATGCAGGCCTATCAGAATTATACCAGACTTTTCACCAGAGACTATGAAAGCCAGAGGATCCTGGACAGATGTTATACAGACACTAAGAGAACACAAATGCCAGCCCAGGCTACTATACCCAGCCAAACTCTCAATTACCATGGATGGAGAAACCAAAGTATTCCACGACAAAACCAAATTCACACATTATCTTTCCACTAGTTCCAGCCCTTCAAAGAATAATAACAGAAAAAAACCAATACAAGGACGGAAATCACACACTAGAAAAAGCAACAAAGTAGTCCCTCAACAAACCAAAAAGAAGACAGCCACAAGAACAGAATGCCAACTATAACAACAAAAATAATAGGAAGCAACAATTACTTTTCCTTAATATCTATAATATCAATGTAATCAATTCCCCAATAAAAAGACATAGACTAACAGACTGGTTACACAAACAGGACCCAACATTCTGCTGCTTACAGGAAACCCATCTCAGGGAAAAAGACAGACACTACCTCAGAGTGAAAGGCTGGAAAACAATTTTCCAAGCAAATGGTCTGAAGAAACAATCTGGAGTAGCCATTCTAATATCGAATAAAATCGATTCCAACCCAAAGTATTCAAAAAAGACAAGGAGGGACACTTCATACTCATCAAAGGTAAAATCTTCCAAGAGGAACTCTCAATTCTGAATATCTATGCTCCAAATGCAAGGGCAGCCACATTCATTAAAGAAACTTTAATAAAACTCAAAGCACACATTGCACCTCACACAATAATAGTGGGAGACTTCAAAACATCACTGTCATCAATGTACAGATTGTGGAAAAAGAAACTAAACAGGGACACAGTGAAACTAACAGATGATATGAAACAAATGGACTTAACAGATATCTAAGGAACATTTTATCCTAAAACAAAAGGATATACCCTCTTCTCAGGACCTCGGGGTAACTTCTCCAAAATTGACCATATAGTTGCTAAAAAAACAGGCCTCAACAGATACAAAAATATTGAAATTGTCCCTTGCATCACATCAGACCACCATAGACTAAGGCTGATCTTCAATAATAACATAAATAATGGAAAGACAACATTCACGAGGAAAATGGACAACACTCTTCTCAATGATACCTTGGTCAAGGAAGGAATAAAGAAAGAAATTAAAGACTTTTTAGAGTTTAATGAAAATGAAGCCAAAACATACCCAAGCTTATGGGACACAATGAAAGCATTTCTAAGAGGGAAACTCATAGCTCTGAGTGCCTCCAAAAAGAAACTAGAGACAGCACACACTAGCAGCTTGACAACAGACCTAAAAGCTGTAGAAAAAAAAAAAAAGCAAATTCACCCATGAGAATGTAGAAAGCAGGAAATACTCAAACTCAGGGGCGAAATCAACCAAGTGGAAACAAGAAGAACTATTCAAAGAATCAACCAAAGGAAGAGCTGGTTCTTTGAGAAAATGTACAACATAGATAAACCCTTAGCCAGACTCACTAGAGGGCACAGGAACAGTATCCTAATTAACAAAATCAGAAATGAAAAGGGAGACATAACAACAGATCCTGAAGAAATCCAAAACACTATCAGAACATTCTACAAAAGGCTATACTCAACAAAACTGGAAAACCTGGACGAAATGGAAAAATGTCTAGACAGATACCAGGAAACAAAGTTAAATCAGGATCAAGTTAACGATCTAAACAGTCCCATATCCCCTAAAGAAATAGAAGCAGTCATTAATTGTTTCCCAACCAAAAAAAGCCCAGGACCAGACGGGTTTAGTGCAGAGTTCTATCAGACCTTCAGTGAAGATCTAATCCCAGTTCTGCACAAACTATTCCACAAAATAGAAGTAGAAGGTACTCTACCCAACTCATTCTATGAAGCCACAGTTACTCTGATACTTAAACCACAGTAAAATCCAACAAAGAAAGATTAACTTCAGACCAATTTCCCTTATGAATATTGATGTAAAAATACTCAATAAAATTCTCGCTAACCGAATCCAAGAACACATTAAAACAATCATCGATCCTGACCAAGTAGGTTTTATTCCAGGGATGCAGGGATGGTTTAATATACAGAAATCCATCAACTTAATCCATTATATAAACAAACTCAAAGACAAAAACCACATGATCATCTCATTAGATGCAGAAAAAGCATTTGACAAAATCCAACACCCATTCATGATAAAAGTCTTGGAAAGATCAGGAATTCAAGTCTCATACCTAAACATGATAAAAGCAATCTACGGCAAACCAGTAGCCAACATCAAAGTAAATGGTGAGAAGCTGGAAGCAATCCCACTAAAATCAGGGACTAGACAAGGCTGTCCACTTTCTCCTTACCTATTCAATGTTTTACTTGAAGTCTATCCAGAGCAATTCAACAACAAAAGGAGATCAAGGGGATACAAATTAGAAAAGAAGAAGTCAAAATATCACTTTTTGCAGATGATATGATAGTATATATAAGTGACCCTAAAAATTCCACCAGAGAACTCCTAAAAATGATAAACAGCTTCAATGAAGTAGATGGATATAAAATTAACTCAAACAAGTCAATGGCCTTTCTCTACACAAAGAATAAACAGGCTGAGAAAGAAATTAGGGAAACAACACCCTTCTCAATAGTCAAAACTAATATAAAATGTCTTGGTGAGACTCTAACTAAGGAGGTGAAAGATCTGTGTGATAAGAACTTCAAGTCTCTGTAGAAAGAAATTAAAGAAGATCACAGAAGATGGAAAGATCTCCCATGCTCATGGATTGGCAGGATCAACATTGTAAAAATGGCTATCTTGCCAAAAACCATGTTCAGATTCAATGCAATCCGCATCAAAATTCCAACTCAAATTTTCAACGAATTAGAAAGAGCAATCTGCAAATTCATCTGGAATATCAAAAAATCTAGGAGAGCAAAAACACTTCTCAAGGATAAAAGAACCTCTGGTGGAATCACCATGCCTGACCTAAAGCTTTACTACAGAACAATTGTGATAAAAACTGCATGGTACTGGTATAGCAACAGACAAGTAGACCAACAGAATAGAATTGAAGACCCAGAAATGAACCCACACACCTATGGTCACTTGATCTTTGACAAGTGAGCTAAAACCATCCAGTAGATAAAAGACAGCGTTTTAAACATATGGTGGTGGCACAACTGGTGGTTATCATGTAGAAGAATGCGAATTGATCCATTCCTATCTTCTTGTACTAAGGTCAAATCTAAGTGAATCAAGGAACTCCACATAAAACCAGAGATACTGAAACTTATAGAGGAGAAAGTGGGGAAAAGCCTCAAATATATGGGTACAGGGAAAAAATTCCTGAATAGAACAGCAATGGCTTGTGCTGTAAGATCAAGAATTGACAAATGGGACCTCATGAAACTGCAAAGCTTCTGTAAGGGAAAAGAAACCGCCAATAAGACAAAAAGGCCACCAACAGATTGGGAAAGGATCTTTACCTATCCTAAATCAGATAGACGACTAATATCCAAAATATATAAGAACTCAAGAAGGTGGACTCCGGAAAAACAAATAACCCCATTAAAAATGGGGCTCAGAGCTCAAAGAACAAAGAATTCTCACCTGAGGAATACCAAATGGCTGGAAAACAACTGAAAAAATCTTCAACATCCTTAATCATCAGAGAAGTACAAATCAAAACAACCTTGAGATTCCATCTCACAGCAGTCAGAATGGCTAAGATCAAAAATTCAGATGACAGCAGATGCTGGCGAGGATGTGGAGAAAGAGGAACACTCCTCCATTGTTGGTGGAATTGCAAACTTGTACAACCTCTCTGGAAATCAGTCTGGCAGTACCTCAGAAAATTGGACATTATACTACCGTTGGATCCCGCAATACCTCTCCTGGGCATATATCCAGAAGATGTTCCAACTGGTAAGAATGCCACATGCTCCACTATGTTCATAGCAGCCTTATTCATAATAGCCAGAAGCTGGAAAGAACCCAGATGCCCCTCAACAGAGGAATGGATACAGAAAATGTGGTACATCTACACAATGGAGTACTACTCAGCTATTAAAAAGAATGAATTTATGAAATTCCTAGGCAAATGGATGGACCTGGAGGGCATCATCCTGAGTGAGGTAACACATTCACAAAGGAACTCACACAATATGTACTCACTGATAAGTGGATATTAGCCCAAAACCTAGGATACCCAAGATATAAGATACAATTTGCAAAACACATGAAACTCAAGTAGAAGGAAGACCAAAGTGTGGACACTTTGCCCCTTCTTAGAATTGAGAACAAAACACCCATGGAAGGAGTTACAGAGACAAAGATTGGAGCTGAGACAAAAGGATGGACCATCTAGAAACTGCCATATCTGGGGATCCATCCCATAATCAGCTTCCATAAGCTGACACCATTGCATACACTAGTAAGATTTTGCTGAAAGGACCCAGATATATGGCTCTTGTGAGACTATGCTGGGGCCTAGCAAACACAGAAGTGGATGCTCACAGTCAGTTTTGGATTGGTCACAGGGGCCTCAGTGGAGGAGCTAGAGAAAGTAACCAAGGAGCTAAAGGGATCTGCAACCATATACGTGGAACAACAATATGAACTAATCACTAACCCCTGGAGCTCTGTCTCTAGTTGCATGTATATCAGAAGATGGCCTAGTTGGCCATCAGTGGAAAGAGAGGCCTATTGGTCATGCAAACTTTTTATGCCTCAGTACAGGGGAACAGCAGGGCCAAGAAATGGGAGTAGGAGGGTGGAGGAGTGGGTGGGGGAGCATGTGGGGGACTTTTGGGATAGCATTGGAAATGTAAATGGAATAAATACCTAATTTAAAAAGAAAGAAAGAAAAATCAACAGCACAGCAGGCATTAGTTTTTCGCAGCAGGTAAAGTGTATCTAGGCAGGAAATCACCAAATCTTGCTAGCTGGGGAAATTGAAATCTAAGAAGAATGGGAGGATTTCTTGCAACTCTTCTCTCCCCAGGGAGAACATAGTTCAAGACACTCAATGTTGCTCAACTTGAATGACTCCGACCAATGTCATTTTTCCCATCTCTTAAAATACTTCATGTTCTTGGCAGTTTAGGGATTGCAACATCCCTGTCCTGTTTCTGATAAACTGGACCTTATTCATTTCTTTCTCAAATGAAAATAGTCCTGTTTCTTGCCTGGAGGATCAGCCAGGACCTAGACACTGCTAAAGAAATCCCCAGGGAGATGAGTGTTGTCTCTGCTGAATGGAGTTGGGAGCTCGGGGAAACCCTCAGAGGCACAGGGGATACCATTATTCGTTCCTTTAGGGGAGAGTGGAAGGATCTGGGGTGCACTCTGGGCAGCGAACCCTCAGCAGCATGATCATGATGTTTCATTAGGGAAGACAGCAAACATCTCTAGCCTACCCTTACTGCAGCCTGGGCCAACACAAATGCATTTTGATTGTGGCAGATCATAAAACAAACTTTCTAAGTGTAAGTTTGAGTAAACAGAATACAAGAAGACAGCTTTGGTTAGCTTGGCCTAGAGTGCAAAGGAACCTCTTGGCAGTGCTGATTGACTGGGTAAAACATAAAATAGTGAAACAAAAAAATTATCATGAAATAGTATTTAGTCAAAAGTACTTCCGGACATGAGGCTGCATTCTCACTATTGCACAGCAGGCAAGGTTGATGGACATGCGCAGTAGAAAATGTTTCGGGTTCATAAGCACAACTACTCAAACTAACGATGTTGTAATGATTTCATGAGCACATTTAACAAGCACTATGAGGAAACGTCCATCATCTGGAGATGTCACGGTTTTGGTTTGTTAGTGTGTTTTTTTATGTTCTTACATTAAGACATGGGGAAAAGATGTAGTTAATGTGAAAAACATTTCTATTACCTACTTGTGGAATACTCTACAAGCTACCTATACACTCCTGGAATAGTCCATCCTGTGTATTTGAACAAAGCACTGTAAATGTTGATTCAACACACATTAGAAAAATCCTCTCAAGTTTATCAGTTATATTAGTAAACTTTCTAACTCTTTGAAGATGTTTTCATTTTGTCCACTTAGGAACTGAGAGACACCATACAAAATGTAGCATAAATCAATGTCTGGTTTTCCTTGTGGCTCTTTCAAATTAGTTTATGTGTGCTCTCTTGTATACAAATGGAATGTACAATGTGTACATACTTGAGTGCGGGTGTGTTCATGTCTACATATATGGGACAAAATATATTTTAGGACACTATTTTTGAGTGGTGACTGAATATGAGTTATAAGAAATACAATGTATTATTTTACTGAATAAATCCATAACCCAAAATATTCTCTTTTTATTGAAAGAGCAACTCTATAATTTTGTGATAGCTATTGAAAAACATTTTCTGAGTTCTATTTGAAAGTACATTACATAAATAATCTAGCCTTTCAAAGAATTATTGTGTAATTTGTTTTAAAATTATTTCACCATTAAAGAATTATTTACACACAACATACAGGTGAATGTGTTTGGAAGTTAATAAAAGTTAAATCTCAGTGGATGTGTAGCTGCTCCCAGCATAGATTGATAACACTATAATATGATATGTAATATATAATAACACTATAATATGTTATATATACTATATATAATATGGGGTTTGTTTTGTTTTGCTTTCTTTCCATTATTGCCCCTTCACCTTATGGTATTTTCTTCTTACATTTAACAGTAAATAAATTAGGACTTATGCCCTCCTTTCTCTGTCTGTCAACCATGTTGATATCCTTCCTGTTTCCCCTTTCTTTGGCCAGGGCTTTAGTTTTGAAGCAGAGGCACAGTGAAGCAGGCTTGTTTTTCATTCTGCTCAGCCTTGGTTTCAAGTATTTCTTAGTTTTACTCACTGTTTCCTACCTACACTTTCAGTGGCTGTTTTTATGTGGGTTTTAACATTAAAACTACTAAGACTAAAGCATCCACAGTTTTGTTATTCTTTTTCTTGAGCTTCGGTCTTACTTAGATGGGGGAACGAAATAATCATGGGAGGTAGAGGGTAGCAGGGACCTGGGAGGGAGAAAGGAGAGGGAGGGAAAGGATCAGGTGTGGGAGGAAACAGAGCGGGCAGGAGAAGTACAGAAGGTCAGAAATTGAATGGAGGTATGTACCAGTGGAGGATGGGGAAACAAGGGTAGCCACTAGTAAGTCCCAGATGCCATAGAAACAAGGGGTTCCCAGGACCCAAGAAGGATGACATTAGTCAAAATAGCCAACAAATGGGAGATAGAACTTGTAGAAACCACATCCAGTGGTTAGGCACAGCCCTCGGTTGAAAGATTGGATCACCCACCCATATCAAAAATATAACCCAGAATTGCTCCTGTCTAATGGAAATTCAGGGACGAAGAGTGGAGCATAGACTGAAGGAAAAACCATGCATAGACGGCCCCATCTGGGGATCCATCTCATCTACAGACACCAAAACCAGATACTATTGGGGATGCCAAGAAGAGCTTGCTGACAGGAAGCCTGGTATAGCTGTCCCCTGAGAGGCTCTGCCAGAGTCTGACCAAAACAAATGTGGATGCTTAGATTCTCTCAGCCAACCACCAGACTGAGAATGGGGATCCAATGGAGGAGTTAGTGAAAGGACTGAAAGAGATGAAGGGATTTCTTCCTATGCAATCCCATAGGAAGAAAACAAAGTCAACCAACCTGACACCCCAGAGCTCCCAGGGACTAAATCACCAACAAAGGAGGGACCCATGGCTCCAGCTGCATATGTAGCAGAGGATTGCCTTATCTGGCATCAATGGGAGGGGAGGCCCTTGGTCCTATGGAGACTTGATTCCTCAGTGTAGGGGAATGCTAGGGCAGCAAGGCAGGTGGGGAGCACCCTCATAGAAGCAAGGGTAGGGGGTGCACTGGGGGACTTGCAGAGGGGAAACCTGGAAGGAGGATAACATCTGAAATGTAAATAAATAAAGTAACCAATTAAAAAATAATAATAAAACTACTAAGACTAGATTTGAATTATGTTTAGCTCCAGCACTATTTATGCCAGTGGAGCTGAATATATTCTAGCATCTAAAATGTGACAACTGCACTCTCACATATTCTGAATGCAATCATATGGCAAAACCTTAATAATATTTCTACAGCAAAACATCAATGTTCACATGTAATTCAGATTCATAAAAAGTATCCATAGTTTTTTGTCATCTCACATCCAACTATATTTTAGATATACTTGTATTGTCACAAGTCACAAAATAGTTCAAACCTTTTCAATTTTAAACCTTTTGAATTTTACAATAGATGCAGGACTCTAGCAGGATTTAAGAATGACTTGTAGATAGAAAGTCTCTATTAACCAATTAAATCATCAAAGGAAATCAAGCCTAAAAAGAGGAATAACAAAACTATTGATATAGTGTCCCTTAGGAAATGTGATCTGACACTAAAAAGTACACAGATGTTTAGCATGGCAGTCATTGGGGCACAGAATGCACAAACAAGGGCACAAATACCAAGGAATACGAGACTATAATGAGAACTGTTTAAGAAACAGGAAGTGAGCAAGGGCCATAGTGAAGCTCTCAACCATGATTCCCATATATGACAAGATGATGCAGACCCTTTGCACTTTGGCCAAGAGCACAGGAAGAGTCAAGTATACATCCAAGAACAGGTTCTAGCACCAATAAGAGATAAAAGAAGGACCCAGAATTTCAACAGTCACAACTCCAAACAATACAGTGATTACTGAATTCCACACATTCTCCCACCACAAATAATGATGGACATAAATCAGATATTAATAGGGGAAAATTTCTAGCTTTGTTTATCAACTGATTGGTTCCCCACCTAATTTTTCCAGTGCCACATTTTGTATTTAACTCTCTTTTGCATGCATACTCTTGGACAACACTTTGGAATAGAAAGAAAAAGATCATTCACTTACACAGGAATATCCTGTTTAGGGAATTGTTCTCTCTCTTTCTCTCTTTCTCTCTCTCTCTCTCTCTCTCTCTCTCTCTCTCTCTCTCTCTCTCTCTCTCTCTCTCTCTCTCTCTCTCTCTCTGTCTCTGTGTGTGTGTGTGTGTGTGTGTGTGTGTGTGTGTGTGTGTGTGTGTGTGTGCAATACTGTATCCATTTTTATCCTTTAGGCTCAGACATAATTTGAGAAATGGTGAGTGAATACAAGAAAATTGTTCTTCTAAAAGGATTAGAGTGCATGGAAGACTACCAGTCTAAGACAATAAAGTCCTCCTTACTAAGAAACAAACTAAAACTAACTAACTAAAAAAAAAATGCAAGATGATTATGACAGGATTCAGATGGCTGTCCTGATGGAGTATACATTTCCCCAAAAGGCTAGACTACAAAAATTGATAGAAGTGTGTGAACTCATAGAAGAGTTTAAAGACCTTGCTGAAAAACTTAATGAAGGCAAAAGATAATAGGAAGCACTGTGATAGAACACGCACCCTTTCTCTACCCTCTCGAGCTATTTTATACGCAAGAACTTCTTTTATTTTCCCATTTTTTATTAGGTATTGAGCACATTTACATTTCCAGTGCTATACAAAAAGCCCCCATACCTACCCACCCCTACTCCCCTACCCGCCCACTCCCCCTTTTTGGCCCTGGCGTTCCCCTGTACTGGGGCATATAAAGTTTGCGTGTCCAATGGGCCTCTCTTTCCAGTGATGGACAACTAGGCCATCTTTTGATACATATGCAGCTAGAGACAAGAACTCCAGGGTACTGGTTAGTTCATAATGTTGATCCACCTATAGGGTTGCAGATCCCTTTAGCTCCTTGGGTACTTTCTCTAGGTCCTCCATTGGGAGCCCTGTGATCCATCCATTAGCTGACTGTGAGCATCCACTTCTGTGTTTGCTAGGCCCTGGCATAGTCTCACAAGAGACAGCTACATCTGGGTCCTTTCGATAAAATCTTGCTAGTGTATGCAATGGTGTCAGCGTTTGGATGCTGATTATGGGGTGGATCCCTGGATATGGCAATCTCTACATGGTCCATCCTTTCGTCTCAGCTCCAAACTTTGTCTCTGTAACTCCTTCCAAGGGTGTTTTGTTCCCATTCCTAAGAAGGGGCATAGTTTCCACACTTCAGTCTTCATTTTTCTTGAGTTTCATGTGTTTAACAAATTGTATCTTATATCTTGGGTATCCTAGGTTTTGGGCTAATATCCACTTATCAGTGAGTACATATTGTGTGAGTTCCTTTGTGAATGTGTTACCTCACTCAGGATGATGCCCTCCAGGTCCATCCATTTGGCTAGGAATTTCATAAATTCATTATTTTTAATAGCTGAGTAGTACTCCATTGTGTAGATGTACCACATTTTCTGTATCCATTCCTCTGTTGAGGGGCATCTGGGTTCTTTCCAGTTTCTGGCTATTATAAATAAGGCTGCTATGAACATAGTGGAGCATATGTCCTTCTTACCAGTTTGGGCATCTTCTGGATATATGCCCAGGAGAGGTATTGCTGGATCCTCCGGTAGTACTATGTCCAATTTTCTGAGGAAGCAGACTGATTTCCAGAGTGCTTGTATAAGCCTGCAATCCCACCAACAATGGAGGAGTGTTCCTCTTTCTCCACATCCATGCCAGCATCTGCTGTCACCTGAATTTTTGATCTTAGCCATTCTGACTGGTGTGAGGTGGAATCTCAGGGTTGTTTTGATTTGCATTTCCATGATGATTAAGGATGTTGAACATTTTTTCAGGTGCTTCTCTGCCATTCGGTATTCCTCAGGTGAGAATTCTTTGTTCAGTTCTGAGCCCCATTTTTTAATGGGGTTATTTGATTTTCTGAAGTCCACCTTCTTGAGTTCTTTGTATATGTTGGATATTAGTCCCCTATCTAATTTAGGATAGGCAAAGATCCTTTCCCAATCAGTTGGTGGTCTTTTTGTCTTATTGACGTTGTCTTTTGCCTTGCAGAAACTTTGGAATTTCATTAGGTCCCATTTGTCAATTCTCGATATTACAGCACAAGCCATTGCTGTTCTGTTCAGGAATTTTTCCCCTGTGCCCATATCTTCAAGGCTTTTCCCCACTTTCTCCTCTATAAGTTTCAGTGTCTCTGGTTTTATGTGAAGTTCCTTGATCCACTTAGATTTGACCTTAGTACAAGGAGATAAGTATGGATCAATTCACATTCTTCTACATGATAACAACCAGTTGTGCCAGCACCAATTGTTGAAAATGCTGTCTTTCTTCCACTGGATGGTTTTAGCTCCCTTGTCGAAGATCAAGTGTCCATAGGTGTGTGGGTTCATTTCTGGGTCTTCAATTCTATTCTGTTGGTCTACTTGTCTGTCTCTATACCAGTACCATGCAGTTTTTATTACAATTGCTCTGTAGTAAAGCTTTAGGTCAGGCATGGTGATTCCACCAGAGGTTCTTTTATCCTTGAGAAGAGTTTTTGCTATCCTAGGTTTTTTGTTATTCCAGATGAATTTGCAAATTGCTCCTTCTAATTCGTTGAAGAATTGAGTTGGAATTTTGATGGGGATTGCATTGAATCTGTAGATTGCTTTTGGCAAGATAGCCATTTTTACAATGTTGATCCCGCCAATCCATGAACATGGGAGATCTTTCCATCTTCTGTGATCTTCTTTAATTTCTTTCTTCAGAGATTTGAAGTTTTTATCATACAGATCTTTCACTTCCTTAGTTAGAGTCACGCCGAGATATTTTATATTATTTGTGACTATTGAGAAGAGTGTTGTTTCCCTAATTTCTTTTTCAGCCTGTTTATTCTTTGTGTAGAGAAAGGTCATTGACTTGTTTGAGTTTATTTTATATCCAGCTGTTTATCAGGTTTAGGAGTTCTCTGGTGGAATTTTTAGGGTCATTTATATATACTATCATATCATCTGCAAAAAGTGATATTTTGACTTCCTCTTTTCCAATTTGTATCCCCTTGATCTCCTTTTGTTGTCGAATTGCTCTGGCTAATACTTCAAGTACTATGTTGAAAAGGTAGGGAGAAAGTGGGCAGCCTTGTCTAGTCCCTGATTTTAGTGGGATTGCTTCCAGCTTCTCACCATTTACTTTGATGTTGGCTACTGGTTTGCTGTAGATTGCTTTTATCATGATTAGGTATGGGCCTTGAATTCCTGATCTTTCCAAGACTTTTATCATGAATGGGTGTTGAATCTTGCCAAATGCTTTTTCTGCATCTAACGAGATGATCATGTGGTTTTTGTCTTTGAGTTTGTTTATATAATGGATTACATTGATGGATTTTCGTATATTAAACCATCCCTGCATTCCTGGAATAAAACCTACTTGGTCAGGATGGATAATTGCTTTAATGTGTTCTTGGATTCGGTTAGCGAGAATTTTATTGAGGATTTTTGCATGGCTATTCATAAGAGAAATTGGTCTGAAGTTCTCTATCTTTGTTGGATCTTTCTGTGGTTTAGGTATCAGAGTAATAGTGGCTTCATAAAGAGTTGGGTAGAGTACCTTCTACTTCTATTTTGTGAAATAGTGTGTGCAGAACTGGAATTATATCTTCACTGAAGGTCTGATAGAACTCTGCACTAAAGCCGTCTGGTCCTGGGCTTTTTTTTGGCTGGGAGACTATTAATAACTGCTTCTATTTCTTTAGGGGATATGGGACTGTTTAGATGGTCAACTTGATCCTGATTCAACTTTCTTACCTGGTATCTGTCCAGAAATTTGTCCATTTTGTCCAGGTTTTCCAGTTTTGTTGAGTATAGCCTTTTGTAGAAGGATCTGATGGTGTTTTGAATTTCTTCAGGATCTGTTGTTATGTCTCCCTTTGATTTTCTCAAAGAACCAACTCCTCGTTTGGTTAATTCTTTGAATAGTTCTTCTTGTTTCCACTTGGTTGATTTCACTCCTGTGTTTGATTATTTCCTGCTGTCTACTCCTCTTGGGTGAATTTGCTTCCTTTTTTTCTAGAGGTTTTAGATGTGTTGTCAAGCTGCTAGTATGTGCTCTCTCCCGTTTCTTCTTGGAGGCACTCAGAGCTATGAGTTTCCCTCTTAGAAATGCTTTCATTGTGTCCCATAGGTTTGGGTACGTAGTGGCTTCATTTTCATTATACTCTAAAAAGTTTTTAATTTCTTTATTCCTTCCTTGACCAAGGTATCATTGAGAAGAGTGTTGTTCAGTTTCCACGTGAATGTTGGCTTTCCATTATTTATGTTGTTATTGAAGATCAGTCTTAGGCCATGGTGGTCTGATAGGATACATGGGAAAATTTCAATATTTTTGTATCTATTGAGGCCTGTTTTGTGACCAATTATATGGTCAATTTTGGAGAAGGTCCCGTGAGGTGCTGAGAAGAAGGTATATCCTTTTGTTTTAGGATAAAATGTTCTGTAGATATCTGTCAGGTCCATTTTTTTTCATAACTTCTGTTAGTTTCACTGTGTCCCTGTTTAGTTTCTGTTTCCACGATCTGTCCATTGATGAAAGTGGTGTGTTGAAGTCTCCCACTATTATTGTGTGAGGTACAATGTGTGCTTTGCGCTTTACTAAAGTGTCTTTAATAAATGTGGCTGCCCTTGCATTTGGAGTGTAGATATTCAGAATTGAGAGTTCCTCTTGGAGGATTTTACCTTTGATGAATATGAAGTGTCCCTCCTTTCTTTTTTGATAACTTTGAGTTGGAAGTCGATTTTATCCGATATTAGAATGGCTCCTCTAGCTTGTTTCTTCAGACCATTTGCTTGGAAAATAGTTTTCCAGCCTTTCACTCTGAGGTAGTGTCTGTCTTTTTCCCTGAGATGGGTTTCCTGTAAGCAGCAGAATGTTGGGTCCTGTTTGTGTAGCCAGTCTGTTAGTCTATGTCTTTTCATTGGGGAATTGAGTCCATTGATATTAAGAGATATTAAGGAAAAGTAATTGTTGCTTCCTTTTATTTTTGTTGTTAGAGTTGGCATTCTGTTCTTGTCGCTGTCTTCTTTTTGGTTTGTTGAGGGATTACTTTCTTGCTTGTTCTAGGGTGTGATTTCTGTCCTTGTATTGCTTCTTTTCTGTTATTATTCTTTGAAGGGCTGGATTAGTGGAAAGATAATGTGTGAATTTGGTTTTGTCGTGGAATACTTTGGTTTCTCCATCTATGGTAATTGAGAGTTTGGCCGGGTATAGTAGCCTGGGCTGGCATTTGTGTTCTCTTAGTGTCTGTATAACATCTGTCCAGGCTCTTTTGGCTTTCATAGTCTCTGGTGAAAAGTCTGGTGTAATTCTGATAGGCCTTCCTTTATATGTTACTTGACCTTTCTCCCTTACTGCTTTTAATATTCTATCTTTATTTAGTGCATTTGTTGTTCTGATTATTATGTGTCGGGAGGAATTTCTTTTCTGGTCCAGTCTATTTGGAGTTCTGTAGGCTTCTTGTATGATCATGGGCATCTCTTTCTTTATGTTTGGGAAGTTTTCTTCTATAATTTTGTTGAAGATATTAGCTGGCCCTTTAAGTTGAAAATCTTCATTCTCATCAACTCCTAATATCCGTAGGTTTGGTCTTCTCATTGTGTCCTGGATTTCCTGGATGTTTTGAGTTAGGATCCTTTTTCATTTTGTATTTTCTTTGACTGTTGTGTCGATGTTCTCTATGGAATCTTCTGAACCTGAGATTCTCTCTTCCATTTCTTGTATTCTGTTGCTGATGCTCGCATCTATGGTTCCAGATCTCTTTCCTAGGGTTTCTATCTCCAGCGTTGCCTCGCTTTGGGTTTTCTTTATTGTGTCTACTTCCCTTTTTAGTTCTAGTATGGTTTTGTTCATTTCCATCACCTGTTTGGATGTGTTTTCCTGTTTTTCTTTAAGGACTTCTACCTGTTTGGTTGTGTTTTCCTGCTTTTCTTTAAGGGCCTGTAACTCTTTAGCAGTACTCTCCTGTAATTCTTTAAGTGACTTATGAAAGTCATTCTTGATGTCCTCTATCATCATCATGAGAAATGTTTTTAAATCTGGGTCTAGATTTTCGTTTGCGTTGGGGTGCCCAGGACTAGGTGGGGTGGGAGTGCTGCGTTCTGATGATGGTGAGTGGTCTTGATTTGTGTTAGTAGGATTCTTATGTTTGCCTTTCGACATCTGGTAATCTCTAAAGCTAGCTGTTATAGTTGTCTCTGGTAAGAGCTTGTTCTTCAGGTGACTCTGTTAGCCTCTATAAGCAGACCTGGGAGGGTAGCTCTCTCCTTAGTTTCAGTGGGCAGAGTATTCTCTGCAGGCAAGCTCTCTTCTTGCAGGGAAGGTACCCATATATCTGGTGTTCGAACCTGCCTCCTGGCAGAAGTTGTGTTCCACTCACTAGAGGTCTTAGGATCCTGTGGGGAATCCTGTGTGGGCCCTTGCGGGTGTCAGGCGACTCAGCTGGCAAGGCACCCCGGTGCTCGAGTGGAGAGGAAGGGACTTGTGCCCCAGGTCAGGCCAGGGTAGTCTGCTTCCCTATTTCCAGCGGTCTCAGGTTCTGCGAGATTTGATTGGGGCAGATGCTGTGTTCCACTCACCAGAGGTCTTAGGATCCCGTTGGGAATCCTGTGTGGGCCCTTGCAGGTGTCGGGCGACTCTGCTAGCCAAGAACTTCTTTCTTACAACAATTCTAATGCATTTGAAATGAATGTCTTCACGAGGGTTAAAATTTGTTGAAAAAATTTTTGATGTCTTCAGGATGGTTAAAATTTGTTGAAAAAAAGAGGGAGATTATAAATTCCAACACAACATCATGCTAATCAAAAACCAAACAACCCAATCAAAAAAGTGGGGTATAGAACTAAACCAAGATTTCAAAACTGAAGAATCTCAAATGGCTGAGAAACACCTAAAGAAATGTTCGTTCAAAGTCCTTAGTGATCAGAGAAACGCAAATCAAAATGACCCTGAGATTCCACCTGACATCAGTCAGAATGGCTAAGATCAAAATCTTAGGTGACAACACATGTTGGAGAGGATGTGGAGAAAGAGGAACACTCTTCCATTTCTGGTGGGATTGCAAACTGGTACAACCACTCTGGAAATCAATCTGGAGGTTCCTTAGAAAATTGTAAATAGATCTACCTGAAGGTCCAGCTATAACACTCTTGGGAATAAACCCAAAAGATGCCCCACCATGCCACAGGGGCAAGTGTTCTACTTTGTTCATAGTGGACTTATTTGTGATAGCCAGAAGCTGGAAACAACCCAGATGTCCCATGACAGAAAAATGGATACAGAAAATGTAGTTCATTAACACAATGGAATACTACTCAGCTATTAAGAATGAGGACATCCTGAGTTTTGTAGGCAACTGAATAGAACTAGAAAATATCACCCTGAGTGAGGTAGCTCATACCCCAAAGGACATGCATGGTATGTACTCACTAATAAGTAGATGTTAGGCAAAAAGAAAAATCAAAAACAAAAAAAAAAACCCAAAAAACAAAAAAAGAAAAACGAAAAGAAAAACAGAAACAAAACAGAATACCCAAGATACAGTCCACAAATCTCAAATAGGTCAACAAGCCCAAGTGAGGATGCCTTAATCCTACTTGAGAGGGAGAACAGAGCAATCACAAGTTGGGAGGGAGGGAGGGACCTGGGAGGTATATTGAATGTGGGAGGTGAAGGTGTGAGGGGGGACCTGATCTGGTATTGGGTGAGTGAAAAGGACTGAAGGCCTGAGGGCCAGCAGAAAGAAAGGAAACAGTCAACCTCAGGAGATAGGAGGTTGGGGGAACCCTCCAGAATGCACCAGAGACCTGAGATGTGAGACACTCTTAGGACTCAAAGGGAGGGATCTTAGATTAAATGCTGGACAGTAGGGAGGAGGAATTTATAGAGCCCACCTCCCACAGGAAGACAGGGCATCAAATTAAGGGAGAGGGGAGCCATCCCGCAGACACAACTCTGACCCATAATTGTTCCTGTCCGAAAGAATTATAGGAATGGAAATGGAGAGGAGGCTGAGAAAAAGAAAGTTCAGTGTCAGACCCAAAGTAGTATCCAGCTTAAGGGGTCGTTCCAAGGCCTGACACTATTACTGAGGTTTTGTAGCACTCACAAAAAGGGACCTAGCATGATCACACTCTGGAAGACCCATCAAGCAGCTAAAAGAGTCTGATATTTGCACCCAACCAATGGACAGAAGCAGCTGACCCCTGTCGTTGAATTAGGAAAGGCTGAAAGAAGCTGAGGAGAAGGGTGATCCTGTAGGAGGACCAGCAGTTTCATTTTATCTGGACCCCTGAAATCTCTCAAACACTGGAACACCAAACAGGCAGCATATACCAGCTGATATGAGGCCCTGAACACACATAGAGTAGAGGACTTCCGGGTCTGTGTTCATTCAGAGATGATGCACCTAACCCTCAAGAGACTAGAGGCCCTAGGGAGTTTAGAGATCAGGTGGGGTTGGGGATGGGGACATCCCTGTGGAGACGGGTGGCATTTGGGGGAGGAATGGGATGTGGAACAGTCGGAGTGTGGACAGGTATAGGGGAGAATAAAATATGGATTGTAAAAAAAATAAATTAAAAATGAAAGAAAATGATAAAGTAAAATTAAAACATAATTGAGCTGAGAGATCCAAAAACCTTGGGAATGAAAATTTTTGAGTTTCCTAGGAAAATGAACAAGGTTCCTTGGGGCAGCCAGGAAAAATGGGCCATTAATCAATGGCTGTCCTAACACTCAATCAAAAGGGAGTACAAGCCCAGAGCTGAGTCATTTCCTGGAATATTTAGCTGAAGGAGAAACAAGCCCAGAGCTGAGTCAGTTCCTAGATTCTTCGAGGCCTCACCAAATAATAGAACCAATCAAAAGTGTACTAATGTCGCTGCTGCCGTTCTAGCCAATCATGTTAGAGATTACCTAACTATTCTAGAAAATTCCTCCAGCCCTGCATAAAGGGGGCCTGCGATCTCTCTGGGTTGTCTCCATTTTGTATGGATAGCTTACCCTGGCAAGTTAGACATTTCTGCAAGATAAATGCTCTTTGCTTTTGCATACTATTTGAGTCTGGGTTCTTCCTTCAGCGATTCTTGAACTCTTACAGAGACAGAATGAATCACATAAATTTGTGAAGTTTTCAAATAAAAATTAATGTTATGGGCTAAAGAGTTGGTTCAGTTGTTAAGAGTATTTGTTGCTCTTTCAGGACCCAGGTATGATTACCAGCAACCACATGGAGTTTTATCACCTCCTTGGGTACCAGGCATTTATATGTTGCACAGACATACATGTGGGCAAAAACATTCATACACCTAAAATAATAAAAATTAAATCTAAAAGAAGTGAAAGTGGAAAATAATAAGGAAAAAAGTAATTTTATATAAAATGGTGAAAAGTAAAAATTAATTTAGAGAAAAGTTCATTAAAACATTAAATAAGTTAATACTCATGTTTAATTATTATTTGATTCCATTATTAATATTCATCCTGATGGTAAATGTGCGACAATATCTAATTATAAGTAAAACTGTATCTCAGAGATATGAGCAAGTCCCTTTTATAAAGTCAATTGGTAATAAAGAAAACATGATAAAATTAGGCATAGTGGAGAGCTGAATTTTGAGACTGGCCTGGGCTCCATAGTCAGACCCTGCATCGACTACCAAATAACAGCAATAGAGATAAGAAGTCAAAGTGTAACATCACCACTTTGCCACATCACAAATTAAACCATAATTTCTTTCTCTGATGCTGTAATTTGGAATGATCCATACAAAGACTGTCCACAGTGCTTGTCCCAGCTTGGTACCTTTGGCTACCTTGTGGCTATGTTGGGCTTCTGCAGCAGGGATAGGCAAATCCACTGAGACATAAGCAGGAACTGAGCGGAAACAGTAGGATCAACTTCCCCTGGCCTTTCTTTACTACATCAGTTCAAAAGATGAAGAAAGGAAAAGGAAAAACTACATTGGCCAAACAAAAGAAAGATAAAGATGGTATTTTCCAACCTCCATCCACCATGAATAAAGGACTGCAATCAGAATCAATGGTGGAGACACAGCACAGGTCCAGTGGCTTAGCTCTCCCAAGAAAAGCTTCTCTGGCTTTCCTTCCCCTTCTCTCCTTTTTGAGATTAATTAGTATTTTATGTAGTCTAAGAAACTAGTGAAAATGGCACCTAGTCAGCAAATCCATAGTTTCTAGTCATCTACATTGTTTCAGAAATACTTCAAGGTAATGCAATTCCCAATGATGGAAACATGAAAGGATGGCATGTTTTTAAAAGTTCTTAACTAAGGCAATCACCAGTTAAAGAATACTACTTTCCAAAGCCGGGTAAAAGATTTAAACCTAAACTGAGCCTGGTCTACAGAGAGAGTTCCTGGCCAGCCAAGACTACACAGTGAGACTCTGTCTTTAAAAGTAAATAAATTAACAATAGTAGTAGTAGTAGTAGTAGTAGTAGTAGTAGTAGTAGTAGTAGTAGTAACAGAAAAGAGGAAAGCTAAAGCCAAAATCCTTTCTGCTTACGTGAGGTTGGAGTCCTATGTTTCTAACAACATTGGTACTCTGGAAAGTCCAGGGAACTAACAAAGGAGTGAAGTGTTTAAACCAAAAGCAATTTCATCTCAGATTATTTTTTCTTTTTTGAAATTCATTCAAGAGCAGCTAGCAATTGCCAATTTCTCCTGCTGCCATCTGCATCCTGAGCAGGAAAGAAAGAGACCTGGTGACTTAGCTTTGCCTTTTGGGGATTCATCTTTATTTAAAAGAGAGCACATTCCTGGTGACTCCCTTGTGAGTTTGTTGGATACAGAGCTTTTATATTTGGTTCTTGTACCTGTAAGATTTGTAAGAAAAGCAAAACATATCAATGGAGTGTAACTGTCTCTGACTTTCTTATGGTGACTAAAAGGTATACAGGAAAAAACTGTCGAGTTTCAGTCTCTGAGGAAATCGAAAGCGATGCACTCTGCTGGGAGGAGAACTTGCTATTTCTTAGCTCTTCTGCCCACAAAACAACACCCAGCTGAGACATTCAGCAAGCCTCAGTCCATGGAGTGAGTCTAACCTGAGAATTTCTGTAGATTACATTTTCCAGTTCCCAAGAGATTTATTGGTTTATCTTCTTCACACACACACACACACACACACACACACACACACACACACACACACACACCAACTCCTCCCAGTCCCCAACAAACTTTAAGAAGAAGAAGGACAAAAGAGAAGAGGAGGAAGAGGAGTGGAGAAGCCTCTAGTCCTGCCCTGTAGAAGATCTCAGCTTTACATCCTTAGAGAAACATCCAGCAAGGTGAGTTCTACCTGTTTTCTGTAGATATGGTAGATATTGGCTACATCTGTAAAAACAACAAGGACAGTGAAAAGACCTTTGCTGGTTCTTGTGGAGGAGGCAGTGCTGATCTGGTGCCTGCTGCACTCAGCAGTGAGCCCACAGCAGCCGGATTAGGGTCAGTCACTCAAAAAGATGGCAGACATCTTTAGTCCTCCACCACAGAGGAATGAGCTAAGAATAAAACATTTTGCATATTTTAGATTGTTTAATGAACTTTCTAAGTATAAATCTGAATAAGTGGATAATGTGAAGGCTATAATTAGCTCGGATAGGGAGTTCATGGTTATCTGGGATCTGTGGGTGAGTGGGAAAAAGCCAAGATAGTGACATGAAAAATTATTGTGAATAAAAACTGCCTCTGGACATGAAATGAATTTTCTAGTATCCTATCACTAGGAAGTTTCTCAGGATCATAATATATAAACACACAATGGTTTAACCATTTCCCAAACACATTCTGTTTGTTCTCTTCTTCACACCTTTCTAAAGGTGGTATTTCCATTATTGGTAATTTCTACCATCACGAAAGTTGTTTTTGGCCATTTTGTTTTCCTTTTGGTTCTCTAATGGTGAAGTGTAATAGAGTGATGGAAAGTTAATTAGAACACATGTATCTTGCCCATTTATAGAACAGTTTGAAGAATACGTGTACCACAGCAGAGGACTTGGATAGAAGCTCTTAATTGATTTCAAAGTTCTGTGAACATTAGACCAGGCTCGCTAAGTTTATTAATTATTGTAGCTAAACTTTCTAAATCACTGCAAAAGATTTTACTTATTTTTAACAATCAAGAGATGTACTTCTTTTTTATTTATTTTTATTTTTATTTTATTTTATTACATTTCAAATGTTATCCACCTTCCCAGTTTCCCCTCTTCAAACCTACTATCTCATCCCCTCTTCCTCTGCCTCTATGAGGGTACTCCCTCACACACCCATCCACTCCTGCCTGCCTGCCCTGCCATTCCCCAACACTGGGGCATTGGGCCTTCACAGGACCAAGAACCACCCCTCCCACTGATACCAAATAAGGCCATCCTCTGCTACATTTGCAGCTGGAGCCATGGTTCCCTTCATGTATACTCTTTGGTTGGTGGTTTAGTCCCTGAGAGCTCTGGGGGTTCTGTTTGGTTGATATTGTTGTTCTTCCCATGGGATGGCAAACCCCTTTAGCTTCTTCAGTCCTTCCCTAACTCCTCCATTGGGGTCCCATTGTTCAGTCTGGTGGTTGGCTGCGAGCATCTGCAATCTGTATTAGTCAGGCTCTGGCAGAGCCTCCATAGAGATGAACTTCTAAATGTACCATGATATTCTGATCTTTCTATTATTATTATAAGCAAGTCAGCTCAGTCAGTCAACAATGTCTCAAGGGAGGGAGGATTAAAAAGAAAAAGACAATTAGACATTATAACATGACTCCAGACAGCGCTGACACTAAAGCAGGTTTATTTTTTCCCAGTCAGCTTTTATACCTTCTAGGTCCTTGCAGAGAACAGGGTCAATTTTTAAATCAAAGTAATCAAGAAAGGCTATGAACAAAGAGATCACACCAGGTAGGAATCAGCCAAAGCAATAAACAAAGTATCCTGAGTCATCATTTCTAGGGATTACCAAGACAAAAGGAAAGTCACACCTTCTTTGACTGTGCTTACCTCAATCCTAGCATCAGCCCAAATGCAATGCTCTTACTGATCCTACTTCCTCCTCTGAGCCCAGTGACAAGTACTGGCCAAATTTCTATAAACAGCACCAAAAGCTCTCCACCTTATTAGATAAATCAACTATTTGTAGGAATGTTATCATTTTGTAGTATTTTAAAACAACTTAAATATAATATAGATGAAATGACTTTTTTTTAGTTACAATATGAAATGGTTTGGTTTAAAAATTCCCCTTATTATTTAATAAGGTTTATTAATAACATATGGCTATATATATATCAATTTGTATTATATTATATTTTTATTATTTAAAATAATTTTAAATTTAAATATATTTTTACAATTCTTCCACTCCCCAAATTTTTTCATATCCTCTGACCCTTTCTACCTACCCAACTTTAAGTTCTTCTTCAAAATAAAACCAAAAAAACTTATAGCAAAACCCTCAAAACAAGAAAATAAAATAAAATTACACCCAAAGAGAAAAAAACCAACAACTGCCAAACTTTAAGCAAATGAAAGAGTGATGTACGCCTGGGTTGGTGTCTATAATTCTCTTTTGGTAGTGTGCAGAATATCTTTTTGTAACAACAAAATTAGCAAGTGGGGTGAGGCTTTATGTAGGCACCAGCCAGACATCTCTATGTTCAAAGAGTTGTGACAGTGAAATCTTCTTCAGTGGGTCCTCTTGTCAGTTTGTGAAGAGCAAGGGGAAGTCTTGGCAAAAGCTTGGGTTGTTTGGGAATTCCTGTGGGGACTCTTTGGACATCAACTCAATTAAGTGTAACCCAATTCCAGTTATGAAAGCTTCATGTGGTGACAAGAAGTGCCTAGGTGGGACTCTGTCTCTTCTATTAATTTGAAATTCCACTTAGACTGCCTTCATACATATAATATTTTAGGAGATTTCTCCTGTATTAGGTTTCCATACTACTACTCAAATGTCCTTTAACTTTATATTCTCTCCCCATATTCCCTTCCATAACTCCTTCTCCTCTTCCCCTCCCCACTTGATCTTCCTGTCCCAAGTCCCATTCCATAATTATATATTTTATTGTAATTTCCTAAAGAGATCTATCTCTTCACTCCATCCAGTGTTTCTCTACCTGTGGGTGGGAACACTTTGGTGGTTTGAACGACCCTTTCACATGGGTTGCGTATCAGATATCCTGCATAACAGATATTTACAGTTCATAACAGTAGCAAAATTACAGTAATGAAATAGCAACAAAATAATTTTGCAGTTGGGGTCACCACATGAGGAACTGTATTGAAGAGTTTCAGTATCAGGAAGGTTGAGAACAACAGCTCAAGTTGTTTATTCTATGCCTACCCCCTGTGGTTCTACAGATTATAGCTTGGTTATCATTGACTTAACCAGAGCAACATATCTTAAATAAAATTTAACAAAAGCTTTTACTTAAATGACCATGGCATACATATTCAGGCTCATAATACCATTTTTTAAAAAGTTTCTGCTGTAGTTGCTTCATTTGTGATACTTCTGTATTCTCCTCCTTGTCTTTTCTTTATAGCTATGTTTTATAGTTTAAAGGAAACTCTTAGTGAACTGTTACATCCTTTCCATTGCTCTAACAGTCAGCTATTCTTCCTGTTTTTCTTCTTTCACTGGGGCTTCTCTTGTAATGCAGAGGCAAGACGAGTAAAATTTGTGTTTCTGTTAAATTTTTACTGCAAGGAAATCCAACTTTACTCACAATTGCTTCCTCACAAATAATTCTAATATCTGTTTTGTGTGGTTTTGGTCTTTGAAACTACTGAAGATGGCAGTATCAGACAATGTATTTTTGAACTGTCATGTTTATCAATTTAAGATACTACTTGCAGGCTTTGTTTAATTTTTTATTTTAATTCATGCTAAGTTTAAGGTACCTCCTTATAAAAGCAGGAATATATTTTCCTATCCAGAATGTGTTATCTGCAGATGTATATTAATACCTATTTCCTAAAAACAATTTTACTGGGAACTTCACTGATAGGGATCATTACCACAAAAATCAAGGCAGTCTGTCAAGAACAAAGTGTGATGGTTCCCATGTAAGTGGGATGCATACAAATTATTCATACCTCCTGACATGTCACATATCATTATCTTTTGGAGCTGTGTTTTGTCACAAGTCATGAAAGAAGTCAAAGTTTTTTATTTGTAAAGCTCTTTGGTTTATGACATCATGGAGCAGTGATGTGTAAAGTTCACACACTCTTGTTCAAGGCAAAGTTTCTGCTGAGACTAAGCTTTTACCTTGTGCTCGAATCTTGCAAGTGATCTAGTTGGACTGACTACTTTCATGTCAGCTAGACACAAACTAGAGTCATTTTGTAAACCAGACTCTTGATTGAGAAAATGGGTCTGCCAGACTGGCTTGTGGGAATGACTGTGGGGAGTTTTCTTGATTGACATGGAAGGTCCAGTCACTGTGAGAAGTGTCATTCCTGAGCTGGTGGTTCTGGATCCTGTAAGAAAGCATGCCGAACAAGCTATGGAGAGCAGGCCAGTAAGCAAAATCCCTGTGTGGCATGAGGAGGAAAGACTTTATTTTGTACACTACAGCATATCATAAAGGAAATCAGGACAGGATGTTAAGGCAAGAAACTGGAGGCTGAAGCCTTTTCCTTCCCAAGCAGCATTGGTTCAATGTTTTATCATAGCAGTAGAAACCCTAAGATAGCCATCTTCGTGTCTGAAGGTTTACAGGACACTCATGTTCTTCAATATCTTTTAATCATCTTAACTAGCATGTATCTTTGAGTGGACTTTCCCTTCATCCTCTGGGTCTTTTTAGCCACATGATACTTGTAATTTTTCTCCAAAGAATAGCAATGAATAGGCCCAGGAAATGTAACATTCCAATTATACAAAAGATATACAGAACACAATCCCTAACCCACAGTATTTACAGATGTAGGCTAATTTGGAACCTATTCGGAGTCACCCAGAAAGTACACAAATGGGTAATCAGATCCAAACTTGCAGAATAATGTTCTTTCAGGAATTCTGGAACATTCCAGAAGGCAAAGGCTCATATTGTTTTCCTTCTTAAAAGTTATCACAGGCAGCAGACAGAAATAAATGAATAAATGGCAGTGAAACTCTTTTTAGCTACATCACAAAGCAGGACAAGTGCAGGAAGGCTGTAGACCCTCAGGCCTCTCATATTAAGAATAAAGGAACACAAATACAAAGACAGATCATTTGAGGCTTCCCACAAGATTTTAAGGAATAAGGTTTAAAACAAAAACAAATTGAGGGATCATCGAGGGATTTAAACTGAATGTAGTCATCATTTATATACAGAAAACAGATTCTATGAACAAATAAGAGTGATGAATGATATCAAAAGACATCAAACAGAAAGGAGAAAAAAAAACAAGCAACTTTTGGCATACTTCTACCCAATAAATATTGTGACCTGACTCTTAAAAGTATGTAAATGTTCATCATAGTGACGATCATTTGGTCACAGAGGACCCTGAGATGAGGACTCAACAGAAACGGAATGCCAATAAGAGATGATTAGAACCAAGTGGGCAAGAGTCAGTGCCCCCAGCACAGGTTGTGTGCTGTAGCTAACCAATATCCATTTATATGGTGAGAGGATGCAGCCCCTTTGCATATAATCCATTCCAGTCAAGAGTGTAGGGAACCTACAAGCTTCAGACATCCAGAGATAAGCTCCACCATCAATGATTACTAGAAAGGTCAACCAGAATTTCAACATATCTGATGGTTTGAATCAGGATGCTCCCCACGTGGGTTCCTAGATCTGTACGGCTAGTCACTAGGGAGTGGCACTATTTTAAAGGATTAGCAAGTACAATCTTGTTGGAATAGGTGTGGCCTTGTTGTAGGAAGTATGTCACTGGGTGTGGGCTTAGACATTTCAAAAGCCCAAGCTAAGGTCCAGTGGCTCTCTCTTCCTGATGCCTATGGATCCTGATGTAGAACTCACGGCTATTTTTCCTGCACCATGTCTCCCTGCCTGCTGCCATGCTCCTTAACATGATGATGATGGATATAGCACCCAATTAAATGCTTTCTTTTCTAAGAGTTGTTGTGGTCATAGTGTCTCTTCATAGCAATAGAACAATGATTAAGACAATGCTTATAGCCCATACTCTAAACACTGCAGCAACTGTTTATTTCTATTTCCTTCCACCACAGATCATGACAGACATAAGCTACATACTGTTGTTAACAGGGAAGAATTTTCTAGGCTTGTTTATTAATGGATTAAATCTGCACTCATTTTTCAAAATAGCCCATTTCACAATCTCTCTCATACAGACAACTGTGAACACTATGGCATGGGTCTTTCACTCACCTGGGTGTATCTTGTTTTTGAATTTGTATGTAAATGTGTATAATTCTTTATGCTATTATTCTCATTTAGGTTCACACGTAATTTGAAAGATGGTGAATGAATACAAGAGAATTGTTCTTCTGACAGGATTAATGGGTATTAATGACCATGATTTTAGAATGGTTAAGTCCTTGTTGAGCAAAGAATTAAAACTAAATAAAATGCAAGATGAATACGACAGAGTTAAGATTGCTGATTTGATGGAAGACAAGTTCCCAAAAGATGCTGGAGTGGTCCAACTGATAAAACTATATAAGCAGATTCCAGGACTTGGAGACATTGCTAATAAACTCAAAAATGAGAAGGCAAAAGGTAATAGGAGAACATCCTGGATGTCACCCTTTCTTTAGTTTTTTCAAACGTGCTTGCTCCACAGTGATCATAAGTGACATGGCCTATTTTGGTGTGTGCCTCTGGATGTATAGAAATGTCAACATTTCAGGTGTCAAAATATTGACATCTGACAAAATTTCCTTCCTGCAAAGAATTTTGATATATTTGGGGTTGGATATCTTTGGGGGCATTCTGAAAAATAAAAACACAGAAGCTCTTGGGAGATGAGACTTCTCCCTACTGTAGAAAGGTGAGAAAATCATAAAATAAAGTTAGGGATATTTATTTTAAAATATTTAAGTTAATTAATGTTAATGCTCCATTAAGGCACTCAACATTATCTGTTATACAAAAAAAAATTAAATAATTACATTAAAGTCTACTTCTCAGTGATAAGTGGTTCCACTTTTAAAGTCACCTGGCTTTAAACAAACAAACAAACAGTATGTTTAATTTGGTCATAAAATGTCCTATCTGTGGTCCCATCTGTGAAAGATGAAACACAGAGATATTCAGTTAAAGGCCAGGCTGTAGCTATGTAGCTAGACTCAATATCAAACCCTACAAACAATCAATAATCAAATTAATAGATTAAAATCAAACAGACACAAAGGTAGAAAGTCAAGGTAAATAGCACCAATTTGTCATATCACCAATCAGATCATTTCTTTCAATGATTTTCTAATTCTTAGTGATCATCTACAGAGGATGATTTGTCAATGGTTATTGTCATAGGAGAATTTAGAGGCCAGTGATCAACACTGGGTGACTTCCACTATTGTGTTCTATACTGTTATTGAGAAAAAGTCTCTTCCTGAATGTGAGGCTCTCATTTTCTGTTAAACAGGCAAGCTAGAATATTCCTGTTCAGCCTAAAAGCTCTAGATAGGCAATTTGAGTTGTCACTAGATAGCTAAAGTCACATTTTCATGTTTGAGAGCAAGGGCTTTACCCACTGAAACATCTCCACAGACCTAAACTTTAAATTCCTAGAAATAGACTGTAGAATAAGAGGGTTGGGGCAGGGATTGACTGATAGACATAGAAGTCCCCAGAATGGGAAAACTATACCAACTTCCCTTGTGGAGAACAAGTAAAATCCAGAGGCTGTCTTTTGCCTGACTTCATAGTTTTGGCCACTGTGTGGGCACACGAAACTTCTCTAGCAGTGGGAGGTAAGCACAGTGAGACAAGCAGGAGCTGAGAGCAAAGGGTGTACTTCAGTTCTCTTAGAAAAGTTCCCTGTGTTTACTGTCCTTTCTCTTTTGCATCAGCTAAAAGGAAAGGGAAAGGGAAACGGAAAACCGCAGCAAAAAGACAAAGGCAAGAAGAACCCAGTACTTCCCAACCTATGTCCACCACAAATGAAGATGCAGAACCAGAATCAGGGAGGAGTACACCTGACACACAGGTATGGTGGCTAAGATCCCAGTGGAAAATCTACTAAGGTCCCTCCCCATTTTACCACCAAGTGAATATTTATCTGTCCATCTAGTCATAGGACCTAGTAAAAATCGATATTTGAAGTAATTAATTTTATATTTACTGGTCATTCGTGTGTCTGAACTACTGCATGCTGTAACTTATGTTATGTAATTCTCTACAATGGAAATATAAAATCTTTACTTAGGCAGGCAATATGGCTCAGCAAGTAAAGGTGCTTAGTGCCATGCTGATGGCCCATGTTCAACTCACAGGTCCCACAGGCCACAATGGTACATCCCACCCAAACAGGCACAATATGGGAATATAAAACAGGCTAAATCATTATTTTTTCTTTATACATTGTTTAAATGTGGTCAGTTTAAAGACATTGCTTTCCAAAGCCTGTTAGAGGATATTGAACCTCAAATTGGACTTTCTAAATATAGACCAGCTAATCTGTCACCACGATGATGCACTGAAGAGTGATGTAAATGAATTGTTTGAACCAGTGTGAGGCAATCCTACCTCTGATCTTCTATTTAAAGGATGCTGTTCTCAAGGATCTTGAATCTCTTGTTTCATTTAACACTGAAAACCATGACTAGCGGAGGGGTTCAGAATAAGTAGGAGAGGAGCGAGCAGCTTGGCATGTATAAGAGTTTGGGTCTAGTCTCCAACACAATAAAGGAAGAAAATTGATGGTTATCAAGACAAAGAGATGTGGATCACTGAAAGAAATGAAAGCAAACCCATATAAACCTAGGATTCTACAATCTCTTCATGTGATTAAATCACTCACCCTGTTATCAAATGCTTATATCAAAACCTCAGTTAAATAAATCTTTTTTCTTCCTTGGGAGGGTATGCCATTATAAAGTCATTTTGATGGCAATAGACTATATATAGGCAGCAGTTTAATTTATCTAGAGTTTTTAGATGGTCAGTTAAAATACTTTAATGTTAACAGATGACACCAGAAATCCTGAACTGATGTCACAAATACCTCAGGAGATTACAGAGCCATCTTATATGTTTGCCAGAATCTGACTCATCAGGTGTCTGCAATAACAGCCTCAGTCCCCTGACTTCTCAAATGCCTTCCAACTCCCTCCCATATTGTCCAGGTTGCTCAGTTATCTTTACCAACTGCTTCCCGAAGGAACCAAGCCATTCAAATTTCTCCAACAATAGCATCCAGCAGTGGTCAGACCAGCAGCAGATCTTCAGAAACATTACAAAGCATCATTCAGTCCCCCGAAACTCCAACAAGATCATCCAGCAGGATTCTGGACCCTCCAGTGTCTCCAGGAACAGCATATAGCAGTGCCCAGGCACTTGGAGTTCTTCTAGCAACACCAGCCAAGGTAATTTTCTGTTTTCACAATAGAATGACAGATGGCTATTGCAACCTTGGACAAGCTCACTAATCCCTGTACTAGCTTCCCCCCCCCCCAGTGATGAAGCATTCTGAACAAAAGCAACTTGGGAAGGAAAGAGTTTATTTCAGTTTAAGCTTCCTTCATTGAGGGAAGCCAAAGCAGAAACTCAGGCAGGAACTTGAAGGTAGTAATTGAAACAGAGACCAGAAAGGAGACCCTTACTTGCTGAGCTTGCTTTCTTATATAATAAAGAAACATCTATCTGAGATGGCACCACTCTGAGAGAACTGCTATGTCTTCCAACATCAGTCATTAACAACAACAACAACAACAACAACAACAACAAGAACAGCAATAACAACAAATACCCTATAGCCTGGTTGCCAAGCCAGTCTGATGGATGCAACTTCTCAGTTTAGATTCCCTCTTCCTGGTCATTTTAGTTTATATCAAGTTGACAAAACCTAAGAGCATAACAAGTAAGCACCAGAGAGTGTAGCAATCATCTCTATAACCATAATGTGCTCCAAATGGAGAGATCAGAGGACACACAAGATTCCCCAAGCAGCTCACAGGCCAGCCTACCTAGCACATACCACAGTGAACAAGAAAGAACCTATCTCCAACAAGGTGAAAAGGCAAGACTAGTACCACAACTTGTCCTGTGTTCTCTGTCACTCACATATCTACGAACATTCTTACACTCATTCTCACAGAAAACAATTTTTAAAAATATTTAACATAGTTAATATATGTTGAATTACCAATCATGCAATCAATGTAGGCATAAATGATTTTATTATATGAAACACTGCATGAGGAATCTATGAAGATAACCCTGTGTAGTTTGGCTTTAGGCTGTTTCCAGTCTTTTCTGTACCTGCAAAGCATACTGAAATCACCTGTAACTAAACTTCCTTCATTTCTAAAGAAAGTGTATGATAGTCATTCCTTCAGTCCTGGACACTATTTATCAGACACTGATGTCATACTGGGAGCTACTATTTAAGTTAGCTTGGCCTTATTTGTCAATACTAGGGAAATGTACATATATTAGCCTTATCTACTAAGTATGAAAGTATCTACTAAGCTGAAATTATTATCCACATCTCCATTTCTTCTAAGAACTAAGATATATCACACCAGCTATTGCTCAGATCATTTTTCTTATTCTACCTAATTATTTGCCTTAATTGTATCATTTTTGCTGCGTACATTCTATGCAGAGACAGAGACTGAAAAATGTACCCAAAGAACCTTCTGAGGAAAATGGTTACCAGCAAGGTTCCAAAAAAGTGATGGTGTTAAAAGTAACAGAACCATTTGCATATGACATGAAAGGAGAGAAGATGTTCCATGCCACCGTGGCTACGGAAACAGAATTCTTTAGAGTAAAGGTGTTTGATATTGTCCTGAAGGAGAAGTTCATACCAAATAAGGTCCTTACCATCTCAAACTATGTTGGCTGCAATGGGTTCATAAATATATACAGTGCATCTAGTGTGTCAGAGGTAAATGATGGCGAACCAATGAATATCCCACTTTCACTGAGGAAAAGCGCCAATCGAACACCTAAAATCAACTATCTTTGCTCAAAGAGAAGAGGAATATTTGTGAATGGAGTGTTTACTGTATGTAAGGTAAGTTATTGTATTATTTGGTAAAATTTCTTCTGCAATCTCTAATTTTCAATCTTAGTTTGGCAGATGCTATCAGCCAATTTATTGAGTGCCAGAATTCAAGGCCTTCTTGATCAGTATTGGAGACTGGGATATCATGATGAAAATTGCTTTAGAAAGAGCTTTGCCAAGAAACGGTGGCTATTCATAGACATCCATAGACTGTGCATTTACATCAATAATTGTATCATTAAAATTTTGCTTCATTTAGTTCTTTACCTCCTATATTAGTGAGAATTTTAAGGAGAATTTGAGAGTTGATGTCCTAAGAAATGACACAGGCTGTCATAACCAAAACAAAAATAAAAATAAACCCATCTGCCCCCAAATGGAGCTAGTGCAGAAAGTTGGGTTCTGATCAGCGCATCACTGAAGGGTTCCCTGTCTTCCATTCTTTACTTTTAGCCAAAAAGGTAGTTAAGAGAATGACCTCTGCTTTAAAAGATACGAGAAAGAAATGTAACAGATAAGAAAGGCTGTTTAATCTCTTAGTTTATAAATAGAGATAATGAAATAGAAAAATAATGAAAGAGTATGTCTTTTAGTTCCAGTTATCTATGCTTAAATGCTTTCAAATCACAAATTCATACTGTGTGTGTGTGTGTGTGTGTGTGTGTGTGTGTGTGTGTGTGTGTGTGTGTGTATTTATGCTCTCACACACAGGTGCACTTGCACACACAGTGATTTTTTTTTGTTTTTGTTTTTCCAGACATTTCTGTGCAGTTAATTTAAATGAATGTGCAGGTATAATAGATATAGAGTTCAAAAATTAATTGAGTGGAGTACAAACTGACACAGCAGGGATTAGGAAATGTGTGTGTCACACAAATGTGGATCCAGTCAATGAAAACTCAAAACAGTATTTCTTCTACACAAAAATAACCAAGGTGGCTTTTTTATCTTTATATGGGAAATTATATGAGAAATAAACAGATTTTTTTTCACTTTTCTTATGTAAATTCCTGAAGAAATTTAACCTATACTGGTATAACAGTAAAAATTAAGACAATTTTTCCTATGGGGGAAAGCTGCAGCAAACATAGGTATGTGTTCTCTAAAGGAACAGAACTGATAGAATAAATCTATATGTACTAAAAAGAGATAGTAAAGTAGCTTATAGGCTATGGTCTGGCTAGTCAAATAATGGGTATCTCCCAACAACAACAACAAAATAATCCAATAATCTTATGTTTAGTTGTTCATTCCATAAGGTTGGATATCCTAGATTGTCATCAACCTACACTGGATCCCCAAAGAAGTAGGTTCTAATAACTGTTAAGGAATGACTCGGCAGCAGAGTAGATTAAATTACCTGTGAGTGTGAGGGCAGACAGGTAAAAAGGAGAAGCGTCATACTTCCAGGTATTTTTCTGTATGCTTCCATCAGAAGGGGTGACACAAGTTTGAAATGGGTCTCTTGACCTCAAATTGTCTGGAATTACGGTTAGTGTTCCCACCTTGAATTATCCAATCAAGGATAACCCCTTATCTTTGCATCCAGTTGTGTTTTAGTTGATTCTTGCTGTGGTCAAGTTGACAACCAAGACTGGGCATCACAGGCTATAAGAAAAGCTTGAAAGGGGTTAACAAATCAGGATTTGCAACCCAGAATCTGTTTTGCTGCCTCATATCTCAACCTATAGCTCTATTTTTCTTGTCAGCAGCAAGGTTCTGCAGATACACTACAATTCTGATAGATGTGACAATGTCTGGCCACTTCTCACGGAATGAGCATTAATTTATTTGGCAGAAAGAAGAAAGGGGGTACTACATTTGCTATGAGATAGGAGATGATACAGGGATGATGGAAGTGGAGGTCTACGGACGACTGACCAATATTGCTTGTAATCCTGGAGATAAACTTAGACTCATGCTTTGAACTGACCCCAGATGAAGAAAAAGCATGGCTGAGATCTACAACACACAGTAACATGAAGGTGAGTGCTCTAGGGGAACATTCTCCTTCCCAAGGGTCATGCTTTCAGGATATTATATTGAAACTCAGTGCTGCTATAGCATAGAAAATTCAAGAGATGAAAGAAAAGTAAGTTTCCCAGTTAATATATGTAAACATCTCCTTTTTTATCCTTTAAACTATGATGAATTTAATCATAGAAAAAGGCAATTAAGAAAGATTCTTAAATGCCATTATATTATGGGCTGGACAAGGTAGTTGATACCTTTAATTCCACCACTTAGGAGACTCAAGCAGGTTGATATGTATGAGTTGGAGGCTAGCCTGGATTGCATAGTGAGTTCTAAGCCAGCCCAATTCCAAAACAGTCAGTTTTTTTATTTGTTTGTTTTATTTTTTTTAAGTAATGAAAGTATTAACTTTATGCAAGCAGAGAGATTATCTGATAAGAATGTGGCTTTGATTAAGAGACATGTTTCAAATTCTGGCTATATGGTTTCTTTTCAAAATGAGTAAAACTCCTCATCTACAACATAAAATTAATGCACATCACCAAGGCTCATAAGCAGAACTTACAACAGCTCATATAAGCTGCCAAGAATACCCAGAGTAAGTTACTCCAAAAAGCTGCCAGAGTCCATGTTCTTGTCACCTTGACACACAGATCCATGCAGCACTGGCTGTATATTAAAACAAAGCTAAGATTATAGTGCAAACAAATGAAATACAAGGGCTGACCTCCTGAGTCACATGGTTATGTTCTCAGAGAGCCCTAGTTCTTAGGACCATGAGTCAACATTCTAAACCCTCCCACAGCTGCTGTTTGGGGCATGCATTTTGTACATTATTCCTGTTCTCCTACCCAATACAAGCCCTCCATTCAAGAGCCCTTGCCTTTAGGTCTTACACCTTCTTCTCTCTCATTGCTCCATAAACTATCATTCTCTTCCACCTTCATCCATGCTGGTTTAGAGTAAAAAAAATAAATAAATAAAAAATAAAGAATAATGCATTTTGTAGTCTCTAGCCAAAGAGTAAAAGGTGACCACAGGGGCAGAAAATCATAAGTAGGCAGGTGATGATGAAAAAACAATATAGAAGTGGCTCATAGATACAAGATAGTGTGACTAAAGGGGGGGGTGTGTATAACCAGCTCCACCAAGACTGATCTAATGTCATTGCTATCTTTTTGAAGGTCATCAAAGCTAGGAACTGAGAAACAACCACTCAGTTCTGCTTCCTTTATGAAACTGCATTAATTCTTGTTTTGTGGACTTGGACATCACTGATGTTTATACAGATAAGATCCTGTTCCAACTATAGAAAAATGTCATTCAACTGATAAAAGCAAGCTCTTTGCTTTGGAAATGGTCCTTATTCTTTCCACAGTTTTAGCATTTTATTACATATTTTGATTTTATAATGTTTATACTTTGAATGAAAAAAAACTTCAGGTACTTCACAAGTTTCTTGCATTTGTCGGTTGCTTTAAAACTGGGTCTGCAGACCAAGGTGCAATAAACATGTTTCATGAAATATTTTCACTTACGTTTTGGGTGTGCTATTTAAAGACAAAGCCTTACTCATAAAGGGACAGCTTGTGTCATCCTCAGAAACATCAAGCTATCAATAAAAAGCATGTGGAGGCTGAAATGCAGGCTGAATGCAGTTGTGGAGACTAATGTCTTCAGAAGTGATGCAGTCCTTCCTATGCCTTTCCCTGAGTCAATGTGAGTACATTGTAGAGTTTAGTCATTTGAAATATGAATTTCCAGAAGTGGATGATCAGAGTACATTGTACAGCTTGCAACAGTAAAGAATCTCACCTCTGAATATAGGGTGAAAGAATGTCAAGGAAATCTTGAGACCATGAGAAAGCTGTCCTAAAACAAATGAGTCTCAGTCAAGGCTTCCTGCAGTGTTAATTACCTCTCTCATTGTTATGACTGTATCTCTAGAAACAGAAACTGAGAAAGATGCTTTATATTGGCTCACAGTTTAATGGTAGATGAGAGTGCCGTGGCTGATCACATTGTATCAGCAGAGCAGAAAGCAGAAAGCAATTGTATGCTCTTGAGGAGAGCTCTCTTTCTTTTTATATTCAATTCACAAACTTTGCCAGTAGAATGTTGTCACCCACATTTAGGCTGAATTCCCAAATTGGTTTATGGAAAAAAAAATTCCTCACAAACATGCCCAGGGTGTTGCCTCCTAAGTGGATCTATATCCTGTTACCTTTATAATCAGTATCAATAACGACAATGGGCAATGATGACCAATCATGGAGAAAAGGAGCAAAGGAAAGGTAGAAATAGCAGCCATAACAAGATAAGTACAAGATATAAGTGTTTCTGACCCCTTGGGAAATTTGTGTAGGCAAAGGCCTCAGTAAACTGACATTGGAAAATGGGATTAATTGGGATGTACGAAGGTCATAAGGGCTTTACCAGTTCTCATAAATAGATTGATATCACTACAAAGTAATGGGTCTTAAGGACTGATTTCCTGGATTTTTTTATATTACTCCCACGTGAGAAGAAGTCAATCAAGCATAGGGTATAGTTTAGCAACCTGGAACTCCACTTGGCTTGGGGCATATAACCAACCCCTTCTAACAATGCACTGGAAGCTTCAGAGACTTACTTTCAAACACTAGGCAAACAAACCCTCTATGAGCAATGTACCTACAAACCAACTGACAACCTAGAACGCTCAAGTGCATCAGGCTTCAGGTATATGTTTCCAACATGGACGTAGATTATTCTTTTAGCAATTCTTTAGTGATATATATCCCAGAACACACCTTGATGCTACAAGAGATAGCCTAATCCAGCCTAGACTTGTTTGAGTGCATAAATGAGACAAACTGTCTCCTATTTGCCATTTTATGCCTATATATTATTGTATGTGCTACTGATTAACATTAGATGACCTATGCAATAAACAAAATCCTATGGTACCCAAGTTGGTCAGTCAACCTCCTACTTCTCTTGAAGTCCATAATGTTAACACCACAGTAATTGCTATGCTTCCGTATCTTCATTTATGTGGCCTGTTATTCACTTTGACTTCATATTTCTTCCTAACCTGCGATATTCCAGGGCTTTAAATAAATGTCCCCACCTACTTTGAAAGTTGTATGATTGTTCAACTTAATTTCTGAATAAGTGGTCAAGAACCTGAGCACACAAATATCTTATGTCTTAGGGTTTCTACTGCTGTGATGAAATTCTATAAGAAAAAGCAAGTTTGGGGCAGGGGGCGATATTTGGCTGACTATCACTATTCATCAATGAAGGAAGTTAGGGTAAGAACTCAGGGAAGGAACCTGGATGCAGGAGCTGATACAGAGGCCATGGAGTGGTGCTGCTTACTGGTTTGTTATTCTTGGCTTGCTTAGCCTGTTTTCTTATAGAACTCAGGGCCAACAGCCCAGGAATTGTACCACCCTTAATGGGCTGTGCCCTTCTCCATCAAGCACTAAGAAAAGACCTATGGCTGTATCTTACAAAGCAATTTTCTCAATTGAGGTTCTCTCATTTCATATAACCTAGCTTGTGACAAGTTGACATAGAACTACACAGCACATCCTGTAACAAGGATACAGCAAGAAACCTCACTAAATGCCAAAGTCTTTATCTTTGTTTTCCCAGCTTCCAGAACTGAGAGAAATAAATGTCTGCTTATTACAAATTACCTGATATGTGACATCCTCATATAAAAATACAAAACAAACTAAGAGAGTAAGAAAGAATGGTGTTACCCTAATAGGTGTAAAAGGATTATAACTGTGGCAAATTTGAAAATGTATTCACAAATATGCTCTTCAATGCTATTCCATGAAAATGAGAACAGCGATGTTGAAGATACCTGTGCACAGTAAGCAGGAACTGGTTTAGATCCCACTGATGTTCACATGAAGACACAATCTCCTCTCTTTTTTAACTTATCCCACTCAAACTAGAAAGTCCACTACACCTGTTGTGCTCTCTTTTTATGTTCAGGCAAAAGAAAAAGTATAACATTTGGTATAATAGTGGCACTACTTTTAAAGCAGTAACGAACTGCATTTGGAATGGATTTAAGTCCCACTGCATAAGAGAGTATTGATGGCTAGTATTCTGCACATGTTCAAATCTTCATGGTTCGAGCAGGGATGGGCCTCTGAAAGAACATCTTACTTCTGTTTTCATCAAAGACATAGTTCCAAAATGACGTCAGAATATTTGTGTTTATTCACACAATTTGCTGCTATCATTAGCACTCTAGGAAATAAAAGCTCATGTGGGGGTTCTCAGTATTGTTAATAAAATAATTTAGAAACAGACTCTAAAGGAAGCTTGAGGACAATTTCATGAGCGTTTCAGAGAAAACCAATCAAGCATCATGCATTCTGTAAATCTAGATAGCAGCTAGAATTGGGCAAGGTGGAGAAAATAAAAAGAAAAGCCCAGACCTTTCTAATTTCAGGTACAAGAAATCACACATGTACAGCCATGGATATTAAACAGGTGGTTTCAGAGCATAAGGGAAAGCAGTTCTCGATGAAGAACAAAAATACTCAGAGTGTCAGGGAAAGAGAGAGCTTAGACTTTGGCTCACTGTCCAAAGTAAAAAGATAGAAAGAAAAAGGAAATATGTGTTTTACAAAGGGGGCAGGCTTCACCATGTTACATGGTAGGTTCAATATGAGTGGCTGAATCAAGGAACATATTTTGGTAAGTACAAGTCTTTCATCTCATTAAAGAAATAATCTCCCATCTTCTTTGAATGTCATCAAGTAAACCAGATTTCTAAGAAGCAGTATCCTTGTCAGGTGATTGAATGGCCCTGATGTGTTGAGAGCACAAAGGTCCTTGTGTCCACAGATCTCCAGGGATACCATGAATGTTAAGTACACAGGATTGACCTCTCAAAATAAAGTATGTAAAACATGTTCTTCCATGCAGAACCTGGGAATCAGAGCTGATTAACAATCTAGTGATCTGTGTTCTCTCTTGGACTAGGACATAGCAAACTCCCACTACAACCAGAACCAAAGGTAGCTAGTAATCTAAATGACCCTTGCAGCCATGGGCTCCTCATGCTTCCACAACCAGGACCAGAGGTATCCAGTAGTCCAAATGACCTCTACATTGCCTGCATGCCCAAGATTAGGCCAGATTCTTTCATAGACCCTTAAGCTAATTTAGGTCGCATCTATTCATAACTCATTTTCTTGAAAGAAATGGTATGTGCTTTGAGTAGAGTTTAAACATAACCATGCTTTCTTGTGCTCCAGGGATTGTATTAATCCAGGAAACCTTCTTTTTTAAAATTATACTGTGGTTAAATTTGTTGGGAATAAAATATCTGGCATCAGACTCCTTAGGGTTTGATCCAGGTTGACTGACAAAGTTAATCTAAATGAAGTTTCATTCTCACCTCTTTCTGCATCACAGTCTGCTTTGACACCTGCAGAGACCCTCACAATAAATGGATTAATTTTTAATGGCAGAAACAATACTGTTGGAGTCTGGGAATCACCACAAAAACCATTCAAGCACCAATCTCAGTCAAATGGGGATAATTTATTAACCACCACAACCTAAGACTGATATATCAGGGTCACATTCTAGGCTTAGTAGCTAAACCATGACATTGAGTAAAGCTCCTATAAGAATTTTTAACCATGATATCTACAAACATATTTGACAAGTTACTGAACCAATCAGAATTTAGTGATAGGAGACTTCCTTAGGAACATGTCTTTGTTTAAACTTATCCTATTCCCATTGGTTGGGGTATCAACTGTGGCAGAGGTTGGCCTTGACTAACATTCACTTCTTAATTTGTCAAGCATGATAGGTCTTGTATAACATTCATGTCTTGACTTGTCAACCAGGATGTGAGTTGTTGTGATCATAAAAAAAATAAAGAGCTATTAAGATATGTTCTGGCAGGATGTAGGGGAAGGGGTGCCTCAGCATGCCAAGGCATCGTTCCTCCTGAGAGACCACACACACTGGTATATTATAGAATAGAGTTTATTTAGGGCATGTGAAGGGGAGTTAAGAGAAAGGCAGAGAGAAGGAGAGAGTAGAGAAGACAAGGCCAGCCATGGCCACATGGAGAGAGGAGGGAAAGGGGCAAGAGGCAAGAGAACAAGAGGGTAAGAGAGAGAGGAGAGGCCAAGCAGCCCCTTTTATACTGGGCCAGGCCTACCTGGATGTTTTCAGGTAACTGTGGGGAGGAACATACCTGGCTGCTGTCAGGAACTGTGGGGATGGAGTTTAGACATAGCACCAACATGAATTATATGTCTCTTTCTCCCAAGTAGGATGTCAGTTTCCAGGGAGGTCTTAGGACTTAAACTTTACTCAACACTACTCAAAATGAAAGTCTTTTTTCAAATGGTTTTTTATATTGGTGCAGGTATCCCTCTTATGTTGGGGTCCATCCCTGGGACAGCTTACAAAAGCAAATATCATAAAAGTTTATACACAGGTGTAGAAAGTGCTGCTCTGTAGTTGGTTCATGTCCCAGCTTATTGTAGAAAACTATACAAAGCAATTCTACTGACTTCTGTCATGATTGCTTTCCATGGCACAGAATATTGTAATCAAATTAGGCATGAGAAAAGTTTCCTAGTAAGAGCAGAAACAACATATGAGAAAGTTTCCTTACAATAATAGTAACAGCACAAAATGCCAGACTAGCTGGGTAACAGTTACCTAAGCCTTAACATTCCATATAGGCCTTAATACTTTACCTAGGCCTTAACAAATATTATACAATGAATTTCATAATATCATCTTTTCATTCCTAGACAGAGGCATAATTCAGCCATCCTTTTAACCAGAAAAAAAGTGGATTTCCTTTAGTGGACCTCTACAAATCCTCAATTGCTATACATGTTCATATAGTATTTTAAAACCCTAAGAAAAAATAGTTTTTACGTTCACCTTTCTAGGATTACCAGTGAAATGAAGCATGGGATCCAAAGCTAGCCATGAGGGAGGGGTCCAACTTCAATGAACTCTAAGTCTGCTAATCCCCATAACACTGATTTCATAGCACTGGTGTTCTACTTTCTTCTCTATTGTGTAAGAACATTCTGATTAATGGAAATTTGGAAAGGAAAACGTCTTTTTGGCTTACACTTTCAGGTTACAGTCTATCAATGAGGAAAGCTAGGCCAAGAACTAAGGGCAGGTACTCCAAAAAGAAACCACAAGAAAAAGCTGATCACTAGCTGGTTCTCTTGCTTGTTCTTTCTTGATTCCTTGTTCATGGTTAACTAAACAATTTTATATAAACCACATGCCTTAGGAATGAAGCTACCTACTGAGTTGGGTACTGACACTAAATAAGATTGGAGATAGATAGATAGATAGATAGATAGATAGATAGATAGATAGATAGATAGTTTAGATCATTTGTTCCTGGGAGTTGTGTATGAGTTCAGTGTTGTAAAAGCTCTGATTAAAAAAAAAATCACCATTTTTGTTCATGATAATTTCTCCAAGTTTTTATTACAAGCTGTCCCCCTTGAGTACCTTTTCCTTTAAATGGACACATGGGCTGAAGGGTTGGGAGCTTTGGCTCTTTAATAAACAGTTCCTGGGGACTTCCTTACTCTCCTTGACCATTTGTCCAAAAGGCTGACATGTTAGCCAAATACATATTCAGACTGATATTATACCAACATCAAATGAACATGCTAGAGATGTTTGAAGAAGATTATACAATTGCAGCTCATGGTTTTAGCTTCTGAGAGCACAGCCTCAAGGAGACTTTTACAAACAATGGGTATCAGAGTTTGTTGTCAAAAGCCTTGGGAAATATTGACCTGGAAACCATTTCAGAGAAGACAAAGGAACAGTACTTTTTCCTTGATGCCTTGCCAAAGAACACCTGTGATTTTGATACAGCCAAAACCCCTCACTTGTATATGAAGTGTACTTTAACTGATGCAGACACTCTTCTCTGGCTGTATAATGATGCTGTTCAAGTTTGCCAAGGGAGCAGAAAGAACCTCTACTCTTGTGGCTCTTAGAGAAGCAGAATGGCCCAGTGATAGGCTTCTGTCTAGCTTCTCTTCTTGGCTACGTTTAGTGGTGAGGGCAGATTTGGTTATATGAGAACAAACATATATAAACATATATGGTTATATGAGCAGCAGAGCAGCAGGATGACAGTAGTGGCAGAGACAGTGATACAGCAGTGGCATCTATGCTGTCACCAGACTAAACTGCAAAGGTGGCCAGACTCCTGGAAACTGAAGAGACAGCTAGACATTTTGAGAGAGTTGTCAGGAAAGAATGGGGAGAATAGGAGTAAAGATGACAGTGATCAAAGGACTAGGCAGGGAAGAAACAGAAAAAAAAACCACCAATTAAGGTCATTAGGATAGTTCATGATAATGGTCAAGCCTTTAGAGCAGTGGTTCCCAATGCTCCTAATGTTGTGACCCTTTAATACAATTCCTTATGAGGTGGTGACCCCAACCTTAAAATTATTTTTGTTGCTGCTTCATAATTGTAATTTTACTACTCTTATGAATCTTAATGTAAATATCTGATACACAGAATATCTAATACCCAACCTCGGTGAAAGTATCATTCAACCTGCAAAAGTGTCACTGTCACAGGTCAAGAACCACTGCTTTAGAGTCAAATGGGTCAGACACCTCAGACTCGGGAACTTCAAAATCAGACCCTACCAGGACTCATGCATCTCAACACCTAAGATTGCCCAGAGGCTGTAATGCTAGTCTGTCTTTACATCCTTTGAAGAGTTGTAAGACTTAAAAAGCTAAGGATGCTAATGCCGTAGGTGTCTAAAAGAGCTCTAACTTACTCAACTCCTGCAGAAAAAAACAAAAGAAAATAACACTTGCTAATGTTCCTCCTGCCTGCTACAAGATTCTTTTTTTTAAATATAATATATACATATGTATATATATATATACATATATATATACACACACATATAGACACACACACAAACACACACGCATGTAATTCTAAAACAGAAGGTATTTCTGAGTAAGTTATCCTAAAGTTTAAATTTTTTGTCTGATGGCTTATAATTCAGTCCTCCCACTCTAGTATTTTTTTCTTTGTTTTAATTAATTAATTAATTTTTACACTCCATATTTTATCCCCCCCGGTCCAAACTTCAACTGTTTCCACACCCTAACCCACTGTCTCCACATGGATGTCCCCACCTCCAACCCCACATGACCTCTAAACTCCCTGGGACCTCCAGTCTAATGAAGGTTAGGTGCATCATCTCTGGATGAATATAGAACCAGCAGTCCTCAAATGTATGTGTGTTGGGGGCCTCATATCAGATGCTATATGCTGTCTATTTGATGTTCTAGTGTTGGGGAGATCTCGGGGTCCAGATTAATTGACATTGCTGGTCCTCCTACAGGATTGCCCTTCTCCTCAACTTCTGTCAGCCTTCCCTTATTCAACAACAGGGGTCACTTAAGCAAAATCTTTCTGGCATATGCAATACTTTCTGGGTTTGGTGGCTGATAATGGGATGGATCCCTGGGTGAGGTAGTCTCTGGATAGTCCATCCTTTCGTCTTAGCTCCAAACTTTGTCTCTGTAACTTCTCTTGTGGTTATTTTGTTCCCTATTCTAAGGAGGAATGAAGTATCCACCCATTGGTTATCCCTCTTTTTGATTTTCTTATGTTTTGCAAATTGTATCTTGGGTGTTCTATGTTTCTGGGCGAATATCCAATTATCAGTGAGTGCATATCTAATGACTTCTTTTGTCATTGGGTTAACTCACTAAGGATGATATCCTCCAGATATATACATTTGTCCAAGAATTTCACAAATCCATTGTTTTTAATAACTGAGTGGTACTCCATTGTGTAAATGTACAACTTTTTCGGTATCCATTCTTCTGTTGAGGAACATCTGGGTTCTTTCCAGCTTCTGGATATTATAAATAAAGCTGCTATGAACATATTAGGGCATGTGTTCTTATTACCAGTTGGAACTTCTTCTGGGTATATGCCCAGGAGAGGTATTGCTGGATCTTCTGGGAGTATTATGCCCAATTTCCTGAGGAACCTTCAGACTGACTTCCAGAGTGATTTACAAGCTTGCAATCCCACCAGCAGTGGAGGAGTGTTCCTCCTTCTCCACATCCTTGCCAGCATCGACGGGACTCTGTTATAGCCAGTGCCGGACAAATACAGAAGTGGATGCTCACAGGCATCTATAACATGGAACACAGGGCCCCCAATGGAGAAGCTAGAGAAAGCACCCAAGGAGCTGAAGGGGTCTACAACCCTATAGGTGGAACAACAATATGAAATAACTAGTACCCCCAGAGCTGCATATGTAGCAGAAAATGGCCTAGTGAGCCATCACTGGGAAGAGAGGTCCCTTGGTATTGCAAACTTTATATGCCCCAGTACAGGGGAATACCAGGGCCAAGAAGCGGGAGTGGGTGGGAAGGGGAGCAGGGCAGAGGGAGGTTATAGAGAACTTTCGGGATAGCATTTGAAAAGTATATAAAGAAAATATCTAATAAAAAATAAATTTAAAAAAATGAAAAAACAAACAAACAAACAAAAAAAAAACAAAACCAGGTGTCAGATGCATTCCTGCCTCACTGCCCTAGCATTCCCCTACAATGGGGCATCAAGTCTCCACAGGACCAAGGGCCTCTCCTCCCATTGATGCCAGATAAGGCAATCCTCTACTACATATGCAGCTGGAGCCATGGGATCCCTCCTTTGTTGGTGTTTTAGTCCCTGGGTGTTGGGAGCCATTAAGACAACACAATTGTCCTGATCTCTGAATTGGGCCTCTCCCCCCCCCCCCCCGAGAAGAAAAGGGGGTCAAAAGCGGGCCACCGACACACCGCTCCTAGAACAACCACAGATTGTTCCAGCCCTAAGTCAGCTCCAGATGTCCTGACCTCAAGATACTCTGATACCTCCAAGTTCCTGCTTCCCCCTGTAACTGCCTAAAGAATGTGCAATTCTATTGCTCCATCCCTCCTGCTGAGAAGTACTTCCCCTTTTGCTTGTGCAATTCTACTGCCCCATCCTTCCTGCTGAAAGGCACTTCCCCTTTTGCTTGTGCATTTAAACCTTGGGCCTGACTAATACATTGGGGCTTTGATGCAATTCAGAACGGTTCTGTGTCATTATTCGCACAAGACCCTCGTCTCTCTCTACCTCTGATTTGGTTCTTAGGAGAAGGTCCCCTGAGAACCTCGAATAACTGGACCTGCTGGATGGGTCACCTGGGAGCTCTGGGGTGTCTGGTTGGTTGATTTTGTTTTCTTCCTATGGAATTGCAAACCCCTTCATATCTTTCAGTCCTTCCACTAACTCCTCCATTGGGATCCCCATTCTCAGTCTGGTGGTTGGCTGAGAGAATCTAAGCATCCACATCTGTTTTGGTCAGACTATGGCAGAGCCTCTCAGAGGACAGCTATACCAGGATCCTGTCAGCAAGCTCGCTTGGCATCCCCAATATTATCTGGTTTTGGTGTCTGTAGATGAGACGGATCCCCAGGTGGGGCCGCCTATGCATGGTCTTTCCTTCAGCCTATGCTCCACTCTTCGTCCCTGAATTTCCATTAGACAGGAGCAATTCTGGGTTAATATTTTTGATATGGGTGGGTGATCCAATCTTTCAACCGAGTGCTGTGCCTAACCACTGGATATGGTTTCTACAGGTTCTATCTCCCCTTTGTTGGCTATTTTGGCTAATGTCATCCTTCTTGGGTCCTGGGAACCCCTTGCTTCCATGGCATCTGGGACTTTCTAGTGGCTACCCTTGTTTCCCCATCCTCCACTGGTACACACCTCCATTCAATTTCTGACCCTCTGTACTTCTCCTGCCCTCTCTGTCTCCTCCCACACATGATCCTTTTCCTCCTTCTCCTTTCTCCCTCCCAGGTCACTTCTACCCTCTACCTCCCATGATTATTTTGTTCCCCCTTCGGAGTAATACCGAAGCTCAAGAAAAAGGATGACCAAATTGTGGATGCTTTAGTCTTAGTAGTTATAATGGTAAAACCCACATAAAAACAGCCACTGAAAGTGTAGGAAGGAAACAGTGAGTAAAACTGAGAAATACTTGAAACCAAGGCTGAGCAGAATGAAAAACAAGCCTGCTTCACTGTGCCTCTGCTTCAAAACTAAAGCCCTGGCCAAAGAAAGGGGAAACTGGAAGGATATCAACATGGTTGACAGACAGAGAAAGGAGGGCATAAGTCCTAATTTATTTACTGTTAAATGTAAGAAGAAAATACCATAAGGTGAAGGGGCAATAATGGAAAGAAAGCAAAACAAAACAGAACCCCATATTATATATAGTATATATAACATATTATAGTGTTATTATATATTACATAACATATTATAGTGTTATTAATCTATGCTGGGAGCAGCTACACAGCCACTGAGATTTAACTTTTATTAACTTCCAAACACATTCACCTGTATGTTGTGTGTAAATAATTCTTTAATGGTGAAATAATTTAAAAACAAATTACACAAAAATTCTTTGAAAGGCTAGATTATTTATGTAATGTACTTTCAAATAGAACTCAGAAAATGTTTTTCAATAACTATCACAAAATTATAGAGTTGCCCTTTCAATAAAAAGAGAATATTCTGGGTTATGGATTTATCCAGTAAAATAGTACATTGTATTTCTTATAACTCATGTTCATTCACCATTCAAAAATAGTGTCCTAAAATATATTTTGTCCCATATATGTACACATGAACACACCCGCACTCAAGTATGTAGACATTGTACATCCCATTTGAATACAAGAGAGCACACATAAACTAATTTGAAAGAGCCACAAGAAAAACCAGACATTGATTTATGTTACATTTATATGGTGTCTCTCAGTTCCTAAGTGGACAAAAGGAAAATATCTGAAAAGAGTTAGAAAGTTTAGTAATATAACTGATAAACTTGAGAAGATTTTTCTAATGTGTGTTAAATCAACATTTAAAGTGCTTTGTTCAAATACACAGGATGGGCTATTCCAGGAGTGTACAGGTAGCTTGTAGAATAGAAATGTTTTTCACGTTAACTACATCTCTTCCCCATGTCTTAATGTAAGAAAATAAAAAACGCAAACTAACAAACCAAAACCGTGACATCTCCAGATGATGGACGTTTCCTCATAGTACTTGTTAAATGTGCTCATGAAACCATTAAAAGATCGTTAGTTTGAGTAGTTGTCCTTCTGAATCAGAAACATTTTCTACTGCGCATGCCCATCACCCTCGCCTGCTGTGTAATAGTGAGAATGCAGCTTCATGTCCAAATGTACTTTTGACTAAATACTGTTTCATGATAATTCTTTTGTTTCACTATTTTATGTTTTACCCAGTCAATCAGCACAGCCAAGAGGTTCCTTTGCACTCTTTAGCCAAGCTAACCAAAACTCTCTTCTTGTATTATGTTTATTTATACTTACACTTAGAAAGTTTGTTTTATGATCTGCCACAATCAAAATGCATTTGTGTTGGCCCAGGATCCAGTAAGGGTGGGCTAGAGAAGTTTGCTGTCTTCCCTAATGAAGCATCAAAATCATGCTGCTGAGGATTCGCTGCTCAGAGTGCAGCCCAGATCCTTCCACTTTCCCCTAAAGGAACCAATAATGGTATCCTCTGTGATGCTGAGGGTTTCCCTGAGCTCCCAACTCCATTCAGCAGACAATACTCATCTCCCTGGGGATTTCTTTAGCGGTGTCTAGGTCCTGGCTGATCCTCCAGGCAAGAAACAGGACTATTTTCATTTGAGAAAGAAATGAATAAGGTCCAGGATCTCAGAAACAGGACAGGGATGTTGTAACCCCTAAACTGCCAAGAACATGAAGTATTTTAAGAGATGGAAAGAAGGACATTGGTCGGAGTCATTTAAGTTGAGAAACATTAAGTGTCTTGTACTATGTTCTCCCTGGGGAGAGAAGAGTTGCAAGAGCCCCTCCCATTGTTCTTAGCTTTCAATTTCCCCAGCTAGCAAGATTTGATGGTTTCCTGCCTAGATACACTTTACCTGCCACGAAAAACTAACGCCTGCTGTGCTGTTGTTTTTCTTATACGTCTCCATAGTTACATGTTCCAAACTTAAACTGTCATGTCCAACAGACTTACCCATGGGTCACTAAGAATTACATTTCTTTAAATAAAGGCAACATCAGAAAAGTAAAGTAAGAGTCCCAGACACTTCTCCCTCATTCCCACTCAGGGTGAATATAAGCAGGAGGACAATTTAGTGGGTGACTATTGCCACCAAGAACTGAATATATTTCCTGCAGAGAAGAACATACACAGTACAGGTACTTTCAGTTTAATTGCTTCTTAAACCATTCTCCTACTTATTAATAATTCTCCAAGCCTGAAAATAACCTGAGAAAGATATTACACAGAAGCACATCTAGGGATGAATAAATGTGAAGGAATTTGGAATTAGATGCCTGCTGGATGAGAGCTAAACTGCTTTCCTTTAGCAGTTGAGTGATTTAGCAGTTGGTGAATAAGTTATTGCTTCCTTAGCATTTCTGCACTATTTATGGATATTTATGGATGGATAAGCCCAATGGGTACAGTATGCCTAGGCAATGATACCCTGGAAGCCTTGACAGCTGTGGCAGAGCTCTTAGGTCTTAGTCACATCAGGGACCTGTAGTGACCTTTGTCCAACAGAGTTTTTCTCTGAAGGAGAAAACACTCTCTGGTGTTTCATGTAATTTGAGACACAAAACAAATGTCTTGTAGACGGTGGATCTACAAGAAGGATCGTATTCTTGTGCTGTTACTGTTAGCCTGCTTAGGGTCACGTGCTTTACCTGCATGGCCACATGGGCATGCAAAAAATTTTTCTGAAAGCTGGTCTTTGGCAGCTCTTGTACCTTCTGGTTTCGACAAAAAAAAAAAAAAAGTAGCAGGTGGGAAGGAGCAGCTACAAATGTTGCCTTCCAGTGCTGCGATTTGCTTAGATGCCATGGGTATCAGGGCCCTATAGCTCTTGGGTAGACAGTCCTAAGCCATTCTTACTCTTTACTCTTCAACTCTTACAACTCTTGAAAGTTTAGCAACTCAGCATTCATTTACTTTGGAATTATAGCTTCATGGCGAGACTAGGTTTGGGGAGTTTTCAGTCTTGGATAGTGACAAATTTTTAAGATTCAAGGTTTAGAGTACCTGAGATCTTTGGTTACAAAAGTTCAACAGCTCTTGGGAAGTCTTCCTATGGCCAGGTCCTGCATTTCTCTCCTTTAGATCTCTATGT